>NC_135883.1:93622063-94822063 GCF_964194155.1 Cetorhinus maximus
TGCATTGGAAAAATGCAATACGTGTAAAAGAAATGTTAATGGAAGGATTAATGAACATATTTGATTTTGTTTGTTAAATGGTAATTAGAGATCCCCAAAAAAAGGACAAGGTTCAATCTCTCTTTGTTCGTTAGATCATCTCCAGTGGCATTTTGTATGCTAAAATACAATATACATTGTTATTATGCCATGCAATAATGTATTATCTGACAGAGAAGCAGCAGTAGGCCTTTTGGCCCCTTGAGCGTAGCCTACCATTACTGCTCAGATGGAGAAGGGAGTACTTGTAATCAGGATTTGGTAACTCAGCAGCAAATATGCTTGGACTGTTACTGAAGTTTCAGGAGAAGGGTAGGAAGTGGGAGGGGAGGCTGTTCAAGGATGGCTAGTTTTTCCCTCTCCAGCATTGTCTCAGGAAAACTAAAAGTGCATGATTGGTCTGAAGGCAGATGCACCTGTTCACCTGAGTGAGCGATGGATATTGCGTGATTGATTTTCTAGTACACTATAGGAAGTCACAAAAGTACAAAAGTAAAGTTTGGGGTCACATTTTAACATGATTGACCAGAATTTAATATTTATAAAGCCAAATTACAAATGAACAAGTGGGAAATCTAGTCAGACATAGCTGGTATGTAAACGTCAATGAAAAACACTAGGCGGCACTTGAAAACAACCAAGAAACAATGAACAAGTTATCAAAATCTAACAATGAAAACAAAACCATTGAAATTGGATTACATAGAATATACAGCCCATTTAGCACAACCAGTCCATGCCGGCGTTTATGCTCCATTTGAGTCTCCTCCCATCTTTTCTCATCTAAATCCATCATCGTAACCCTCTATTCCCTTCTCTCTCATATGTTTGTCTAGTCTTCCTTAAATGCATCCCTGTGGTAACAAGTTCCACATTCTCATATTCTGAAGAGTCATAGTGGACTTGAAACGTTAACTTTTTAAAATTCATTCATGGTGTGGGCTTCGCTGGCTGGGCCAGCATTTATTGCCCATCCCTAACTGCCCTTGAGAAGGTGGTGGTGAGCTGCCTTCTTGAACCACTGCAGTCCCTGTGGTGTGGGTACACCCACAGTGCTGTTAGGGAGTTCCAGAATTTTGACCCAGCGACAGTGAAAGAACGGCGATATATTTCCAAGTCAGGATGGTAAGTGACTTAGAAGGGAACTTCTAGGTGGTGGTGTTCCCATCTATCTGCTGCCCTTGTCCTTCTAGATGGTAGTGGTCGTGGGTTTGGAAGGTGCTGTCGACAGATACTCTTCACAGATACTGCCAGACCTGCTGAGTTTTTCCAGCACTTTTTGCTTTTATTCTACATTCTTGCAAGTCATTGGATGAAGAAGTTTCTTCTGAATCGCCTATTGGATTTCTTGGTGCTATCTTATATTGTTGGCCTCTTAGGTTTTGTTCTTTCCCACAAGAAGAAACATTCTCTCTGTATCCATTCTATCAAAACATTTCATAATTTTAAATACCTCTACTAGGTCATCCCCCAACCTTTTTTTCCCAAGAGAAATGAGACCCAGCCTGAAAATCCTTTCGCCAGATGTGTACCCACACATTTCTGGTATCATTCTTGTAAATCTTCTCTGCACCCTCTCCTGTGCCTTTACGTCCTTTTTTTAATAATATTGAGACTGACTGCACACAGTACTCTTAAGTGTGGTCTAATCAAGGTTCAATACAGGTTCACTATAACGTCCCTACTTTTCAATTCTATCTCTCAAGAAATAAAGCCTAGTGCTAGGTTTGCATTTTTTAATGATGTTCCTAACATGTGGCACAGCTTTTAATGATTGAAGCATTTGTACTCCATCTCTTTTTGTTCTCTAACCTACCTGGACTTGCACATTCTAAGTAATAAATAACTTCCTTTCTCTTCCTACCAAAATGTACTACCTCACAGCTATCTGCGTTGATCTTCATGCGTCAATTATTTGATCATTCTGCAATTTTATTAATACCCTCCTATAATTTATTGCAGTCTTCCTCAGTGTTGACTGTCTCTACATCCCTGCCCCAAAAATCATTTTTTAATATCATTTATCATTTGGCCATCAAATTGTAAATTGTACATTTTCCTTTACAAGGGAGAGGCAGTGGCATAATGGTATTGTCACTGGACTAGTAATCAGATGCTGAGATTTGAATTCAATAAAAAAAAAATCTAGAATTAAAAGTCTAATGATGTGACCATGAAACCATTGTTGATTGTCGTAAAAACGCATCTGGTTCGCTAATTCCTTTAGGAAAGGAAATTTGTCCTTACCTGGTCTGGCCTACACGTGACTCCAGATCCAGAGCAATGTGGATGGCTCTTAAATGCCCCCTGAAATGGCCTAGCAAGCCACTCAGTTCTTAAGGACAATTAGGGATAGCCTAGCCAGTGATGCCCACATCCCATAAACAAAGAAAGAAAAATAGGTGGAAATAATTAAACTAGCCAACTGAGCACCATTTTCTTTGGAATTTACTGGGGCCCTCAGGAGTGGGTTGGCCATAAAATAGCTAGGGATGACAGGGGGATCAGGTGGAGTGTCACCTTTTTGATACCATGGTATTATATCAGTGGCAGAGCAGAGTTCCCACCCACATGCAAATTGAGACCCATAAGTGGTCCCATGGTAACACACCCTCTGCCTCCACCATCAACATACCCCTACCACCTCTTTGTCAGGGCCTGCCTGACTGGCCCTGGAGTGCAGCGCCAACACTGTTTCTGTGGGCTGGGTGCAGTCACAGCAGTAGCCACCACTTCCAGTGGTGGGCCTCTGATTGGCTGACAGCTCTTGGAGGTGGCATCTTGCCCCATAAAGGGACGGGAGCCCTGACAGCAGCTCATTAGCTTCCTAAATGCCACAGAATCCAGGGTTCCCGGAAACGGCTAAGGTGGCAATACCCTGGTTTTCGGCCCACTACTGCCTCAATAAAATTTAGGTTGTGTTTAAACTGCGTTTATCAACTTTATCTTATGGGAGGCCTGTGTTCCTTTGAAAAGACTGAAGCTTGAGCTTTGGGGGCTCCCTAAAGACATTAATTTCAACCAGGTAGCAAGCAACAATTCTCAGAATGTATATATATTATTGACTTGGACGTAGATGGAGGGAGTGATTTCGCAATTTGCCAACAACACAAAAATAGGAGCTGTGAGGGGTAAAGGAAGCTGCAAGGGGACATTGTTAAGTTTGCAATATAAAAGGATGAAATTCAATGTCAATGAGTGTGAGGTTGTATAGTTTACACCTACAGTAATAGAATATACCCCTATCTAAATCACTTCATTGACTAGTACCTAACCTTTTACTGCCATTCAGCCAGTTCCTTAGTCACCATCAAGTTGAGACATTATTCAGAATTTACCTTTTTCTTGTAAAGTTTTACAAATCGATCCTTTAGATCTATGAAAGTAGATCTAACACAGGTATTATTGGCTAGTGCCAATAAGGAGTGTGTGTGACCCACTGGAGGTATCGAACAGAGACTTGTTTTCCAACCTTCTTGATTCCACGAGACAAATTGGAGAGAAGGTTTTAACCTGTAGGGAATCACAGTGTTATTCACTCATCACTTAAATGCGAATGTGATTTGTAACTACAGCTTTCAGAGGTCCAAATGCAATGCTATAAAATAAAAGAAAGCTACCTGGTAACTTTTGCGGCAAAATTGAAAGAAATCTTAAGAATTTATTAATTTATCAATTATTAAGCTAAATTTTCTAGGAGAAACGGTGCCTTTGTCTTCCTTGCATTCTTTTAAAACAAATAAAGATCTGGGATGGTATTTAATTGAGGCAATGGGGGTCTTGCCTGCCAGCTGGAGAGCCAGCAGTTGGCCGCAATGCTTGTTTTGGGGAAGAACTGCCACATTAAAGCACTTAACTGGACAGCAGCAGGTCTTCCACAGTAAGTCTCGCCTGGAAAATAAGAGACTGACGGCTCCGTAGAATAGAGGTGGTGACTGCTGCTTGTCCGACACCCACCTGAGGCCTGGGATTGTCGCTGGATCCCAGGTGACAGGTGAGTTTGCTAGTTGTGCTCCCCCCACTCGACGCTGGGTTAATACCAGCGGCAGCAGGATGAGGCCCTTAAGTCGGTTTTAATTGCCCACTTAAGGGCCTCAATTGGCATTGGGACGGGAAGACTGTCCATGGGCCTTCCCACCATGGACTTAATCAGGGTGGGAAGATGGCGGGGTCCCCACCCACCACCTTCCCGCCTGATTAAATGCCGTCTGCCACCAAACTCGCTATGGAGGAGGGCATTAACTTCCATCCATAATCACAGACTGTTAATCTTCTCCTTCAGAACCAGAATAGATAACATGCAGAATTTAATTATTTTCTTTAACAGGGCAGTTTACAATTTCAGTTCTTTTTGAATGGGAAGTAAACAGTTGAAATTGAAAACTGCCTTAAGAGAAAAGAGCAATATCTAACTCATGGTTCATCTAAAAGTTTTAATTTAGCTAATATGTTAAGAAAAAGTAAATTTAACCATTGATTCACATCAACCAGGAAGACCCGAAGTTAGATTCCAAGTCTACACAATTAGTCAGCCTCAGGGACAGATGCCCTCAACATCCAAGGATGAGGGGGAAACTGGTCACACACCGATCATCGTTTTTGTCCTCTACAGAAAGCTTTGTTCAAAGTAAACACTGGGTGAGACTGGGTCATGCATTGCATTGGTGCCATTCTCCTTCGTTCACCAAGTAGTAAATGGTCTGCAGATCTTAACCGTCAAAATGTTTTTGAGAAAAAGTGCATTATTAACATGTAGATACAGAATTTCTTTTTTGAAAATGTGAAAAGTTTTATCATGAATCTATATTTCAAAAGGCTCTCTCTTGTCTCCTTCCATTATGAATAATGGGGGTTTTGCAAAGTACCACGGGTTGTTCAATCACCATAAAACTCAGCGATGGGTTAAAGCTTTCTGAAAAGGTGAAAATTGGCATCAAATTTAAAAAATACATAAATAATTAACCATATAGTTTTAACCTTTCGCTAATCGCAATCTGTACAATTTATTCATTACCTATGCTGTTGGTGCAGTCCAGGAGAATTTAATTTAAAATAACATTATAACACACCTTTGAACATATGAATGAATATGTATCCTTTCTATGAATATAATTCCTAATCTGGGAAGAAATCCTGCCTTAAATTTAATAATTGTCAATTACTAAAAAAGAAAGTGATTTGACTAAAGATAAATTTTTTTCAAGTATGAAACTTCCAAATGAACAACAGCTACACTAATTTGACATAAAAAAACAGTAAAATATGTGGTTTAGCACATGCACACATGCTTCTTTCAAACCTCTCAATGTTTCTTCTAAGATCAGAAATCTGAACATTTCCCCGGACCATCAGTGCACAGGCTAGGTACAGGTTACGTTTTGGGTCAGCATGCATCAACTGGTGATCCTTACTAAAAGCATCGGTGAACATCTGATCCAACCTGTTTAAATGAAAAAACAAAGACTGGATGGCTAGGATAGTTCGTCATATGTAGTACATGTCAAACCCAACAAATGTAAATGCATCTACCAAATTAGTAGTTGTTAAACTTGCAGGAAGGGGTTCTAATCAGCAGCACCATAAAATCAGCACTGCTAGTTCAACACAGCTGATGTGCAATGGCAAGCAAAAGTGCATTACTAACCTATGGATACAGAATTTACTTTTAAAAAATTTTAATATGCTTTATTGAGAATCTGTATTTTAAAATCCTCTCTCATCCTGTCTCCTCCCAACTCAAAATGCTTGTACCTCTTGATGGCACCCTTCTTTTGGGACAACAGTTGAGCTCCACAAACTAATTCATCGGATCATAGAATTGTTAATGCATAGAAGGAGGCCATTCGGCCTGTTGTGTCTGTACTGGCTCTCTGTAAGAGCAATTCACCTAGTGCCACTCATCTGCCTTTTCTTCATGGCCCTGCAATTTTTCCTCTTTAGATAATGATCCAATTCTCTTTTGAAAGCCGTGATTGGACCTTCCTCCGCCACACTCTCAGGCAGTGCATTCCAGATCCTAGCGACTCAACAGGTGAAAAAGTTATTCCTCATTTTGCACTTGCTCCTTTTATCAAGCTCCCTAAATCAGTGTCTTCAGGTCCTCAATTCATCCACCAACGGAGACTGTTTTTCCCTATCCACTCTGTCCAGACTCCTCATGATTTTCTACACATCTATCAAATCTCATCTGAAGTATCTCTTCTCTAAGGACAACAGTCCCAGCTTCTCCGATCTATCTACATAATTGAAGTTCCTTATCCCTGGAATCATTCTCATGAATCTTTTCTGCACCATCTCTAATATCTTCATATCCTCTCTAAAAAGTGTGGCGTCCAGAACTAGATGCAATAATCCAGTTGAGGCCGAACCAGTGTTTAATCCAGGTTTATCATAACTTCCTTGGTTTTGTACTCCATACCCCTATTTATAAAGCCTAGGATTCCATATGCTTTATTAACTATGCTCTCAACCTGCCCTGAAACATTCAATAATTTGCGTATATAATCTGCCTCTGCACCCCCCTTAGAATTGTACCCTTTATTTTACATTGCCTCTCCCCATTCTTCCTGCCAAAATGAATCACTTCACACTTCTCTGCATTACATTTCATCTGCCACTTGTCCTCACATTTCACCAACCTGTCTATATCCTTTTGAAGTTTCCCACTATCCTCTTATACTTCCAAGTTATGTGTCATCCCAAAGTTTGGAAATGTTGCCCTATACACTAAAGCCTAGGTTATTAATATATATCATGAAGAGCAGGGGTCCTAACACCAACCCCTGGGGAATGCCACTATAAACCTTCCTCCAGTCTGGAAAACAACCATTTACCACATGTTTCCTGTCACTCAGCCAATTTTATATCCATGTTGCTACTGTCCCTTTTATTCCATGGGCTGTAACCTTGCTCACAAGTTTGTTGTGCGGCACTTGATTAAATGCCAACTGCATTATGCTCATCAACTCTTATCAAAAAACTCAAGCAAGTTAGTTAAACGCTATTTGCCCTTAACAACTCTTTGTAGAAAAAAATTTGGCAGGGCTTCCAGAGATCTTTGATTCCTTACAAAGACATCTTCCATCTGTTAATCCAATGAAAAGGAACCATGAAGTCTTCTCTGATGATCAGGTAAATGCACTAATGAGGTGCGAAGAATCATAGGTTTGAATGCTCGTTTGTGTTGAATTAGCTGAGCTAAGCTGGGTTGTGGAACAGGTACTGCAATTAGCAGCAGTGATCCTGAGCTATTAGTTGGTGACATCATCCAAAAGCACAGGATCAGATTCCATGTGTTACTGACAACATAAAACTTTACCTTTCCACCTCCTTTTTGATTTTAAGATTTTATTCCAATCTCCATTTATAAACCTGACGGCAAGTCTCAAACGAATGAATCAAAAGTTTTTCAAACTCATATACAAAACCGAAGTCATCCTTTTTAACTCCTGTCAGCTCCTGAGCATTGCTTTTTCACTCAGTCAGCCTTCTCAACTGGCACCTTCTGAGTTCTTTGATCTGGAGTTAATTTTCTTCTTCACATCAGGTCTGTCACTGAGAAGCATTTTTCCACCTTTCAACCACTGCTTCCAAGAGTCTCAGCCCACGGCTCTATATATCCATTCTCCTAGCTAGTTTCCCTCCTTCCATAAATCACAATTCATTCAGAATGCTGTTGTTACCTATTCCCTTACTTATTCAGAGTTCTGCACTTCTTACACCTTAATTCTTTCAAAGCTCCACCGATTCCGTGGGCTCCCTTGGTTCAACCAAAACCCTTTTCTTTACCTTCAAATGTCTCCTTGGCAGCACCCCTCAATATCTAAGTAACGTCATTCAGCTTTATGCCCATTCTTGCAGCCCTTGGTTTATTCCTTGTTGTCTGCCCTCTATTTATTCCTTCAGCTATCACATACTTTCTCTCTGGAACTCCCTCTGCCTTACCTTGTACCATCATGCTATCAAGAATCTTCTAAATGCTTTTCTCTTCTGCTCATTTGATCCCATCTACCAATCCCATCTATCATCTCTTCCTTTGGTATCCAGTTTTTGCATGTATGCAGTCAGTATCTGACACTAATCACACAGAAAAATATGATTTTGCAGCAATATGATTTTTTCTCAAAAATTCTGGTAAAACTCCTACCTTCTTGTGGGGATGTTTACATCAGCCAGGGTGTATAAAGGAGTTAGACTAGAAACAAGGTAATGCAGCCGTGGAAATGGAACCAGATTCATGGTGATCTCATTAAGATCCATATTGAGGGATCCTTCAAATCTGGCAGAACTGCAGCAAAAACAAGATAAAATAAACTAATACAATTAACAATCTACACAAACTAGAGCTATTTAAAAAAGTTGTTCAAAAAACATCTGTTTCATCAGGAAAGATTGCATCGCATCAACTACTAGCATACAAGTGTGGAATTAAACAAACTGCAATGTGATAAGTCTTGAGTGAATCATTCAATGGAAAAATTACTGTTCATGTTACTAATGCAAGGTCAGTAGTATCCCTCCAATTACATGAAATACTGAGCAGTAAATCTCACCTATGTAAACAAAAGTACCAGATCTATATTTCTGTTGCAAATAAATACTGGTGGGTATGGTATTCTCATTTTGCAATTAAATGGAATAGGTTCCATAAATGGTTTTCTATAAACTATTACATTCAAAATGCGAAAAACAAAAGAGAAACATTTCTGACCTATGTTGGAAAGGAACATAAAGTACAGGGAATGTAGAGAGAGGAGTCTACTGATAAGCAGAGGTAGTTTCAAGTATTTGGTCAGTAAAATACCTAATGGGGATGTATATATAGGAGCCAATTACATTTTACAGCATGCTTTTAAACCCACAAAGATTCAAAGTCCACTGATTTAGTAAAGCACTGGATAGACACTGTTCAATAAACATAATTCTTCATTTCCAAAATAATTAATTGATTGATGTTTGTGACTGGATTTACTAATGAAGAAAAGATTTTCAGGACTGATTAAATAACGGTTTTGTTAAGAGATAATTTTTTCTGGAGAATTTTGAAGCACTCTACAGGAATCAAGTTGGTTACAATGAAAAGCCTAATTTCAGCATTAGTATTGCTGAATAAAGAGACACGTTGTCGAAGCTTCTCACCTTGCACTCATCAGGACAGATTCACAAGAATATTGATTTATACTGCATGAGAAGAGAGTGCTGATTGGGTAGCAAGTGAATTCTGATCGGTAGAGGCCCTGCCATGGAGAATGCACCAGGGAACTGTTGACTACCAAGCTTTTGTTTAAATTCCAACCAGGCAGGTTGATTCTGATTGATCAAGATATTGCCCTGGGGAATGAACTCCAGGGAATGGCTATCGCCTAAACTTTGTTGAGTTGAAAAAGATGCAATGCGTGGACATGTGATCTTCTGTCTACAACTGGCACTTTTATAATGCACAACATCACAGGAGCCACAGTGGTGCAGGCCACAGATTTACCAAATGTAAGTCAGCCATTCTGTCCACTGTGTTATTGCTCACTATTCAATAGAACATAGCTACTCTAGGTCCACTTCTCTGCCTTATCCTTGAGTTTTTCATTATTCTTCCATTTCAAATGCTTATCCAATTCAATTTTAGATTTTTATAGTTTTTACCTCAAAAGCCATTATTAGTAAGATATTTAATTATATAATAAGCTTTTGTGCAAAAAAAATTCAAAATTCTCCTTTGTTCTTCTAATGATATTCCTTAGTGGAGCCCATTTGTTATCGGTTCAACCAGTGAAAGCAACTATTCACCCTTTAAAAATCATTCACAATTTTGAAGAACTGAGATTCTTCCTTTAATTTCCCATATTGGTTTCAGTAATAAAAAACTTCAATTTTGCAAGCCTTTCATAACTATAACCTCTCATTTCTAGTAATCCTCCAGTGAATCCTTTTTGTACCCTTTCCATGTTCTAATATCCTTCTTGAAGCAGGATTCTCAGAAACTACAATTCTTCAATTGCAGCATAACTAACAACTTCAGCAAAAATCAACACCACTTACATACGAATTGGCTTGGAACATAAGAAATAGGAGCAGGAATAGGCCACACAGCCCATCCAGCATGCTCCATCATTCAAGCAGATCATGGCTGAATTTCTACATCAACTCTACTTTCACACCCTATCATTGTGTTTATATTCAATGCTACTAAGCATAAAACTCAGAACACCATTTGCCCGTTTGCTTGCTTTTCTACTTCCACCTCCTAGTTTAAAGACCAATGTAACTGCACTGTGTGATCTCTCTGTTTCTCAAGAATTTTACCATTTATAGCACACTTCCTTTCCCTGCTCTTTTTCACCAAATACTTCACATTTGTCTGCAATGAACTGTATTTCCACCTGTTTGCCCACTCTGAGGAAGTATGCCAAAGATCATGCAGTTTACCATTTTGCACTCTCCTTAATTTGGGATCGGAAACTGTCATTAGTGCCACACAAGTGCCATGCATGACCATCTCTGAAAATAAAGAATCTAACCATCTCCCTTGACCTTGAATGCAACTGTCATCGCTGAATCTCCAAACATCAACATCCTGGTTGTTACCATTGATCAGAAATTACTGGACCAGCCATATAAATATTGTGGCTACAAGAGCAAGTCAGTGATTGGGGATTCTCTGAGTAATTTACATCCTGACTCCCCAAAGCCTGTCTACCATCTACAAGGCATAAGTCAGGACTGTGATGGAATACTCTCCACTTGTATGGGTGAGTGCAGCTCCGATAATGCTCAAGAAGCTCGACACCATCTAAGACAAAGCAGTCCGCTTGATCAACACCCATTCACCACCTTAAACATTCACTTTCTCCAACACCAATGCACAGTGGCAGCAGCATGGGCCATCTACAAGATGCATTGCAGCAAGGCACTAAGGCTCCTTCAACATCATCTTCCAAACCTGCGACCTCCACCATCTAGAAGAACGAAGGCAGCGGATGCATAGAAACACCACCACCTGCGAGTTCTCCTCCAAGCCACACACCATCCTGACTCGGTACGACATTACTGTTCCTTCACTGTTCATGGGGCAAAATCCAGGAACTCCTATCCCAACAACACTGCGGTGTACTTACACCATATGGACTACAGTGGTTCACGGCAGCAGTTCACCACCATCTTCTCAAGGGCAAATAGGGATGGGCAACAAAAGCTAACCTTGCTCGTGATGCTCATATCCCATAAAAAAAAGTCAACATCATTCCTCCTGTGCCTTTATGCAAATCACAATACAGATCATAGAACCCAAAATGACCATAGATTCTTCCATTGTTGGAGCTATATATAGCCTTTAACATTATGTGCCTCAATTTTTCTAACAAATCTTTTGTGTGGTACTGTCAAAAATACTTCTTGGCTTCGGTGGCATCAATGGCTCCCATAAATGGTCTGGATATCTTATTGTTAAGGAAACTAGCTTGCACTGCTCTATATCACCTGATACAATGGCAAGACCTAAATAAAAAGACCTAAACAATTATGTTTCCTTGTGATCTGAACAAGATATCTGTGTCCTTCACACATGTATTTTTTCGATGTTTCAGGAAGCAGACCAAGTCAATAGGAGGCAAGGTGATTATCCATACCACACAGACTTACACAGAAAAACATTTATAATCAAGTTCACTTAGTTTATTTGGCAAAACTTGTATTTACACAATAATATTAAATAGTAATCATGCTACAATGCACAATTCAGTGGGTCAACTTATTAAAATTACACAAACCAACTCCTTTGTATGGTATCTTACAGCTCAGGGCTACTTTTCTCCGCAGTATTCTTTTTCACTGTCTAACTTCCTAATTTCACAGGTCTTGGTTCCAGTGTCAGCTTCTTTTCATAGTTCATTACCCATCCCCCTATACCCCACTCAATCCAAAAGCGGAATCTACCAATCTAGTTTGGCAATAAACCCTGCTGAGTTCAACTGAATAGGATTTTCACACCAATAATGGACGAATCTGTGCCCACCCCTGTGGTGAGTTTGGTGGCAGGAGGCATTTAATTGGGCGGGTGAGACTCCAATTAAGTCTGTGGCAGGAACACCCACTTAAGAGCCTCATCCCGCGCTGTTGGTATTAAGCCAGCAGCAGGCAGGGGACTTGACGTGCGGGAAGCATGGCATTTTTTGTTTGCGGTATCCCGGGTGGGGGTGAACCCTCACACAAAAGCACTGATCAAAAGACTCGGCATCGGGAAGGGGAAAGGCCTGCTGGGAGCCACCCCCTGCTCTTGCTGCCAAACCCACTCTTCCCTAACTTGCCACCCCAACCCCATGACCCCTTTCCTGCTATCACTCACCTGTGCCTGGATCTCTCCTCAATCCGAGGTTTCAGGTGGGTGTACTACTGGCAACAGCCACTGGCTACCCGATAGCACTGCTGACTACAGAAGAGCTGTCGGCTGGCAGCTCTCAGCAGGCAGGACATCCTGGGGACATTGATCAGCTGGCCTGTTATGTGCCTGAGTGGCACAAGATACGGCAAGGGGCAAAAAGAGGCGACGGAGGGTCTTGTCGGCTCTCTGTCCGTCACTTTCATAAGATTCCGCCCAATGAGTGTGAATGGTTGCTAGAATGTTAATTTTAGGTGTCTGAAGTATCCTAGTTGAGATGTCCCATCCAAAAACTAACATATCAATCCTACTGTCCTGTGAATGTAACCAATTGAGACCTAAGCTCAGCTCAATAGTAGAATTTTTGATGTATATTAATTACATTAAGTTTTCTTCATGGCAGCATAGCCTGGAATCTCAAACCATGAAAGGTCTCTATCCAGCACTTTAATAAAATCTTTGCTGACGAGCCCTGAGTAGTTCGTACTTTTTTTTTTAAAAAGCGTTTACTAGTCTCATTCTTTATAATGGCTCTAAAGGTACGTACAAAGGGGCCTTATTGGCCTATAGTTTCTTGCTCATCTCCTTCATTGCACAATGAAGTAATATTTGCCACCTTACATTACTTTAGTACCATTCTTCTTTCAAAGATTATAAGAATATTATTAGTACCTCTACTGTCACTTTTCCAATCTCTTTAATATCCTGGGATGTATGACAGCCACACATTGTGACTTCTACAGTTTTAGTCTCAATAACGTTTTATTACAGCGTAACGGTGAATCCTTGGGCCGGATTTTCGTGGAGTTGGGAAGCTCTCTGGACCTTTAAAAATAGCAGGCCAGGCCTGAATGGAGACACTCCATCCCCCATTTCCAACAGATTCATTTTTACCAGCACGGGGAAGGGGGCGGGGCTCACACAAAAGGGAAACCCGAACTCAGTAGGGCCATTTAAAATTAGTGCCGAGTGCATCAGACCCCAGTTTGGCTGTTGGATGAGGCCTAGTGGGCCTAACAGCTTCTAAATGGGCTGCTATGAAGACCTGGAGAACCAAACCTGGCCCCAAACCAGCCTGCATTGGCACTCATCCACCCCTGTGGCTCCCCAAGGATCTGCTTCTGAGGTAGGCAGGCCCAATTCAATCCCACCCCTGCCTCCCCAGAGTGAAAGTTGGGTCTAACGGGGTCCTTTGAACCGAGGAGGGTCTGCTAAGTTGGGAAATTTCCTGACTCAAGCTACCCGCCTCGGTAGGCAAAATCTGGCCTTTGTGTCCTGTACTGGCTTTGCTACATTCTTCTTGGGTTATTCCAAGTCCTTTTATTACCGTACTTTGTAAAATGTGCTTCATAACACTTATTAAGCACCTCTTTTATTCTCTCACTCTCAAGTACAAGGTGGTCTCTTCATCCGCAAATGGTTCCATCCTTGTTTGATCATTATCTATACTTAGAAAAACCCTTCTTGTTTCCCTTTATGTTGCATTTCAGTCTTCTTAGTCCACCTAACCTCCCTTTTAGAAACACAGGCCAGAATTTTTCGCTGAGCGGGTAGGCGCGTGCCCAACCGCTCGAGCATAAAATGACGCATGACGCGCTGAGCGAACGTCCCGACGTCATCGTGCACTCCCGCAATATTTCAGTTGGCCGGCAGGTGCGTGAGTTGGCAGCACGCCCAATTAACAGGCCTATAAGGCCATTAAAGTAATAATTAAATGGAATTCGGCCAGGTGGCCTTCGGATATTATATGAACTCTCATCCACAGGTGAGACGAGATTTCCAACAGGAATTAAAAATAAAATAAAAAACGTTCAAATCTCATTTATAACATGTCCCTGCTCATGTGACAGAGTCATATGAGAGGCACATTTTTAACTTATGTTTTTAAAATTCTTTAGCTCCCTGAGGCAGCTTTGTGCCTTCAGGAGGCTTTCAGTGCACGCACCTGCGCAAACCTTCGCACTCACCCTCCTCCCACCTCCACCCCCCGCCGCCCCCCACCCCAACCACAAAGCAGCGCTCAGCGTTGCAGAGTGTGATTCATGCTGGCTGGCTGTCAATTGGCCAGGCAGCATGAAATTGCGGCGGGAGCCCGATCACAGGCGGCGGTCGGTTTCGCTACTGCTCCCAACCCACCCGCTGTGCCTGCCCCACAATCTTGCCCATATAAACATAGAAAATAAGTGCAGGAGTAGGTCATTCGGCTCTTCAAGCCTGCTCCACCATTCAATATGATCATGGTTGATCCTCTATCTCAAACGCCATACTCCCACTCTCTCCCTATATCCCCTGACCCCTTTAGAGTCTGGAAATCTATCTATTTCCTTCTTAAATATATTCAGTGACTTGGCCTCCACACTCTTCTATGGTAGAGAATTCCACAGGTTTCACCACCCTCAGAATGAAGAAGTTTCTCCTCATCTCAGTCCTAAATGGCCTACCTCGTATCCTAAGAGTGTTACCTCTTGTTCTAGACCCCCTTATTTACTTTTTATATTTCTCAGTTATTTTTTGTATTAGTGCCCTTACATTGACCATTTACCTCTTTTGCAAATCTCAGTTTTGTTCTTTATTTATCCACAGAAGCCCCTGCATTTAATGTACACATGCAAGATACAAAATTGTCAGACTTGAAAAGAGCAACTGATTGATGCAGCTTGTTCTATAGTCATGACACTTTATGCATCAAGATACACACTCTCCCTATTTACCACATAATTTCCTGATAGAGCTGAAAAAACAAATAATAACCCTGGCCAATTATGGCAGATGAAATCTACAAAATTTCTTGCTGACCACTCTAGATAGTCAAAACTAGCCCAGGAAACCACATTGGCCCCAACTTGTATATCTTGTTGGAATGCTGTAATTATTAATATAATAAATGTTCACTCACCTGGTCAAATTGAGCAGCAAGTTAGCTACAATATTGTTCATAGCATCAAATGGTTTTTCCTGCTGTTTGACTTCACTGTGACCAGAAATCAGTGTGCTTTGCAGTTTTATTGCAGATGCTAATTTACCAGAATTGACCATCTGATTGATTTTGTTGACAATGTCAATCAAGGACTGGTTTTAAGAAAAAAAGGATAAAGTTTAGGGAATGTGCATTTTAACATTTAGTTCCATATACAAAAAGTAATTACATGAATGGCAGATACAGGCCTAAATCTTTGTGGGGAGGCGATAAGGAAGTGGGGCAGGGTTGTAGTGGTTGGGAAATGGCGAAAGGCGGGTTATCTGCAAATTCTGCTGAATTTAACAGAAAGAGCAGATTAAAAAATAACATTTCTGTATTTTTTGGCCAAAAGTCAGCCAGACTGCTGATGAGCAGGAAGGGAGAGACTGAAGGCTCTGTTGGACATGATGGAGTCCAGGGAAAGGGCTTAGGGGAAATCGGCAGATTGCAAGGGTGGAAACAGATTAACTGAGCTTTGTCAGATGAAGCACCCCTGCTTCTTCTGGCCCAAAAGGAGTCCTGTAAAGGCATTTACCTTCTGGTCTGGCCCTTCTCACCTCCCTTCAGCTGCCAGGTTGCCTAAGTCCTGGGAACTACAAATCTGACAACTTTAAAATAAGTAAATATGTATGATCATTGGAAGTGAGTAAATGTAGTCTTCAATGACCCTCTGTAGCTGCCAGTGTATAATTGCTGTCAAAACAGTAACTTTGGTCATTTGACTCAAATATAGCCTTTTCTTGTTTAATTAATGTGGGCGTCATTGACAAAACTGATATTCATTGCCCATCCCTAGGTGCCCTTACAGTGTGGCTTGGAAGACTACTTCAGAGGACAGTTAAAAATCACCCTTATATAAAAGCAAAATACTGAGGATGCTGGAAATCTGAAATAAAAACAGAAAATGCTGGGCTCTTCAGAAGCATCATAAGGACTTGAAACGTTAACTCTGTTTCTCTCTTCACCGCTGCTGCCAAACCTACTGAGTTTTTCCAGCATTTTCTGTTTTTCACGCTTTTTGGGTGTGGAACCACATATAGGCCAGACCAGGTAAGTAGGACAGGATAGAAAACAGAAAAGCAGTTGGTTTCTTTTTTACAACAATCCTTCAAAACTTCTTTTTTCCACGGACAACAACTTTTAATTTTCAATTTGTTTTCAACTGATTTCAAATTTTCAAACTGTCTTATTGGATTTTAAACTCATGTTGTCAGGATTACTAATTTAAACTCTGGTTTATTAGTCCAGTAACATAATAGCTATATTATCATATACAGTTAGAGTTGCAGACAGCTGCTCTGAGCAGACAGATTATCTGACGGTGTTGGGACAACTATTCTATCTAATCTTGATGGCAGAAGCAGAACCACGGAGGGGAAATTTCAATTATCCTGCAAATTCTATTACCTGTCACAATAATTCATTTCATTATGGTAGGTACAGTCAACTCAACTTAATTCAAGTCACTTAATTCAAATTAAGTGATAGTATTTTAAAAAATTAAGTTCACATTTTATTTATATGACTTGATTCAATTTTTTAAGCACAAAAAACATTTGAATGATCAGTAGACTGTCAGATTATGAATTGTATTGATTAATGCAAAACATATGGTTAATAGTTTGATTTGTTTACAAAAAAATTGATGCCTCTATTTACACAAAAGCTTACTAAAACACACAATAAGGAAAAAAAATACTTTCAACAATGACAGTTTTTAATAGGAGCAGAAGTAGGCCGTGCAGCCCCTCCAGCCTGCTCCGCCTTTCAATAAGATCACGGTTGAGCTGTTTGTGTTTCAAATTTCACATTCCCACCTACCCACGATAACCTTTGATTCCCTTGCCTAACAAAAATCTATCTAACTCCGCCTTAAAAATATTCAGTGACCCTGCCTCCACCACCTTCTGAGGCAGGGAAGTTCCAAAGTCTCACAACCCTCAGAAAAAAAAAATTCTCCTCATCTCCATCCTAAAAGGGCAACCCCTAATTTTAAAACAGTGTTCCCCCTAGTTCTGGACTCACTCACAAGAGGAAACATCCTTTTCACATCCACCCTGTCAAGACCATTCAGGATCTTAGATACTTCAATCAGGTCACACCACAATCTTCTAAACTTCAGTGGAAACAAGCCCAGCCTGTCTGACCTTTCCTCATATGACAGACCACTCAATCCAAGTATCACTCTAGTAAACCTCCTCTGAATCATCTCCGACGCATTTACATCTTTCCTTAAATAAAGGAGACCAAGACTGCACACACTATTCGAGATGTAGACTCACCACAGCCTTGTATAACTGAACCCTACCATCCTTAACTTTTATGTTTAATTCCTCCCATAATAAAAGATAACAGTCCATTAGCTTTCTTGATTACTTGTTGTTCTTGCATTCTTACTTTTTGTGACTCATGTTCTGGAGCACCTAGATCCCTCTGGCCCTCTGTATTCTGCAGTCATTCTCCATTTAAGTAATACTCTGCTTTTTTATTTTTCCTGCTAAAGTAAACAACTTCACATTTTTCCACATTATACGCCATCTTCCAGATTTTTGCCCATTCACTCAACTTACCTATATCCATCTGCAAACTCCTTACGTCCTCTTCACTTTCCTACGCATCTTTGAGCCAAATGCAAATTTAGCTACCATGCCTTTGCTCCCCTCATCCAAGTCATTGATATAAATTAGAAAACTTTGAGGCCCCGGCACAGACCCCTGCGAGACTGCACTCATCACATCCTGCCATTCAGAAAAAGACCTATTTATGCATACTCTGTTTTCTGTCAGCCAGCCAATCTTCTATTCATTCTAATATGTTACCCCCTACACCATGAGCTTTTATTTTCCGCAATAACTTTTGATGTAGCACCTTATCAAATGCCTTCTGGAAATCCAAGTACAGTACGCCTACAGGCACCCCCTTATCTACAGCGCATGTTACGCCTTCAAAGATCTCCAATAAATTGGTTAAACATGACTTCTCTTTCACAAAACTATGTTGACTCTTCCCGATTACCTTGAGATTTGTCAAGTGCCCAGCTATAATCCCCTTAATGATCGATTCTAACAACTTCCTCACGGCAAACGTCAAGTTAACCGGCCTATAGTTTCCTGTTTTCTGCCTCCCTCCCTTCTTGAATAGAGGGGTTATATTTGCTAATTTCCAGTCGGATTGAAACTTTCTAGAATCTAATGAATTTTGGACAATTGACATCACCCCATCTACTTCCTCATTAGCCACCCCTTTAAAGACCCTAGGATGAAGTCCATCAGGACCCAGAAGTTTGTCAGTCCACAGTTTCATCAGTTTACTCAGTACTGCTTCCCAAGTGATTGTAATTTCACCAAGTTCCTCTCTCCCTTTTGGGAGACATACAGAGTTAAGATCAGATGCAAAATTGTTGTCATTTCAACAGCATTGAATAAATGGCTTAGCTACATAAAGGACCAGAATTCCCTTAAATTGTTAAATTTAGTGAATAGCAACCAATGAACATTGTCTTCTATTAAGGCATCAACTCAAATATCTAATTTGAAGTTTACATTGAGCAGCTCAAACTTTTACTAAAAATTAGGGGGCAGAGCCTGGACTTTCCTGTCTGGGATTTTGGACAGGCCTGGCTGATAAACCTAGCGATGGTGTTGGGTGGGGGTGGGGGCACGAGTTTGAGAGGCCAGGGGAGGAGCGTTAAAAGTGGGCAGGGGGAAATAAGATCTTGAGGGGGTGTGCCTCCAATGGCATGGGCCCCCCCACACCTATCCCCCACAATGCCCCCACATACACCCCCTCCCCTCTCGAGCAAAAGGCCAGCCTCGGTAATCTGGCATTTGTTCCAGCTGCAAAAACACATAATAAAGCAAATAAAAGCCCTCATAGACTTGTCATGCTCCATCTATGCCACCTCATGCCCCCCACCCAACCCCCATAGCCCCTCACACCCTCCATGCCAACCTTGCTCCCACCCGCACCCTCATGGCCCTTTATAGCCCCTATGCCAACTTAGTGCCAACTTATGCCAACCCATGACCCCACCACCCTTTTCCCTTACACCTTCCATGCCAACTCACCCAGTATCCATCATGGGCAGACCTCAGGACCCATGCTGATAGGATATAAAATAAAGTTCTAAGTGTCTATTGATGAATTCGGTATTTAAACAAGCACAGTCATTGATAAAACCCCATTCACTACATTTAAATTCCTTCAACCGCTTAATCATTATAGCAACAAGCATTTGTACTCATAGCACAACTTCAAAGACTTTATAAGCACTCTGAGCTGTCAATCAAACTGTGAACTGACAGGGAGCCCACTGTGATAATGATAGGTCATGAATCAGTCATGTAGGACCAATTCCATAATGATAACCTACGGGCTTATCTCAATAGACCAAGTGAAATAGCAAGCATTGATTTTCTTTAACACTGCAGACAATTTTCAAATATTTAAAGGGCAGGAGATTTAAATGCCTTGACAGTTTCAATGAACTTGGCAGTTCCAATGAGTTTATCCACTTTTCACACACATTCATGTCTAAGTTTAACAATCTCAAAGGGTACCTCCCTTCTAAAGGGCACCTCACCTCTCCCAGGGGGCACCGCACCTCTCCCAGAGGTGCCCCAGGACCACTACCAAAACGGTACCCTACCTCTCCAAAGAACTCCATTAACTTTAGACTTTCTCTCAATAGGTCTCAAATGCACGAGTCATGTTTTGGACCTTCCACTATCGGTCTGACTGAAGGCAGCTGGACTTTAACATGTGCAGTTGCCTCCATGAACCACAGATGTACAAAGTACAACCTGCCCCCATTCACCCCCTGCAAAAATGGTGGGGCTGGGACATCTGGAATTGGGTCTCTGGCACCATTTTGGAAAAGTGGGGACCCTCTCTATCTGCATAAAAATTCAGGTCAATATGTTTCTCTGATGAGGGTAAATATAATTAACATGGGTAATTATAAATGACATCCTTTGTGACTGTGATCTTGGTGCATTATTCCTCTCCACCCTATTTGACCTCTCTGCTGTCTTTGACATGGTGAACCCCATCATTTTCCTCCAACACTGCTACTCCGAAGCCAACTTGAGTGGGACCATCTACTCTTACCTAGCCAGTTATCGCCAGAAAACCTCCTACTATGGCTTCTCTTCCCAATCCATTACTTCTGAAGTCAATCAAGGATCTAACATTTGCTCCTCCAATTTCTCACCAACATGATGCTCCTCAGTGACACCAATTGAGTCAATTTCCACATTTACATCGAAGGTAACCAGCTCCATCGCATCATCATTTGTCTTGACTCCTTCACTGCCCATTGCAAGTCACTTTTAGGCCAGTTTTAAGCTAATTCAGCTAATCTTCAGTGAATTATGTCAACACATCTAGAAACAACAATCTTAGGTTTCGCACGTGACCGAAAGGACATCTTAGAATGGATTTTTGTATCTCTGTGGGTCAGCAAAACAATATGGTACTCTTAATATTTAATGTATTTAGTTGTAGAAACAATGTAAAGATGTGTGTGCCTATACCGTGATAAACACAGAAACATAGAAAATAGGAGCAGGAGTAAGTCATTGGCCCTTTGAGCCTCCACACCATTTAATATGATCATGGCTGATCCTCTATCTCAACGCCATACTCCTGCTCTCTGTTCATACCCTTTGACGCCTTTAGTCAAGAAATCTATCTATTTCCTTCTTAAATATATTCAGTGACTTGGCCTCCACAGCCTCCTGTGGTAGAGAATTCCACAGGTTCACCGCCCTCTGAACAAAGAAGTTTCTCTTCATCTCAGTCCTAAATGGTCTACCCCATATCCTGAAACTGTGACCCCTTGTTCTAGACACCCCAGCCAGAGCAAACATCATCCTTGCATCTAGTCTGTCCATCCCTATCAGAATTTCATATGTTTCAATGAGATCCCCTCTCATTCTTCTAAGCTCCAGTGAATACAGGCCTAGTCAGCCCAATCTCTCCTCATGCAAGTGCAGCAAGCAATCAAGGCGGCAAATGGTATGTTGGACTTCATTGCAAGAGGACTTGAGTACAGGAGCAAGGATGTCTTAGTGCAACTATACAGGGCCTTGGTGAGACCATACCTGGAGTAGTATGTGCAGTTTTGGTCTCCTTACTTGCCATAGAGGGAGTACAGCGAAGGTTTACAAGACTGATCTCTGGGATGGCAGGATAGTCATATGAGGGGAGGGTGGTGAAACTATGGAATTCTCTGCCACAAAAGACTTTGGAGGCCAAGTCACTGAATATCACAGCGAGAGAGCTAGAGGAGCAGCGGGGCCATTAACAGCAAGAGAGTGAGAGAAGCAGCGTGGCCATTAACATTGAGAGAGCAAGAGGGACAGCAGGGCCATTAGCAGTGAGAGAGTGAGAGAAACAGCATTGCCATTAACAGCAAGAGAGTGCGAGAAGCAGTGTGGCCATTAACAATGAGACAGTGTGAGAAGCAGCGGGACCATTAGCAGTGAGAGAGTGAGAGGAGCAGTGGGGCCATTAACAGTGAGAGCGCGACAGGCGCAGCTATGCCTTTGACAGTGGGGCAGCAAGAGGAGCAACGGGGCCATTAACAGCGAGAGAGCGAGAGGAGCAGCAGGGCCTTTAACATTGAGACAGCAAGAGGAGCAATGGGGCCATTAACAGCGAGAGAGCGAGAGGAGCAGCAGGGCCTTTAACAGTGAGACAGCAAGAGGAGCAACGGGGCCATTAACAGCGAGAGAGTGAGAGGAGCAGCGGGGCCATTAACAGCAAGAGAGCGAGAGGAGCAGCGGGGCCATTAACAGCGAGAGAGCGAGAGGAGCAGTGGGGTCATTAACAGCGAGAGAGCGAGAGGAGCAGCGGAGTCATTAACAGCGAGAGGAGCAGCGGGTCCATTAACAGCGAGAGAGCGAGAAGAGCAACGGGAGCATTAACAGTGAGAGAGCGAGAGGAGTAGCGTGGTCTTTAACAGTGAGAGAGTGAGAGAAGCAGTGGGATCATTAACAGCGAGAGAGTGCGAGAAGCAGTGTGGCCATTAACAGCAAGAGAGTGAGAGAAGCAGAGGGGCCATCAACAGTGGGAAAGCGAGAGGAGCAGCGGGATCATTAACTGCGAGAGAGTGTGAGAAGCAGTGTGGCCATTAACAGTGAGAGAGTGAGAGAAGCAGTGTGGCCATTTACATTTGAAGAGCGAGAGGAGCAAGGGGTCCATTAACAGTGAGAGGCTGAGAGGAGCAGTGCGCTATTAACAGTGAGAGGCCGAGAGGAGCAGCAGGCTATTAACAATGAGACAGCGAGAGGAGCAGCGGGCTATTAACAGTGAGAGAGTGCGAGAACCAGCGGGACCATTAACAATGAGAGAGTGAGAGAAGAGTGAGAGATCGTTAAAGAGTGCGGAGAGAGAGAGGAAAGAGTGCAGAGAGCAGCTGATTGGTGAGTAGAATTGGTGAGTATTTCTGGTCTTTAAAGTAAAAGTAAGGTCTTTGGTTTGTGCTTAGGTCTCTAGTCTTTTTCTTTTTTTTCTCTTTTTCTTAAAAATAGCTTGTGAAGTATAAGATCGATACTGCTATGTAAAAAAATTACAATAAAGTGTAAAGAGCAATTGATTCTTCAAGTGTAAAGAGCAAAGATACAAGAGTAATTAATTAAGTAATTAAATAAAATACAATAGTGATCGCAGAACAGGTGGTGTGTTGCTGTTACAGCATGTGGGAGCTGCTGGACAACAAGGTGATTCAGAGCGAACACTCTGGATCTGTGACGAGCATTTGCAGCTTGAGGAACTTCGGATCCGAGTTGATGAGCTGGAGCCCAAGCTGCAGACCTTGCAGGGAGGGGAAAGTTACCTGGACATTTTGCTCCAGGAGGCGATCACACACCACAGATTGGATAATTCAAATTTGGTCTGTGATCAGGAACAGGAGGGTCTGACTGCAATGAAGTAGATTTGGGGACCTAAGGGGTAGCGTTCGAGGAGCCTCGGCCCCTGCAACTGTCCAACAGTTACGAGGTTCTTGCAAGCTGTGTGGACGAGAGCGGGGACTGCAGGGAGGATGAGTGAACTGACCACGGCATCGTGGTACAGGGAGCCATTCAAGTGGGGGGAGGAAATAGGAATATAGTAGTAATAGGGGACAGTATAATTAGGGGGTTAGATACTGTTCTCTACAGCCGGGAGACTGAGTCCCAAAGGCGATGTTGCCTGCCCAGTGCCAGGGTTAAGGACATCTCCTCAGGGCTGGAGAGGAGCCTAGAGTGGGAGGGGAGGGATCCAGCTGTCGTCGTCCATGTTCATATCAACGGTGTTGATAGGATTAGAAAGGAGGTTTTGCTGAAAGAATTTGAACAGTTAGGAGCTAAATTAAGAAGCAGAACCTCCAAGGTAATAATCTCTGGATTACTACCTAAACCACGGGCAAACTGGCATAGGGTAGATAAAGTCAAGGAGTTAAATGCAAGGCTCAAAGATTGGTGTGGGAGGAATGGGTTTCAGTTCATGGGGCACAGGCACAAGTACTGGGGTAGAAGGGAGCTGTTCCCATGGGATGGGCTTCACTTGAACTGTGCTGGGATCAGTGTCCTGGCGAATCAAATAACTAGGGCTGTAGAGAGGGCCTTAAACTAAATAAGTGGGGAGTGTGGGAGGGGATACGTAGGCTAACAAAGCAAAAGGATATGGCAGGATTGCAGGGCAGTTATTCAGGTATTGATACCCAGTGTGTGACAGGAAGGGACAAACATAAAAAAGACAGCAGCAAATAGGGTCAAAGGGGGGAAAAATGGTAAAAAGGCAAAATTAATGGCTCTTTATTTAAATGCACATAGTGTTTGGAACAAATTAAATGAATTCACGGCACAAATAGTGGTTAATGGGTATGATCTTATAGCCATTACGGAGACATGGTTACAAGGAGATCAAAGCTGGGAACTAAATATTCAGGGGTATGTGACTTTTCAAAAGGACAGGCAGGAAGAAAAGGGTGGTGGAGTAGCTTTGTTAGTACGAGATGGTAAAGGTACAATAGCAAGAAATGATCTTGGATTAGAAGATGTAGAATCCATATGGGTGGCGATAAGAAATAACAAGGGGAAGAAGACACTGGTGGGAGTAGTCTCTCGGCCCCCTAGCAGTAGCTATACTATAGGACAGAGAATAAATCAGGAGGCAATGAGGGCATGTAAAAATGCAGTACATTAATCATGGGTGTCTTTAATCTTCAGGTAGATTGGGAAAATCAAACGGGCAGAGGTAACCACGAGCAAGAATTCATAGAGTGTATTCGGGACAGTTTCCTAGAACAATATGTTGTGGATCCAACCGGGGATCAGGCTTTTTGGATCTGGTAATGTGTAATGAGGCAGGTGTAATAAATGATCTCAGAGTAAAAGATCCCCTAGGAAACAGTGACCATAACATGGTAGAATTTAGCGTTCAGTTTGAGAGTGAGAAACTTGGGTCAGAAACAACTGTGCTAAACTTAAATAAGGGTAATTATAAAGGAATGAGTGCAGAGTTGACTGGAGTGGACTGCTATGCGCTTCTTGTGCCGGGGGGGGGGGGTTCCCCAACTGTCAAAGTTCGCGCATGTGAAATAGCAAAATAAAAAAATTATTAACATGTCCCCCTCATGGATGGGACATGTTAATAAATATTACATAAACTTTATTAAAGATTTTTTAAACAGACATAACACCTCATCCCACCAGTTTTTTCTCCTTCCCGCCGGGGCTTCTGGCCTGCCCACCAGCCTTAAGGTTGGACGGGCAGGGCCTTTAATTAGCTTAATTATCCTGTCAATGGCCTCAATTGGCATTGACAGGTCGGCGGGCAGACAGCTGATTTCGCTGTCCGCCCACCTTCCTGAATATTTAAATGGAGCAGGATGACGTCGGGGGCTCCTCCCAACGTCATCCCGCGTCATTTTCCTGTCGGCGAGCGGGCCCCGCCCCCAAATTGCTGACGGAAAAATTCTGGCCCATATCTGACAAATTTATTAGAATTCTTTGAGGAGGTAAGAATCAGGATTGATAAAGGGCAAAGATGTAACACATTTCGGTTTCCAAAAGGCGTTCAATAAGGTACCGCACATAAGGTTACTTAATAAAATAAGAGCCCATGGTGTTGGGGGTTGTATATTAGCATGGATAGAAGACTGGCTAACTAATTGAAGACAGGGAGTTGGGATAAGGGGGACATTTTCAGGATGGCAACCTGTGGAGTGCCAGGGATCAGTGCTGGGGCCACAATTATTTACAATATATATTAATGACTTAGATGAGGAAAATGGATGTACTATCGGCAAGTTTGCGGATGACACAAAAATAGGTGGAAAGGCAAGTGGTGAGGATGATACAAAGAGTCTACAGAGGGATATAGACAACTTAAGTGAGTGGGCAAAAACTTGACAGATGGAATATAATGTGGGAAAGTGTGACGTTATGCACTTTGGCAGGAAGAATAGAGGAGCTGAATATTATTTAAATGGAGAAAGACTTCAGAAGCTGCAGCACAGAGGAATTTGGGAGCCCCCGTGCATGAATCCCAAAAAGCTAGCATACAAGTTCTGCAGGTAATAAGGAAGGCAAATGGAATGTTGGCTTTTATTTCAAAGGGAATGGAATATAAAAATAGGGAAGTCTTGCTTAAACTAAAACAAGGCACTAGTTAGACCACAACTAGAATACTGTGAACAGTTTTGGTCCCCTTGTCTAAGGAAAGATAAACTGGCATTGGAGGCAGTTCAGAAAAGGTTCACTAGGTTGATCCCGGGTATGGAGGGATTTTCTTATGAGGAGAGGTTGAGTAGGTTGTGCCTGTACTCATTGGAGTTTAGAAGAAAGAGAGGCAACCTTATTGAAATGTATACGATTCTTAGGGGGCTTGACAGGGTAGATGTTGAGAGGTTGTTTCCCCTTGTGGGAGAGTCTAGGACCAGAGGGCAAAAGCTCATGAGGAGGAATTTCTTCTCTCAGAGGGTAGTGAATCTGTGGAATTCTTTACCGCAGAGGGCTGTAGAGGCTGGGTCGTTAAGTATATTCGAGGCTGAGATAGATTTTTAATCAGTAAATCAGGGAATCAAGGGTTACAGAGAAAAGGCAACAAAATGAAGTTGAGGATCATCAGATCAGCCATTGAATGGCAGAGCAGACTCGATGGACCAAATGGCCTACTTCTGCTCCTATGTCTTATGAACTTATGGTCTTCCATTTAAGGAGGAAATAGATAGATTTCTCGACTCAAGGGGATGGGGAGAGAGCGGGAGTATGGCGTTGAGATAGAGGATCAGCCATGATCATACTGAATGGCGAAGCAGGCTCGATGGGCCGAATGACCTACTTCTGCTTCTATTTTCTATGTTTCTATATTCCTCATATGACAATCCTGCCATCCTAGGGATCAGTCTAGTGAACCTTCGCTGTACTTCCTCTATGGCAAGTATAGCCTTTCTTAGGTAAGGACACCAAAACTGCACACAATATCCAGGTGTGGTCTCACTAAAGCCTTGTACAGTTTCAGTAAGGCATCCTTGCTCCTGTACTCAAGTCCTCTCGCAATGAAGGCCAGCTTTTGGATCGGACTACTTCACTTACCATCCTAATGAAGAATTCTATCATGTTATGGTCACTGTTCCCTAAAGAACCCCGCCCAACAAGAGTACTAATTAATCCCTTCTCATTGCACAATGCCAAATCTAGGATAGCCTGTTCCCTGGTTGGTTCCTTGACATACTGGTCTAAAAAAGCCATCTCATGCAGACTCCAGGAATTCACCTGCCACAGTATTCTTGTTAATTTGGTTTGCCCAGTCTATATATAGATTAAAGTCACCCATGATTACTGCAGCACCCTTGTTACATGCATCTCTAATTTCATGTTTAATGCTATCCCCTACCTTACCACTACTGTTTGGAGGCCTATAGACAACTCCCATTAATGTTCTCTGCCCCTTGTTGCTTCTTAGCTCCACCCAGACTGATTCTGCAACGGGATTTTCAGAGCCAATGTCCTCTCTCATTCTTGTACTGACATCATCCCTAACTAACAATTCCACATCACCTCTTTTCCTTTTTGTCTGCCCTCCCTAAATATCAAGTACCCTTGAATATTCAGCTCCCGGCCTTGGTCACCTGCAGCCACGTCTCTGTAATCACAACCTACGGTAGCTGTTTACATCTATTTGTGCTGTTAATTTGTCTACGTTATTGCGAATGCTCCGTGCACTTAGATACAGTGCCTTTCGATATGACTTTTTAACATTTTTATACATTTTTATTGTACTTACGGCCCTATTTGCTGCTAGCCCTTGTTTCCTCTGCCTTCCACTTTTGCTTTCTACTTTTCTGTCTTTTATTCCTTCCCTTGTGTCTCCCCGCTCAGGTTCGCATCCCCCTGCCACTCTAGTTTAAACCATCCCCCACAGTACTAGCAAATACCCCTGCGAGGGTATTGGTCCCGGTCCTGCTGGGGTGCAACCTGTCCAGCTTGTACAGGTCCCATCTTCACCAGAATCAGTCCCAATGCCTCGGAAATCTAAATCCCACCCTCCTGCACCATTTCTCCAGCCATACATTCATCTGGTCTATTCTCCTATTCCTGATCTCACGAGCACGCGGCACTGGGAGTAATCCTGAGATTACTACCTTTGAGTTCCTACTTTATTTATTTCCTAACTCTCTTTATTCTGCTTGCAGGACCTCATCCCTCTTTTTACCTATGCCATTTGCACCAATAAGGACCACAACCTCTGGTTGTTCACCATCCTCCTTCAGAATGTCCTGCAGCCACTCAGTGACATCCTTGACCCTGGCACCAGGGAGGCAACATACCATCCTGGTGCCACGTCTGCAGCCGCAGAAATGTCTATCTGTTCCCCTTTAGATAGAAACCCCTATCACTATTACTCTCCCACTCTTTCCCCACCCCCCCACCCCCCATGCAGCTGAGCCACTCGTGGTGCCACGGACTTGGCTCTTGCTGCATTCCCCGGAGAAGCCATCTCCCCCAACAATATCCAAAACAGAAAATCTGTTAGAGGGAGATGGACGCAGGGGACTCCTGCACTGCCTGCCCAATGCTTTTACTCTGTCTGGCAGTCACCCATTCCCTTTCTGTCTGTGCACTCTTTACCTGCAGTGTGACCACCTCACTGTACGTGCTATCCTTGAAGATCTGATCCTTGTGGATGCTCCAGCCGCAGCTCCGGCTCTGAAACGCAGATTTGAAGTAGCTGCAGCTACAGACACTTCCCACACACGTGGTCACCACGGACACTGGAGGTGTCCCTGATTTCCCACATCGCACAGGAGGAACATTCCATGTGGCCGAGCTGCCCTGCTATGGCTTACCCTTAACTTACTCGCTTTACTTTTACTCCTCCTTGTTTAGAGAGTATTAAGAGCAGTAGAAATACTCACCAGGTCCTACTTAACAAGGGCGCCACACTTCTTTCTGAGGAAAGGTAGAAAATGAAAGGACCACCTCCTTCTCCCTTTATCGAACTCCCTCACTCACCAAACTCCAACTTAAACACTCTAATGCAGCCCAAAGCAGCACTCCAGGGCAGACAAGGCAGCACTGTAGATGGCCAGTTTTTATGCTTTCTGGATAAAGCTTCTTAAAACCTATTTATGCCAGTTATCTAATTATCTGGCTGCAGCTGCAATCAGAGCCTGTAAAATCCCTGTTTTAAAGCAGGACTGAAACTCATCTTCTCCCAACCCAAACAGCAACTTTTAGTTAATTGCTAAATTAGAGAAAGACTAGAATTTAGATAGATTTTAACCCTTAAAAGTCCCTCACCCATCAAACTCCAACTCAAGCACTCGATTGTAGCCCAAAGCAGCACTCCAGTGCAGAAAACATTCTAAAACACATCCCAGAAAAACAGATTAATTGAAGGCAATGTTCTTGTGGCAAGCCGAAGAGCTAACCCTAATCATCAGGGTTGACGTTGAGCATTCACACTTTTAAGTTTATAAGTATTATTTCACCTTTTAAGATCTACACGCAAGATAGAATAGTTTCTTAAAAACATATACACTATTTATAAACTATTTTCAAGTTTTATTTACTTAGCAAACTAACAAGGTCAAAGAAGTCATTTTGTGGTCTGTACTTTATAATCACTCACCATTATTAATTAAGGCTTATTACATAATTAGGAACCAGCCAGAAACAGATGATTGACCAAATAGTGTACCTCAATTAAGTTGTAATCGAAGAAATTGTAATTAATCAAGTAGTTATGTTAAGGATGAATTTAAAAGATAATAAGTTTAAACAATACTAAAAAGCTGCTGTAAGATTTCTACTTTGGATGGGCATTATTCAGATATTTTGTGCTAAGCTCAGCATAAGCTTTGGCCAAAATAGACAACAGACAATTGCGCAAAGTCAAATAACAAAAGACAATGCGAAAGAAATATTGGGCCGTAACTTCCAACTGGCGCCGTAAAGTGCTGGCCCGCAGAAATTAGAAGAAATAAATGCATACTTACCTGTTCTTGAAAATTGCGTGGCTATTTTCGTTCATGCGGTGCTGCTTGGGGCATGCAGCGAAAGACTCCTCATAGGCCCCAGCGAAGTGTAGATCCAGCAAATTCAAGGAGGCCATGCCCCCTTTTTTTTACAGCACTAGCGGCCATCAAGCAGGCATGTTTAAAGGGCCAGGGAAATTGACAGGCCAGGGAGAAGGTATGTGTCTAAGGTAAGTGAATAGGATTTGTGGGTTGGGGGTGTATGGGGGTGGTGGGCGGTCAAAGCTTCCGAGGCCATGGTGGCTGGGGTTGGGGGGTTGAACGGTTCTGAAGTCAGTGGTGGGGTCGGAGGTTCTGAGGTCGTGGGGGGGGGTCAGAGATTCAGGGTTTGGGGGTCAGGTTTGGGAAGGGGGGGGCTGAGGTCGGGGAGGGGGCTCTAGGTCGTGGGGGTCTCTGAGATTGGGGGCGGGGGAAGCCTCAGAGATTCTGAGGTCGGGGTGGGGGTGGTTCGGGGTGGAGGTCTGAGGTCGGTTGGGGGTGGGTCCGAGATCGGGGGTGGGCATGAGGTCGTGGGGGGCTTCCAGGGTCAAGTGGGGTGGGGCGGGAGTCGGGGGGGATTTCCGTGGGCTGGGGAGGGAGGGGGATCGGAGTGTGGGGGAGTCCCGTGAAGTCGGCCTGGGCCTTTAAAATAGTTATCCAGGAGTTAGAAGAGGTTTTAATTCTTCTAATTTTTTCTGGGTAACTATTGGTATAACCCTAGTGGAACCATTCAAAGTTTGCAATTTAAACCGCATTTTCGGATGGATCCCAGCGCAGCGCAATTGTCAAGAGGAAGTTAGCACTTCTGGGCAATTTGACTTGCAAACCCTTACCTGGGAACTTGCCAGAGGGATTCCCCAGCACATCTTTGGGGTACCCCCCAAATCCGACACTGGGGAGCACGGTAATTATGGGCCATTGTCTTTTTGAAAGGACAATGAACGTGCATTATAGCACCCTCGCCTTTGAATCAGAGGGTTGTGGGTTCATGTCCCACTCCCGGAAACCAAGAACTGTGATCGTACTCAAAAGAGTTGCAATCTGTGACTGTTGATAACTCGAAAGAGTGTCAAACTCCAATTAAAATAACCAATAACTAAATTAACCAATTATGAAATTACACAGATATGGTCTGAGATGAGGTATTGATAAATTAGGGGGTAAAAGTAAAGGCTTTGAACGATATCTTTGCTAGCTAGTCACGTACTGGATGCTCCAGAGACAGAGTTTGAAAGAATCGCAGACAAAGAAGGAACTGGAGGGCAACCTTACTACCTCAGCGGCCTGATAACTCATTTGAAGCTGCAAAGTCTATTTTGTGTTGTTAAGTATACTTTTTCCTTTTAAAATAAACTTTCTCATTTAATTTACTGCTTTAGAGTTCATTTTTACCTTATGTTTATATCTTGTTCGAACCAAAACATTTATTGATTTTATTGGGTTAATTTGAATTTAGATAATTGCATAATTACTAATCAAGTTACATTAAAATACTCTATATAGAGTATAGTTACACCATGGGGACAATTTTCTCCCCGTCGGGGGGGTGGGGGTTGTACGGGGGCGGGCGCGCAGCCAATCGGCGTCCCTGATAGGCTGGGCACCGCCATTTTACGTGGGCGGGCCAATTAAGGCTGAGCACTCCATGTGGGCTGGGGGAGTAGGCTGAGTCAGGGTGTGCGCTCTTTCACGCATGCTGGTGAAAGAGCGCAGAAATCTCTGAGGCACAGAGGTGCCTCGGGCAGATTAGTTTCACGTTTAATACATTGAATAAAGGGAGAAAAAAATTTTAAGGACATATCCCCTCATGTGAAACTGTCACATGAGCTGGGACAAATCCATTGATAAAAATTTTTCCAACACTTTAAAAACGTCCATGAAACCTCATCCCACCCGTGGATGAGGTTCCATGAAAAATGCAAAGGCCGCCTGGGCTCGTCGCCTGCCCACCAACCTTAAGGTTGGACAGGCAGCTCAGGTCAATGATTTAATTGATTATTAAATAGCTTTAATAGACTGAACTGAAAATCTGAATGACGCGCAGTGAGGTCGGGACACATGCCCGACGTCACCCCGCGTCATTTTACGCCTTGGCGAGCGGGGCCGAAGATTCTACCCCATGTCATCAGCCTGATTGTCTCACATCTAGTTCTTGAGTTCACCAATTAAATGTTGGGAAGGCTAAAGCCATCATCTACAATTCCCACCCAAAACTCTTGTTCTCCCTCACCACAGGTTCCGTCTCCCATTCAGGCTGAATCAGAATTTTCACAACCTTGTCATCCTATGTAGCCACCACATGAGCTTGTGCCCCCATAATGCTTTCCATCACAAAGACCACCAACTTCCATCTCCATAACATTGCTTATTTCTGCACCTTCCCTAAGCTCATCTAGTGCTAAAATCCTCATCCATGTTTTTGTTCTTGCCAAACTTGACTATTCCATTGCTCTCTTGGTCAGCCTACAACAGTTTGTTCACAAACCCCTCAAATTAAAGTTCTCATTCTTGCGTCCATTGCCTTGCCTCTCAACTGTCTCTGTAACTTCTCCCAGCCTGATGAAACATCAAGGACTCTATGTTTCTTCCACTTTCACTCTATTCCTGTTGTCCCTCCACTGGTGTACATGCTTTCAGCTGTCTAAGCCCTCCGCTTTGAATTTCCCTCAGTAAACTTGTCTGCATCTCTCCTCCTTTAAGACACTCCTGAAAGCCTATCTCTTTGACCAAGTTTTTACTCCCCTGTGTGAAATGTTTTCTTTGTTTCGGGGAACAATTATAGCCAAATTACACTCCAGTGAAGTGTATTGGCATGTTTTCCTACTTAAAAGATGCTATATAAATGTCAATTGTTTGTAAATACACTTATTCTTGAAATATGTATCTAAAAGATTCTTATGCATACCTGGTTTTCAATAGGTAAGACACAATCTGCATGCTCAGTCAGCTCTTTCATGGCAAGAACACTGTTGTAAGGTGAAGTGATAACATCATCCTCAGCAGAAGGGTAGACAGAAGTAACAAATCTGTAGACTTCTGGAAACTCGTCCTCTAATAGGCTTAGCACAAAGGTACCCAGACCGGAACCAGTCCCTAAAAAACAATTTCTGTTAAAACTCCTTTATCTCAAGTTAAATTAGAAAATATATTTATGCTACTGATGCTCAATACAAATTAGCCAAGATTCAATTGAGGTGAATAGATGGATAATTTTGATTTATGATTGCAGACAGGTTGGGAGATAGATGATAGAGAGTAGAGATAAAAGGAATGTTTTCTAGTCGGTGAGGTGTGACAAGTGGTTTTCCCCAGGGATTTGAGCTGGGGCTTCACTTTTCATCATATGTATCAATGACTTGGATGAAGTGAAAGAGCGTTATGGCTCCAATTTTTCAGGTGATACTAAAGAGTAAGTTGTATAGATGGGAGCAAGAAGTTACAAAGGGACATAGACAGACACAGTGAGTAAGCAAAAATATGGCAGATGTAGTTTAATGTGGGAAATTGAAAGATCATCCACTTTGGATCTGAGAAAGAGAGATCTGACCATTTTCTTAATGGTGAGAGATTAGGAGTTATGAGGGAACAAAGATATTTGGATGCCCACATACACAAATCATTAAAGCTAGTGTAAGTGTATAAAATACAATCAAAAAGGCTAGCGGAATGCTATCTTTTATCTCGAGGGGTGAAATTCAAAATTGAGCAAGTGATGCTTCAGAGATAAAAAAAACCTTGCCGTTTTGGCTTCTGGAGAACTGAATTCAGTTTTGGGCACTGCACCCCAGGAAAGCAAATTGGCCTTTGGGGAGGCACAGGGAAGATTCACCAGGCTTAAAGGGTTAAATTACGAGGTGGCATATATGACTTGTATTCCCTTGAATTTAGAAGGTTGAGGGGTGATCTAATCAAGATACTTAAAATTCTGAAGGGACTTGATGTGTTAGATACAAGTAAGCTATTCCTTCTGGTGGAAAATCCAGAGCAAGAGGGGACCATATTAAGATTAGAGATAAGCCATTCAAGAGTGAAATCAAGAGCAATTTTTTAATGTATAGAATGGTGGAAATCTGGAATTTGCTCCACCAAAAGGCTGTGGATTCTGCATTAATTGATATTTCCAATATGGAGATTGATATAATTTGTTGGGAAAGGGTATCAAGGGATACAGAGCAAAGGTGGGTTAATGAAGTTAAAGATACAGATTAGCCATGATGTAACTGAATGGTGGAACAGGCTGGAGGGCTGAATAGCCTACTCTTGTTCCTATGTCCCCAGTAGTATTTGTAGTAGTGTGTAAAAACATTCAACTATATATTCAGAGCAATAAGAGACAGTGGCATAGTGGTAATGTCACTGGACTAATAATATGGAGGCTCAAGCTAAAGCTCTGGGGACATGGGTTCAAATCCCACCAAGGTGGAATTTAAATTCATTAAATAAATCTAGTAATCATGACCATGAAACTATCATCGAATGTTGTAAAAACCCATCTGGTTCACTAATTTCCTGTAGAGAAGGAAATCTGCTGTCCTGACCAGCAATGTGGTTGACTCTGAACTACCCTCTGAAATGGCCAAGCAAGCCACTCAGTTCAAGGGCAATTAGGGATGGGTAATTAGTGCTGGCCTTGCCAGCAATGCACACATCCCATAAAAAAAATAATTTTACCTCTGGCCACTTGATTTCTACAGTAAGTTCAGATAGTTAAAAATTAGTAATTTAGTTCTAGTCTATAATCAATTAAAAATAGGGATAGGTAGTGTGTTGAGGAAGATTTTGTGAAGAATTAATACTCACCTCCACCCATTGAGTGAATTAAAAAAAAACATTGCAAAGAATCACAGTGTTCAGCTGTTTTTCGGAGTACATCTCGAATTTGGTCACGGTATTGACAACCATATTGTTTATACCCAACAGCCCTGTGGAAAAAAATTAGAAAGTATACATGAACTGCCAAAATTGTGCACATCAGTGAAACATAATTGTTTTCTAAGTTTGTCAGACTTTAATTCAAAATTAATTTTGGAACTATTGTGTGAACTTTAATAATATTGAGAATTCAAAGATACATCCCAAAGATGAATCAAGCAACTTCCAGAACTTAGTTAATTGTACATTGTACAATGTACACAATTTACCAGTTGACTTTCTTGGCATAATGCTCTCATTTTTCTAGCAATTTAGGAATTAATGTAACACGTAAATATTACTTCTATCTGTAATTATATCTTTACAGATATCAACTCTATTCCTACGCAGGTCTTTGAAGTATTAACTAGAAAAATTAACCTCAACTTTAACTTTACATTCCTAACTTTCCTAATGTTTTAACTCAGAGGTCTGCTACACATATCCATTGTTCTGTAAGGAAATAATTTATTTTAATCAAGTCTTGTTTGATAGATTTAAATGTTGTACTGATATCCAATTATATGCTTGCAACAAGGGATGTGAGTTATAAACACATTGGTAAGACACTGGAGAGTGGGGATAAACAGTGATTCTGAGGAGTACATATATCTATGATTCCTTAAAAAGCATACCATGTGCAGGTGGAAAAAGCCATGATAAAGGTCAAAAACTTTGAGTTTTATAAATATGGACATTCCACACTACAAAAATTAAAGCAGAAATGAGATATTTATACAAAACATTGATTACACCAGCTAGAGTACTTTGTGTGGTTTTTGATACCCATTAAGAGAAAGGGCATTAAACTTAAAGGGAAGAATTTTCTCCCCACTGCGGTGGGGAGGGGTTGGGTGGGAGCGGGCGGGCGCACAGCCGATTGCGGCGATTGGCTGCGCACCGCCATTTTATGTGAGCAGGCCAATTAAGGCCTGTACAGCGTGACGCGCACCCAGAAGCGCTGAGCGCTCCCTGTGTAGGTGGGGTGAGTAGGCTGAGTCGGGGCCTTCGCTCTTTCACGCATGTGCCTCAGGGAGATTAGTGTGATATTTTAAAATTTTAAAAAAGAAAAAAATTTTTAAGACATGTCCCCTCATGTGACACTGTAACATGAGCTGGGACATGTCAATGAACTTTAATAAAAATTTTTAAAAAATGTTTAAACCCTTTTTGAAACCTCATCCCATCCGTGGATGAGGTTGATGATAAATGCGAAGGCCACCTGAGCTCTTTGCCTGCCTGCCAACCTTAAGGTTGGACGGGCAGCTCAATTAATTGCTTTAATTAGTTTTCAAATGGCCTTAATAAGCCTTTGACAGTTTGGCAGATGCGTAGCCGACTCCGCTGAGCGCCCACCGAACTGAGAATCAGAATGACGTGCATTGGGGCCCACCCCCCCGCACACCAATGGGAAAATTCTGCCCAAAGATTGACCAGGATAAACTAGGGATAGTAACCTACTGATATGAGGATTTATCAATTTAAAATTGCCAGCAAAAAAACAGACAAAAGTTAAGAGAAATGCCTTTACACAAAGGTCCGTTGGAATACACAAGGGTGTAAACTCTTTTCTACCTGCTTATCACATGATGTGAACTTTCACGTTTAATTTTGCACATTATAGTTTCACAGCATAATAAAAACTGCACATGAGATAGATAGGTTGTTAAACATATGCACAGTATTGGTGATCAAGCATACTGTTTTAGATTCCAGCATTTTCTGAATTTAACAAAGGTACAGGATATAATTGAAGTGTGACAGATTCATTTTATGATTCCTATTTTGCAGATTAAAATTTGTAATTTACTGCTGAAATTTACTTCTCATCTTCACATTGGTATAAAGCTGATCATATGAAATATATATACGCATTTGTAACAGTGAATATAATTTAAAACCCATTCCTAAATCTCTGCTGCATATAAAATGAAAGTTGGTGTGGCTTAGTTGGTCGGACTCTCATCTATGAGTCACAAGTTTGTGGGTTCAAGTCCCACTGCGGGACTCGAGCATAAAAATCAAGGTTGACACTCTAGTGCAGTACTGAGGCAGTGCTGCACTGATGAAGGTGCTATCTTTCAGATGAGATGCTAAGCCGAGACCCTGTATGCCTCCTTAGCTGGACATAAAAGATCTCTTAACACTTTTTCGCAGGAGTTATCCCAAGTGTCCTGGTCACTATTTATCCATGAATCAACATTAGAAAAGCACATTATCTGGTCATTATTACATTGCTGATTGTGGGAACTTGTTGTGCACAAATTAGCTACTGCATTTCGTACATTACAACAAAGACTACATTTGAAAAATACTTCATTGGCTGTAAAGCACTTTGGGATGTCCTGAGGTCATGAAAGGTGCTATAGAAATGCAAGTCATTTTTCAGATGGAAAATCCTAATCATAAACTCAAGACTAATTGAATTACTTAGTGGCACAATATCCTGAAGCAGCAAAGTACTGTGACACCCTCTTAAATGACAGTAATGAATGAGGCAAACAAATAGAGGGATTTGCATGACATCAAATTGTGATAGAATCAAAACATTGATTGAAAGCTAAGAAGCTTCAAATACAATTGAAGGATTGTTGTAGAGGCTTGAGGTAGTGATACATAGCCATAATTCCTGCTTATTTCAAACTAGAATGGAGAGTTCTCCTTTGTTGAAAGATTTATTTTAGAAAATGACTTAGAATGTACAATACAAAAGAAATTAAAATCACAAAAGGATGACTGCTCAAAAGAAATCACAAAAGGTCAAAGAAATGTAAAAAGAAATGCAGCAGCTTAGCTGGCACTATAATTTTTCAACTATCTGGATCAGTAATTTAAGTCATGATGATTAATTTAATTCATACTGTTCCTGGAACAATAACAAACAATAATTTAGGTTCCCAGATGTTTTAAGAAGATTGCAAATCTGTTTTATTTGACTTATTTCTTGTCACCAAGAGCAAATACAATGCATAGGTTTCACAGCTTACATGTTTATAAAATATCTGACCATTAAATTTTGAAGTCAACATTAAATACAAGAAAAAATAACAAAAAGATAGGTCTGTAATACTGAACTACTGATAATGATTTATTTTCCCCAAGTTATTGAAACATCTCCTAATCAAAGAAAATGTTGACAAAGGGAAAATAAATAATCAGTTAGTACATTATAGTACAGTTAGTACTATATCAAAATCATAAAATAGAGCCCTATTTTATGCCTAGGCACAAATTTGAAATAAATGAATTAGTATTGGTAGACTTTGACAGATCTGGGAGCAACAATAGACAAGTCAGTTTCAACCCTAATGCAAAAGCAAAATACTGCAGATATTGGAAATCAGAGATAAAAACAGAAAATACTTGAAATACAAAGCAGGTCTGGCAGCAACTGTGCAAAGAAAGAGAAACAGAGCTAATATTTCAGGCTGTTGATCTTTCGTCAGATGAAAGGTTATTAACATAAAACATTTACTCTGTTTCTCTCTCCACAGATGCTGCCAGACCTGTTGTATGTTTCCAGCATTTTCTGGCTTTAGTTTCATTCAATAATGAGACAAGGTGAGAAGTAATTAAAAAAAGGCAAACAAGTTTTAGTGTACCTAGTCAGAAAAGTTTATAGATGTTGTGCTGAGGCTTTATAAAGCGTGGCTCAGACCAAATTGTACCAACTATGTAAAATTTTGGTCCCCATATCTCATAAGGGATGCATGTGGGAGGGAGGTTATAGAGAAAAACAACAAACATAAATTAGTGTGTAAACACCACAAGTTGCGAGGAGAGTTTAGACAAAGTCTACAGAGAAGAATAGTGGGGAGAACATCATTAAAATAAGTATATAAGTATTAAATCATACACATAAAATGAACTAGAATATTATTTTATGCTAGGCCAGGACAAGAGAACAAAAATATATGAATTAAAGAAGTAAAAACTAAATTTAATAAAAATATTTATTTAAAAAATCCTAACTCAAAGGGTTTACCAGGTAAATAGTACCAACAAAAACATTAGGAGCATGCAAAATATAGTTAGATGCTAGGCTGGGAGGGATGAGATGTGATAGGTCCAAAAGCCTATACTCAAAATTTGATTTTTTCTTATAGTTTACAAGCCTTACCAATTATTACCAGAACCAGATACATCTGTTATAAGTTGTTTACTGTCAAAAACATCCCTCAGTGGACCCTGAAGTAGTTCATTAACGACACCTTCTTCCATATCAATGAGTACTGCCTAGAAGGCAAAAAAAACTTACAGGAAATTCCATTTCCACATACAATTTAGTCAGATCCAACTATGATCTGAATAGGTTAAATTAAATTAAATTTAGATGATATTAAACCATGACAAATGGATGAAGTAATATTTGAATTGCAAAACAAAAACTACTACCAATTCAAAATAGAATCAGCAGCAGAATGTCTACAAGTATCTGTTCATCTCATCCTTCCTCCGACTGTAGAAATTTCCCTTCACAAAATTAATCCTACATCAAGAAATGCTTGCAGTCTAAAAGGCAATTACTACTTTGCTGCTATGCTAAATTGTTATAATTGTACACTATTATGGATGCAAAAAATTTACCCGAGCTTTGAGAGATCGAATTATTCCTTTGGAAAGATTTATATCATCTCCATTCAGAGATCTGCAAAATAACGGATTCATAAACATAGTTAATTGTTTTTGGAATAAATAAGTAACTATAAATAAAATTACATCACAAAAGCAAAACTGCCACTATGAAATAGGGTTTAATTTATGACATTTGTGATTATCTTTTACACTGGTCATTGGTTGGTGCGATTTGAAGTGTATATTAAATCTCCAAGGCAAGAAAATGTAGTGGACTTCACAAAATTTTCAATTTTAAGAGCTTTATGTAAAATTACATTGCTTACCTTGTATCCACATTTCTAAAGAAGTTACTGAGTGCTTCATCATAGATCCCTTTCTAAATTAAAAACAGAATTAGTAATGTTTTTTCTTAAACCATTTCACAATGATATTGGCAGCAAAGACCAACCCATCTATTATAAAATCTAACCAACTCCTTCTTCTAAATATTGAAAACAGCAAACAAATCTTGATCAATAAAGGGCATTTGTATTAAGATAGAGGTAACAAGATCAGGAAGAGTACACTGCTTAATTTGCTGAAAACTCTCAAAGGAGAGTGGAGGTAGTCATTATTTAATTTTATTAATTTACAACCTAACAAATCATACCAGCAATTCAAAGTTTTCAGTACTTTGAATATATAGTATTGTTTACGAATATTTTCTCCCTCCTCTCCGAAAGTCAAGTTACATTCGGGCGCAATCCCATGGGTTCCAGATGTCCTCTAATACCTCACTCAAGTGACGTGGAAGCCTACTTCCATTTCTACATTTAGTAAATCATAAGCATTCTTGCTTATTTACCTTATTCACATTTGCATGTTCCCGTAAAACCAAGTCCCAAAATCTGCAGCCAACTTGATTGCCACATTGGCCAACTAAAAAGAATGAAAATATAAGATTACTGTTTGCAAAAACGTAAAACACCAATAGAAAGATTTTTTTTGATTCCCATCACAATCTATGTTTATCGGACTTATTCAGAAGCATAAGTCGGGAGGGAGAGAGGGAAAGAGAAAAGATCAACTGGTTCCTTAGACTCATCATTTTAAGATTGTAAGTAACATATATTACTTTTAAATGAATTTTATCTCTATATTACATTCATTGTAGCATGGAGCTTACCAAAGTTGTAAGACTCAGATTCTCCAACTTCAGGACCTGTCCAAGTACAGGTACTGTGAACATGTGCCACCAAATGTGTTTAATGCTATAGTAGTCTGGTGGTAAAACTCAGAGCTTCACTGGATATGCACATTGGCACGTGACAAGACATGATCCAAACTAGAAAGTTTTAGAATCTGCAAATTAAGCTAAAATCTATCCAGTTGAACTCATGTTGCATCATTGGTCACATGCCAGTGTGTCCACCGAACTATAACAAATGAAAATTGCAAAATATTCCAGGCTATACTGATTACTTTGTAGATCATGCCTAATGCATAACGTGCAGTCAGAAATTAGCCAGAAAGCAGTAATCCATTTGGAACAAAATAAGAAGCAATATGAATCATCAGTATAAGGCAACTATATGGCCTTGCAAAAACAGAATGAATCAGATCACTAAGAAGGTGTTCCAGCTGCTTGCCTCTTTTTCAAGCCCTACTGCACACCAGGGTGACCTTGGGTTGAGATCAAGCGGTTTCCACTAGTTTGAGTGAAACTTTCCAGGACTGTTCAGCACCAGTAAGAGCAATTCATCAATCTTCATTCATTCATTATCACTCATTGATATCACTAAGTTTACATTTTACTAGTCTGAACTTGTGTCCTGCTCACAATGTTCATTTTAAGGAACTATTGCTGATTAACCTTTTCCATTTAATTTATTACCTTATATACACATTAAAGAGCAGCTCTCAAACACATCCACATCATGTTCAGAATCTCAAGTCTCTCTAACCTTTCTACATGATTCAGACTCCTGACATTAGGGGCTGGATTTTCAATGGCCAATGGGAGCAAGATAAGGGTGCAAGCATAATTTGAAAACCATGTTCCGGGAGGACAGCACAAGATCCCACCACAGATTGTAATTTTCAAAGAGCCTGCAGGAGGTAGAAAATAGGAAACCCGCTCACTGCCAATTAATGGTCCCTTAATCTTAAGGAACTTGTTAAGGAGCCTGTCCGGAACAGAATGGGATTTTCAATCTTCCTATTGGACGAAGCCAAACAGCTGTTATTGCACAACTGTGAGGGTTGTTGTGGGACAAAAGAAAGTTTGTTTCCATCTGTGTTTTTTGTGAAATCTGAGGGGTAGACATGTGCTGGATCGGCTTAGTATCCAAGGCAACTTTGTGCCATTTTTTTGCTCTTGGTTCTTTCATGAGCAGACAGGCAGCTCCCTTTTCCTGGAGATGCTTCTAAATGGGTGCTAAGCTCACCTCCTGCCCAATCAGCCAATTTACATTTTAAAATAGTGTTGCAAGAGCGATGCTGTTCAGGCGTAGGGTCAGGACCTGGAATTATTCGGGGTTTAAGGTTCTCAACCGTAGTTTTAAAATTTAGCCTTGGGCATTGGTCTCCTTGCCTTACTCAGCACTGCCTCCAGTGTTTGACCGTTTCTTGTTTTTTGATAACCAGGCCTGGGCACACTAAGTTTAGTATCATCTGCAAATTTGACCAATTTGCACTGAGTTTCTGGTGACAAGTTGTTGATAAAAAATGGAATCAGCAATGATCCTCATATTGAACCCTGGGACATCCTACTCAGAAGCTTGACATGAACACTCTATTGTTTTCTAACCTTTTAATTTCTTATCTATACACAATTTTTTGCCTATATCCCCCAAAGCTTTGAGATTAATAATAAACTTTCATGCAAAACTTCATTAGCTGCCACTTGGAAGTCTAAGCACACAATGCTGTGGAGTTTACCAGATGACTTGGATTGCCACTTCTTCGAAGAATTCAAACTGGCAGGACCTTCTCCTTTTAAATCGATGATGTCTGCTGTATATCCTCAAGTTGACTCCTGACCACTGATTTCATTATTTTACACGGAACTGAAGTAGTTGCCAAGCCTGTTTTTTCCACTATTGTTGAATGTGGATATCATAATCTATCTCCCCAATATTCATTAATTCTTTCATAATGACCATCAGTGCACTTTTTCTCTCTCAGCAGTCTGAGATAAATATTGTCTGTCCGTAGCATTAGGTTTAATATATTGGTCCAGATTTCAGTAATTGTCAAAGCGACAGCACTCACCACTGAACTTAAAGAAAGCGGTCAAAACATGCACAAAGATCTAAGGTCTTTGTGGTAGTGATTTCCCCTTTCCTAACTTAAGTTTGAATCGGGTGTCAAGGGGATCTCCAGGCATCCAGAAACAATTATCAAGGGAAAGCAGCCAATCACATCAAAGTATTCTCATAGAGCACAAATCAGGGAGTAAATGCACAGATTATACTTTACTTTTAATTAAATTTTACATATGTTGAAATAAATGATTGGAACATACACATGGGATTAAGATAGAAATATGAGAAACAAACATTAAAAAAACCTTTAAAATGTGAGTTACTTTATCATAATGGAGAAATTTGACAGTCACAAATATAAAATTAGTCTTCAAGGCGAGAGAGGTTTTTCAGCAGTAATGATGGAGTTAGTACGCCACTAAAAACCGAGTTACAACTCACGCAATGAAGTGTAACTTTTTCAAGGTTTTTTGCAGCAAGACTAGTGGAACTCGTCAACCACATCACCAATCGTCCTGAATTGGTAAGCCACCGAGAACAGATGTGCAAGACCGAGAGAGCTGGGGCTAGCCAAGTGCACTGTAATCGACTCACATGCAGGTAGGTGTTTCTTGCGTGCACACCTTACTGACTCCCTCACACATTCTCACCAAATCACGAAATCATTTTGTATTCACCCACACAATGGCATGAGTGGAAGTTCTGGTCAGTTCAGTGATTTCTAATTGATTGCTGTCAGGGGAGGGGTGAACTTCAACAAGGCACCCTATGTGGGGGACGCTGAATCACTGACGGCAACTTCTACATTTCCGCTTTAAATCTGCATGCGCGGACTGTCGAAGTTGCTATTAGTTTGGGAGGAGTATTGACGGAGAACACTGACCGTTTCACCGTCACGGCTGGCGGCAGTGAACGAACGAACAGTTGCCAGGGGCACTGGTCCTGTTTTGGTGGTGCCCCAGAGAAGGGGCCACTTGCTAAGAGATGTCGCAATGGCACTGGGTTTACGGCCAAAATCGACCAGAGCCAGGAAGCTACACTATAAAGAAAGCTCCTTCCAAAACAAATCGAACACCTACAAATCCTACAGTGAGAGTTCAGCTGCTTTACCTTGTACCAGGACAGACTGAGTCATCTTGTCCCGCTCTGTCCGGTTGCTATGGTTTCCCGTGGGTTCTTTTCGCCGCCAGGCTTGGAGTTCCGCGCGCCGTTTCCCGCAGGAGACGTCACTTGCGTCTGACGTCATGTTCCCATGGAGACGGGATGCCTGTAGAGCCGGGGACCGGGGGCGGGGTGGGGGGGCAGTGACTGGGCAGGGGCGTGGCATCGCCGCTGTGATCCCCAGTGAGTGACAGTCTGGGGCACGCGCTGTGTGTCATAGAACTAGCGCTTCATCTGTCTTTGCTAATGCTTCATTCGTCTGTCTCTAATGGTCATTCATGCGCAATTTCTTTTATTGTAATTGGAATATATTGCAGCAATTTTGTTCAAGCTGCTCCCCACTGATTACTATTTAAGAGTTAGTGTCCTTGTTAAAGTGACTCTGAATCAGATAAAGCCAAGTATTCGCTTCCTTTCCTATAATGATTTTTGCCACGGTGGCAATGATGCCATGTCTTTTTTTTGTAGCCTCCCAGATGACGCGAAATGTCTGACCGCAAGCTTTGTTTTGGTTCAAGCTGCTGTAACTCTCACGGTTGTAAGATCGCTGATATAATACCAACAGAATGGCAGAGAGGTAAGTGGCTGTTAGAAAACAGTTGATAAACTGAGAGCAACGTGAGGCGGCAGCATTTTGTTTAAAAAAACATTGTATTAATTTCTCCTAATTCTGTTGGTAGGTGGTGGGGAGATTGGATTCAGCAAAACATTGCAACGGTGAAAGCCAAGGTATGGATATTTTTTAATTCCGATTTCCTGCAAAGCCTAGTAGAATTATACTGTAATTCATGTGATTGCTTGAGGATTTTTAACAAATTAAATGTTAGTAGTTTTGTTAAGGATTCTAACACTGTCCATTCCATTAATTTCTGCCGTTGGATCCCATTGCACACCTAAGTTAATAAATATGGGCCCAAATCCTCCTGTCTCCAGATCGTCAGAAACTGGATGTAGTTTGGCTGATGTGCGCCGGGACGCTGTGGAAGTCCTGGTGTGTAGACGTATCTGGAAATTGCCGGGAAAGTTTAAACTTCCAATAGGCAATCCCTGCTGCCAGGCTTCGTGAATGTCTCCAACTCTGAGCTTCGAATGGAGACTTGGGTTAGATATATGCAGCTTACCTGAATACTTAGCTAGGAAATGTTGGACAGTTTAAAACCTGGTGTAATGCCTGAGTAACTCCACAACCACCTCTCACCGTCCCACCACCCCAGAGCGAACCTGACAACCTCCCGACCCAGCGTCCCCCTCCAGGTGGACCTGACAACCCACCTCCTGAGTAGACCTGAGTACCCTCCCCAACCACACAAATGCCCACACTACCAACCCCCGGACACAACCGGCTAGCACCTTGCCCATTACTACCTGGATGACCCAATCACCCGTCTATGCCCCTGACCACCCAACTACCACAACTCCCCCAATCTGAGCTAACTACCCCCAGACCACCCAGCTACAAACCTCGCACCACACCCACCTACGCATTTACTCACTCACCCATTCATCTATTCACTCATTCATTCTCTAACCCACACTCTCATTAAAAGACTGCACTTTTAGAAACTTACTGAATACAGCATCTACTGCCATTAAAAATAGGGGCATGTCCTCTCCTTCCCTCGATTCTACTGCACTCATTGGACTTAGACAGGCGATGCTGCACTACCTATTTCCCTGTCAGCTGGGATATTTCATGATGAATCTTCATGGGAAGTATTCAGAGTACTGTAAGACTAGGTAAGTGGTACATGCACACATTATGTTTGCTTGATCCATACCATTCTGATAAAGTAACACTGGATTCCTCTATCCTAGTGGACCTGGTAATGTCCTTAAATTTCTGCCTGCGCTGCAGCCAAATCTACAAATATACTACGTGTCATCGTTGTTTGCACATTGTCATTGTTGCTTGTGGTCACAAAGCAACAATCATTGGAGGGGGAAAAATAATTTCTTCTCTTGCTCTTACCTGAGAGTTGGAGAGACAGTGGAACTGCGAGGGAGCAACGCATAAGGGGAGTAGATAAATCAAGACTGAGGCTTGAGGCCTCCATGTCCAAATGCAGCAAGACCTGGTCAATATCCAGGCTTGGGCTGACAAGTGGCAAGTAACATTCGGGCCATACAATGGCAATGACCATCTGCAACAAGAAAGAACCTAACCATCATCCTTTGACATTCAATGGCATTGCCATTGCTGCATCTCCCACTATCAACATCCCGAGGGGGGGAGTGGTTTGCATTGACCAGAAACTGAGCTGGACTGGCCATATAAATACTGTGGCTAGAGAGCAGGTCAGAGGTTAGGAATCCTGCAGTGAGTAACTCCCCTCCTGACTCTCCAAAGCCTGTCCACCATCTACAGGGCACAAGTCAGGAGTGTGATGTAATACTCTTCACTTGCCTGGGTGAGTGGCAGCTCCAACAACACACAAGAAGCTTGACACCGTCCAGGACAAAGCAGCCCACTTGACTGACACCCCATCCACAAACATTCACTCCCTTCACTACTCATGCATAGTAGCAGCAGTGTATACCATCTACAAGATGCACTGCAGGAACTCACCAAGGGTCTTTAGACAGAACCTTCCAAACCCACGACTCACTGCCATCTAGAAGGACAAGGGCAACACACAGTTGGGAACACTACCACCCGGAAGTTCCCCTCCAAAATCCTGCAACTCCCTCCCTAAAAGCACTGTGGGTGCACCTATAAACACATGAACTGCAGCAGTTCAGGAAGGGAGCTCACCACCACCTTCTCGAAGCCAAATAGGGATGGGCAATAAATGCTGGCCTAGCCAGGGATGCCCACAACCGTGAATGAATAAGAAACAAATCTTGGAGTCGGAGAGGCAAGGGAACAGCCCAGAGCAGGAGCAATTAAATCGGGACTGAGGCTTGAGGCCTACATTTACATCTGAATGCAGACTGGGGCGGTGGTAGCATAAAGGGCAGAGAGGGGAAAGCGTTCTTAAATTATGTTCAGGAGAATTTTCTACAGCAGTATGTGTCCAGTCCAACAGGAAAGGATGCATTGTAGGACCTGGTTCTTGGAAATAAGGTGGGTCAAGTAGATCTATTGTCAGTGGGGGAACATTTAGGAGACAGTGATCATTGTATCGTAAGGTTTATGATGATGGTAGAAAAGGACAATGTGCAATCCAGAATAAGAATAATTAACGAGAGGAGAGCCGACTTCAATGGGGCAAGAACAGAGCTGGGCTGGACTGGAACCAAAGACTGGCGGGAAAAACTGTAGCTGAATAATGAACTACCTTCAAGAAAGAAATGGTTTGGGGACAGTCAAGGTATATTCCCTCAAAAGGAAAAGGTAGGAAAAACAAATATAAAGTTTCCTGGATGAAAAAGGAGATAGAAATTAAGATAAGAGAGTACTTATGACAGGTCTCTGTTAGAAAGTACAATTGAGAACCAAGCTGAATACAGAAGGTTAAGAAGAGAGGTGAAAAAGCAAAATAAGGGAAGTGAAGAGGGATTATGAGAAAAGACTGGCAGCCAACATAAAGGGGAATCCCAAAGTCTTCTATAGGCATACAGATAGTAAAAGGGTGGTAAAAGGTGGAGTAGGGCCGATTAGGGACCAAAAGGGATTTACACATGGAGGCAGGGGTCATGACTGAAGTGTTAAATGAATACTTTGCATCTGTCTTCACCAAGGAAGCAGATGCTACCGAGGCCCTGGTGACAGAGAAGGAAACTCTGTCACTAGAAGGGTTAAAATTTGATAAGAAGGAAGTGTTGGATAAACTGTTGGCACTTAAGGTTGACGAGGCACCAGGTCCGGATGAGATGTATCCAAGGATATTGAAGGAATTGAGAGTGGGAATTGCAAGGACACTGGCCATAATCTTTCAGTCTTCCTGAGACTCGGGTGAGGTGCCAGAGGACTGGAGAATTGCAAACATTATGCCCTTGTTCAAAAAAGGCTGAAAGGACAAACCCAGCAATTACAGTCCAGTCAGTTTAACTTCTGTGGTGGGGAAGCTTCCAGAAGCAATTATTCGGGAAAAAATTAGTAGCCACATGGAAAAATGTGGGTTTATTAGGAAGTGCCAGCATGGATTTCTAAAAGGGAAATCATGTTCAACTCACTTGCTGGATATTTTTGAATAAGTAACAGAGAAGGCTGATGAGGGTAATGCTGTTGATGTGATGTACGTGGACTTCCAAATGGTTTCAAAAGGCATTCAATACAGTGCCACACAACATACTTGTGAGAAAAGTTAAAGCTCATGGAATAAAAGGGACAGTAGCAAGGTGCATACAAAATTGACTGAGTAACAGGAAACAGAGGGCAATGGTCAATTGATATTTTTCAGGCTGGTGGAAAGTTTGTAGTGGAGTTCCACAGGGGTTGGTATTGGGATCCTTGCCTTTCCTGGAATATATAAATGATCTAGATCTTGGTGTGCAGGGGACAATTTCAAAGATTGCAGATGATATGAAACTTAGAAGCATTGCAAACTGTGAGGAGGACTGTGTAGAACTTCCAAAGGACGTAGACAAGTTGGTGGAGTGGGAAAATAGGTGACAGATGAAGTTCAATGTGGAGAAGTGTGAGGTGATGTATTTTGGTAGAAAGAACATAGAGAGACAATAAAAAATAAGGGGTACAATTCTTAAGCGGCTGTAGGAGGAGAGGGACCTGGGTATATATGTGCATAGACCATTGAAGGTGGCAGGACAGGTGGGAAGAGCAGTTAATAAAGCATACAGTATCCTGGGCTTTATTAATAGGGGCATACAGTACAAGAGCAAGGGGGTTACGCTGAGCTTAAGGCACCAATTAGACCTCAGCTGGAGTATTGTGTACAGTTCTGGGCACCACAGTATAGGAAGGATATGATCGCATTGCAGATAGTGCAGAAAAGGTTTGCAAGAATGGTTCCAGGGATGAGACACTTCATTTATGAAGATAGATTGGCGAGGTTGGAACTGATCTTCTTGGAGAGGATATTTGATAAGAGATGCTCAAAACCATGAGGGAGCTGGAGAGAGTAGAAAGGGAGAAACTGTTTCCACTTGTAAAAGGATTGAGAACGCGTGAGCACAGATTTAAAGTGATTTGCAAAAGAAGCCAATGTGATGTGAGAAAAAAACATTTTCACACAGTGAGTGGTTAGACTCTAGAATGCACAGCCTGGTAGTGTGGTGGAGGCAGTTTCAATCAAGGCATTTAAGAGGGCATTAGATGATTATTTGAATAGAAACAAGGTGCAGGGGAAGAGGCAGGAGAATGGCATTAAGTCATAATGCTCATTCGGAGAGCCGATGCATACATGACGGGCTGAATGTCCTCCTTCTGCACCGTAGTAATTCTGTGAACAAAATCTCAGTTGCCACATCTGAAAACTATGACACACTACTGCTAGCATCGCTATTTGTAAAAATAGTTTTAAATGGTTAAATAATTTCAAACAGCCTTGCAGTAGCATATGATTTTCTACTCACTATTCAGCATTACTGATCCCTTGAGTTTGTACACTCTTGCAAATTAGGCTGAATCAGAAACCGATGTCATTACAATGTAGTAATTTCATGGGCAGAATTTTACGTCCCACGGGCGAGCGCCTGCCCAACCTGATCAGGCATAAAAAAGCATGTGATGATGTGAGGCGAGCATCCCAACATCATTGCGCACTCGTGCAATATTTTGGTCGGAGGGCGAGCGCAAGAGTCGGCAGCGTGCCCACCGACAATTAAGAGGCCTATTAAAACCATTACTGTATTAATTAAGTGTGGTTTTTTTTCCCTCTCCGGCCAACCCTCCGGCAACCTGGCGGCCTTTGGATTTTTGAGGAAACCTCATCCTCGGGCGGGATGAAGTTCCTGAGATTAATTTTTTTTTAAATGAAAATGTTTTGAAAGAATTTTTATTCTCTACATGAGTGGGTCCTATGCGAGGACACTTTTTTCAGAATTTCATAATCTTTATTTTCGCTTTTAAAATTCTTCAGCTCCCTAAGGCAGCTGTCTGCCTTCAGGGAGTTTTCATTGCGCCGTGCCCCCACGCACGGTCTGACGTCAGCACTCGGCCTCGTCCCGCCCCCACCCTGAGTTTCTCAGCATACCTTTCATGCTGGCTGGCCATTAATTGGCCAGCCAGCGTGAAATCGCAGTTGGGGGCTGATCTCAGGCAGTAGCCCGTTTCCCGGCCACCCAACTACCCGAAAATCCTGCCCCGTGTGTCCTAAGACTGCACTGTTGACACATAGTCAAATGGAAGCTCCAAAGGAAATTCATAGCTCTGATGTTGCTATAGGAACGAGACAAGTTGTATAAGTTATGGCTTTTTGATGGCGTTGCATTTTGTTCACTGTGCTAAGTGTCAATGTGTCAAGTGTCTACTGTTTAAATACAAGCAACTATACTCACTGCAATGATTTTTGTGTAATAGGATTAAGGATATATCGTTTTTATCATATCATTTTAATTTGCAGTCTGCGAAAGCTGTGGAGTTTTTAACGCATGATCTGGCTGAATTCACTCAGGTTATCCAACATGATACTGTGACTACCATTGCAGCCACAGCTTTAGCATTCAAAGAGAAGCTTAATGTGAGTCTGTACTCTTGTATTATAATTTGCATCATATGCCAAGTTCCTGAATGCATATCTGTTACTAAGTGTACTATTTTGTTTGTAAGAAGGTAAAAGCATGTTCAGATAAAATGTGTAGAAGTATTAAGTTCCTCTAAGGAAACTTTCTTCTGTTTAATTTGGTTTAATAACGTTGCATGAACATATCCCACAATAGGACATGTGTGTGTGTACGTGCACGTATATTTTTAAAATATCCCTTATTTATGGTCTTTGGATGGCAGCGGTTTCAGTTGTGTTGTGATTCAGTAGGTAAACTATTCAGGTTATACTAAAAGCAAAATACTGCAGATGCTGGAAATCTGAAATAAAAACAGAAAATGCTGGAAATACTCAGCAGGTCTGGCAGCACCTGTGGAGAGAGAAACGAAGTTAATGTTTCGAGTCTGTATGACTCCTGTTGCTGTTGAATTGACTTGTGTTGAATGTGATTCTTCTTCGTTCCTCTCTTCATAGATGCTGCCAGACCTGCTACATTTTTCCAGCACTTTCTGTTTTTATTTCATGTTAATGAGGTTGTAGTGCAGTTAACAATGATTTCCAAAAATGCAATATAGAATATCTATGATTTTTTAGTATTCATGTTCCAGCAACAACGTAACTGTAAATTTAAGAGTTATATGCGGAACAATATTTAATTTGATTCCAAAGAAAAAGTATGCAGCATCTTTCAGTTATCAAGTTTACTGATTTCCCTGGGCTAATATGATCTTAAAATCTTGTAGTAAGTTGCTGTCATTTTCTACCCCCACTCCCATGCTCAAGTAGAACCAGAGACAAATTTTACCACAGTACTATAAACTGCAGAACTATACAGGATTTATTTTGGTGCTTTTCTTTTCTTTTCTTCTAGGTTGAAGAACACACAGAAGGAGATCAGGCATTCAGCAAGGGGCTTTCAAACTTGCTTGGAGCTATCTCTGAAGCGTTTACACCTACAGTGGAAGAATCCATCACGTCTGATGTGAAAACAATAAAAGATATTCAGCTGAGAATTAACCAGTCTTACGATGGTGTTAAGGTATGCAATGTTGTCATAGAATGGACAGAGGTAGAGTAGAAAAATTCGTTATTTAAGAAATAGCTACCTTTCTTTTAACTTTTTTTTAATTTCATAGGTCCGACTCTATAACCTTCAGGCTGATCCTGCGACATATTCCAGTGTACCCGATGGTAAGATGTAGCAAAATGGGGTAATCTACTTGGAGCAAACAAAATTTCTTCCAAAGCATTTGGTTTCCATATTTTAACTCATGCATCATTCCTCTTTATGTACTGGATTATTTGACATAGTGATTAATCACAAATGCCCAAAGTATGTGTTCACTAATTGTGTCTGTACTGATCATTCCATACATCATGGCTAGAAAGTTACAATTTGTTTCACTCAGTAAACTGATATTTCTTGTCATTGAAATAAGATCTAAAGCTGAAATTCCAATCAATTATTAGAGTGTTTGAGTGCTAGAAATACAGGTGTGCCCAGTAGGCAAAAATAAGTTAAATAGTGCAGGAAACTGTTGGTTCTACGGTCCTGAAACAACTATGAAGGAAAATAAGAAATTATCACTAATGCCATGGGCAAGTTCCTAATCGGGATTACAGTGGAACCTGGCAGGATGTGCAGCATGGAATCTGAACAGTGCAGTCCCTATATATGTTAACAAAATAATGGGAGCAGCACTAAGGGTACCAATGATGGCTGCTATCTCTTTATAAATAAACTAATAAAAAAATTGGGTACAACCTTTCAAAGTTTGTGTGAATGTAATTCTTGTTTTGTGTTTCAATTCCTTCATCTTGTGGGACTAAATGACAATGTGATGATCACCCACAGGGTTTCATGTGTGTAAATATATGCTGCAAATTAGTTTTTTAAAATTGATGTGTAATCATGTTTCAGTAAGAAATGCCAGAACTTCACTGCCTGCATCGACCAAAGCAATTGTTGTTCCTCCAATATATGTAAATCATAGACGTTTGAGTTATCTGCAGACTGCAATATACTGATGAAACTTTTTAAATATAGTTTAATCTAGGCATACTCATTATATATCCATGGGCCAATTTCACCATTCCCATCCCATCTGATTATTTTTAAATGATCCAAATAGTTAACAAGGTGATCAGTTCTTTTCAATCACCAAAGACCTAGAAATTAAGAGACTTTAATTATCATTAGAAGAATAAGAGATTATCTTATTGAAACTTATAGGATCTTGAGGGGACTTGATAGGTGGATGCCGAGAGGATATTCCTCCTTGTGGGAAAGACTAGAACTAGGAGACACTGTTTAAAAATAAGGGACGTCCCATTTAAGATGTAGCTGATGAGAATTTTTATTCTCTCGGCGGGTTTTTAGTATGTGGAATTCTCTCCCCCAGAGAGCAGTGCGGGCAATGTCATTGAATATTTTTGAAGCTGAGTTAGATTCTTGATTAACAAGAGAGTTGAAGGTTATAGGGGATAGACAGGAAAGTAGTCATCAGGCCACAACCAAATCAGCCGTGATCTTATCAAATGGTGGAGCAGGCTTGAAGGGCCAAATAGCCTAGTCCAGCTCCTAATTCATATGTTCATATCATTATGAAATCACCTCCATACTGTTACCAAGGATAGAGTGGCTGTCCAGAATTTAAAAAGTCACCCCTCCTGTTGTGCTTAACACCAATTGTGTTTTTTATATCAAAACCAATACCCGTCCCCCTCATTGGTGAAAGAGAAAACACCTCAGTTCTTTCTGAGGTGATCATTTTAAAGCCTGTTGTATAGTTATGGGCTGCTATGACTCTGAGAGACAATTCTCTACCCTATGAAGAATCCAACAATATCTGCATCCATGGTAAAGAGCAGATGGGTTGTTCCCTGTAGTCTGTCTAGTGAACAAGACCTGCCATTTTCACCATGTTTATGATTACAGTACAAGGCAATTTCTTAGATATTCACCTGACTTGCCCATCTAGGATTTGGCTAATATATTGAAATCATTGGTTTTAGCTTCCCTACACCCCTTTCATGGTTTTATTCATTCGTGGCATTTATTGCCAATCTATAATTGCCCTTTGCATTTTTAAGAGTCAACCACATTGCTATGGGTCTGGAGTCACATGTAGGCCAGACCAGGTAAGGACAGCAGATTTCCTTCCCTAAAGGACATTAGTGAACCAGATGGGTTTTAATAGACAATGGTTTCGTGGTCATCATTAGACTTTTAATTCCAGGTATTCCACCACCTGCCATGGTGGGATTCGAACCCGGGTCCACCAGAGCATTACCCTGGGTCTCTGGATTACCAGTCCAGTGGCAATACCACTATGCCACCACCTCGTTTTCTGAAAGTGCCTGATGAGAAAACCAGTGCTTGTAATGTGCGTTAGCCAAATACTAGTGAGTAACCTTGGTCTAATGTCAGGAAACATTTTTCTGTACTTCAAAATATTCAAACATACTTCAGCTATTTCCTGCAAATTGAAAACTGAATTTCAGAGATGGCCTGTTTTCAGAGACAATTTGGATTAGTTCATTTTTTTTCTTATTCTATGTAAATCTTTTTATGTCTGCAGAACAATATAACTTCTGGTTGTTGACCTTCAGCTTGGAAGATGAGAAGTGTGCAATATCAGATCTCTTGGTCAATAGCCCACCAATAAGAGATCTTTACACAAAACTGGTATGTTTAACAAAAAATGTTTTTAGTGAATTAAAATACCTAGTAAGTTGCATGCAATATACATATGCAAAGACAGATTTCATTTTCAGCTCCTTACCATAGACTACTTTGCATCAGTCTGAAAAAAATGGATGATGGAGCAAAAAAATTTTTTTCAAATTGCTGCAAAAAATATTCAAATTCAGTTTGAAAGAACAATTGTAATTTTATAATATTGTTCCTGTAAAGTTAATACATTGTGGTCTAGTCAAGGGGCAGAAATTTTATATTCTTTCAAGGATCCACTTGCAACCTCACGTCTGTGAAAGAATTGAGCTATGCTAATTTAAGCAGACCTGTCAAGTTTATGTAGCTCATGAGAAGCATTATTTTATTAAAAGACTCTTCTTTCACATCTGTGCTTTAACTTAGTTTGGAATGCACAATACAAAGAATCCATGTTGTTTGATTTGGTTGTTTTGTTTTAAATGTTTTTGGCAGGTTCCTTCTGAAGTTACTCATGCTGACTTTTGGTGTCGATATTTCTACAGAGTCCATCAGCTTCATCAGGTCAGGATTGCAATGGATTGACATTTTCTGACAAGACAGTAAAGATGGGCAGTATGGGTACCAAAATTAATTTCAGCATCTCTGGGTAGTGATGGTGGAATGGAGGAGTGAAAATAAACAACTGCTGTGAATGCCCTGTTTTAGATGGCAGGTGAGGAGTAGGTCATGCTTGGCTGTGGCACCCTGTGTGATCAAATGGCTAGTTACCCCAGAATATCGCTCATAGTAAGGTTGATTGTTGGAAGACTATCATCATTCAAGAAAATGTGCTGTACCATGATTCACCTTTTTCAAGAGTGAGAAATGATAAGGACAGAAAATCAGAGACCAAGTCTGACAAGAAAGAAAATGGGATTTGGGGGCGGAGGGTTGGGGTGCTGTGAAATGCGCTATTGGTGAAACTCGGGGTAGCAGTTCTGGCCAAATATTCTACTAAATATTGTGTTTCTGTAACTAAAAGCATTTGTAATAAATCTATGTCACTTCCAGACTAGTGATGCTGACTATTTTTCTTAGTAGAATAGCGCTATCAAATTGACTTGGGTAGAAGTAAGCTTATGATACTAGCAACCAAAATGTTTTCTCTTGAGTAATTCCACAATCCCACATTATCAGCGGGTACAGGACTGTTGAATGTTGTAGCTATGTTTCCAACTCATTTATCTTCCAAGTGACTTCCTCCACTGGGACTATATACTGAGATAGCAGAATCAACCCTTCGTGTGCCTTTAATACTATCCGAAGTAGAGATAAAGCTATGCAACAATTGAGTTCATTGGAACACTGCATTTATAAGGGCCATCACTGGTAGCCTCCAAGCAGTGCTGCCTGCATTTAGTATAAATGGCCCTTACTGATGGGACTGAGTGTTCAAGTAGCCATGTTGTTCAAGTAGCAATTCAGATCTATCATTTCTGGCCTTAACAAACACTCTGCAGATGTAAGCATGGTCTGGTAGGTGGCAAATTGAAGTCAAAGAGCTTCTGCAATATTTAAAGGGACATGATAGTTAATATTAATAACAGTATTTTAATCACAAGTCACTTTCACAGTCCAAGGGCCGATTTGCAATGTAACTTGAAACAAAAAGTTCATATATAATCTAAATAATCAAGTTAAAAACATGGAAACAGGTAACAAGTCATGTAATAACAAAAATAGACAAGCAAATTCAGCAGGGCCAGAAATTTCCCCCCGTCGGGGGGGTTGCGCAGGGGTGGGTGCAAAACCGATCGGGTCCGCGCTGCCATTTTACGTGGGCGGGCCAATTAAGGCTCGCCCATAGTGACGCGCGTCCGGAAACGCGGAGGTGCCTCAGATTTGTTATGGAAATTTGAATAGAGGTGGGAAAAAAATTTAAGGACGTGTCGCCTCATGTGAGACTGTCACATGAGCTGGAACATGTCCATTATTTATTTCAAAAATTTTTATTTAAATAATAAACCCTTCATGAAACCTCATCCCGCCCATGGATGAGGTTTCATGAAAAACGCGAAGGGCGCCTGGGCTCTTCGCCTGCCCACCAACCTTAAGGTTGGACGGGCAGCTCAGTTAATTACTTTAATTTTTAACAGACCTTAATAGGCCTTTGACAGTGCGGCGGGCGGGCAGCTGAGTCGGCTGCGCGCCTGCCAAACTGAATATCTGAATGACGTGCGGTGATGTCGGGGACACCCGCCCGAGGTCACCGCGCATCATTTTACATGTCGGCGAGCGCCCCCCGCCCCCCGCTCGTCGACGGGAAAATGCTGACCCAGGTAACAGGGAAGTAGTGGATGGGATATAAATAGAAGGAATATTAAGTTAAAATTGTATGAGAATTACAAACAAATACATCTTATTACTTTTTGTAACTCTTGTTTAGGAGGAAGCTAGGAGAACAGCTTTAAAAGAGAGAGCAGAACAAAGCACATATTCTGAAGACCTTAAATGGGAAGATGACGAAGGTATAGGACTGAACTATAAACTCCTTACTCCAATGTGGAGATTTATTTAAGTGAATCTTGTGTACATAGAACAGTACAATGAAGTAAGGAATTCAAAATTGCTAACTTTTTTGCTTCATATTTTCATCCTTAGATGAGTGGGATGGTACAAGTGTATCCTTGGCTGCTACTTTTCGACCCAACAACCTAAATATAGTAACTAAGGACAGGCACAGTAAAATACTTGAACAACAAGGAAACAAAGTGGAAGAGACTGGCTTGGGAGTCAATGTGACAGGTCTTTCTGAAAGCACGTCAAGTGAAATGCAGCCACTTGCATTGCTTTCTGTTGAGGACAATAAAGGAATCCAATGTAAACCCCCGGTAGGAGAAACTATCCAGATGTTGGAATCGTTTTTGGAAATTAAGAGGAAACATGAAAATAAAAGTGTTTTGCAAGAAGAATTGCGTTACAAACTATTTGCAGATGAAGGCCTAAGTATCAGTGAGGACACTCCAGGCTTTGAAGAGTACCCTGTATCCACTCTTGAGCTGAAAAATCATGATAGTATCCATTTACATTCTGACACTGCTCAAAATGCGACAGTAGAATTAAATTCTAATATTGATGAATCTGCTTTTATAGGTAAAAATGGTGAGTATTTTACTTCAAATTATATATTAAACTTAACTGTATTTTTCATGGGCCTGAATTTTACCCCTGGCGGGCGCGTGCGATCGGTGAGCCCATGACCGGTTTTATTTTATTTCATCACGGAAATTTCATCCCGCCTTTGGATGAGGTTTGATGAAAAATGCAAAGGCCACCTGGCCGATTTGCCCGTCCGTCAACCATAAGGCTTGATGGGCAACGAAAAATCGGAGTCAGTTGCACCGTTAATGGGCTTAACTTGTTGGTGGGTGCACTGAGCGAAATATCACGCCATGACCCGACGTCTTCTTACACAGTTTTCTGCCCGATCGGGCGGGGTGACTGCCCGCCCGCATGGTGTAAAATTCTGCCCATATAGTTTGATTTTTTTAAAAAATGTCTTAGTCTTTTTCTGCCAATCTTACCCATTCTCTCCTGAAGGTTTCAGTTCCCTGCTTCAGGACAGTTTGATGGGCACCAGTCACCCTCTGGTACCTAGCACAAATGACCATGCTTCAAATTTGCACCTTGTCATTGAGTGCCAGCGTGCTGTTTGACAGTTGAGCTTCATAGAAGATTCTAGCATGTATTCAACATGTCCCTCACAAGCTTACTTGTAGTAGTTCCTGGACTGCCATCAGGAATGGGAACCATGGTTGATTTTCCCCTCTCTAACTCAAGACAGCTAAGACCAGTTGTGGTATCACTACTGGCAAACTGGCTGAAATTATCAAACTTGGCGCAGAACATAAATTGAATTTGAGATCAGTCTAAACGTTCACTGCCATGGTTTGTTGAGTAATTCAGGAGCTTTTTGATTTTTAATTCTCTGCACAATTTCTTGTGTTTAAACATCACTTAAGGTAGATGCGGAATCTATTTAAATTAAAAGTTTTACGTTTAGGTCAGACTTCCTGTTTATGTCACACTTTCTCTGTCATACCATGTCTGTCACTTTTCAAATTTCCTGTTTCAGAGGGAGATTTCCATTAGTGGTGATTCAGGCCTCCAATCTGAGCCTCCCAGCTGTGTTGTGCTGTGGCGCAAAACTATCGTTAATATGTAATCTATGATTAACTGCAGTTAATCATGGGAAAAATTTGATTCATTTGTGGGATGCAGACATCACTGGTGAAGCCAACATTTATTGCTCATCCCTAAATGCCTTTGAGAACGTGTTGGTGAGCTGTCTTCTTGAACTGCTGCAGTCCATCTGGTATATGTACACCCACAGTGCTATCAGGAAGAGAGTTTCAAGATTTTGAGCCAGCAACAATGAAGGGACAGCAATATAATTCCAAGTTAGGATTGTGTGTAACTTGGAGGGGAATTTGCTGGTGGTGGTGTTCCCATGCGCTGTATCCTTTGTTGTTCTAGGTGGGACAGTCGCAGGTTTGGAAGCTGCTGTGAAAGAAGCCTTGGCAAGTTGCTACAATGAATCTTAAGGATGGTTCACACTGTTTCCACTGTGTGTTGGTGGTGGAGGAAGAGAATGGTGGGTAGGTTGCCAATCAAGCTGCTTTGTTCTAGATGCTTCAAGCTTCTTGAGATTTGTTGGAGCTGCACTCATCCAATCAAGTGGAGAGTACTTGTGCCTTGAGATGATGAAAAGGCTTTGGAGGGTCAGGAAGTCTGCAGAATTCCCAGCCTCTGTCCTGCTCTTGGATCCATACTATTTATATGGGTGGTCCAGTTAGGTCTCTGATCAATGGTCATCACTAGAATGTTGATGGTGGGTTTTTGTTTTTAAACAGTGATCCTGTTGAATGTCAAGAGAAGGTGGTTAGACTCACCCTTGTTGGTGATAGTCATTATCTGGCACTTAGGTGGTACGAACGTTACTTGCCACTTATCAGCAAAAATCCAGATCTTGCTGCATCTCTCGCACAGTCTGCTTCATTATCTGAGGAGTTGTTAATGATACTGAACACTCTCCAGTCATCGGCAACATCTCTATTTCTGAGCTTATGATGGAAGGTCATTAATGAAGCAGCTGAAGGTGATTGAGCCTAGGACCTTATTTAAGGAACTCCTGCAGTGAAATTCTGAGGCTGGCCTCCAACAAACCACAATCATCTTCCTTTGGGTTAGGTATGTTTCCTGCCATTGAAGAGTTCTTCCCCTGAGTCTTATTGACTTCAATTTTGATGACACACATGGTCAAATGCTGCCTTGATGTCAAGGGCAGTCACTCTCACCTCGCTTCTTGAGTTTAGCTCTTTGTTCCATGTTTGGACCAAGGCTGTAATGAGATCTGGAGCTAACTGGTCCTGGTGGAACCCAAATTGAGCATCAGTGAGTAGGTGGAGCTTGACTGCACTGTTGACAACACCCCCCCCCTGCCCCATCACTTTGTTGATGATTGAAAGCAGGCTCACTGTAACTGGCTGGATTGGATTTGTCCTTTTTTTTGTGGACAGGGTATACGTGGGTAATTTTACAGGTAGATGCCAGTGTTGTAGCTGTACAGGAACAGCTTGCCTAAGGGTGCAGCTAGTTCTGGAGCACAGCCAGAATGTTGTCAGGGCCTATAGCCTTTGCTTTATCCAATGCGCGCTCAACTGTTTCTTGACAGCAAGTGAATTAAATGAAGTGAACTGACTTCTGTGATGGTCAGAACCTCGGAGCGATGGAGGTGGATCCATCCACTTAGCACTTCTGGCTGAAGATGGTTGCAAATGCATCAGCATTGTTGATGCTTGTCATGCTGGGCATCCCCCATCCATGAGGATGGAGATGTTTTGGAGCCACATCCTCCGGCTAGTTACTTAACTGTCCACCACCATTTTTGACTGGATGTGGTAGGACTGCAGAACTTTGATCTAATCTGTTGGTTGTGAGATTCCTTAGCTCTGTATGTAGCATGCTGCTTCTGTCTGTAGTCCTGTGTTGGAGCTTCATGAGTTTGACATCTCATTTTTAGTTTTGCTTAGTGCTGTTTCTGACATGCTGTCCTGCACTCATCATTGAACCATAGTTGTTCCCCTGATGATGGAAATGGTAGTTTGGGGGATATGCTGGGCGATGAGGTTACAAATTGTCTTGGAATACAATTCTGCTGCTCCTGATGACCCACAGTGCCTCATGGATACCCAGTTTTGTGCTCCTAAATCTGATCTGAACCTTCCCCATTTATTATGGTAGTCGTGTCACACAACATGGAGGATGTGCTTAGTGTTAAGATGGGACTTGTCTCCACAAAGCCTCTGTGATGGTCAACCCTACAAATACTGTCATGGATAGATCCATCTTCAACAGGAAGGTTGGTGAGAATTTGGCCAGCGTACGTTTTTCCTTCTTATTAGTTCTCTCATCACATGCTACACACCCAGTCTGGAAGCTGTGCCTTTTAGGACCCAGCCAGCTCAGTCAGTAGGTGGTGCTACTGAGGCACTCTTAGTGATGGACATTGAAGTCCCCCATCCAGAGTACATTATGTGCTCTTGCCACCTTCAGTGCTGCTCCCAAGTGGTGTTCAACATGGAGCAGAACTGATTCATTTGCTGAGGGAGTATAGTAGATGGTAATTAGCAAGATGTTTTCTTGCCCATGTTTGACCTGGTGTCATGAGACTTTATTGGGTCCGAAGTCAATGTTAGGACTTTCATGGCCACTCCCTCCTGACTGTATACTACTGTGCTGTCACCTCAGATGGTTCTGTGCTACTGGTGGGACAGGACGTGGAGGGGAGCCTGTGATGTTGTCTGACAGGTACGATTTGGTGAATAAGACTATGGCTGTTGCTTGATTGCTCTGTGGAACAGTTCACCCACTTTGGCACAAGTCCCTAGATGTTAGTGAGGAGGACTTGCTGAGTCGACTGGCCTATGTGTGCCTTTGTCATATCTGGGGCCTTGGCCGATGCTGGGTGGTCAGACTGGTCTTATTCTTATTTGGCTTTTCTATAGCGGTTTAATACAACTGAGTGGTTTTCTAGGACATTTCAGAGGGCAGTTAAGAGCCAACCACATTGCTGTGGCTCTGGAGTCACATGTAGATGAGACTGGGTAAGGATGGCAGATTTTCATTCCTAAAGGATGTTAGTGAACCAGATGTGATTGTACACATTCCAGTACTTTCATGGTCACCATGCTTCCCTTTGAACTCTAGATTTTATTTAATTCAATGGACCAGAACCTCCGAGGGGTGGCAATCACTGTTGGATTGCCACTATCCTTTTTTTACTCACCCTAGTCAGGAGCTGCACGTTTCTCACCTGACCTTCCAACGCAGGCCTGTTAATAGATGTGCAGTGGAGCTGCTTTTGGCACCCTTCTTTACAGGGCAGCAGCTTCGAGGGAAGTGAAGCCACACACCCTTTTTACGGCACTAGCTGCCGTAAACGGGGTAAATTTAAAGCTCCAAACTACTTTGAGAAGCCAGGGAGAAGGTAAGTGTGAGCGGTAAGTGGGGAGGGCGGGGTGGGGGTGGTAGCGGTGTAGGGTGGGGCGAGGGGTAGGATGTGTTGGCAGGTGGGGAGGAGGGTGCAGGTTGCGGGGTAGGATGTGTTGGAGGAGTAGGATGTGTTGGAGGAGTAGGATGTGTTGGAGGGTGTAGGATGGGTTGGGAGGGTAGGATGATTAGTCAGAGGCTGGGGAGGATAGTCGGGGGATTGTGGGCTTGGTTGGGAGAGTTGTCGGGGGTAGTGAATGGTCGGGTGTGGGGGATAGTTGGGGGTTCGAGAGGATGGTTCGGGATGGGGGGTTATCAGGGAAGTGGGGAGGGCAGTCTTGCAGGGGTCGGGGGACTGGTCCAGAGGGAGTGTGGGGGATGTAGTCGGGTTGTCAAGTGGGGGTTTGCGGGGGGTGGTTATTAGTATAGCTACCTAGAAGTGAACAGTGGTTTTAATCTTTCTAACTTTTCCTGGGTAACTATACTTCTAAGAGAGTCAGAACCATCCGAAGTCTCCAGTTTAAAACGGAGTATCGGATGGTTTCTAGTGCAGGGTATTTGCTTATCGAAGCTTTGAACTTCCCGGGCAATTCCCATGAAGTCCTTGTGCATCTTCTGGAATACCTCCCTGATACAACCCCCCAGAGATTGAAAGTTCTGAGCCAATGATTTTAAATTCCCTAGCTGCCATGGTGGAATTTGAACTCGTCTCTGGATCTGTTGTCTAGTCTCTGGATTACTAGTCCAGTAGCATAATCACCATGCAACCGTACTATGTGACAGCTGAGATATTTTTAGTCACAACTCCCTATTCACGTTGCCACCTGTTTTTACCACCATCCCTCTCACTTGTACTGCTGATATACTTCCATGTCAGCCTAAATGCCTCTTCTGCTTGCTCACTCCTTTCCAGGTGACATTGTGTGCCCAATGTAATTTGAGAGCCCTCAGTCTTCATCTATTATGGACCATAACTTCCTTGGAGTGGCAATCAGCGTCAGATTGTCACTCTGTGCCCAATTACTTACGCACAATTTCTTCTGGGCTTGTCCTGCCAGATCTTCCAACTCAGGCCGGGCATGATCCAGGCAGCAGAAATGTCCCCGAAGCTCAGCGTCGCAGTCCAGCAGAGTTGGATTGAAGAAGAGTGTGCTCCCTTTTTTTAACAGCACCAGCCACTGTGGGGGAGGGAGGGGGAGGGGGGGGGGGGTGGTGTTGGACATCGGAGTTGGGGGTAGGCAGGTGGTGGTGGGGGGATGTTGGCACTGCGGTGGAGGGTGGGGTGGGGGGAGGTGTTTGGGTCAGTGGGGGGAGGGTTGGGTCGGGGGAATCCCATGGGGAGTCAGGGGACTGGGGAATACCGTATTGGGATGTGGGGAATACCATGCTGGGGGGATAGTTGGAGGTGGGGAGACATCCCTGGGTGGGTCGGTGGGGGGAATCCCCTCTGGGAGGACCAGTCTGTGTCTTTACAATAGTTACTCATAAGTTAGAAAAGGTTTTAATTCTTCTAAATTTTTCTGAGTACCTATTGGTGTAACACAGCCGGAACCATCCGAAGTTTGCAATTTAAATCGCAAACTTCGAATGGTTCCTAGAGCAGAGCAATGCCCAGAGGAAGTTTACACTTCTGGGCAATTGCCATGCAAACCCTGACCTTTGAAGTTCCGAGAGGGGTCCCCCAGCACATCTTTGGGGTACCCCCCAAACCTGACACAGGGGAGCTCGAAGGTTTCGGCCCTATATCTCATGCCCAATGAGCCGTCTTTTTCAAACAAAAACAGAAAATGCTGGAAAAACTCAGCAGGTCTGGCAGCATCTGTGGAAAGAGAAAAACAGAGTTAATGTTTCGAGTCCACATGACCCTTCCTTCTTCAGAGCCCTCTTTTTGTTCTGGTTTCCCAGCACTAAGCTAGGAATCCACACAGTGCTTGTACTGTGCAAATGCTGTGTAGAGAACATGATTGATGGCAGGGATGCCACAAAGAGTTATGGATGACAATCGTGGGGTCGGATGGATGCAAGGGAGGCAATTTGCCAACTGCGAGGACAGTGCTTTATAAAGCTGGGAATGCAGCTGAATTTTGGGATATTGTGCTGGGGAAGAGCAAATGATTCTCCTTGGCTCGTGGTGATTGTAGAACATTCAGTAGGATAGTTGGGAGGTATAGAGCTTTAATAGAGGGCATAGGGCTGAATGATGGAAGATTATAGGGGTGATAGTGGGAAGGAACTTTTGTGAGAGAGTGAGGCAAGTTTCTTCCAGCCATTAGCTGACCTCCTCCACAAGTTCTCCTTCACAACTTCTTATTCCATTAGTTTTTTTTTAAAGTGATGCTTCCAATACTTTATTTTTTTTTTTAAACCCTCCCATTTGATATTTGTAATTTTTAGTCCTGCTCATAGTCTTGGTTTCCCATGAAGTACAGCTGTCCTGTTTTTTTCTCGGTCCTGATCTGTATTCTGTGTTTGTTTTAGGTTCACATTGTACTTTTCATGATTTTTAAAGGGTGCATTTACACTATAAGCTTAGCATTTGTGTTAATGCCAAACAAATACAATGTAATTTATGTGTTAATCAAAGCAATCTCCTTTTGCTGGGCTCTGGAGTCAGAATGGCTCTGATTCCAGATTTGTTTGCATTTATGCTTCAAGGAGCTCCTTGTATTAGTTTTTCTTGAATAATAGATGTGAGTTTTTTTTTGTGTATTTTGCTGACCTTCTAGTATTTAATCTAATATAATAAATACCTAATATTTTTCTTTTAATAACTACTGTATTTTAGTCTTGCTCCCAGTAGTTGAGGCCAGAATATTACGCTTATGGGGCGCGTGCGCACCCAACCCAAACGAACATAAAATGATGCGCGATGACATCGGGCGAGTGTCCTGACGTCATCGCGCACCGGCGGGAGTCAGCAGTACACCCACCAACAAGTAACGAGCCTATAAAGGCCATTAGCAATGTAATTGAATTAAATTTTTCGCTGCCCGTCCAACCTTATGATTAGCGGGCAGGCTAAAAGGCCAAGTGGCCTTTGCATTTTTTGCAAAACCTCATCCACGAGCGGGATGAAGTTTGAATGCGTTATTTATTTTTTAAAAAATGTTCATACTAACTTCTAACATGTCCCTGCTCATGTGACAGAGTCACATTTATTAACATCTTAAAATTCTTTTTTAAAAAATATCTTCACTTCCCTGAGGCACGCACCTGCATGAACTTGCATCCTTGGACTCCTTCCTCCACCCCCTCAAACAGGCAGTGCTGAGCGCTGCAGCGCGCGTTTCACGCTAACCGAGCCCGTCCGACGAGGGCAAAATCCTGGCCTGAGTTTTTATTTTGGTCCCATTTCTGCATTGTTTTTAAAATACTCCTGTCATCATTATAAAACAGCATTTTATCTGACATCTCTTTGTCCTTGTCATTGATGATTCACTTATGTTTTTAAAAAAAAATCTTGTCACACCACTCCATATTAGGACTTTGTCAATCATGCAAAATCACAGAACTGTTATGACACAGAAGGAGGCCATTCGGCCCATTGTGTCTGCAGTGGCTCTCCAAATGAGCATTAGGACTTAGTGCCATTCTCCTGCCTTTTCCCAGGAACCTTGCAGATTATTTCTATTTAAATAATCACCTAATGCCCTCTTGCATGCCTCAATTGAACCTGCCTCCACCATGCTTTCAGGTAGTGCACTCCAGACCTGAACCACTTGTGTGAAAAAGTTTTTTTTCTCACATCAAATTTTCTTCTTTTGCAAATCACTTTAAATCTGTGCCCTCTTGTTCTCAATCCTTTCACAAGAAGGGAAAGTTTCTCCCTATCTACTCTATCCAGCCCCCTCATGATTTTGAGCACCTCTTATCAAATCTCCTCTTGGCCTTCTCCTGTTTAAGGAGAACAGTCTCAACCTCACCAATCTATCTATGTAACTGAAGTTTCTCATCCCTGGAACCATTCTTCTAAACCTCCTGAACTCTCTTCAATGCGATCGCATCCTTCTATAGTGTGGCACCCAGAACTGTACACAATACTCCAGCTCAGGTCTAACTAGCATCTTATATAAGCTCATTATAGCCTCCCTGCTCTTGTACTCTGTGCCCCTATTAATAAAGCCCAGGATACTGTATACTTTATTAGCTGCTCTCTCCACCTGTCCTGCCACCTTCAATGATCTATGCAAACATACACCCAGGTCCCTCTGCTCCAGCACACCCTTAATAATTGTACCCCATACTTTATATTGCCTCTTCATGTTCTTCCTACCAAAATGCATTACCTCGCAATTCTCCACATTGAACTTCATCTGCCACATATCTACCCACTCCACCAACTTGCCTGTATCCTTTTGAAGTTCTATACTGTTCTCCTTGCAGTTTACAATGCTTCCAAGTTCTGTATCATCCACAAGCTTTGAAATTGTTTCCTGTACACCAAGATCTAGATCATGAATATATATCAGGAAAAGCAAGAGTCCCAATACCAACCACTGGGGAATTCCACTACAAACCTTCCTCCAACCTGAAAAATATCCATTAGTCATTACCCTCTGTTTCCTATTACTCAGCCAATTTTGTATCCATGGTGCTACTGCCTCTTTTATTCCATGAACTATAACTTTTCTGTTATGTGGCACTGTATTGAATGCCTTTTGAAAGTCTACGTATACCACATCAACAGCATTACCCTCACCTACCCTCTGTTACCTCTTCAAAAAAACTTCTGTAAGTTAGTTGAACATGATTTCCCCTTTAGAAATCCATGCTGGCTCTTCCTAATCACCCCACATTTTTGCACGTGACTATTAATTCTATCCTGAATAATTGTTTCTAGAAGCTTCCCCACCACTGAAGTTAAACTGACTAGTCTGTAATTGCTGGGCTTATCCTTACAACCTTTTCTGAACACAGGCATAATGTTTGCAATTCTCCAGTCCTCTGGCATGACTCCTGACTCTAGCGAAGACTGAAAGATTATGGCGAGTGCCCCTTCAATTTCCACACTTTCTTCCTTCAAAATCCTTGGAGGCATCTCACTTGGGCCTTGTCAACTTTAAGTATTCACAGGTTATCCAACACTTCCTCATTATTAATTTTGAACCCTTCTAGTGACAGAGTTTCCTCTTCTGTCACCGTGGCCTTGGTAGTATCTGCTTCCTTGGTAATCCTGAACTGATGCCATAATTTTATACTTGCCTTCTAATGCTGGTTGACCTGTTGCTCCTATAAACTTCATCTTCTAGTTCATGTTTCTTTTGCAATGAGGTGGCATTTTTTGCTCCTCCACAATGATGCCTTTCATAATTTTGTTTAAAATCCCTAACATTTTGCTTCCAGTAATAAATTGTAGCCTTGTTCTGCCTACCACTGCGATGTGAAAAAGACACCGGGGTTTCATTATCCATCTTATTTACAGAATTTTGTGAACCTAGAAAAGGCACCGTGCTAAATATACTCAACTTTGCTGATCTGCCGGTCCATTTGTTTTTTTAATTAAACTATTAAGTCTATATATCTGAAATTATTTTCTTTGGAAGCTGTGCCAGCTGTGGAGATAATAACCAGTTTACTTTAAACCTTTTAATGTCTCTGACAAAACAGAGGTACAATTGAGACCAAAATTTTAAATTTAAAATGCTTTCTGTAATTCTGCAACAGACTTACACTGATGTAATATTGATTTTTCACTAATTAAGATATTTTGTGTTAGACATGACAGAGAATCTAAACTGGTTTTATCTTGCATTGTTGAAACAGAGGTAAGCCAGTTGTTCACTTGGCCTTGAGGCTATACGACTTCTGAGTTAATTGCTGTGACACTAATAACCTCTAATATTACAGAGGTAAAGCCCATCAGATGTAAGTAACTTTACTGTAATAACTGTATAGAACTTTGACGGTTCTTTATTGATTTTTTTCAAAATTTGAAAATTTTGTTTTTACTTTCACAGGTTTACAATTAATTTTTAGCCGTTCTTAAGCAAATCATTCTCTAGAAGTCTAAATATTGATGTGGCCACATAATAGAAATGAGCAGGCTCATTTAGTTAATTTTAACTTATTAAGGACAGGTACAACAGCACTGGATAAGTTATGTCATTATGATACAAACAGGTGAACAGGGTAGTTCAGTGTTGAGATCTTATCAAAGACTGTCACAAGTTTATTTGGAGGTGAAGTCGATTGTTTAGGAAGATGCTCATAAGAGGCAGCTACTAGACTGGTGCTCACAAGAAAGGCGGATGAAAGGCTGAATATGATTTGGAAGACTAAAAGCTAGCCATTTGTTATAGAGACTGTTGAAAACTCTGACACCAAGTTTAGTCTCATTACCACCCCGTTGATGCTTATAAACAGGCCAACGTGAGACAAGTATTGCAAAACAAAATGCTAGTGCAATGATGGGCACTGGTTTTTGGGAGGTTCTCCATTTAGGTGGCCAATGCTGTTGCCTGAAATAGATGGGGGCCTAATTAAACTATTAAAAAAGGGCACAGGTGATATAATTAGAACCTTGGTGATTTTCGGGTAAATCGGCTCTGACAACACAACTTCCTCAAATCACCCACAAATCAAGGGCAGTACAGATTAGGAACTGACAATTTCTAGCACACCCACCTGCTGTAATTTAAAATGCTGAAGTTTGGGAGATACTTTGTTCACAATTTATAATGGCTCATTTTTTTTTTTGAAAAGTGCTTGTATTGACTACACAACCTTCTGAAATCTCAAGGGATACCAATAATGTACTACTTTCAAAATGGGCACCCTTCTAGCAGTTTTGTTCTGGCCAGAAGAACAGAAATTTCATCAATGAGTAGAAAGAGCACATGAAACTGCAGAGAAACCAGCTGGAAGGGTACTGGCTGACAGGAAATTTTACCTTGTCCACCCCCAGCATCTATAGATACAACATGCTTGACTTTTGCACTTCTCTGTGCATAAGGAGGCTGCAATTCTCTAAGGACACTGCCAGCATTATGTTGCTTCCTATAACCTACTGCCAAAACAAACATGTTGCCTGTTGTAGTCGAAGTCACTGCAGCCCTGAATATATTTACCTCCTGCTCCATCCAGTCTGCTGCAGAGGATATTGGTCAGTCTGCAGTTCATACTTGCAATAAGCAAGTGACTGATGCAAGTTTACTAGAACAAATACAGGATACTTTATATTGTTTGTATACAATATAAACATATTTTTGACTCATGGAAAACTGTGAGCGGCACTGGGGTTTACACAGATTACAACTTTCCCCAAGTTCAAGGATTTTTTTATTCATTCATGTGATGTGAGCATCGCGTGTATGGACACCGACCGCTCTGAAGAACTCCTGCAGTAACGTCCTGGGGTTGAGATGATTGACCTCTAACAATCACAACCATCTTCCTTTTGTGCTAGGTATGACTCCAACCAGTGGAGAGTTCCCCCCTCCCCTCCTCGCCCCTGATTCTCATTTACTTGAGTGTTGCTAGGGCTCCTTGATGCCACACTCTCAGCCGCTGCCTTGATGTCAAAGACAGTCACTCTCACTTCACCTATAAAATTTAGTTATTTTATCCATGTTTGGACTGAGGCTCTAATAAGGTCTGGAGCTAAGTGGCTCTGGTGAAACCCAAATTGAGCATCAGTGAGCAGGTTATTCATGAGTAAGTGCCACTTGATAGCACTGTCAACAATCTCTTCATCCACTCTACTGATAAGCAAGAAGAGGCTGAAGGCAGTAATTGAATGGATTGGATTTGTCCTGATTTTTGTGGACAGGACATAACTGAGCAATTTTCCACATTGCTGATACATACTAGTGTTGTTGCTGTACTGGAACAGTCTGGCTAGGGCGTGGTTAGTTCTGGAGTACAAGTTTTCAGTACTATTGCTGGAATATTGTCAGAGCCCATGGCCTGTGCACTATCTAGTGCCTTCAGCCGTTTCTTGATATCACGTGGAGTGAGTCGAATTGGCTGAAAACGGACTTCTGTGATGCAGATGACCTCCGGAGGATGCTGAGATGAATCATTCAGTCAGATTTCTTGACTGAAGATAGTTGCAAATGCTTCTGCCTTGTCTTTTGCTCTGATGTGCTGGGCAGAGCTCCCCCATCATTAAGGATGGGAATATTGGTGGAGTCTCCTCCTCCAATTAGTTGTTTAATTGTCCGTCATCATTCATGACTAGATGTGGCAAGACTACAGAGCTTTGATCTTATATGTTGGTTATGGGATTCGTTAGCTCTGATCATCGCATACTGCTTCCTTGTGTAGTCCTGTGTTGTCGTTTCACCAGCTTGGCACCTCATTTTATGCTTGGTGCTGCTCCTGGACTGCTCTGCTGAATTCTTCTTTGACCCTGACTTAATTAGAGAGAGGGATATGTCGGGCAATGAGGTTACAGATTGTGATTCAATACAATTCTATTGCTGCTGATGGCTCACTTCACTTCTTGTGTACCCAATTTTGAGCTGTTAGATCTGTTCTGAATCTTTCCTATTTAGCACAGTGGTAGTGCCACACACACAATGGAGGGTATCCTCAATGTGAACAAAGGACTGTGCAGTGGTCACTCTTGCTGATATTGTCAAGGACAGATGCATCTGTGACAGGTAAATTGGTGGGGGTGAGTTTAAATATTTTTTTTCCCCTCTTGTTCACCTAGACTTAGTCTGGCAGATGTCCTTCAGGACTCTGCTAGCTCAGTCAGTAGTAGTGCTCCTAAGTCACCCTTGGTAATGGACACTGAAGTTCCTCATCCAGAGTCCTTGCTACCCTCAGTGCTTCTTCTAAGTGGTGTTTAACAAGGAGCACTGAATCATCAGCTGAGGGAGGGCAGTAAGTGATAATCGACTGGAGGTTCTTGCCCATGTTTGACCTGATGCTATGAGACTTCATGGGGTACAGTCAATGTCAGGGACTCTCAGAACCACTCCCTCCTGACTGTGTACCACTAAGCTGCCACTTTTGGTGGGACATTGTCTGTAAGGTATGTTTCAGTGAGCATGACTATGTCATGCATTGCTTGACTAGTCTTGAAAGCTTCCCAATTTTAGCACATCCTCATATTAATGAGGAGGACTTTGCAGGGTTGAATGGTGCCTAGATCAATGCCGAGTAGTCTGTCGATTTTTAATCCTTTCAAATTTTCTGTGGCAATTTGATACAACTTGAGTGGTTACTAGGCCATTTCATAGAGCAGTTAAACATCAATCATTATTACTGTGGTCACGTAGGCAGATTTCCTTCCCTGGAGGGCATTCGTGAACCAGAGGAGCTTTTACAACAGTATTGTAGCTTCATAGTTCTTTACTGAAACTAGCTTGTTAATTCCACATTTATTAATCAATTGAATTTAAATTCCACCAGCTGCCATGGTGGGATTTGAACTCCTGTTCCTGAGCATCAGTCTGGTTCTCTGGATTACTAGTCCGGTAACATCACCACAATGCTCCCATTCCTTCGCACTCGCAATGCGTGTTCTAATGAGGCCCAAGTATTAAATGACTGAAACCGTTTAACGAAGGCATTGGCTGGGCAGTGCAATCGCACCTTCTTCCAGTCATGTGCCTGCTCAAAGTTAAAATTCACCCCACTGTTCCTTCTCTTGTTGACTATAGTTTTGTTTTGGTCAATATATATATTGGTGGAAAAGCCTGCTGCTTAATTAATTTAAATCCACCAGTGGCATGATTGCTAACCATTATGGCATATATTAACTAAAAACAGTGTGACCAACAGGAGAAAAACTTACATCTGCAAGTTCTCAGACAAGGGGAAAAAAAGCCCTGGTTTTTGTAGCTGAAGAATGAGATTTTGAAGGCTGAGCCTGGCCATATCTTGGCCACCGCAAGGTTAAAGCATTGAAGTTTGAGTATAATGGTTGTGACAGTGGGTTTGAAAAGTAAGAATCTATAATATTGATTCATATTTAGAAACTTTTCTCAATGATTAATGAATTGTGTTTTTTTGTCTCGGGCGTATTTTTTTGTTATAGGAAACACTTCAAATGATGTTGAAAACTGGGATGAAGATCTTGATCTGGACATGACTGAAGAGGAAATCCAGATGACTTTATCTCGAGCTGAAGCCTCAGGAGAGGTACTAGTTTTGTTCTGCAATGCTTTTCTGCCTTGATGATTACAGAATGCGAGGTGGCTATGAATAATTTTTTTTTTTCTCTGTTGCAGCTTGAACCTGAAGAGTGGGAAGATTGGGCATGTGAGCAGAAGTGAATTCTTGACATCCAGACAATTACCTATAATATTTATTGTGCATGAGCACAAGTAACTGAGTACTGTGTTACAAGCTGTTGCCATTATTTGAGTGCCATATTAAAAGAGACAACAAACTGTTTGTGGACCACATGATTGTGTTGTTTTGTGAGCTGTTAAACACTTGGCAATCATTTTTATATTGTGCAGTTTTATGAGGTGACTATAGATCTTTCTTTGAACATAACTCAGACCTAATAAGGAATATGAAATTTCAGTAATAAATGCTAATATTGAATACAATTCTGGCAGCCTTGGTTTAATCCACAGCATGCCCATAGCACAATGGATGATTGACTGGCTTTCTTTTAAAAGTTGCAAGAATAAGATTGAGGCTTGTCAAAAATTCAGTGCATTATATAATCAATAGCCTTAGTAACTCTGTGAAACCCAGCAATACTCAACCATTTGATGGCCTGGTCAGTCATCAATGTGGAAGTGCTGTCAAACTGTAAAATTTATCTGACTGGGCAAAGAAGGCATTGGTAACCTGCCTTAGAGAAGATCATACAACAAATTGGCTAATCTGACATAAGTTCTCTGGCTCCCTGGATGATCCCTGTTACAAAAATGTTGTGAGCTGTGGTCGTTTTCTGTTCCACAGGCAGCGTTGCATACTGTGACTCTTGTTTCCTGTTGTCACTGCAGTAAGAAACAGAGCTCCACAGCTTCTTGACTGAAGCACAGCATCCAGAGAAAGATCTCCTAGGATAGGTCTTGCTGTGTGCAGGTTGATATATCCTGCTGGATGGGTATTATTAAGATATGCAGCTTTTCCTTGGTGTTGCCAGATAAATCTGTCTTACCTTACAGTCTTCTACTGCTCCTCTTAGTAGGTCCTGAAACTTCCTGACATTTATGTTGCTGTGCCTTTTAGATTGACATCTAGTGGACGTTGGACTTGACACTAGTTCTTACCCTTGTAAAAACACAAATATTGATCTGCACTCTCCTACAAAACAGGAATTTTGGGACAAAATAAAAGCAAAATACTGCGGATGCTAGAAATCTGAAACAAAAACAAAAATTGCTGGAAAAACTCAGCAGGTCTGACAGCTTCTGTGTAGAGGAGGACAGAGTTAACATTTCGCGTCCAGATGACTTCTTCAGAACAGTTTTCAGAACAGGAATTTTGGGGCCTTGGACTTTGACTTCATATTTTCAACGTCATAAAGATTTACTGGCGTTGCATCTGCCTGCACTTCCTATCCACAAAATTTACTTACTGTTGTAATGAGTTTGAGTCACGCTTTTTATTTTGACATTGAACACTCATCCTTTTCCCCAACTTATGTTGTATGAAGACAAGTCCAGTTTTTAAGTTGAACTTCGTCTATTGTTCAGTGCCTTGCCAGCACCTTTTGCATTCAGGTCTCTCCCTCAGCAGCCTACTGAGTAAAGTAGACAGCAGAATGCTTATTTACAAGCCATGAGAAGGAAGGGCCTCATAACTTACAATTGCCAATATCGTTTTCACTAAACCAGACTTTGAGTAGACGTGAGAGATGGTTAAGAAATGGAAACTGTGGCTGCAAACTATGTCCTGTTCCATATATGACATAGTACGTCAAGCTGAACTATACTATAAATTTCATCAACTGTTCTCAAAAAGGCAAAAAAGTGTCTTCTCCATTTACTGTGCTTGGATGGATGATATTTGTAATTGAATACAAGGAAAGATGAAAGCAAAATACAGCAGATGCTGGAAATCTGAAACAAAAACAGAAAATGCTGGAAAAATTCAGCAGGTCTAGCAGCATCTGTGGAGAGAAAAACAGAGTTAACTTTCCGAGCCCATTGCTCGGCTCGGACTCGAAACATTAAATCTGTTTCTCGCTCCACAGTTGCTGTTAGACCTGCCAAGAAAAGATGAGTTTGGTTTCAAAGCTTAACTACCTTGCCATCTCCTCCTAGTCTTTATTTAACTAATTTCCAACCACGTTATCTCCATAAAAGTCACCAAAGCCTTCAGCAGATTTATTCAGTCAGAACTAAAGAAATGTAAAAACAGTTACTGCATTTATATGGCACCTGTTCATGTCAGTGTTGCAATGTGTTTGGTGGTGCTGACAAATGGAGTACTTTTCCATGGCATGCTGTTTCAGCAGTCAGGCCCAGCAGGGTGAGGTGCAGTGTTTAAGCTATTCCATCTTTACTTACTGCACCATAATGAACCTCTTCATTTTTACAGACTACTCTGTAATGCTTTTTGGCCTCTCCCAGTTCACTGCCAATTTATAAGTGATTTTGTACTTGGAACTGCCAAAATTCATTTTGTCCAACACCCAGCTGCCAGTGAAAGATTTTCTGGCCAGCTTGTCCCAAACAGCCTATAAATTGCTGCAAACTGCTAATAAATTAGATAGGATTCAATAAGGTTCAAGCACGAACACAGTGAACAAAAATGTTAAGTGGTTACTTCATTATTAGTACACTTAGTCCACATGTTGCTTAGATTAACTTTTTATAATAAGCTATATAATTGAAAGTAAAGATGAGAAAAATAAACTTTGGTGTTTTTTTATGCTCATGGGATTACTTTCATGTTAAATCCATATTTTTAAAGCTGAAAGCTCATATGTGATCTGAGAAATATTGTGGCACGAGTGTCCTCTAATACCTCCAAGATGTTACAAACTCAAATGTCCAGTCGTGTAACCTTGAAAAGTAGAATCCCTACATCAAGCCAGTTATATATCTCATTTTTATCAGCTGTCCCCAAAAAAAGATGTACACTGTCATTGTGTTTGGGTGGGTGACATACTTGTCTGAATACAAGAAAGGTGATTTTGTATTTTTTTTGGTTTCAATTGCTGCAAAAATAGTGGGCACTCACCTCCAGTTCACCCACAGGGCAGGCCGCCAAGTGCTGTTGAGAAACACATCAGCGTGCTTTCCCGCCGACGTGGACGGATGATCCAGCAGGGGTGCAAGAGCCTGGTGAGATAGCCTGATAATGATATGCTGATGTATTACAATGAGGTTCCCGACCACCTATGGCGGGAAACGCGGTCCGCTGTTGGTGGGCTGGGCGAACGATCGCAACCTGCCTTCCCGCCGGCATGAAACCGATCGCGCCATATTCTCCGCTCATGCAACCTATCACGCCTGCCACCAGCAGGCACGGAAAATTCCGCCCAATGTGTGGAATATTAGAATGAAAAATCAATGAGACCATTAATATAGGACTTTTTCCCACTGATAGTACTGTGACCATCCTTATTTTTGTGTGTATTAATTTATAACATAAGAATTCCACAGGAAGGAGAATTAAAAGACTGCATTCTGTTTGGACAAATGCTACTAGCCTTAGTGAACTATATCTTAATTTAACTGTTGAGCTACACATCACTATGGAAGTGGTACATAAGCCGGCTGATAAGCTTTCAGAAAGCTCTTGAGTGACAATGTCAAGACTCATTTATTATTATTGCTTATTTGAATGGATGCAAACTTAGTTATGAAGTCATCAACAACTTGCACTTATACAGCACCTTCACTGTGGTAAAACCTCTCATGGAACTTTTGAAGCATTACCAAAACAAATCTTAATGTGCGAGCATTTGCAATAAGGTAGATGAACTAAGTGCAAATAGATACAAATGGTTATGATATAGTTGCAATTATGAAGACATGGCTGCAGGGTGGCCAAGGATGGGAACTGAACATCCAGGGGTATTCAATATTTAGGAAGGACAGACAAATAGGGAAGGAAGGTGGGGTAGCATTGCTAGTAAAGGAGGAAATAAATGCAATAGTGAGGAAGGATATTGGCTCGGAAAATCATGATGTGGAATCCGTTTGGGTGGAGATAAGAAACACCAAGGGACAGAAAACGTTGGTGGGGGTTGTCTATAGGCCCCCAAACAGTAATGGAGAAGTAAGGGAAGGCATTAAATAGGAAATTAGAGATACATGCAATAAGGGTACAACTGTAATCATATGTGACTTTAATCTACATATAGATTGGACAAACCAAATTAGCAATAATACTGTGGAGGAGGATTTCCTGGAGTGTGTATGTGATGGTTTTTTAGACCAATACGTTGAGGAATCAAACAGACAGCAGGCTATCCTAGACTGGGTATTGTGCAATGAGAAAGGATTAATTAACAATCTTGTGTGGGGTCCCTTGGGGAAGAGCGACCATAAAATGATAGAATTGTTCATTAGGATGGAGAGCAAAAAAGCTGAATCCGAAACTAGGGTCCTGAATCTAAATAAGGGAACTGTGAGGGTATGAGGCGTGAGTTGGCAATCATGGGTTGGTCAACCTTACTAAAAGGGCTGACAGTGGATAGGCAATGACTATTAATTAAGTAATGTATTCATGAATTAAAACAATTACTCATTCATGTCTAGCACAAAAATAAAATAGGAAAGGTGGTTCAACCATGGATTACAAAATTAGGGATAGTATTAGATCCAAAAAGGAGACATATAATATTGCCAGCAAAAGCAGAAAGACTGAGGATTGTGAGCAGTTTAGAATTCTGCAAAAGTGGACAAAAAGATTGATCAAGATGGGGAAAATGGAGCATGAGAGTAAACTTGCAAGGAACATAAAAACTGACTGCAAAAGCTTCTATAAATATGTGAAGAGAAAAAGATTAGCGAAGACAATTGTAGGCCCCTTACAGCCAAAAATGGATAACTTTGTAATGGGGAACAATGAAATGGCAGAAGAATTGAATGCATATTTTGGTTCTGTCTTCACAAAAGAGGACACAAATAATTTCCCAGAAATGTTAGGAAACCAAGGGTCCAGTGACAAGGAGGAATTGAAGAAAATCAGTATTAGTAAAAAAATTGGTGCTAGAGAAATTAATGGGGTTAAAGGCTGAAAAATCCTCAGGGCCTGATAATCTACATCCCAGAGTACTAACAGAAGTGTTCCTGGAAATATTGGATGCATTGGTGGTCATCTTCCAAAATTCTATAGACTCTGGAGCAGTTCCTACAGATTGGAGGGTGCAACTGTAACCCCACTATTTAAAAAAAGGAGAGAAAAAACAGAATTACAGTCCAGTTAGCCTAACATCGGTAGTGGGGAAAATGTTATAAATTATAAAAAACGTGGTAACAGAACACTTGGAAAGCATTAATGGGATTAAACAAAGTCAGCATGGGTTTATGAAAGGGAAATCATGCTTAACTAATCAACTGGAGTTTTTTGAGGGTGTTACTAGTTGAATAGGTAAGGGAGAACCAGTGGATGTGTATTTGGATTTCAAGAAGCCTTTTTATAATGTCCCACAAACGAGGCTAGTGGGCAAAATTAAAGCACATGGGATTGGGCTAATATATTGGCATGGATTGAGAATTAGTTGACAGACCGGAAACAGAGAGTGGGAATAAATGGGTCTTTTTCCGGGCGGCAGGCAGTGACTAGTGGTGTACTGCAGGGATCAGTGCTTGGGCCCCAGCTATTCATGATATATATAAATGACTTGGACGAGGGAGACACATGTAATACTTCCAAGTTTGTTGATGACACAAAACTGGACGGAGTTGTGAGGAGGTTGCAAGGAAGCTTCAGGGCGATTTAGACAAGTTGTGTGTGTGTGTGTGGGCAAACACATGGCAGATGCCTTATAAGGTGGATAAATGTGAAATTATACGCTTCGGTGGGAAAAACAGAAAGGAAGAGTATTATTTAAATAGTGATATATTGGGAAATGTGGATGTACAAAGGGATCTGGGTGTCCTTGTACACCAGCCAGTGAAAGTAAATAGGCTGGTGCAGCAAGCAATTAGGAAGGCAAATGGTATGTTGGCCTTCATTGCAAGAGGATTTGAGTTCAAATGTAGAGATGTCTTACTGCAGTTATACATGGTCTTGGTGAGACCACACCTGGAGTGGTCTCCCTACCTAAGATATACTTGCCATAGAGGGAGTACAGTGAAGGTTCACTAGGCTGATACCGGGATGGCAGGACTATCATATGTGGAGAGATTGGTTCGACTGGGTTTGTATTCATTAGAGTTCAGAAGAATGAAAGGGGACCTGATTGAAATGTATAAAATTCTAACAGGGCTAGACAAACTAGATGCAGGGAGGATGTTTCCCCTGGTTGGGGAGTCTAGAACCAGGGGCCACAGTCTCAGGATACAGGGCAGGTCATTTAGGACTGAGATGAGGAAACATTTCTTCACTCAGAGGGTGGACAACCTGTGGAATTCTCTACCACAGAAGGCTGTGGAAGCCGGGTCACTGAGTATACTCAAGAAAGAAATGGATAATTTTTTGTCTATTAGGTGCATCAAGGGGTAGGGAGAGAAAGCGGGAATATGGTGTTGAGATAGAGGATCAGCTATAATCATATTGATTGGCAGAGCAGGCTCAAAGGGCCGAATGGCCTACTCCTGCTCCTATTTTCTATGTTGACACTGAGCCACATAAGGAGATGTAGGACAGATGATCAAAATCTTGGCCAAAGAGGCAGGTTTCGAGGAGTGTCTTAAAGGAGGAGAGAGAGAGAGAGGAGGAGAGCATTAGGGAAGGAATTCCAAATCTTAGGGCCCAAGCAGCTGAAGACATGGCTGATGATGGTGGTGCCATTAAAATCTGGAATGATCAAGAGGCCAGAATTGGGAGCACAATAGGTCTCAGAGGGTTGAAAGGCTGGAGGAGGTTACAGAGATAGGAAGGAGTGAGATTATGGAGGGACGAAAACCAGGATGTGAATTCTAAAATTGAAAGGTTGCTTGATTGACTTCCAATGTAGGTCAGCAAGCACAAGGTTGATGGGTGAACAGGACTTGATGCAAGTTTGGATATGCAGCAGAGTTTTGGACGACCTTAAGTTTATGGAGGGTGGAAGATGAGGGGCTGGCCAAATTGATCCAAGGTTCATTTCCAACCCTTTAAAGCTGTAGGTTTAAATCTTCAGGAGGTGTAAAATCAATGGAATTCATTCATTCAAATGTCATGTGGCTACTTTTAAGAATTCACGAAAATATGAATGCCAATGACTTTGAGGCAGTAAAATATTCTTTCAATAATTCATGCCTCTTAACGCAAACAGCTTAAAAGATAAACTTGTGTAAATAAATGTCAATCGCTTGAATACATTTCAGGGTGAAAGTGAAAATGTGATTTAATTAATGCCTAAAGTTTCTCAATTTTGATTTTGAACATTAACATTTTATTTAACACAAAAGAAAATTTGTCTAATTAAGTCTATTTCTTTAATGCTCCAACATCTAAATGTGATGAGTAAATGCACATCAAACTTTTGAATGATACACAAAAGCTTCCTGCAATACTGCAAAAAAAAAATCTCAGCCTCCAAGAGGTTTAGGTGATTCCTAATCTTCAATTGTGGTTAATCTGATCAATTTATATAGAGCTGTAATTACTCCCAGATATCCTGATGTAAGTTTTGGAGTTTTTCAAGTTTCTATATTCTTTCGGAATATGGACATTTGCTTTTCCTTTCTGAACTTCTCATTTTCCGAATTATCATGCTATCCTTAGTCAATCTCCAGCATTACTCGATAAAACAATAGATTAAATTACCCTGTCAAATACAGACATAAGACGCCTTCCGTTGCTTGTCAGCATCACTCAGAATGATTACCACAGCAAACCATCTAAAAGTTATTGATATTAGATCTTCCATGCCATTGTTCATAGATTTTGTGGTGTCTAGAGCAGTTTTGATGTTTAGCTTCAGACATTGCCAAGTACTTTAATGCGTGCTTTTAATATGTAAGCACAGCTAGTTCCAATAGGTTGTGAACTGTTGCAGTTATTCAAGATCCAAATGATAGAATGACAAAGCCCAGGAACCCACTATTTGGCCTATTGTGTCCCACAACAGGAGCTTTTTAGGGTTAACCACTAAGCAGAGTGCTGGTGAGGACAGATCGCCAATCTAAAGAAACAAAGCTTGTGGAGAGTTACAGATGAAGGAGTTGACAGAGGGTGCTTCGCTACTGGAAGTCCATTCGATTGTGTTCAGAACATTGAGAAGGGACTTTCGTTTAAGAGGACACTGGGATATTTACCCCGGTAGGGCAGGGAGAAGCTTGGGACTTTGTACACAAGACTACAGTTCTATGCAGAGTGTGTGCAATGTGTAAACGTGGTGTGGGAGATTTCAGTTGTGCTAAGAATTTAATGGGAAGACCTGTTCTGTAGTTTAGTGTCTTAATTGCCGGCTAAGAAATGTTTAGTCATGTTGATTTTAGTTTGTTATAACAAGTCTTAGAACATGACACCTTATGCGATCCTTTGCTTTGATTAATGGGGAATTCATATCGTTTTTTAAATGATCAGTCTGAATTGGGATCGTAACAAATTGCCAACTAAACAGCAGCCGCTATACTTATTTATTAACAGTAATTTATTATCTGTGAAATGTTTTGGGATGTCCAGACAGGAAGGAAGCTATATAAACAAAAGTTCTCTTCAACCCCCACCCACCCCACCCCAACCCTCAAAATAACTTGGGTATTCAACAGATACAACTTTCCTGATTGAGTGTATACTGGTGTTTCTGATGGACAGCGAGTTGGTTTTCTAGCCAAGGTTATGCTAGCATTTCTGTTCTACGTTAGCTGGTTGCTGGCCAGGTTCTACACTGTCACTGCTGCTTCTCAGCCACCCTTCTGCTGATTGTGAGTGTGAATTGGTGTTTGTTTTGTGAGTGTGAATTGGTGTTTGTTATCAACGGCCCGGCTTTTTCCCAGCTGTCTATACATACACCGGGGTGTTTGTGCTGAACTGTGCCGTTCCGGGCTGAAGGGCAGCTGCCCTGATGGCCTGTTACTGGCGCTGGCGCATCAACAGAGTATCTTTGTGACACTGAGCGCCGCTGCTGTGCTCCCGGCGCCGACGCAAAAGGGAGACATTTCAACCAAAGACTGATTACTGTAACTAGGAGCATCGGCGTGGCTGTTCATTATTAGACCCCGTACATTGACGGAGAGGACTCTCTTATGGTAACAGAACCTATGCCGACCTAGAATATTAGAGCAGATCTTCCACACCCACGCAAGCATAGCATTAACATGAAGCAAAGGCAGCAACAGTCAGCTGATACTGGGCGATTCCGAGGGTATTTCTCAGAGCGCAAAAGTATTGACTGGCCTTTTTATTCCTATTATTGTCTATTGGAAGATTTTTGTAATTATATTTGGAAAGAGGGTCACTAAATATTTAACAAAAAGCAAATATATATATATATATATCTATGCTGCAGGTGCAGGAGATCTGAAACAAAGGCTGAAGATGCTGTGGTAAATCTCGCTGCCTTTGCTGAGATGAGGGTTTATTTTTCCCCCTCTCAGAAGTCGGCTGTCCAGTCTTTGCCTTCCTTGAGTTTTGTTCTGTGGTCCCAGTTTGGGTGAAGGGGCCACACCGAAACGCCGCCCTTTCTCTTCAGAGCCGCTGACTGTCTGCAGCATTTTCTGATGTGATTACTAGTTGATGGTTTTGGCCTGGCCGCCGAGTTAGTTTGTTTATTGGGCCGCGGCCTCTGCTGAAGTTGATATTTCTTCTACACTCACTGCTCCTTTCTCTCTCTCTCTCCCCCTTCCCCCCTTCGCCACCAGCTCGTAAGTTAACATTATGACGGGTGAGTTGGCTGCTGTGCAGTCCCGGAGGTTTCTGGAGGCAGGGGACTGTTTGATGTCGGGGGAGCGGCAGGGTGAAGCGGGAGCCGTGCAGCAGCGCCTGGCCTCCACCTCAGACTGGGAAGCTTGCGCTGAGATATTTCCATCGCCCCGTCACGGACGGTAAGATATTCCACATCGCCGCACATTTTTTTTCTCCCACTGGAAACGCCCTCATCTCTCTCTCACTTCACTTAATGGGTCCGATGCTGCCCCTGAGAGCCCCGGGCTGGTAGTTGCAGTGTGCAGTCAGCCAGCACAGCTTTCCAATGAAATCAGCTTCCAATGCCTAGGAGATGGCTTTGGAGCTCCCTCTCCCACTTCAGAGAAAGACATGCATTTACAGAGTGCGTTTCAAGCCACCGGACATCTCAAAACACTTTACAGCCAATGAAATCCTTTTTCAAGTTCAGTGCTGTAGGAAAGGGCAGCCAATTTACAGCGAACTCCCACAAACAGCAATGTGATAATGATCAGATATCTGTTTTATTATGTTGATTGAGGGATAAATGTTGGTCCGGACAGGAGAATAACTCTTCTTTGAAATTGTCCTATGGGATCTTTTACATTCACTAGAGCAGGCAGATGGGGCCTTGGTTTAACATCTTGTCTGAATGACAGCATCTCTAACAGTGCAGCAATTCCTCAGTACAGCATTGGAGTGTGATCAGGCTTAGTTTTTGTACTTAAGTAGTCATACTTAACATGTTTAGAGAGTGTAGGCAGCAGAACCGACACCTTCTAAACATAACATTGCAAGTGCGCTGGGGATATTTTGTACTAACTGTAACACAGCACTGCATTTACCCTCCATGCGTTGTCAGATTAACATGGTGTAAAATTATTGTGCTGAGAATTCTCTCGCCATTTCTATGTAGAATTAGTTCACATGTTAATGATCTTTGGACATTTGGGTCAAGATACTGGTCCAGGTAAAAGCATATGAACGAAGCCTTCTTCTTAGGCAGTCCCTTGGGATTAAGGATGACTTGCTTTCATTCTTATTCGATGGGTTCTGAGATGGCTGATAAGTCCAATGAGTGATCTGCAGACTCTCACATACATGGTGCTTGAAGGGTCAGGTAAATGATTTGTTGGGAAGTTTGTGTACTGTCTCTGATGCCTTGACTTTTACATAACTGTTCCCAATGAAATCTCTTGATGTGTTTGATGCCTTCCCTAATGAATCTTCTCCAATTTGGTCAGTCACAAGCCAAGGAATCCCATGGGTTGGTGGGGATGTTTGACCTCTTCAGGGATGCTTTGAGGATATCCCTAAAGTGTTTCCGCTGTTGTCTCCTGGGAGTCTCTTACTGCAACTAAATTCTGAGTAGAACAGTTCTTCAGAATTTGTTTCTTTATTCTTCCTATCTTTCTCGTTATTTTCTCTTAATCCAGGTTTTTTCTCTCTCTCTTTATTTCCTTTCCTGTACCTGATTTGACATTGAATTTGCCCACTCCTTTCCTCTCATTCCTTGCCCTGTTTATTTCTCAATTCATTATTTTCATTGATTCAGGAGATACATTGTTTGTCCCATTATTCACCAAGGTCCCAGATGCTCTGTTGCCCTCACCATGCTATTATCAGATCACACTTGCAGCAGCTTAGTAATCAAAAAAATTTAAGACCTAGCCTGTTTAACAGTCTTGATATGTGACTTACCTAACCTGAGCTTATTGAGTGCAAAAAATAAAAAAAAACTTGTGGATAAACAGATGATGTGTACAACCCAATCTGCCCCACAAAAAAAATCTGCACAAATTTAATAACAGTTGGTATTGATCAGGGATTAATATCAATAGATATAGTCATTCTGTTAGTTTTCAATGTTTTTTTTATGATATTGAGCTTAGTATTTCCTCTAAGCCATATTCTTCAGCATGCACTGTTTGAACAATTAAACAATAGAATATCAGATAGAAATAGAAGAATGATAACCTTAAAGAAGACTTAAAACAGTAGTCTGCTATTCAGGTAGGCCCACCATATAAATTTGTGCTTAGGATCCACACAACTATGTTTTCTTTTCTCCACATGCTTTGGCACTAAGCCTTTATCCCATTCCACCCTTTCAAGTTTAAGTCCATTGTGTGAGGTGACAGTTTATTCCATCATTTTGCCTTTTAAATGAGACATTAAACTCAGACCCTGCCTTCCCTCTCAGGTTGGATGCAAAATATCTCATGGTACTATTTGAAGAAGAGCAAGTGGGCTCTCTTGGTGACCCATGACCAATATTTATCCCTCAACAAACATCACTATGGCAGATTATCTGGTCATTATCTTGTTGCTGTTTGTGAAACCTTGCTGTGTGCAAATTGACTACCATGTTTCCCTGCAGTACAACACTAACTACGCTTCAAAACAACTGAATTGGTGGGAAAGCACAACATCCTGAGGTTGTGAAAAACATTGTATAAATGTAAGATCTTTCCTATAAATGGAACTTATTGGTATCTGCCCTTCATTCATGTAAAAAAAAATCCAGTAAGTCTTTCACCATTTGGGTCTGGAAGTTGATTATTCCTCTATAATGTAACATCTGTGAAACTGTTCGGTTTTTACATAGACTTCTCTCATCCCCTATTCTGTTTTCCAATGTAACTTCCTTGCAAAAATCAGAGCTCAAAAATCTAGTAAATTTGTTTCTTTTATCTATTGCTTCAGCTGATGCTGACAGATCAAGTTGAACATAATGATTGCTATTCTGCTGCCCCAGATGTCCAAAGAGTCCATCCCCTTAGATGCAGTGGTGGAAAATAGGGAGGAAACCATACTTCATTGGGTACCTTGGTTTCAACCTGCTGCGTTAACAGGCAGGACTGAACTGGCATTATAAATGTACTCTATTTTTCAGGGAAGATTTTCACCCCTTTTTTCCATATAATTAAAATGAATCATAATTATCATTCCCTCCCTTTCCTTCAAGCTTTGTGTGGAGTCTCTTCTGGATGAAGCATCAAAATGATGCACCTGGCAATGGGAGCTGGGAACCAAATCGACACTCTATAGGGGATCAGTAATTAGGTCCCTGAACTTGTCAGACCTGCAGTGTTGCAGGGCACTGTTGACAAATGATCAGACAGGCCAATTCTGTGGAATTGAACCTTGAGTGGTAGGCCTGTCGGTAGGAATATAGATTTTTCTCAGTCACCTCCAGATAACCCTGAGCCTATACTCTAATAGATAGATAGTCCCAGCTAGACAAAAAACAGGAAAGAACTGTAGTGAGCTATATGGTTTTAGCTGCTTAAACTGTAGTAGCAGTGCACACACTTTGGAGTCCCTATGCCTGGCCTCTGCCACCCTACACTTAAGGTCTTAAGAATTAGTTAAGTTGGATGTACTCCTCTGGGAAAAGAGTGTTCAGTTCTTATTAGGTCATTTATCCCCCCAAAATATACTTCATTCATAAAATTTGTAGAAGTACATTATATAACAGTTCAAATTTGACATTACATAAAGTGCAATGCAGGTCAGTATCTTTCAATACAGTACATGAAGTGCCTCACTATATTTGCCATTACAGTTTATATTTACAATGTAAATTTATATTTCATGTCAAATATTCCCTGGTGGATACAGCTTGAAAGGTTTTGCAGGAGTTCCAGTTCCTCAGTATATTGTGGTAGAAGGGCCTTAGTCAGAGGCCTTTCCCCACTGAGCCTTGGCGGCCACCCCAAGCCTTAGTGCATCCTTAAGAACATAGTCCTGGACCTTGGAATGTGCCAGTATTCAAAACTTGGGCAGATCAAAGAGCATCTTTCACTGAGTTGATGGTCCTGCAGCAACAGTTGACGTTTATTTTGGTGTGTGTCCCTGGGAGTCCTGTGTTACAGAACTGCTCAGGATGAACATCGACAAAAGCCGCTGCAGAAGGTGACAGTCTCTTTCCCACCACAGAGGGCCTCTAACTAAGGCCCTTCCACCACAATATACTGAGGGATTGGAACTCCTGTAAAACCCTTCAAGCTATATGCACCAGAGAATATTTGACATGAAATATAAATTTACATTGTAAATATAAACTGTAATGGCAAATATAGTGAGGCACTTCATATACTGTATTGAAACATACTGACCTGCATTGCAATTTATGTAATGTCCAATTTGAACTGTTATATAATGTACTTCTACAAATTTTATGAATAAAGTATAGTTTTGGGGGGAAAAATGATCTAATAAGAAATTAACACTCTCTTCGCAGAGGAATACCTCCAATGTAACTAATTCTTAAGACCTTAAGTGTAGGGTGGCAGAGGCCAGACATAGGGACTCCAAAGTGTGCGTACTGCTACTACAGTTTAAGCAGCTAAAACCATATAGCTTACTACAGTTCTTTCCTGTTTTTTGTCTAACTGGGACTACCTATCCATTAGAGTATAGGCTCAGGGTTATCGGGAGGTGACTGAGAAAAATCCCATCTCAAGAACAGCGCGCAGAGGCAGCAAGGAAGGATCTGATGGAGATGGGGGGGTGGGGGGGGTTGCCCTTCTCATCACCAGTCAAGCTATATTTTGGCAATTAGGCATTCCACCAAATGACTTTGACAGACTGCTTAGGGGCGCAGCCGCCCATGGGCCAGTTGAATGGCTACTGCTGGGAATAAGAAATGAACACCTTTATCCCAGAAGCTGGCCATTTGGTTGATCATTTGATTTGATTGACCAATTAACGGTCAATAATTCCCTGCAGGACAGGTGCACCCCCAACTTTTTCACCAGGTGGACAGAGACCCCAGCACATGGAAAGATCCAGCAAATTTCTACACATATCAGACACATTGACCAAAACAAAAATTCTTGTTCCTCGCAGTATTTTTTCCAATGCTTCTATCAACTCCTTTTTCCTTTGGTGCTCCATTATTTTTTGTTGCCTTTGGTGTTTGAAATATCCACTCAAATTTACTTTTTTCCCCTCATATTTAGATTAAGTAATTTAGATCTGATTAACAATCTTACCCTATCTTTAACAATTTTCTTCTTCCCTTTTATGTTAGAATGTGGAGTCTTTGGAATCTTTTTTCAAAAAGGCATTCCAACAGTAAACTATTTGTAAAATTAAAAACACTATAATATGTAAGTATTAAGTCATAAGTTTTGTAACCAATTGTAAAAGTGTCAGTGATGGTGATAGTCTGTAAAATGGATGAAGAGGAAAACACATGACATTTCTCTTTGGTTACCCCTAATGTTTTGTGAAGATTCAGTATAAGGTTAACTGTTGAGGCCTTATAAATTGGTGTAAAGCTTTCTATTTTGTGACAATAGAAATGTGTATTAACTCCAATGATTGTATTACACAGGCAACTTAGGAGATGCAATGGGAGTCACTGCCTGACAATTACTAATGTGCCTATTGATGTCTATGTAACCATGGGAAGACCTTCAAACTTACAATGTGGACAGGCTTCCTAAGAGTTCATCCATCAGCACCTGTGATTCAGTTTCAGCAGATGAAATCTTGAAGTTGGTGCCAGACGCTAAGGCTCTTCATTTCTTCGTTGCGTTCTGAAAAGTTGTTTCATAACTGGTGACTCTCATTTGAGGTTGCTAGTCTATTTGTGTCAGTAAAACGTCTGATGACAAATTAACTTCAGATTCCTATTATTTCTGCAATTATTAGATGATTCAGTGACTTTTTTAAGCTCAGGACACTGATAGACCTACATTTTACACATCTTGGCCCCAAAATTCTGAGAATCCTGCTATGACAACAGAAGTATGGGTGGAGGAATGCTGGCCACTTTTGGTCAATGATATAGACCCCCATCCCAAATTGCAGAGACAAATTCTGGTTTGGTTTAATTTTGATTGAAAAACATTTTTGGACCTTAGTAAGGCCTTTAATTGAACTCTTGTCAGCTGCCAGATTTGTTGCAGGTATTAGAGGTGTAATTGGTAGGTAGCTTGCTAACTCCCTCAGACATGCCCTCTTGATAGGAGGTGTGCAAAAGACTTACCCGCTCTACTTCGACTAGAATTGTATGTGCTTTGTGCCCAGCTATAAAAGTGAGATCTTTTGTGCACATTAATACAGTCCTGCAAATGTTGAACTCAACCACTTAGAGTCTGAAATCCTGTTCCTGACACTATGGTAGTGCTAGCCTTTGTTCACCAATCCACATTGGCTCCCTGTTCAGCAACATCTTTATTTTAAAATTCTCATCCTTGTGTCACTGAAAGAATGTATCTGTTTTCTTTCTTCCCATAATTCAGTATGTTTGTATGGAAAGAGGTGTGTCTTTTCTTACCCTTGGGATGGGTAATGTGTAATTCCAATTAAAGACTTCAGCAAGCTTTCATGAGTTTAAAATAAAGGTTATTCATTTTCACACACTTACCCCAAATAAACGCAACATTACACACTTGGTCTTACACACGTGTATGCGCACGCACACACACACACACACACACCCCCACACCCCTCCAACACTCACACAGATTGGATACAGGTAAAGATAGTGCACTTTTACAGATTACAGTAATTCAGTCTCTGATTTACGATTTCCGGTCTGCCTCCTGGCAGGCCTGTGGTTTCTTGGATGGATTTGATGATTTAAGTTGAAGTGAGGGTCTTGTGAAAGGAAGGGTTCCCTCCAAATTGCAAGCTTTCTTGTAGCCAAATGTCTAGGAGGTTGGTTCTCAGGTGAACTTTGATACTGGAACAGGTTAAATATTTGGCTGCTTGATGACTTGCAGCTAGTTTCAGAGTCTGGTTCTCAGACAACCCGACAATTGATGTGGCAGGATTTTTCCATCGGTGTTTGGGGTCGGGCCCGACATGATGATGCGTAAAATGACACGCGATGACATCAGGCATGCGTCCCGACATCATTGCGTGCCATTGCGATATTTCGTTCGGCGAGCACATGCCAGAGTCGGCTGCGCGCCCCCCGAAATGTAAACGGCCTATTAAGGCCATTAAGAAATTAATTGAAGCACTTGAGAACGTTGCCCATCTAACCTTAAGGCTGGCAGGCAGGCGAAAAGCCTAAGCGGCCTTTGCGTTTTTCAGGAAAACTCATCCACGAGTGGGATGAGGTTTCCCGAAGCTTTTATAAAATAAATAAATACATTTTCTTAACTTTAAAAACATGCCCCAATTCATGTGACACAGTCACATGAGGGGACATGTTTAAATAAATTTTGACATCATTTATTAAACTTTTATTATCCATTCACTCTCCCACGGCAGCTCCGTGCCTCAGGGAGATTGCTGCGCTCTTTCGTGCGCATGCGCAAAAGAGCACTGGCCCAGACTCTCCCTCCTCCCCCCGCCTGCACAGGTAGTGCTGAGCGCTACTGCCCGCGCATTACACGGGGCGGACTAATTGGCCTGCCTGTGTAAAATGGTGGTGCAGAGCCGATTGCGGGCAGCAATTGGCTTTGCGCCCACTCTCGCCCAGCCCGCCCGCCATAGGAAAAATGCTGCACGTGGCACCTGGGGTAATAAAGGTGGGGTTCCTGAAATCAGCTTCAATCACATGACCATTGGATTAACATTGAGGCCCACCCATTCTAGTTTGGATGGGGGAGGCCATTATGATACAATGGGAAGTTGATAGTGGCCATTGAGTTTTGATCTTCCCTTTTGTCTGGCATGAAACATGGACACAGGCAGTCCAGAAATTCCATCGTCTTTAAGCGTTGGCCCATCCTTAATGAAATGTGTGAATTCCACAAGAAGCTGTATCCTCACCAATGTCTACATTTAATTAGGTATTCACCGGAGACTTGATACTGTCTGTAGTTCAAATGCCAAAAATCACATGATTTGCAGCAGTCATCTTAATACAAAAATAAAAACACCTGCGAAAACTCAGCAGGTCTGACAGCATCTGTGGAGAGGAACACAGTTAACATTTCGAGTCCGTATGACTCTTCAACAGAACTAAGGAAAAATAGAAGAGAGGTGAAATATAAGCTGGTTTAAGGAGGGGTGAGTGGGACAAGTAGAGCTGGATAGAGGGCCAGCGATAGGCAGAGATTGCCAAAAATGTCATAGACAAAAGAACAAAGAGATGTTGACGGTGGTGATATTAGCTAAGAAATGTCCTAATAGGTGACATTAAGGGTAGAAAGCAGGACCTCCAACATCTGCAGTTTTTTGCTTTTATCTCAGCCATCTTAATAGCTTGTTTGTGTCCAATCTTTAAAGAGCTTTGACTGAAAATTCATAATATGACATGCCTGTACTGGGCATGACACATGTTTTCAAATTCCTCCATGGCCTCGCCCTCCATATACCTGTAATCTCCTCCAAACCTACAAGATATCTGCATTCTTCAAATTCTGGCCTCTTGAGCATCTTGGATTTTACTCTCCACCATTGGTGGGTGTGTCTTAAGTTGTTAAGGCCCTAAACTCTGGAATTCTCTTCCTAAACCTCTCAATCTCTATACTTCTCTTTCCTCCTTTAAGGTGCTTCTTAAAACCTAGCACTTTGACCAAGCTTTTAGTCATCTGCCCTAATACCTCCTTAGGTGGCTTGGTGTCAAATTTTGTTTATTAAGGCTCCGGTGAAGCGCTTTGGGAAGTTTACCATGCAAAAATATAAGTGCAAGTTGTTGTTGTAACGAGATTAATACAATGCAAAGTTCCTATGGCACAGCCATACTCACCAGAAAATCAGGGACAAGTGTAAGTATGACATACATCAATGATTCCCACTCCCTTTGCACCCAGTGGACGTCCCTGTACCACTGTTGCATGGGAGCTGGCTGGATATCGATGTGTACACCTTAACAGTTACATGCACAAGGTGATGGAAGAAGGAGCAGCAATACTCAGCAGATGGGTTGCTTTTGCAACAGTGAGGTAAAACTGATTGACTGTTCTGGAGAATCTTGTTGTTGAATCTTGTGAGTATCATCCTTTAGCTCCCCACCTCAGCACACCTTTTGCAAAGTTATTAGCTCTTTAACATTGGACAGATTAAATGGTTGTCTTCTAAAAAAATGCTTCCACGCCTTATATTTTATGATTAAAAACCCTGTCAAATTAACATTCAATGGAACTTGAACAAATTACAAAATTCTCACACTTTAACAGAGGAATCGTTATTTTCCATACAAGAAATGCTTGAAATTCTCTTTAAATAACAAAAGCTTGTTGCACAATTTTTATAAATGAAAGGTTCTCAACAAGAAATTTGCAAATCAAGTTCTGCAATTTATTAGGTCAGTGTTGTAAATAATTACTTGAGACAACATTTCAAAGCATAACAGTAGATGTATGCATGTATATTTACCAAGTGCCCAAAGACAATTTTCAGTAAGCGCAGAGAAAAGCTGGCTGGATATCGATGTGTACATCTTAACAGTTACATGCACAAGGTGATGGAAGAAGGGGCAGTAATACTCAGCAGATGGGCTGCTTTTGCAACATGAGGTAAAACTGATTGATTGTTCCAGAGAATCTTGTTGTTGTAGTCTGAGATTGGTGTCATCACCAGGGCTTGAAATATATGTTATTTTTGGGTCTCTATGGCCGCTCTCAGCATCATATTTCCATTGTCTTTTTCTGCTTGTGAGCCAGACATCCCATAGCAGTAGGATTAGTCTCTGGCTGCTCTCATTCTGACAGTTACTTCCCCAGTGAATACTGTATGTTATTGACAGGCTCACTTTAATTACATGGCCATGGAAAGGGCAAAACACAGACTTAAATAAAGACATTTTCATAAGCAAAATTGTGATTTTGTTACAGTGTGCCTACACTTAAACCTAGTGCTACTTAAGACATTAGATTAGAATATTAACAGTGTTAATGTTGAGACAGGTTGGTGAGCTGGGACTGTGAAAGCTATTATTTCTTGGATTTATTCATTTCTTGTTTTAGTTTTTTTAAAAATTGTACTCTAAAAGCACAAAATCAATCAGTAACTAAGGTAACGAATTGCTATGGTATGATCATTTGACCAATGCAATACTTAATCCATACGCATCATTACATTTGGTTATATATTGAATGGGTATCATCCATGAGTTTACAATAATATGCAACACATCCAGAATTGGGCAAACATCTACTGTATTCAAAGTTCAGACATTGTTGTTAGTATGCAATTGAAGAGCCAACCAATGGATTTACAGCTGTCTTTTAAAATAAATTCCCCATTTTGAATTGTACAGTATACCAGTTGTAAGTATTAATGGTATTTTTATTCAAAGAAAGATATTATTATATTAAGAGAAGCCTGTGACAATTAGGTTTTATATAGAGGACTATATTAAACATTTCATTAAAGCACATGGTCAGGCTGTGCAATCTATCCCATTTAGTGAATAAGAAAGTTGTCACTCCTGTCAGTAAAGAAGACACCTGGCACTTCCACAGGGATTCTTCTAATCTCCAGCTGTAACTGCAGCAATGGCTCCTTTGAGATTCTGCTCCAATTTCCCACAAAATGTCCACTTCAGATACATGGGTGACTATGTTCAGTGCATGTGTGCATTTCCAGCATGAATGGGTGCGGTGGAAAAATGACAAAAAAGTGTAAATGGAAATAATAAGGTTAATATCATTTTGGAAATCTGAATATCAAAATTTTACTGAATTCAAATTTATGTTTTTGGAAGGCTGTAATGGACAAATGCATTTTAATCTCAAATGCACCCCTGGAAAATTATAAAATTGTGACAGTGCTATACTACATCACTACCACAAGAGGTCCCTGCAGCATTCAACTTCCCATTAACTGGTGGCGGAACTGAAGTGATGAAGGCAATGGGTAAAATGTGTTTGATCCCCCTCTATTCCTGATATCCAAAATTACATGTAAATGTTAACTGTGACAAAATAAGGAAATTTCTGCCCTCTCAATTTATGCAAAGAACACTAATAGGCAGATGTTAACATAGCATTTGTGTTCCAAATACCTGTTAATTTATGACTGTGATTTGTGACCAGAACAACTCCTTTGAATCCTAATTTCCAGATCAATCAATCAATTTAGCCTTTTCCTGTAAAAGAGGCCATTATTAATATTCAAAGAGTTATCCACTTAATCCACTTTCCATGTGCACTAATTGAATGCAGCTTTGAGGTACAAACTGAATAGTAAAAGGACAAGACGTTAACAGATATTTGCAACTCAAATGCCCCGTGAACATCAACTCATTAGTTTTAAGTACGATAATTCCTAAAATTATGGATAACTTCTGAGTCCTTATACTGGATAGGTACTACAAAATTCTGCCATCATTCTGATACAAGATATCAGAATATATTACAGATATAAGTAGATAAACTGAAATTAACATTGTACAGATATAACATCAGATTTGGAGGGTATTCACATCTTCCTTTCATTCAACAATCCCATCAGTTTTTTAAATTCTGTGGAAAATACCTTCTGAAAAAGTATTTTCCCTTATGGAGTGATTTGAATTTAATTAGACCCAAAAGTCCATTGAGGCCCACAGCTGGAAGTGGGATTGTGTGGGACTCCTGCTACTTGGGGCCAAGGAGGCTCTGTTCGAAATCACCAACTCAAATCATTTAGCCAGCCAAGGCAAGTGGTCCTTGCCTGTATGTCATGCAACAGAGGCACCTGCTAGACAGGAAATTGGATGGTGGAGTGTGAGGTCTTGTAGGGTCAGTGAGAAGTGGTTTTTATTTTATTTTCTTAAGAGAAATGTGGGCATTAATGTTCATGTAATTGACCCCCTCTGATCAGTAACAGACTTGAATAATCTGAGCCACTATTGGTCTTACAGGTGCACATAATAAAGTGGGATCGTCATAACTGGTATTAATTTAAAACAGTGTGGTTAGCAAAAACAACGTTGCAATCTCACGTTCAGTATCTGGAACTAACAGTTTGACCTTTTGATGGCCTAGATTTGTATTCTTAGCACTTTCAACCCTGATGAGACAAACTGAAAAAGAAACTTTATTGGTTCTAATTATAATTAACTTGTTGAAAGAAATCATGAAGTGAAAAAAGCACATGGACAAACTGGAAAACAATGAGATGAAGGAAGTGACTAAAACAATTAATGGCTGACAGATTGTTGAATTGAGATAAATTACTGCACCCCCAAGTGTAAAAATGTGATATTGCCTCAGCTTTCCTTCAGGCTGTTGGGTATGGATTGCAGAAGCAGTGTTTGCAAGCACTAGACTGCTGGGCATGAGTTGATTCTGACTCCTCCACTGACCAGTGCAGCTTTGGTGAAAATGACAGGAGTTTCATTGATGATGAAGTTTCTCATGCAACCAGTGAATGACTGGCGCATGCTCAGTTTTGGGCTGAGTAGTGACTCTAAGAAAACAAAACAGAAAATTATTCTTTAAGCTGCCCTTGCTTTAGTTAATAATTACAAAATGCTTTTCAAACTGACTGAAACACAGTGACCACAATTCCCATTCAAATTTCACTGCCTCCCTCCCAACACCACAAGGACTGCAGTAGCAATGTGGATACAAAATTGGCAGAGTAATAGGAAACAATGAGCAATGGTTAATGGATATTTTTCAGGCTGCAGGAAGGTTTGTAGTGGAGTTCCCCAGGGGTCAGTATTGGGACCCTGGCTTTTCCTGATATATAAAAATGATCTAGATCTTGGTTTGCAGGGGATAATTTGAAAGTTTGTGGACAATACAAAACTTGTAGGCATTGTAAACCGTGAGGAGGACAGTGTAGAACTTCAAGAGGACATAGACAAGTTGGTGGAGTGGGCAGACAGGTGGCAGATGAAGTTCAATATAGAGAAATGTGAGGTGATACACTTTGGTAGGAAGAACATGGAGAGACAATATAAAATAAGGGGTACAACTCTAAGGGGTGTGCAGGAACAGAGGGACCTGGGTGTATATATGCATAAGTCATTAAAGTTTGCAGGACAGGTGTAGAGAGCAGTTAATAAAGCATACAGTACACTGGGCTTTATTAATAGTGGCATAGAGTGCAAGAGCAAGGAGGTTATGCTGAACTTGTATAGGATTCTCATTAGACCTCAGCTGGAGTATTGTGTACAGTTCTGTGCACCATACTTTAGGAAGGCTGTGAACACATTGGAGAGATTGCAGAAAAGATTTACAAGAATGGTTCCAGGGAGAAACTTTGTTATGAAGATAGATTGGAGAAGTAGGGATTGTTCTCCTTGGAGAAAAGGCTAAGTGGAGATTTGATAGAGGGGTTGGATAGGGTAGATAGGGAGAAACTGTTCCCGCTCATAAAAGGATTGAGAACGAGAGGGTACAGATGTAAAGTGATTTGCAAAAAGAAGCAAATGTGCTGTGAGAAAAATCTTTTTAACACAGCAAGTGGTTTGGGTTTGGAATGCACTACCTGGAAGTGTGGTGGAGGCAGGTTCAATTGAGGCATTCAAGAGGGCATTTGATGATTTTTTGATAGAAGCAATGTGCAGGGTTACAGGGAAAAGGCAAGAGAATGGCACTAAGTCATAATGTTCATTTATGAGCCGGTGCAGACACTATGGGCTGAATGGCCTCCTCTACTGTAACAATTCTGTGATTCTCTGATTCAGTGGAAAGTTGCCCATCAGTATCTGTTCAGAGAAACTAAGGTTGGGCAATAATTGCATTATTTTCTGACATAGTCTACATCCCGCAAACAAATAAATAAAAATCCCTCTCAAAAATCTTCTCACAACGCTACAAAGTAGGTACTGATGAAGATGGCTGTTTGGCCTATCTCAGTTCATTCATGTCGAAAGGATCTGGTCCCCACAACATCATTCGATATGTGCTAGAATTTTACCTCCAATTCCCTACCGGGAGTTGTTTCATGTGTTGATTACTCTTTTCATAAAAAAATCTTAAACCTCTTAAAATTGTTTTTTGCCGGTTCAAACTCATTCTTCGCTCCTATTCTACTACTGCTATTTAATTTGTAGCAATGCTATATGTTTACCTTTTCTATACCATTTACTATCTTATATGTCGCTATGAGTACATCTCATAATCACCTCCTCTCAAGCAGAAAAAGCTCAGGCTTTCCATGATTTAATACTACTTTTAATTACTTTGTTAGGCAGGGGTATTAAGAAGTACAGAAAGGCAGATGGAGTTAAGAAACAGATCAGCATTGATCTTATTGAATAGTGGAAAAGGCTCTAGGGGCTGAATGGCCTACCTGTGTTCCTAAATTTCTACTGAATTGCAGCAGAAAGGCTGCATTCTGCAGCGTGTGCGATCATACAGTCACAGGCAGGCACAGATGCAATTCGGTACAGTCTGACTACCTTCCTTCCTTTGTCCTCAATTCAATCTAACTAATTTGAGCTAGCAATTCTAGCTTTTGTCAACATTGAGCAGGATATTATAAAATTACTGAGCTTGTCCAAAGCACAACTGAGACTTGAAAATGATCAATCCCACATCCAATATTTGAGTTTTTGCGCATCGACCACATTTCCCTTGCACCTATTTGTGATATACTGCTTTGTTAATGCTAATGAGAGCTCTTCCTCTTCCTCCTAAAATAAAATTATAATGAATCCAAGTTGCATTCACATTCATCCTTTAAGGGGATAAACTACCCTTAATCAATTTAAGGTTGATTTACCTGCCTCACCTCTGTGCCTAAGTACTGGGCAACAGAACTATATCTGAAGTGCATAACTGCAAGCACCTCTGACAAGGATAAGCAACAACAAAAAGAGGAGGAAATTTGAACGTGGCAGCAGACCAGTAGATAACAGCAGCCAGAATACCGCAGGGCCTACTTGGTGAATCAAAACAAATGTAAACTTAACTTGTTGATTCCTCTTCAATTTGCTGCTAAGACTGCTCAAATCAGGAGTCTGATGGATATTACCAACATAAAGCCAACAGCATTGGTCCACACAGCATTGTCCATACTGAATTGAAGCAACATGGCTACAACTTGAAGGAAAAGAGCCTCAAGGCTGGGAATGTACCCTTTTATCTCATAAAACACAGCAATGGGCTTACACCTTTGCAGGTGAAGGACCTGCACTGCCTCCCTGGGGAAGCCCTACAAATCCTAGGATAATGTAAAGAGACATCGTCAGCACCTGCCCTTTGCTCCTCTGGAATAAGAGCTCCCTGTGGGAAAAGGTCCGCGTGGAAGGCCCTGCGGAATGGAGGGTTACACTCTCTGTGGGCCTTGGGGGTGACCTTTCCTTCCTGCAGTCCCATCAATGGGGTATGGAGCCTCAGGTTCTGATAACCCCCTGGACTGCTGCAGGGAGGCTGCCTCCATTGAGCTTGTGGGCTCCCGACATTGCAGAGGGTTGCTTCCACTGGCAAAATTCCGGTAAACCCAAAAAACACCTGTAATTGCAGCCTTACGTATATAAATTAGCTGCCCACCCACCTCTGTGGAATGGACAACCGATCCGCATCCCGCCCTGCCCCGGGAAGCATCCCCAATGGCAGGAATCTCCAGGGAACCGTCGCCACACAGCTCACTCTGACCACCCCCCCCCTCCATCCCACCCACATCTCCAGCCCCACTTTCACAGAGCTGAGAAAATTCTGCCCAATACAACAGTTTCATTAAAGTAGGTCCAGATCAAAATAATCCCTTTCCAATGTTCCTCCATTTATGCCCAGAAAAGATTCAAGCACTGTGTTTACCTGGCACTCCGCCAACAAATACTGGCTCCTTGGTATTGAAAGAGTGTGAACTTATTGGCCCCACAACATGGTTTACTTCAGAATCCACATCCAACTGCACGACATTTGAATCTCTGATAACTAAATGAGCAGAAAAATAAAGTCTCAGATAAAATATTAGGAAAAGACGGCAAAATGTCATTACTTAAATATATAAGATGGATTGGGTGACAAAGTGGTTTTAGTATTGACTTTTCATCTCTGGGACCTGGGTTAGAACTGATTCAAGTCTCTTATTGCCGGCTACAAGGATACTACGTAAAATGAGCTATGGCAGCTTCAATCCGGTTTCCAGAATGTATGGGCCCACAGCACATACTTTTGCACATACTTAATGTTGCACCAATTGACAATGGCACTCAGAGAAAATAGGAAATTGAAAAGTGTCACATTAGTGCATTAGGAAAGGAATGCACAAAATATGCATTCTGGGCCACTTGTGGTGCCTCAGGTCTCACCCATCAAGTCCAGGCAATTTAATCCTACCTGTACTTGCATTTCCCACTTGATGATTTGTCCTGTCTGAATTTTGTGAGCCTTGAAGTTTGAAAAGAGATGTTTTGGCACAATTGCCTCCTTCATAAATCATAAATCAGATTATCAATATCTGATATTGTCAGCAACTTGGGATGGATGTAAATTAATGGGAACACTAAATCACACTATATATTTGTCCCTAAGATAAAAGCAAAATATTGCAGATGTTGGAAGTTTGAAATAAAAACAAAAAATACTGGAAAAGCTCAGCAGGCTGGGCAGCATCTGTGGAGAGAGAAACAAGAGTTAACATTTCGAGTCTCACTCTGTTCTTCTCTCCACAGATGCTGCCAGACCTGCTGAGTTTTTCCAGCATTTTTTGTGTATATTTGTCCCTATTGGATCAATAGCTTATACCCATGTAGGCCAGCCATGGAAGGAGATCTGTCAGCCTGTTAATCAATCTGCAAATCCTTCCACAACTTCACGCTCTTCTCCAAGTGAAGAGTCACAAGATATAAAAGCAACAACCTTTGAAGCCAACAAAGACAAAACACTTGGAAATTCCTCCATTAGGGTGTGCTCTGCTGTGGTTTGTGCTCAGGTATGTTATTAGCCAGAGTATATAGAAATCTTCATTTGGTGTTTAACCGTGTTATAATGCTTAATGTTGACACTGGGTGCCTGAGGTAGAAAGTATTCCACTTCCTAGAACCGGAGCGTGACCTCGGGGCACAGAGTAACTGAAGCCAAAACTGAAAAAGTGGCATCACAGGAAAGCTATGACCTGATTGGTTGGTAGGAAATCTGCACCAAATTTGAAAAAAAAACACTGCATAGCTAATTAATAAATTAATTATCTAAGTTGAAATGGCTGGGCAGGTGATGTGCTGTAGCTGTATGATGTGGGAGCTGGCAGATCCCATTGCGAGCTGCAGTGACCACATCTGCAGCAAGTGTTGGTTGCTGGAGGAACTCCGGCTCAGAATTGATGAGCTGGAGTCCGAGTTCTGGACGCTGCAGCATATCCGGGAGCGGGAGAGCTACCTGGATGCTTTGTTTCAGGAGGTGGTCACACCCGGTAGATTAAGTACCTCAAGTTCGGTCAGTGGTCAGGGTCAGCAGGGTGTGACTGCAAGTGAGGCAGGTAGAGGGATCCTGTGTTCAGGAACAGAGGAGCCTCAGCTCTTGATCTTGTCCAACAGGTACGAGGTACTTGCTCCCTGTGTGGATGAGGAAGAGGGTTGTAGGGAGGATGAGCCAGCTGACCATGGCACCGTGGCACAGGAGGCCATTCAAGAGGGGGGAGCAAAAAGACAATAGTAGTTGTAGGGGATTCTATAATTAGGGGAATTGATAGCATTCTTTGTAAACAGGATCGAGAGTCCCGCATGGTATGTTGCCTGCCCGGTGCCAGGGTGAGGGACATCTCTGACCGGCTTGAAAGGATATTGGAGAGGGAGGGGGAGGATCCAGTTGTTGTGGTCCACGTCGGGACAAATAACATAGGTAAGACTAGCAAAGAGGACCTGTTTTGGGATTATCAGGAACTAGGAACTAAATTAAAGAACAGGTCCTCAAGGGTTATAATCTCCGGATTACTCCCCAAGCCATGTGCAAATTGGCATAGGGACGCGAGAATAAGGGAAGTAAACACATGGCTAAAGGAGTGGTGCGGGAAATAGGGGTTCCATTTCGTGGGGCACTGGCATCAGTATTAGAACAGGAGGGAGGATCTGTACCGTTGGGACGGTCTCCAACTGAACCGATCTGGGACCAATGTTCTAGCGAAAAGGGTAAATAGGATGGTCAACAGGACTTTAAACTAGAAAGTGGGGGGGGGAGGGAAGGGTAAAACTCCAAGAAGTATGACTAATGGGAAACAAAGCAGCAGGTTAGCATGTGGGAGGGTGGATTCAACTTCATGGAAAATTATGAAAAAACTGAAAAGAAAGGAGAGCCCAGGAGAGGCTATTAAAGTCTCCAGAACACAAAATAGGACAGAGTGTTTGGAAAGGGCTAGGAATCTAACTTCAAGCACATCAGATAAAGGGACAACAATGAGAAAGGGGACGGGAAATACAGGACTGAAGGTGTTGTATCTGAATGCACGCAGTATACGAAATAAGGTAAATGAGCTTGTGGCGCAGATTGAAATTGGCAGGTATGATGTGGTGGGCATCACGGAGACATGGCTGCAAGGGGATCAGGACTGGGAGCTAAATATCAAAGGATATACATCCTATCAAAAACATCGGCAGGTTGGCAGAGGGGGTGGGGTTGCTTTGTTAGTAAGAAATGAAATTAAATCGATAGCAAGAAATGACGTAGGGTCAGATGACATAGAATCTGTGTGGGTAGAGTTGAGGAACCGCAAAGGTAAAAAAACCATAATGGGAGTTATATACAGGCCTCCGAACAGTAGTCAGGATGTGGGGCACAAGATACACCAGGAGATAGAAAAGGCGTGTAAGAAAGGCAAGGTTACAGTGATCATGGGGGATTTCAATATGCAGGTAGACTGGGAAAATCAGGTTGGTAGTGGATCCCAAGAAAATTAATTTGTGGAATGTCTACGAGAAGGCTTTTTGGAGCAGCTTGTGGTGGAGCCCACTAAGGGACAGACAATTCTAGATTTAGTGATGTGTAAAGAGGCAGATTTGATAAAGGAGCTTAAGGTGAAGGAACCCTTAGGAGGAAGTGACCATAATATGATAGAATTTACCCTGCAATTTGAGAGGAAAAAGCTGGAATCAGATGTAACGGTATTACAGTTGAATAAAGGCAGCTACAGAGGCATGAGGGAGGAGCTGGCCAGAATTGACTGGGAGATGAGCCTAGCAGGAAAGACAGTGGGACAGCAATGGCAGGAGTTTCTGGGAGTAATTTGGGAGACACAGCAAAAATTCATCCCTAGGAAGAAGAAGCATACTAAAGGGAGGACGAGGCAACCATGGCTGACAAGGGAAGTCAGGGACAGCATAAAAGCTAAAGAGAAAGCATACAATGCGGCGAAGAGCAATAGGAAGCCAGGGGATTGGGAAGCCTACAAAGACCAACAGAGGACAACTAAAAAAGAAATAAGGAGGGAGAAGATTAAATACGATGGTAAACTAGTCAGTAATATAAAAGAAGGTTGCAAACGTTTTTTTTAGATATATAAAGGGTAAGAGAGAGGCAAAAGTGGACATTGGGCCGCTGGAAAATGACTCTGGAGAAGTAGTAGTGGGGAACAAAGAAATGGCGGAGGAACTGAATAGGTACTTTGCGTCAGTCTTCACGGTGGAAGACACGAGTAACATCCCCAAAGTTCAAGAGAGTCAGGGTGCAGAGGTGAGTATGGTGGCTATTGCCAAGGAGAAGGTGCTAGGAAAACTGAAAGGTCTGAAGGTGGATAAATCACCTGGACCAGATGGATTACACCCCAGAGTTCTGAAGGAGATAGCTGAAGAGATAGTGGAGGCGTTAGTGGTGATCTTTCAGAAATCACTCGAGTCAGGGAGGGTCCCAGAGGACTGGAAAATCGCTAATGTAACCCCCCTGTTTAAGAAGGGAGTCAGGCAGAAGACAGGAAATTACAGGCCGATTAGCCGGACCTCAGTCGTTGGTAAGATTTTAGAGTCCATTATTAAGGATGAGATTTCAGAATACTTGGAAGTGCATGATAAAATAGGGCAAAGTCAGCATGGTTTCATCAAGGGGAGGTCATGCCTGACAAACCTGTTAGAATTCTTTGAGGAGGGAACAAGTAGGTTAGACAAAGGAGAGCCAATGGATGTTATTTACTTGGACTTCCAGAAGGCCTTTGACAAGGTGCCGCACAGGAGGCTGCTCAGTAGGATAAGAGCCCATGGTGTTAGAGGCAAGGTACTAGCATGGATAGAAGATTGGCTGTCTGGCAGGAGGCAGAGAGTGGGGATAAGGGGTCCTTCTCAAGATGGCAGCCGGTGACTAGTGGAGTTCTGCAGGGGTCAGTGTTGGGACCACAACTTTTCACTTTTTATATTAATGATCTAGATGAAGGAACTGAGGGCATCCTGGCTAAGTTTGCAGATGATACAAAGATAGGTGGAGGGACAGGTAGTATTGAGGAGGCGGGGAGGCTGCAGAAGGATTTGGACAGGTTAGGAGAAGGGCAAAGAAGTGGCAGATGGAATACAACGTGGGGAAGTGTGAGGTCTTGCACTTTGGTAGGAAGAATAGAGGCATAGACTATTTTCTAAATAAGGAGAGAATTCAGAAATCTGGAGTGCAAAGGGACTTGGGAGTCCTAGTCCAGGATTTTCTTAAGGTTAACTTGCAGGTTGAGTTGGTAGTTAGGAAGGCAAATGCAATGTTGGCATTTATTTCGAGAGGACTAGAATATAAAAGCAGGGATGTGCTGCTGAGGCTTTATAAGGCTCTGGTCAGACCACATTTAGAATATTGTGAGCAATTTTGGGCCCCGTATCTCAGGAAAGATGTTCTGGCCCTGGAGAGGATCCAGAGGAGGTTCATAAGAATGATCCCAGGAATGAAAGGCTTAACATACGAGGAACGTTTGAGGACTCTGGGTCTATACTCGATGGAGTTTAGAAGGATGAGGGGGGATCTGATTGAAACTTACAGAATACTGAAAGGCCTAGATAGAGTGGACGTGGGGAAGATGTTTCCATTAGTAGGAGAGACTAGGACCTGAGGGCACAGCCTCAGAGTAAAGGGAAGACCTTTTAGAACAGAGATGAGGAGAAACTTCTCTAGCCAGAGAGTGGTGAATCTATGGAATTCATTGCCACAGAAGGCTGTGGAGGCCAGGTCATCGAGTGTATTTAAGACCAAAATAGATAGGTTCTTGATTGGTAAGGGGATCAAAGGTTACGGGGAGAAGGCGGGAGAATGGGGTTGAGAAACTTATCAGCCATGATTGAATGGCGGAGCAGACTCGATGGGCCGAAGGGCCTAATTTCTGCTCCTATGTCTTATGGTCTTATGGTCTTAGAATCAATGGCCATTACTTTGATGAGCACAAAAAAAAAGTTAACAAGAAGGTGTCAATATCATTGTTGAATAAAGTTGATCTCAGATGACTGGGCATAATAAAAATGGAAACAGAGTGGGTGACTGAATGAATGAACTCAAATTTAGTTATTGCCAACAAAGGAAAAATAATTCTGCCCTAATTCAGATCATTGCAGCTACTGTCTAGCTCTGATATTAGCTTCTTAAATGTATTATGTTCTTGAGTTTAAGAGTTCAGTGGAAAATTTGTAAATGAATATTAGTGACATAATTAAATTCGTGACCTGCTATTCTGTGCCATCGACCATCACACAGGCTTTGCTTTGGAGTGACTGATGTTTCAAATTCTGCAGTTCCATTACTGACTTTTAATGAAACCTGCAAAGAAATAAAATTTAGAGTGAAAACTTGCCAGGAACACATAAGCATTTCTAAATTAATGGACTGAAAGTCAGGTTGGCTCCATTACTGCGACACAACTTTCTCTGCTCAACTTTATTCTCTGCTTTGCACCTAGGTGACCCCATATGCGCAGTGGGAGGAAACTTTGCCTAGATTGCTTTTTACTCCCTTACCTGTCCATATTCCATGAAGAGATTCAGGAATTTCCGGTTGTAACTGTGAATATGTAACAGTATTCCTGAATGATTTCTAGCACGAACTTCAAAAACAAGTTCAAATTGTAATCCTAAATTGAATGAATCATCTGAAAATCAAGTACAAAAATTCTGATTATTACACAATAACAAATTATGTATCACTTATGCTGTAATAGCAATTTGGTATTAAGTTTCAATTTTTTTAATCAAGCTTCCAGATGAGCTAAGTCTTGTGTCTGTCTGTTCTGGGATGTAACAGTTTTGCCTGGGACTTTTTAAACCTCTTTCCTTTTACTGGTTAAAGACACCCCCTGTGAATAGCATTCATTTTATAATCTCCAAAGTCTCCACTTTCATCCTACTTTGAAAAAACATTATACTTTCTATTTATCCCTATAAAAATGATGAATGGTAGGATTTGTCTGTTTGCTTTACCCAGAATCACATATCCTCCTTCTGCGGAAAAGTATGTTCCAGATTCAGTTCGACCTTCAAAACAAGGTGTAACACCAAACGTCTGGGCAGCTGGTGAAAGCCACTGCCCATTTAGCTGGAAGTTCTGAAGACAACCATTAAAACTTTGGACCGATTTGATCTGAGAAAAAAGTATTTTAATTAATTCATTATAAAATTATTTGCACTGTCACCAGATGTTCAAACCAATATATTGCACTTTGTTACACTTGCAGTATAGCCTTCACTGACTATGGCGCAGGGACTGCTTGGTGAAGCTTTTTCCATTATATTGGGTGGAAGTTCAGTGATATTCTTAGGAAAACCTGTAACCCGATCTTACAATGGCTTCCTAGGGATGCTTCCCCTCTCAAAGCCAATCTTCATGGTAACTTGAATTACATGGGCCTTCTATCCAGGTAGAAATGCTAATTATCCACCTTTTAGACTCCCAACTTCATTCTATCTTGAAACTGAATAGATAATTTAAAGTAAAGGTACAGTGTCTCAAAACTGGCAACCTTGGGAGCAAGGCCATGCCAAATTTCAGATCTTGCTGGATTTTGGGTTGGGCGGTATGGGCCATGGGCGGTTTGAGTCAGGGGCCACTTAGACGGTGGGAGTAGACCATGGCACAAGTGGCAAAGGGGATAACTACTCAGGTGCCACATTGTGCCAATTAAAGACACAGTCCCAAAACATAACAATCTTATAAAACCTCACATTTGTAACAAATTACACTCCCTTAACAGGAATACATAGCAGAAAATCCCAGAGGAGGTGGTAGGCTCCAATGACCAGTATTAGTCCAGAGGGAAATCATGGCACTTGCTAAATTCATACAAATTTGCCAGATCACAAGTATCCATTCCTGCCAATTTCCAGCTAGATAGATGGGCAGTAAGAAGAATCTTGATGGATATCACACTGTAGATGTCTTCTCCTAGTCAGCTAAATAACCCTTCAATTCCTAGGCAGTGACAATGCCAGAATTCTCCCCTCACCTTTCCACACCCTCCCTATCCAGAGCATCAGTCAATGATCTGGTAACAACAGTTGATAACAGATTCAACAACAGATAGTGGTCAGGACATGCTCTAAACTGCAGAGTTTATTAATATTTGCTTGAAAAGAACAATTTTAAAATGTACACAAAATGAGCAGGATAGCGGCATAGAATTAGATGCCCCATATAGAGGAAAAATACTTAATGGGCCAAATAGCCTGTTTCTTACAGTGACTCTCCAGGCCCTCTGAAGCCAGTCACTAAACTCCATTTCTTAATGATCCCTCTTTATACGGGACGATGAAGATAATTTGGCAATTTGGACCATGGAGACATCAAAAATAAAAGGAATTAAAAAGGAAATTCAATTATAAAAACCTTGTCCTTTTGAAGAAAAAAAACTTTCAGAAAATTAGTCTCAACAATATTGGAGAAGTTTTGAAAGTTTTGAAATCAATGGAATGAAAAATTTGGGTGAGTGTACAATGGCTAGTCAGATCAAATGAGTGTATAACGGGCGGCTGTTGGTTTTCCGTTCATTGCAAAGTGAAAATTATTTGATAATCTGTTAGCTAAAGAAGTTCTGTTTTAAAAGCACACATATGGCTGATATTCTTCCAGATTGGCCTGCAGCAAAGACAGAATGTACTTAAGATACATAAATCCAATGCCACAACCTATTCATTGCCACTCTACTATGACAGTGTAGCGCAAGAGTAATTTACCTGAATGTTTTTGACAGCTTTTCCTAGTGGCACACCACCTACATAAAATGGTTCATTTACATGCCATGGATAAACAGGACTGCGGAGACTATTCTCCAGAATGTGGAGGCCATCTATTATTAAGTGACCTTTGTTATTTTCGTGTCTAAAGATGACCTGAGCAAAACAAAAAACAGAAGATTTTAGCTTAGTTAGACATAGCACATTAAAAATAGTTCTTGAGCTTTGAAGTTTCTCCTGTTTCTTTTTGTTCAATTCTTTTTATATGATATATTGAGGTTGAAAAGTTGCAGGAAACGTTACAGGAATCTGGACATTTACCATTGTAAATGCCCAGATCCTTCTGCCCGTGATCTCTACCATTACCTTTGATAAAAGTCACAATGTTGGGAAGGTTTCTTCATTTGATTGCTAATGGTGAGCATGACAGGTTGCATACGGAGATAGAAAGAGGTAGTTGATAGGAGCTTTTGGATTTTCATGGAAACAATGTCAAAGTACCCCCATTCAGCTCCCTTTGTCAGGGGGCCAAATTTAAAAAATAATCATCTTTTCTTCAGGAATCTTGGCTACAATAATAGGCTTGGCCTTTAGTGGGACCCAATTAATCCCTTTGACAGACATACCATTATACATCAAATCCTTCTGAGAGCAGCATATACAACATTTTTTGACATAGTAACAGAGCACTGAACCATCCTCTGTCAATGGCCTTTTTTTCCGAGGGTCCGTTGCCCAACAGACCATCCAGGAAATATTCAAGAAATGCCGAGACCTGGCAAAACCAGATCCAACCTAATTTATGGCCTTTCCAGTGAACTTTCTGAATACTGATGTTAAGATGCAGTGCCATGTAATGGGGACAGACACTAGTTGAGTTGAAGTACACTTCAATCACAAATAAAGCTGTTTCAACCAGAAGGTGCTGAGTATGAGATATGACATCACCTTGCAGGAATGAAGGGAAAATTGGAGAGGGGAATCTAGGCTAACGTTAGTCTGGTTTCTTGTGAAGTTTTGGTGGTGATCTCTGAGCGGCAGCCTCTATATGATGAAAATACAAAAAGGACAATTATTTGAATTTCACCAAAATTTAGGCTCATGGAATAGGAAGGTCCGTGTCAAACTGGATTAAAAAAATTGGCTTAAGGGAAGAAAACATGGCAAATGGTTATTTTTCAGACTATAGGATAGTGGACAGTGGTGTTCCCCAAAAATCAGTATGAGGACCACTGTTTCTTTTTGCTTTATATAATGACTTGGATACTGGAATACAAAGTAAAATTTCAGAATTTGCAACTGATGCCAGACTTCAAGGAGTGACAAAAGGTGAGGATGACGCTAATCAACTGCAACAGGACATAGGCTAGCATGGGTAAACTAGTGGCAAATAGAATTTAAAACAGAGAAGTGTGTGGTGATGCATTTTGGCCAAAGGGATAGAGAGACACATTATAGGCTCAATGGCACAGCTCAAAAGAGTGAGAAGGAACAGAGGGATCTGGGGGTTCATGTGCATAGATCTTTGATGCTGGCAGAACATGAGAGTGGTAGAAGTGGAGATGATCAAGGATTTCAAAAGGAAATTGGATGGGCACTTGTAGGAAATAAACTTGCAGGGTTATGGGGATAGAATGGGACTGACTGGATTGCTCTGTGGAGAGCCGACATAGATTCAATGGGCTGAATGGAGTCCTTCTGTAAACAATTGTATGACAATAATAAAAGTATGAAAAACCTAAGTTTGCTACTAAATTAGGACACCTCTAAATATATTGCTGCATGTCTCTGCATATATCCTTGAGGCATCACATATGAATAACAGCATTACAGGAGAAAGATCTTGGCAAGTGATAATAATTTTACTCTCATTAACCAGTTTTTGAAAGAATAATGCTATGATGCTGTACAATCAATTAAAACAAAGGTTTTCAAACCATTGTCTGCGGACTCTGATGGTCTTCAGTGACCTTTCAGGGAGTCTTTGATGCAGGACTGGCCTTATGGATGGGCAATGCGGGCATGAGCCCAGGGCACCATGTTCAAAAGTAAGCAACTGAGCATTGGCTGGGCCCAGCTCTGCTCTCTCTGTGCTGCTGCTCTATTCATGCTCTGCTCTCATGCCCCCCACCAGTGCTTTCCCTGTGCTCTGCTTTCTTCAGGCTCCTGCTCTGTCTGGGCCGTGTTTCTCCTGTGATCCTGTTCCCCTAGTACTTCCTCCATGCTGTATTTCCCCTGAGGTCCTGTTCTCTCTGTGTTCCTGCCATTGACTCTGCAATGAGAAGCAAGTACACCCATCCCACTGATATCTGCAAAAAAAATATCTGCTTTCTTAAACACATAATGAAAACTATCTTTACATGCAGCATTTTCATTAAGTGAGTATCATATAAGATGATAATTTAGATGGGGGAGCCCATGACTGCTGATCTATTTGAAAAGGGGCTGTTCAACCAATAAGGTTTGAGAACCACTGAATAAATAACATACAATCAGAATGAAAATTACTACATGAATGGTTTTAAATTACTTTATGGAAATTAAATAGTTATAAATTCCCCTCAGAGCTCAACAAGGTAAATATTAATATCATGACTCTGAGGGACCCAATGATCGGCATGGATGATCTGTATAGGACCAATGCATATGGTATTTTCACTGCCAATCTTTGATTACCTAGTAGCAAGTTATTTTTGCAATTAGGAACAGGGATGTGTTTGTCCATATTGGGCTAAGTCAATGTCGGCGTACTTTGCTGTACTTAAAAAGCAAAAAAGGACTTGCATTTATATAGAGCCTTTCATGACCCAATGATGCACCAAAATGTTTACAACCAATGAAGTACTTTTGAAGTGTAGTCACTGTTGTAATGTAGGAAACGTGGGAGATAATTTGCACACAGCAAACTCCCATAAACAGCAATGTGATAATGACCACATAATTTGCTTTTTAGTGACATTCCCCATTTTTATGGTACTTACCTGATTTTATGGTGTTACGAATGCAGGGGTGATTAAGGCCAGTAAGAAACTGGCTTTACCATTGGACACACACATATTTTGATTTAAAAACAAGTACTCACTCAGCTAGTTCTTTATATATTTTGAGACAGGAGCTGAAATAGGGGTGACATGTAGCTTTAGGACTAAATGCATTTTTACAAAAAAGGTAAAATAGGGTTACTGTCTGGGTACAATATGCATCCAATCCATCTTTGTGAACTGGGAAAATGCCACTAATGCAAGAGTACAAGTATACACTGAATGCTGATATTCTAATTACAAATACAGTAATACAGTGCATTTTCTCGATAAAAGCTTTTTTTGTTTATACATCACAACAGATTGCACATTACTACGCACGAGTATTATGTATGTCCTTTCAAACAGTAAAGAACTAGAAAGCATTCTCATTAGAAAATTTGTGTCTGACTTACATTGTGCCAGAGACCATCATTATATTTCTCTATACTTTTTATTTTCAATTTTTCACGACCATTGCTGAATGAGTAAATAAAGTGACCACGGGCAATGAAAAGTGTCATGAATTGGTCTTCCTCTTTATTCGCCACATAAAATATAAGTCCATGAGAAGATTGGGTTCTCACACTGACAGAGAAATGAGATCTGAAAATACAAATGCCATTACAACAATTAATAAAATGAATCCAAATTGATGCAATGACTTTTCCATTACATTTCTCGAGCTATTTTACAACCTATTTTAACACTATCAGAACATCTTAGGGTCAAAAAAATCTAACACGGTTCAACCACTCTCCTGGCATAGCTCTGGTGGGAGTTCATTAGAAGAGCCACAACTTAGACTGGGACCTCGATGCACTGGATCCTGGCCTTGCAAGGGAGTTGCTACTTGCCCTACTAAGGAGCATAAGCAGGTGTGGGGTGACTGGGGACAGAAGCCCTTATTTTCTGATTTTCCACATCATTGAGCTTCAGAGGCACCCAGCATATAGGCTTCACCTGTGGATGCTGTTCAGGATTGAGGCTTGGACGTCTGAAGATCAGCACTGAAACAGTTTTTATTAAATTATTTGAATGTACTATCCTTGCAAAGGCATAGCTAAAAAATTGCTGGCTGGGGATTTTGCTCCTCTCCTCCAAAGCCAGCTAAATATGCCACTGATAACCCATCCTTTTGTGGGAGCAGCATCCTAAATGTTAACACAGGCCCCCATCATAGGCACAATGATGAAGGGGTCCATCAGAACTGATTTCTTCCATTTTATTTTATTTTTTGCAGGTACAGTCACTGCCAGCTCAATCTCAACAGAACTTTGGTCCACATAAAATACATTCCAGTTCCATTTACTCACTTGCGATTGAAAAATTCAGGGAATCCATTAATCTCCTGTCGGCTGTTGGGAATTCCTCCATATTGATATGCATGTTGGATTGTCCTGGGATTGTTTGGTAGATAGCAACGTGCATCATCTTGCAGGTTATTTCCTTCTATCTTTGGACTATGGACTACTGGAGCTTGTATTAATTCTGCTTTATCACTGTCCACCTTTGCCAAAAGAACATTTGAAAACTAGTCACATAAGAACATAGGAACATAGGAGCAGGTGTAGGCCTATCTCTAAGTATTTTGTAGGTTTCAATGAGCTCACATCTCATTCTCTGAAAGTCAAGAGAATATAGGCCCAGTTTTCCCAATCTCTCTGCCATCCTGGGAACAAGTCTGGTGAACCTTTGTTGCACTTGCTGTCTGGCAGTAATATCCTTCCTAAGGTAAGAGGACCAAAACTGCACACAGTAATCCAGGTGCAGTCTAACCAAGGTTCTATACAATTGAAGCAGGACTTCACTACTCTCCTCTTGCGATAAAGGCTAACATAGAAACATTGAATATAGGAGCAGGAGTAGGTCATTCGGCCCTTCGAGCCTGCTTTGCCATTCAATATAATCATGGCTAATCCTCTATCTCAATGCCATACTCCCATTCTCTCCCAATACCCCTTAATGCCTTTAGAGTCCAGAAATCTATCTATTTCCTTCTTAAATATATTCAGCGACTTGGCCTCTACAACCTTCTGTGCTAGATAATCTACAGGTTCACCACCCTCTGAGTGAAGAAGCTTCTCCTCATCTCAGTCATAAATGGTCTACCCCATATCTTGAGTCTGTGACTTCTTGTTCTAGAGCACCCACCCAAAGGAAATATCATCCCTGCATCTAGTCTGTCCATCCCCCGTCAGAATTTTATACGTTTCAATGAGATCCCCTCTCATTCTTCTAAACTCCAGTGAACACAGGCCTAGTTGGCCCAATCTCTCCTCATACGACAATCCTGCCATCCCAAGAATCACTCTGGTGAACCTTCGCTGCACTCCCTCTATGGCAAGTATATCCTTTCTTAGGTAAGGAGACCAAAACTGCACACAATACTCCAGATGTGGTCTCACCAAGGCCTTGTACAGCTGCAGTAAAACATCCTTGCCTCTGTACTCAAGTCCTCTCGCAATGAAGGACAACATACCATTTGCCTTCTTAATTGCTTGCTGCACCTGCATGTTTGCTTTCAGTGATTTGTGTACAAGGACACCCAGATCCCTTTGTACATCAACTTTTCCCAATCTATCGCCATTGAAATAATACTCTGCTTTTCCTACCAAACTGGATAACTTTACACTTATCCATGTTATACTGCATCTGCCATGTATTTGCCTACTCACTCAACCTGTCTAAATCACCTTGAAGGCTGTTAACACCCTTCTATCGCTCACATTCCCACCAAGCGTCATGTCATCAGCAAACTTGGAAATATTACATTTGCTTCTCTCATCCAAATTATTGATATATATTGTAAACGGCTGGGGCCCAAATACTGATCCTTGCAGTATCCCACTAGTCACAGCCCGCAAATGCAAGAATTTTGTTCATATTCATTCATGGGATGTGGCATCACTGGCTGGGCCAGCATTTATTGCCCATCCCTAATTGCCCTTGAGAAGGTGGTGGTGAGCTGCCTTCTTAAACTGCTGCAGTCCATGTGGTGTAGGTACACCCACAGTGCTGTTAGGGAGTGAGTTCCAGGATTTTGACACAGCAACAGTGAAGGAACGGCGATATATTTCCAAGTCAGGATGGTGAGTGACTTGGAGGGGAACTTCCAGATGGTGGTGTTTCCATGCATCCGCTGCCCTTGTTCCTCTACATGGTAGAGATCATGGGTTTGGAATTTGCTGTGTAAGGAGCCTTGGTGAGCACACTGCTTCCATTGTGAGCCGTCAATGATCCAGTTATTCCTACTCTCTGTTTTCTGTATGTTAGCTAATCCTTAATCCATGTCAGTATATTACTTCCTATCCCACGTGCTTTAATTTTGCTAATTAACCTCCTGCAGGGGATTTTGTCAAAAGCTTTTAAAAATCCAAAGACACTAAATTCACCAACTTCCTTTTATCAATGCTGTTAATAACATCCTCAAAAACTCCAACAGGTTTGTCAAATGCGATTTGCCATTCATAAATCCATGTTTCTATGCCCAATCAGACTATTATTATCCAAGTCTCTATTAATCACATCCTTTATAATAGATTCCAGCATTTTCCCTACTACTGATGAAAGGCTAACAGGCCTGTAATTACCCATTTTCTCTCTCCTCCTTCTTAAATAGTGGGGCGACATTTGTTACCTTCTAATCTGCAGGAACTATTCCAGAATCTATAGAATTTTGGAAGATGATGATCAATGCATCCACTATCTCCATAGCTAACTCTTTCTGGGGTGTAGAATATCAGGTTCCAGGGATTTATCAACTTTCAGTCCCATTATTTTCTCTACTAGTCTATCTACGCTAGTTCATGGTTGCATCATAACAGAGCAAATTTTACAGTTTCTGTGTCTGGGCTATTGTACCACCTCAGTGCTATATGTAGAGGACAATCAGGCATTAAGAAGCACATGTCTATAAACACATTCCCAGTTCTGATGAAAGCTTATCAACGTAAAAAGTTAGCTTTGTTTCTCTTTCCACAATGCTGCCTGATTTGCTGAATGTTTTCAGTAAATTTTGTTTTCATTTCATATTTCCAGTATCTGCATTATTGTGCTTTTGCCTATAAGGGAACATGCATGATTTAACATCCATTTATTTACGGAAAATCAGGCCACCTCTGTTAGGGGTCTCTATTCCTCACCACCCAATTTTTCTTGCAGCCAGACAACCCAATCATCTGAAGCCAGACAACCCCATCATCTGAAGCAAGAAGATAGACCCCAAGATATTTTGGAAACAAGAAACAACCATTTGAGTCAATCTTTTCATTTTACCCCTCAAATCTCTCAAACATATTTAGTTGCCTCTTCAAGCTATTTGTACTGTTTACTTTGATAGTCTTTCCTGGTAACTGATTAAATATTGCTATTTCTATGCAAAAGAAAAATCCATCTGATTTTTTTCCTCTGAGTTTCCGAATTCTTAACTTGTTTCTCTTCATTTTGAAAATTTTTGCCATTATGAACAATTTGACTGCATCGGCTTTGTCAAACTCCTTCAGAACACTGGAAACTTCAATTCCACAGTATTCTTATTTAGATGTCTAATTGCTATCTCCAATAATGTATTATTTTGAATATTGCTTCTGAGTGTGGAGATATTCTCAATTTATTAAAAGTGATTCGCAGCTGTAACCTGTGGACATCTGTACAGCAAATCAGGAAATTGAAGAAAGCTTCATCAAATTAGTAACAGTGAAAAAATGGAAATCTGGTGACAATTCTTTTAAGTCCATGACAAATTTTGAGTTGTCAGGTATCATTTTTTCTTCATAAACATGCATTCTATTATAGGATCATGTCACTGAGGCAAGCGAAAAGCTAATATGGATGCCTAGGAAGTAAATAATTGCTATCAAATTCATGGAAGTTGCTAAAGCTTTGATGGACAGTAATATCAACACAGACAAGAAATGATTACCTTTCTACCACGGCCTCTCTTGGCTTTAGCAATGTTCTTTTGATGTTTATGAATAATTGCTGCTGGGAGAGTTTCAGCTGGGCAGCCATGTAGAGAAGCTTGTACCTTTTCAGTGTATTTCTGGAAATCTTCTACTTCAATATATTTATCAGTTCTGTTACATTTGTAGTATAAAAACACATCTGTCAAACATCTCAATAAACCACTTAATCAGGAGAAAATCCAAAATAAATGTTACAAGATATGTTGCTGAAAAGAGAGACATGTTGCCAAAGCTTTTTGTCCGGCACTCAGCAGGACAAATGTAAAACTGCCAATTTTCAAATGATTACAATTTATACTACACGAGAAAAGGGTGCTGATTGATTGGCAAGTCAACTCTGATTGGATGAGGTGTTGTCATGAAGAAAACAATAGGAAGCTATAGGCTCCCCAAGCTCCCTGGTAATTCGAAAAAGGAGCAAGGCTTGAACATACTCCTTTTGTTTGCAGAGAATGGGTCCCTACAAATGAATATATGTTGCTTCTAGCTTGAGTGTGCAACTGATTACCTTAAATTGGATGTTAGTGCAGCTATGGACATACTTAGGATTGTTCAGCAAGTACTGCCCAATTGCAGAATCACATTTAACAGTAGATGTTTTGGATTTTGTAAACATGGGCCAGTTGAGTGCAGAGTGTGGTCTGCCTATTATGAACAACCAAAGGATTCAATTAGGCAATTACTAGGACATACAGCCTATGTACCAGTTTAAGGTAATCAGTCAAGCACATAACATAGTCCATTTACGCTTGCTAGAAGCGACATACATTCACACACATTAACATGTTCCCTGTAAACAAAAGGAATATGTTCAAGCCTTGCGCCTTTATGGAATTATCAGGTCGCTTGAGGAGCTTATTATTCCACATTGTCTTCTCCATTGCAACGGCTCAGCCAATCACAGTCAACTTGGTAACAAATCAGCACCCTTTTCTCCTGCACTATAAATTGTTGTGATAATTTGAAACTTGGTATTCTTGTGTTTGATGATTGCAAGAAAAAAAGCTTTGGCAACATGCCTCTTTTCAACAATATTCAAGTTCTGTACAACCAAGATATTACATATTCAATTCTACATGCAAAGAAGAAACTGCTATCACCTCATGGGAAAAAAATCCTGTCCCTTTAAGAGCTTTCCAAAGATTCTTCATAAATAGCACAATGTTGTGAGCTGTGTCATCAGTGTTTTTTTCCTTTGTTTCTGCCAGTGTCCTTGTGCTATTGTTTTGAGTATTGGGCTGGATTTAATGCAGTGGGCATTATAGTGGGAGACATAGCAGCTGGGCCCACTTAATCATGGGAGAGGCCCTACGTCCATCACCCTGTGGTGGCCAAACCTCCCTTGATAAATTCGGAGGGCGGAAGGGACTGATGTAGGATCTCCAGCTGTTGCTGGTGGCATGTCAATTAGGCTCATCAATCAGCCAATTGACATCCAGTATCCCTGAGCAGGGCCAGGGTAAGAAATCAAGGGCTTCTCCTGTTTCTGGGCCCCTTATTCCAACCCCCTTCCACCCCCATCCCGAAACCCTTCCCCTCAATCATGCATGTTAATTATTTCCCCTTTTAAGATTCACCAATCAATTCACCAAACAATCACAAAAATGTCCCAGTAAAATGATAACACCCATTGATGGCACATGGTTACAAATATCTAGTAACAAATACAAATAACAATAGATATGCTGCATAGGTCATTAATATTGAGTGGCAACAATATAATGTAACGTTAGTTTGTGTGTCCTACTGGTGATCCTACTGCCACTATTAAACAAACCAGAAAGTACAAGTTTTCTTTTAACAGCATTGTGCAATATTGTTAATTTGACAGGAGAATATCCTATTTATAACACTGTGCAGATGATAAGATTGATTTCGGTGACTGCCTCATTAACATGTTCTGTACACTGCGCCATATGTACACAGTGGCAGCAAATTCATACTTGGAGGAAAAATTCAATATTTGCAACCCAGATTGCAAGACAACCTTTCAAGTCCTGTTTTATGTATTTCGACTACCTGTTCTATATAGAAAAGAAAGACTGTCTCCATGCTGCAGCTTGCATTGTTGCATTGTTGGAGAGTGGTGGAAGGGAAAGAGAGGGGGGGGTGGTCGAGGAGAGGGGTCAGTCCCATTCACTTGCTGCTGCCTAAGCTCCCTCCTCCCTCCCCGGATACACTGACGCAGCACTCCCACACCTTGCTCTGGATAACTCAGTATCACGAGAAGTGAAGTTACATTTCCCTGGGGGTAGCTCGTGCTGTGGACATCGATGACAGCTGGGTCTGACCTGGCCTGAAGCTAAGTGATAGTTCCCCTGGCCCTGCTCTGGCCTCGTTACTGGTGGAGGCACCCTCCTGTTGCTTCATTTTCTATTTTCTCTCCTTGGCCTCCTGAAAGATGTCATCACAAATCGTTCAGTGCAGCTGAAAGACTCCTGCATGCTGGCCAGCGAGAATGGCCAGAATAACTGGTCCAATCACAAGATCTCTCTCTCCTGCCCTTGCTGCTCCTCCAATCATGATTTTGTCTGTGGACGAGTGGCAAGAGCAGGAGGAAGCCAACCTGTGATTGGAGGAACTGGAGCAGTGACTAACTTAAACACTGAATGCACAGACTTATCTTTTCTCATTGGTTACCCCAGTAGAATGTATTCAACAGGTCCTAGCAACCTCAAGGGAAGATAACATGAGAGTTTCTAAAGAAAGACCTTGGCAGAACACCTGCAGATCTGTTCATACATTATAACTTGTTCATTTCTTTTTCATATATAAAATGAAGTGCATTGCTAGACGGCCTTTACATCCAATCAGCATGAGGGAGAGAGAGGTCTGAAGCTCTGGCTGCTCAGTTTAGACAACGATGAGAAATTCATTTATGACAATGAGCACAGGCCTCCCAGCCCCCAGGTCCAGTTTTCACCTTTTGCGTCCCCATCACGGGTCCTGTGCCCGAGCGCACCCCAAGTTAGTGGTCTCATACTACCAGTGGTCTCCCGGGGATACGGGGTGGGGGAGATCCCTTGCTATCAGGCATTCTGGAGGAGCCGGGCGTCGGGCAGGAGAGTGGCCATTGAAAACCAGCCCCTGCCCTTGCTTCTGACACCCCTGGTTTCTCCACCCCACCTTGCGATCCCCATTCGTGATCCCCATTTCGCCCTCATGCATCTGTGGCCTCGGGTTCCACAATGATCCAGGGCCTCTGGTGAGTGCACTGCTGCCAGTAATCACCCCTTTCGCAGGCGCTGGCGACATGAGGAGCTACAGACCTCCTTTTAGCTCTTGGCTGGTGGGACTTTCTGTGCTGGTGACCTCAGTTATGGGGAAGACCTGATGGTGGCCACGCTGGTGCCTGAAGGGAAGTTGATTGTGTTGGGCCTCCCCCATGGTACTCACGGGGGTACCCCACCAGTTCTCTGACCAGTGGGTGAAACCCCTGTCAGCCTGACAGGATCCCTGCCATTCAAACAGTTCATGTTGTTTTCTACATTTTTGCATAGTTTGATCGTTTTGACTCTCCCTAAGCCCATTAAAAAATTGAAAGCAAAACTTGGTTATCTTTAGCGACATTTTGGTTTTGTTTAGACAGTAAAGCATTTACGTTGATGTGCCCATTTGCCATTATATTGATGGCCTATGAAGGCCATACTTTGGGCAGATTTTCGTAGTTAACTTGCCCTTAACAATAGTTACCAGACTTCAAAACTTATATTTCAGCCTGGAGACCTTTTGCAGAAACCAGCACCCATGACATTTACTTTTTTTGTCTCCTGATCCCAGCATCTCATATTTTCCAAAACTGTGAAGCCTGCGTAAAGTTTAGTGCAAGAATTTACTGCAATATATCATCTATTGGAAGATCATTCTGTTGACAATAATGAATAGGAACAGCTCAGAACAAAGAGAGATCTTGACCTCTGATTGTTCAAAAAGCATTTCTTTAGGCCTAGATCCAAGAAGTTAAAGTACAGACTGCATTCCATTTTAGATTACAAGCCTGGGGAGGGTCATGCAGAACTTACATAGCTACAGGAACAAAATGTTATAGTTTCAGGCTCTTTCAACTGATATACAACCAGCAGATGTTCCAAGGCAACACCCCAGGATAGTTTTGAGACCACAGCCAAAATCCAAAATTTCATGTGGCAGGTCTCCACAAATGCCTTCAGCTTCTTTCATTAGGCAAGAATCTCTTTGATATCATAACTGATATATATAATATTTATATGTGTATGTATATATATATATATATATATATATATGCAAAAGTTGGCAAACGTGTCGGTGCAGACTTAATGGGCCGAAGGGCCTCTTCTGCATTGTGTGATTCTGTGAAATGGCTTCTAAATGGTCCAAAGAAACAAGAAGCTCAAAAAGTCATGAGCATATGACCATGTTCGAGGTCAGTATTTTACAGTAATCAGATAAGTTAAATTGTGTTTTAACCACATGGGATGGCAAAAATTTTACCAGTATTTTTTAGAATTATAGTTTGTAATTCAATCCTTTTTTTGTATGAAAAACTGGAGCCCACAGAAATAAAAAAAAAATCAGAAGGGATGTTAAATGGGCTGTCGATTTACCGTCACCCGTTTCACACTACTGCACAAAGTCAAAATTGCCCCACTTTAAGTTTTACGGTTCTTTCCAACACAAAATTTCATCAGAGACCTATGTCTTTCTGGAAATAAGCCTAGTACTTGAGATCATGAACTTTATTTCTGCTGATATTTGAAAAAGGCAGTAGGCCAGTAACAGCACATCTGTGACCACAATTCTCGTAACTTTTTAAAAATGGTTCATCCTCCTCCTCAGCTGCACACTAATAGCTCAAAACCTCTTTGGGGAGTTATTACTAGAAGTAGCTAAAGTAATGTCCCTTTTTTTCTGGGTGAAAAAACACCAGAATAACATGATACATGAACTTTCAAATTGTATCTGAAGTAATTGATATGAGTTGTATCCAGTGGGTTTCCTTTATATTTAAGAAACGAAGTACAGACTGCAGACTGCATTTCATGTTAGGTTACTAGTCTGAGAAAAATATTTCAGGGTCATCCAGAACTTGCACAGCTACAGTTACAACATATTTTAGTTCCAGGCTACGCACTGGAAATGTAGCAAAGTGACATATTTTGGAATGACTTATTATTCAAGTTGGGAAGGAAGTTCTACATCTTGAATTTTAATATATTTACTTATGCAAAGCCTTACATGAAGGGCTGGGCTTTCCCACTGCAGGTGGGAATGGAGAGTTGGGATTCCTTCCAACGTCACACTCCTGCCTTCACCCTGGCAGTGCCAGCAGAAGGGATCTTCATGCGGGACATCCTCAAGATGGGCCTGCCTCCAGTGGTAAGATGGAGTTGGAAACAGAGGTGCAGGTGGGCTGATCTCAGTGCGGGTACAATACCAGGACTGCCTTAGCCATCATCTTTGTACGGCAAGTAAACTGTGTATGCTTCTGATTGAAACTGACCAAGGTGCTTTGGAAGTGCTGCCTGAAGTTGGAATTTGAGAATGCTTTTTCATTTTTCATGTCTTTGCTGGCCAAGAGGTTGCTGCCCCTGCTGACACAGCATGAAAGAACTCTCAGTAAACTCCCAACACATTATAGGCTCCTCTGAGTCCTCACTCTGCTGCCTTAGGCACCCAACACTGATGTACTGCTGGCCCACTTTCTCTGCTCTCCCTTGCAAGTGACTGCACTCTGTCATGCAGCCGCAGATCAAAGGACAGTGCTATAAGTGAGCACAGAAGCTCAGCACAGGGACTGTTCCCCTCCTGTCAGCTGGGCAGTGAGGATGGGATGAGGAGGCAAAGGTTGGGTCTCAATACTTGGAGCAGCAAAAGCAGATGTGTAGTCATCTGTTGGTGTTCCCTGAGGCTGTGTGAGTTCATGACCAGCAAGCTGCCATAGAGCAGATGAGCTCAACCATATCTCGGACCTTCAATTGCATGAGCTCCTGCCATCAGAGAGTGGCCAACCTTATGGAGAACCACATTAGGTATAGTGGTTAATTGTTCAATTGTTTGGTGCGTAATTGTGTGTCTGTTGTCTCTTTGCTATTCTGCGTGCAGTTAGTTCAGCCTGAGTGTGGTAACTGAGAAAGAGAAACTAAACTGAAGCAAGAAGCTGTAAGCATGGGAGAAGTGAACAGCCAATCACTTACATATGATGCCCATTGTTGGAAACTGAAAGCAAATACTCTACTGGAGAGCGGGAAGCAGCCTGCATCTACACTTGTGAACATGGGCAGATGTATCTCTATAGTAGAAAGTTCACTCTCTGCACCCAGCACCAAGCGCTGGCTAAAAAGTTCCTGGCAAGGAAATTTGCCACCATCTGACATAATTTTGTTTTAAATTCATTTACGGGATGTGAACTTCGCTGGCTAGTCCAGCATTTATTGTCCATCCTTAATTGGTGGTGAGCTGCCTTCTTGAACTGCTGCTGTCCCTGTTGTGTAGGTATATGCATAGTTCTGTTAGGGAGGGTGTTCCAGGATTTTGATCCAGCGACAGTGAAGGAACGGCGATATATTTCCAAGTCAGGATGGTGAGTGACTTGGAGGGGAACTTCCAGGTGGTGGTGTTCCCCTGCTGCCCTTGTCCTTCTAGATGGGTAACGGTCGTGGTTTTGGAAGGTATTGCCTAAGGAGCCTTGGTGAGTTTCTGTAGTGCATCTTGTAGATGGTACACACTGCTGCCACTGTTTATTGGTGGTGGAGGGAGTGAATGTTTGTGGATGGGGTGCCAATCAAGCAGCTGCTTTGTCCTGAATGGTGTCAAGCTTCTTGAGTGTTGTGGGAGTTGCATTCATCCAGGCAAGTGGGGACATAAGTTCAAGGTAAGGGGCAGGAGGTTTAGGGGGGATGTGAGGAAAAACTTTTTTGCCCAGAGGGTGGTGACGGTCTGGAATGCACTACCTGGGAGGGTGATGGAGGCGGGTTGCCTCACATCCTTTAAAAAGTACCTGGATGAGCACTTGGCGCATCATAACATTCAAGGCTATGGGCCAAGTGCTGGTAAATGGAATTAGGTAGGTAGGTCAGGTGTTTCTCACATGTCAGTGCAGACTCGATGGGCCGAAGGGCCTCTTCTGCACTGTGATTCTGTGATTCTGAGTATTCCATCATACTCCTGACTTGTGCCTTGTAGATTGTGGACAGGCTTTGGGGAGTCAGGAGGTGAATTACTCATTGCAGGATTCCTAATCTCCGACCTGCTCTTGTAGCCACAGTATTTATGTGGCTAGTCCAGTTCAGTTTCTAGTCAATGGTAACTCCCAGGATGCTGATAGCGGGGGATTCAGTGATGGCAGTGCCATTGAATGTCAAGGGGCAGTGGTTAGATTCTCTCTTGTTGAAGATATTCATTGTCTGGCATTTGTCTGGCACAAATGTTACTTGCCACTTGTCAGCCCGAGCCTGGTTATTGTCCAAGTCTTGCTACATTTAGACATGGACTGCTTCAGTATCTGAGGAGTCGTGAATGGTGCTGAACAATCATCAGCAAACATCCCCACTTCTGACCTTATGATGGAAGGAAGGTCATTGATGAAGCAGCTGAAGATTGTTGGCCCTACAACTCACGATGAAATGGTGGCATGAAATAATTCATAAAGGACAGTCTGAAAGCTAATATATTGGAATGAAAAATGTTTAAACATTCCATTCATATCCTACTTCACACATATTGATCCACCCTACACTCCCTGAATGAAGATACTGACTGAACTTATGACTGGTTGTAACTGTCACATGCCACTGATCGTTCATAAGACTTCACCACTATCCAATGTGAATGTCAGAGTAAAAGCAGAAGAAATCGCAAAGTGACAAGGTAAAGTAAAAATGTACTTCAACAAATGAACACACATAAGGAAACCGCAATTTGAAGTTGGAGATTAGGTTTGAATCAAACACCCAAATTGTGATGACAATCTCGTATCACCTTTATCAAGACCAATGCGGATCAAACAGTTACTGTCAGGAAAATATAATAATTTTCATTATGTTTTGGAATTTATTGTAAGGTAGGAGTCATGTGTGGTGTGTGGGAGTTCATTGAATTAAAGACAGCTGGTCTGGGGACTTTGAGGTATCAAGAAGAGAAGCTAGGTTTGAAATGTTAAATAGGTAAACGTGGCTGAAGTTTTAGAATGTGAGGTGTAAAAGGAAAATTTGCATTTTTAGATAAACCAGAGTAATTTGAATTTCAAAAGAGGTGGTGAAATGTTACACTTAGCCAGAAGAAGCCAGTATGTTTATTTTTCCCAAAGAATACTGATAAAATTGGTACTCTGAAAGATTTTTATTATTGGAAAAGTATAGTTGAAAAGACATATTGGGACAATGGGATTTACATTAAAAAGGGAAAAACCTATATAAAGGAGATTAGGTTACATAAAAGAAAAAGGAGTTCTAAGATCTAACAAGTGTGAGAAGCCCCCAGCCTCTAAGCCTCAAGTTGCTGCCTACAAGAACTGAAGTGAAGAAAACTCACTTTGAATTTGACTGTTCAGGGTATTGTGTTACTTTGCCTGGGTCTTTTAAAATCTATGGGCAGAATCTTCTGTTTGGCGTGCGGGGCCCGCCCCTGCACACCAGCGTATAAAATGATGCACAGTGATGTTGGGCGTGTGTCCCGATGTCACCGTGCGTCATTCTGTTCTTTAGTTTGGCGGGCGTGCACCGGAGTTGGCTGCGCGCCTGCCGAACTGTCAAAGGCCTGTTAAGGCCATTAATAAGCTAATTAAAGTAATTGTCAGGGCTGCCTGTCCAACCTTTGCATTTTTCCTGAATCTTCATCCACAGGCGGGATGAGATTTCGTGAAGGATTTATTAATGAAATAAATTTTTTTAATCAAAATTCATAAACATGTCCCAGCTCATGTGACACTGTCACATGAGGGGACGTCTGAATAATTTCATTTTCATTTTTTCAATGTTTCATAATGAGATTCATCTCCCTGAGGCAGCTCTGTGCCTCAGGGAGGTTTCTGAGCTCTTTCGTGCGCATTTGTGAAAGAGCGCAGGCCCCGACTCTCCCTCCTCCCCCCACCCGCACAGTCCAAAGGCTGCCTGGCCGATTGGCCTGCCCACCAACCGTAACATTGGACAGGTAGCGAAAAATACATGTTAATTAATTGATTAATGGCCTCAATAGGCACACTAATTGTCAGCGGGGGCACTGCCGACACTCGCGCATGCCCGCTGACTGAAATTTTGCACGAGTGCACCATGACCTCAGGAGGCTCACCTGACGTCATCACGTGCTATTTCTCGCTCGGTCATGGCGGGTGAGCGCCTACACGCTGTGTGGAAAATCCTTCCCCATGCCGCAAAGACTTTTTCTGTATTTAACAAAATGGACATGCTCAACTCTAAGTAATGAATTGATGTACAAATGTTTTTGTTAGGATAGTTTAATTTAAAATAAGATCCTCTAGTTTTACGAGGGGTATGTTGCGGTGTATCATTTGCTTTGGGTAGTGTCTGGTCCTCCTCCTTGGCAGTGGCTCCTTTGGTGTGCCCTCCTGCTATCCGGGCACTCTTCCTCATGTTACATGCTGCCGCTGCGCTGCTTCAATGGCCCGAAAGTGTGAGGGAGCTGGACCCACTTCCCGCTGCACTCTATTGGCGGTCTTATTGGCAGAGATGCTCCATTGGTGACAGTTGTGTGCACAGCCCCTGAGGTGACAAGGACCTCATCCTGCTTCTGTTGCTCCCTTGTGAAACTCCAGCAAGTTCTTGGGCAAAGTTCTGATGATTTTAAGGCACGATAATGATTAATATTCAGATTGCAAAAAATTTTGGTTGCCGTCTGACTGGCCTTCCTGTGGTGATCGTGACTCCACTTTGCTGACATGATGTAGGACGGCTTTCAAATTGTGGCTGCCTCCATGAAAATTCCAGAAGATCTAGAGTCCCCACTTGCACAATGCTACCATCGGCTTCTAAACCCGCACGTGTCAAGTTCACAGCCCGCCGCTTTCCTGTCCTAGTAAAAATTTCCAAAGGCAGAAACAGAGGTGCGTCTTCCACTTGGCGACCAGTATTTCCCCCCTGATTCTGTCTGTCATGGGACCACAACATCCAGCCCTAAGTACGCCATACTTTATTTGACAAAGTTGGGATAAAGCAAAATTGCTTAATACTTTTCTTCAGTTTTGTCTTTTTCAATTCTGGCTAGGAAAACCTGCAGGCCGGAATTTTATGGCCTCATCATGGCGGGGGCCGTAAAACGCGGCGAGAAACTCTAAACTCCATTGACTTTGGTGGGGCAGTAAAATCCCGCTGGCATAAAATTCCCCCCAAAGGTTAATCAGATGGGACAGACTGCCTGTTTACTATTAGGCAAGTTGTTTTTGAGAAGATTTATATTTTGCATTAATTCTGCCTAAAATGATTATTTTAATACAATTAACTACAGGCAGAATTTTCCCCCTGTTGGGGGGGAAGTTTAAGAGCGGCACGCGGAGGCGGGCATGCTGCCATTTTACGTGGGCGGGCCAATTAAGGCCCGCCTAGTGTGATGCCTGCAAGGAAGCGCTATGTGCTCCTTGTGCAGGCGGTGGGGGGGAATCCCTAAACCTGAGAGTGCGCTCTTTCGCACATGTGCACAAAAGAGCGCACTCATCTCCCTGAGGCTAAGTGCTGCCTCAGGGAGATCAGCTCTACTGTCAAAAATATTAAAAATAGAGAAAAAAAATTCCCTGACATGTCCCCTCATGTGACACTGTAACATGAATTGGGACATGTGCATAACTTTTAAAAAACTTTAATTAAATTTTTAAAAACCTACATGAAACCTCATCCCGCCCCTGAATGAGGTTTCATGCTTTTTCTGAAGCCCACCTGGGCTCCTGGCCTGCCCGCCAACCTTAAGGTTGGATGGGCAGGTCCATTAATTGCTTCAATGACTCTGTCAATGGCCTCAATTGGCCATTGACAGGTCGGCGGGTGCACAGCAGATTTAGCTGCACCCCTGCCTACCTGAAAATTTAAATGGGGCGCAGTGATGTTGGGAGTTTCGTGTGATGTCACCGCGCATCATTTTACGCGTCAACAAGTGGACCCCACCCCCCGCTCGCCGATGGGAAAATTCTGACCTATGTATATCACAAAGCAACATTTTGTATTTAAATTACATTATACAAGCCAAATAAAAGTAAATTTTAAGTTGCAATATCTGTATCTTTTTAAGAAAGTATCTATTTTATTTGCCAATGATGGCTAATCTCAATGAAACCACCATTGTGGCTGAATAACAAAGACAGTTGACTGTTCCACCTGATTTTGAGAGAGAGAGAGAAAGAGTTTATTTGACAAAATAAATGACAGAAAAGCACTCAGATCAGATGTATTGAAGGCTAAAAGCCAATTTCATCATGAAAAGTTGGATTACTCTCTTTCCATAACTCAGACTCATAGACGTTTACAGCACAGAAGGTGGCCATTTGGCCCATTATGTCTGCGCCGGTCAACAAAGATCTGACTACACTAATCCCATTTTCCAGTGCTTGCCCCATAACCCTGGAGGCTATGGCAATGCAAGTGAATATCTAAATACTTATTAAATGTTACGAGAGTTTCTGACTCAACCACCCTTTCAGGCAGTGTGTTCCAGACTCCCACCACCCTCTGGGTGAAAAAGTTTCTCCTCAACCACCCTCTTAGCCTTCTACCTCTTACCTTAAATCTATGCCCGCTGGTTATTGACCCCTCTACTAATGGAAAAAGTGCCTTCCTATCCACCCTATCTATGTCCCTCATAATCTTACACACCTCTATCAGGTTCCCTCAACCTTCGCTGCTCGAAGGAAAACAACATCAGCCTATACGTTTTTTTCTCTTAGCTCAGACACTCCAGCCCAGGCAGCGTCCTGGTAAATCTCCTCTGCATCCTCTCCAGTGTAATCACATCCTTCCTGTAATGTGCTGATCAGAAATGCATGTGGTGTTGTGGCCTAACCGGTGTTTTATACAGTTCCAGCATAACCTCCCTGCTCTTGTATTCTATGCCTCGGCTAATAAAGGCAAGTATCCCATATGCCTTCTTAACCACCTTATTTACCTGCCCTGCTGCTTTCAGGGATCTGTGGATATGCACATCAAAGTCCCTCTGATCTTCAGTACTTTCTAGGGTCCTACTATTCAGAGTGTAATACCTTGCCTTGTTAGCCCTCCCCAAGTGCATTACCTCACAATTTTCTGGGTTGAATTCCATTTGCCACTGCTCTGCTCACCTGACCAGTCCATTGATATCCTCCTGCAGTTTATGGCTATCCTCCTCACTATTTACTACCCTACCAATTTTTGTGTCATCCATGAACTTCTTGATCATACCCCCCTACATTTAAGTTCAAATCATTTTTGTACACCACAAACAGGAAGGGTCCCAGCATCAAGCCCTGTGGAACCCCACTGGAAACAGATTCCCAGTCACAGAAACTTCCCTCTACCATCACCCTCTGCTTCCTGCCTTTCAGCCAATTTTGGAACCAACGTGGCGCTTTGTCTTGGATCCCGTGGGCTCTTACTTTCTTGACCAGTGTGCCATTAGGGACCTTATCAAAAGCCTTGCTAAAGTCCATGCAGACCACATCAAATGCATTACCCTCATCAACACTCCTGGTTACCTCCTCAAAAAATTCAATCAAATTTGTCAAACATGACCTTCCCTCAACAAATCCATGCTGACCATCACTGATTAATCCATGTCCAGATATATTCTATCCTTCAGAATTCTTTCTAGTAACTTCCCCACCAACAAGGTTAGACTGACTGGCCTGTAATTTCCTGACTATCCCTTCCTCCCATTTTTAATAATGAGATGATGTTAGCAATCCTCCAGTCCTCTGGCATCTCACCTGCGGCCAGAGAGGATTTGAAAATTACTGCCAGGGCCCCTGATATCTCTTCCCTTGCCTCCCTCAACAGCCTGGGATACATCTCATCCGGACCTGCGGATTTATCCAATTTTGGGGCCGCTAAACCCATTAGTACCTCTTCTCTCTTTATGTTAATTCCTTCTAATGTTTCACAGTCTCCACCCTGATGTCTGTACAGTGTCGTCCTTTTCCATTGTGAAGACCGACACAAAGCATTCATTCAGGACTGTACCCACATCTTCCGGGTCCACACACAGGTTATCTCCATGGGCCCTAATTGGCCCTACTTTTTCCCTAGTTATTCTCTTGCTTTTTATATATTTTTTAAAAACCCTTTGGTTTTCCTTTATTCTACCCAGCAATGCTTTGTCATGCACTCTCTTAGCTTTCCTAATTTCCTTTTTGAGTCCCCTCTGCACTTTTTGTATTCCTTTAGTGACTGCCGTATTGAGCCCTCTGTATCTGCCATAAGCTTCTCTTTCTTCTTAATCCTAATCTTTCTGTCCCTTGACATCCATGGTTCTCCAGACTTGGTCCCCCCTTTGTCTTTATGGGAACATATTTGCCCTGTACTCTCACTATTTCCTTCTTGAATATCTCCCACTGCTCTGACACAGTTTTATTTGCAAGTAGCTGCTTCTAGTCCACTTGGGCCCAAAAAATCTCAGCTTAGTAAAATTAGCCTTTCCCCAGTTTAGAACTTTTATTCCCAGCCCAACCTTATTCTTTTCCATAACTATCCTAAATCTAACTGGATTATGTTCACTATTTTCAAAATGCTCCCCTACTGATACGCCTTCCACCTGCCGAGGCTCATTTCTGAATATTAGGTCCAGAACTGCCCCATCCCTTGTTGGGCTTTCTACGTACTGGCTAAAAAAAATCTCCTGGATGTAGCTTAAGAATTTTGCTCCTTCCCTACCTTGCACACTAAACTATCCCAGTTAATATTTGGGTAGTTAAAATACCCTACTATTACTGCCCTAGTATTCTTACACTTCTCTGAAATTTGATTACATATTTGATCCTCTATCTCTCCCTGACTTTTTAGGGGCCTATAGTACACACTCAACAGCATGTTTGCCCCTTTTGTATTTTTTACTTCTACCCATGTGGCCTCATTTGCTGATTCTTTCAGGATATCATCCCTCCTCACTGCCATAATTGATTCCTTGATCAATATTGTGTATTGCGACCCCCCCACCCCCCTCGGCTCCTTTTCTATCCCCCTCTCTACCTCATCTGAATACCCTATATCCAGGAATGTTGAGCTGCCAATCCTGCCCTTCTTTTAACCAAGTCTCAGTCATAGCTATGATATCATACTCCCACACGCCTATCTGTGCCCTCAGCTCACCTGTCTTATTCTTCAAGCTTCTTGCATTAAAATATATTCCATTTAGCCTTGCTAAACTCACTTCTTTCTTATCTAGCCTATGTTTCCTCTGCCTTCCAGACTCCCTTACTAGCATTTTAACTTCTAATTCCATCTCAGCTTCTCTCCCCTCTGAACTACTTGCCAGGATTGAATCCCATATGCACACATTTTGCACATGTAACTGATATTACCAAAGGCAGCCTATTTCTTTACTTATGAGTGATAAGAACATACTATTTATTTTCCAGGAACCAATATTGAAAAACTTTTCCGTCTCTGAGCATATTTCTTGTAAACTATTCTTCCCAATCCCCAGCACTGCTGGAGGAATTTTAGAGGAGCAATTTCTTCTCTCAGAGGGAAGTGAATCTGTGGAATTCTTTATTGCAGAGGGCTTTAGAGGTTAGGTCGTTAAGTATATTCAAGGCTGAGAGAGACAGATTTTTAATCAGTAAGGGAATCAAGGGTTATGGGGAAAAGGCAGGAAAGTGGAGTTAAAGATTATCAGATCAGCCATGATCTCATTGAATGGCGGAGCAGACTTGATGGGTTGAATGACCTACTTCTGCTTCTACGTTCTATGGTCTTGTGTCCTTTACTAACAATGTAACAAGATCACAAGTAATTGTGTAATTCTAACGAAACTATCATAAGGGGCAGGATCTTTAGGTCAGCGAGCGGGGGTGGGGCCCGCTCGCCAATGCGTACAATGATGCGGGATAATGTCGGGCGGAACTCCTGACGTCACCCCGTGTCATCCTCATTTTCAGGTTGGCGGGGGCGCAGCCGACTCAGCTGTACGCCCGCCGACCTGTCAATGGCCTATTGAGGCCATTTAAAAAGTCATTAACCTAATTAATGGAACTGCTCGTCCAACCTTAAGGTTGTCGGGCAGGCCAGGAGCCCTGGCAGGCTTCAGAAAAAGCATGAACTCTCATCCACAGGCGGGATGAGGTTTCATGAGGGTTTAAAAATTTTTAATAAAGGTTTGAGTTTAAGTGATGGACATGTCCCAACTCATGTGACAGTGTCACATGAGCGGACATGCCAGGGAAATTTTTAGAACATTTATATTAAAAGTTTTAATTCTGAGCCGATTTCCCTGAGGCAGCACTTAGCCTCAGGGAGGTGAGTGCACTCTTGTGTGCGCATGCGCGAAAGAGCGCACTGCCGGCTGAGGGAATCCTCCCCCCGGCCCGCACAGGGAGCGATTAGCACTTCCTGGTGGACGTCACGCTGGGCGGGCCTTAATTGGCCCGCCCACGTAAATTGGCGGTGCGCACCCGATCGGGGTCACCAATCGGAGGTGCGCCCGTTCCTGCACTTCCCCCCTGACGGAGGATAAATTCTTCCCAAGCTTTCCATCTAGTTACTCACACACATGGGCCTGAATTTCTGGTTTGGCGGGTGGGTATGTTCGGCGTGCCTGGGATCGGCCAGGAAACGGACCTCTGACAACGATTGGCCCCCGACTTCGATTTCACGCTGGCTGGCCAACTAATGGCCTGCCATCGTGACGTGCATGCTGAAAAGCTCGGTGTTGCCAGGGTGGAGGCAGGAGGAGGGCGGGCATGGGCATGCGCTGAGAGAAAGCTCCTTGAATGCAGAGAGCTGCCTCAGGGACCTGCAGACCCGAAAATGTTCCAATAAAGCTTTAAAAAGCAGTAATAAAATGTCCGAGCATCATCATCAGGCACCTGAAAATATAGGTGATAAAAATACTACCCACAAATTTTTATTTTTATATTATTTCATAATGGAAACTTCATCCTGCCCTTCGATGAGGTTTCATGAAAAATATAAAGGCCGCCTGGCCAGTTTGCCTGTTCACCAACCGTAAGGTTTGACGGACCACGTAAAATAGCAGACAATCACACTGTTAATGGGCTTAATTTAATTGTCCTCTTAATTGTTGGCGGGCGTGCTTCCGCCTTTTGCGTGTGCCTGCCGAATGAAATATTGCGCGAGTGCGCAATGACATCAGGGCGTTCGCCCGACATCATCTTGCGCGATTTCATGCCCGATCAGGTCGGGTGTGTGCCCGCCTGATCAATGTAAAATTCAGCCCATGAAGTCAAAATAATCATATCTCAGTATATTACATACTTCAAACTAATTTTTATATTTTAAACTGACTATAAATGGCTGGAAAAAGATGGCTGCCCAAGGATCAGCTGACTTCTCTTGTGGATTGAACACTGCCCTGTCTCAATAGGGAAAAATAGGAACTTTTCCGACTGATGTTGACTCAATGCCTTTTCCTAAAACTAAGTTTAAAGGGTAACTTCAAATTGAGTGGGTAATTCAGGTACAAAGATACTAGCCCTCTCAAACTTTCAAGGTGTGAAATCCACAACACACATGTATAATCAACCTATCCACCCACCTTATTTAGAAAATGGTCCTACACTTGTAATTGGCCATGTGATGAGACAGCCATGTTTTCTGGTTGCTTTAAAAATAACAGCAAGAAGCTGTTCTGCAGACAGAATTCCATGAGAAATCCAGCAAATCAGCAGCAAGTCATCTAAGCAGCCATCAGCAATACCTTGAAAATTGGGGAAGGACTTCCCCATCAACCTGTTCCAACCCTGAGTTCACCTGGGAACCAACCTCCTTGGAAATTTGACTACAAGAAGCCTCACAGCCTACAGAGAATGCTCTGCTTTACAAGGCCTTCACTCCAACTAAAGTATCAACTCATCTAAGCAATAACAGGCTTGACACAAAAGAAACTGAGACAGTCAAAATTGAAATTGTATTGTATTATCATCATTTGTATTTAATCTTCATGGCCATAATATTGCCTTCGGCACGCAGGGGCGGGCCCTACACGCCGACGCGCAACATGACGCGAGATGATGTTGGGCATGTGTCCCGACATCATCATGCATCATTTCAATCTTTCGCTAGGTGGACGCATACCAGAGGCAGCTGCACGCCCATCGAACTGTCAACAGCCTATTAAGGTCATTAAAAAAGTAGTTAACCTTATTAACAATGCTGTCTGTCAACCTTAAGGTTGGCAGGCAGGCGAAGAGCCCAAGCGGCCTTCACGTTTTTCAGGAAATCTCATCCACAGGCGGGATGAGGCTTCCTGAACGTTTTATAAAATAATGTAATAAATTTTGCTACACTCACAACATGTCCCAGCTCATGTGACACTGTCACATGAGGGCACATGTTTAAATAATTTTTTACAACAAATTTTTTTTCATCAACCTATTCTCCCTGAGGCAGCTCCATGCCTCAGGGAGATTGCTGCCCTCCTTCATGCGCATGCCCGGAAGACTGCAGGCCCCGACTCTCCCTCCACCACTCACCCGTACAGGTAGCGCTGAATGCTACCAGCTGCGTGTTATGCTGGGCAGGTCTTAATTGGCCCACCCACGTAAAATGGCGGTGCGCAGCCGATCGTGGGCTACGATTGGCTCCGTGCCCATCCCTGCCCGCTCCCGCCCAGCCTGCCCGAAATAGGTAAGATGCAGCCCCATGTGTGCGATAGTGTGTATGAGAGTGAAGTCAGTGAGATTTTGCACTTTAAACCTCCAGGCAAGTGTGTGATAATAAATAACCTTCTTTATTGTAAACTTACAAAAGCTTGCTGCTGGAAATTATGTAAATTAGGGCATCATTCCAAGGGTAAGAAAACACACACCCTTACATATAAACCTATTGCTTATGGGCAATAAAAAGAAACACATAAAATCTGTCCATGACAAAATAAAGAAGCTCTGACCTGCTGAGATAAACATTGCTGATGCAGCCTGTGAAATTAACGTACTGGTCGTGGAGTGAGCCTCCAAAGTAGAATTTTCCTTTGGGTTGTACTGTTTCCTCTGCGGGACAATCATCTTTTGTTTTATCTTTGTCATCCACCATTAACATACAACTGAAGAAAAATGAGGGGAAATTTACATGTCACAAAGTTACTTTATATATCAATGAGCATACAGCATTGGACTAGAATTCAATATCATTTTGTTGATGTACTGCATTGTGAAAATGAATTGCAACTAATATCATCTTCAAAGCAATGCAAGTTAATAAAACAATGGTAGATTAGGGCAAGCACACAAAAAGCTACTTAATCACAGTTTAACGGGGTTTTTTTCTCGACCTATTTGGTCAATTATACATTGAAATGTTGTCACTTGTGCTTTACGTTGAGTAACTAATCCAAGAGGGACACCTGATGGTCAGTGATCATCTGATCATCATAATGCAAGAGCTAAAGCCATATGAGGTCAGATCCTCCAGAACACATTTCCCAAGCTAAAAGATAAGAAGTGTGGTTTTGAATCCCAGTTATTCTATAGTTTGCACATATTTGGTGATATAACCTTAAGGGATTATGTTTCTACAATCAAAGCCAAATAAGTTTACACATGTTTATCGTCATCACTAACTCATTTAAATCTTAAGACTATTTCCAAAATTCAGTGTAGATATAAATAATTAGAAAAATGAAGCCAAACACTTTAAAAAATGCGCTACATTTATTTTCTGGTCATCTTCTCAGTGAGTCCTTGGAATACTCACCATCCCACCTGTCAAGGAAGACGTACTGTGAGGATTTATCATGCCTCAGGGAGATCAGCTTCGATTGAAATCTTTAAATAAAGATGATAAAAAAATTTCCCTGCCACGCCCCCTCATGTGACACTGTCACATGAGTTGGGACATGTCCATAACTTTTATTGAAACATTTCATAAAAAATTAAATACCCTCATGAAACCTCATCCCGCCCGTCGGCGAGCGGGCCCCGCCTCTGTTCGCCAACCGGAAGATGCTGCACATGAACAAGGAGCAGGAGTAGGCCATTCGCCCCCCCCGAACCTATTCTGCCATTTGATAAGATCATGGCTGATCTAATTGTAAACTCAGATCTGCATTCTGCTTACCCCTGATAACCTATCATCCCCTTGCTTACTAAGAATCTAGCCTCCTCTGCCTTAAAAATATTCAAAGACTCTGCTTCCACCACCATTTTGGGAAGAGGGTTCCAAAGACTCATGACCCTCTGAGTGAAAAAATTTCACCTCATCTCTGTTTTAAATGGGCGACCCCTATTTTTAAACAGTGGCTCCTAATTCCAGATTCTCCCACAAGAGGAGACATCCTCTCTGCATCCACCCTGTCAAGACCCCTCAGGATCTTATATGTTTCAATCAAATTGCCTCCTATTCTTCTAAACTCCAGCAGGAAAAAGGCTAGCCTGTCCAACTCTTCCTCATAAGATAACCCACCCATTTCAGGTATTAGCCTGGTAAACATTCTCTGAACTGCTTTCAATGCATTTACATCCTTCCTTAAATAAGGAGACCGATAGATGAGCAAAAACTGGGCAAGTTGGCAGAGGTGGCAGTTCATACAGCAAAATCTCCTGAAATTGTCAAACCAGAGTCAGCAATCCTTTACCATGATCACAGAATTGTTTCAGTGCAGAAGGAGGCCATTCAGCCTATCATGTCTGTACCAGCTCTGTGAATGAGCATTTCACTTAGTACCATTTTCCTTCCTTCTCCCCTTAACATTGCACATCCTTCCTTTTCAAATAACAGTCTAATTTCCTTTTCAATGCCACAATTGAACCCACCTCCACCTCACTCTCAGGCAGTATATTCCAGGCATTAACCACTCACTCGTGTGCAAACCTTCTTTCTCATATCGCTTTTGCTTCTTTTGCCAATTACTTTAAATCTGTGCCCTCTTATTCTTAATTCTTTCATGAGTGGGAACAGTTTATTCCTCTGTACTCTGTCCAGACCCTTCATGATTTTGAATACTTCTGTCAGATCTCCTCTCAGCCTTCTCTTCTCTAAGGAAAACAGTCCTAACTTCTCCGATCTATTCTCCAATCATGATCAAAAGCTATGGATTTCCAGCCCTTGACTCTTTCCTTCTGTTATGCTGCATGCTTGTGCTGTTCTGAATGTGGCATTCTTGCTTAATTTATATAAATGCATCGAGTTAATTAATCTGAAATCTGAGACTATCTCAAGTGTGTTGTGTTGACAATGCCATCTTCTGGATTGGGTTGGAGAGAAGAAAGTGTAGTCAACATTAGCAACTATGGATTATGTGTGTCTCAAAATGAGAGCAGTTTCTTTAGAGGCAGCAAATCAAAGGGCTGGAGCTTTTAATTCATGGGAGATACAGGGCTACTTACAAAAAGTACAACAAAACCATTGTAAGATGTAACAGCTCATTAATGTAGCTTAATATTACCATCATAGTGGTTGCATTGAGTTGTGTGGAATATCTGTTCCTTTGCAGGAAGAAAAACGTTAGTTTCATTGAGTCATGGCTTACTCTGTTATACAGACAAAGAACAAATATTGGTCCAGATGTTGCATTGAGAATAACAATGAGACTAACAGAGCTTACCTTCATTATGGAGTAAACTGGCCAACAACTTCAGAATTTAATGATTATTGATTTAAAAATAAAACCTTTATTTTACTCTTTCTTTGTCTTTTTTATCTCTCTCTTCCCTAATCCCAACTTTCTTCCCCTTTTGTTATTTCATTTTTTACACAAGATTGAAATCTGATTTATACTTCCTGGTTTAGAATCTGCCTCTGTGAGGATTCTTCCATCTGAAGAATCAGATTGACTCACAGATTCTCTGTAGAGGGAAGTGCAATGCAACAGAGGCCTAACGACAGTAATTTGCTACTCAAAAGTCTATGGACAGTTGTCTGCACAGTGAATGGTGTCATGTCAGCGGATCATAGCCCAAATTACTTACAGGCATATTGAACTTTTTGAGCAAGATGTGTTTTTTTTTTAAAAAGGACATACAAATAAAAGCTGGCTAAGATTTTAAAGTAACTACTTTCTGGAAAATTCCTATGTGGATTATACTTGACCGACTAGTCCAGACAGGCCCTGGAATGTTGCATCCAAAAAGGTGTCAAGGCCCAGTTCAGACAGAAATACTTGAAAGGGAGAGAGGCAATGAAAAAGACTGAACTCTAATTTCCTGTGCCTGTGGAGACAATGGAGACTGGTTACCACATCCTAGCAGAAACCATCTCTTGTTGAATAATGTCTCAGAATGTGGACATGACCTGAGTTGAAAAAAAACCAGATTCCAGGCAAAAGACATGTTTGTTTTTTCCCTTCTAGGAATACACAAGCATGGGGGTTAAAAAACCAGCTGCAAACCTGATCTGTGTGTTCTAGTTCTGGTGTGCTAGCGTGTGCTGTGAGAACAGCAACTAGGCATCCCTGCAACTTGCAGGTTAAAGCCTCTCTCTCTGGCTGGAGGCAAGTCAGCAAAGACACAGACAAAAAGGAAACAGGACAACTCCTTCAGCTAACTTGCAGAACCAAATGTCTCCAAACCAACTGCTCAACTGCCAAAATCAGCTCGACCGGAATCACCCAACTTAACGACCGCAACATTTCACCATCTACTCCTCACGGGCAAGCCAAAGACTGATTTGTATACCATTTTTTAACTTTTATTTTTTGACTCAACTTCTCATGTCTGATCTGTGTATATGTGTGTTGTGTTTTTATTATTTTTCATGGGCTTTAGTAACAAATAAACTTATTCTTTCTTTGACTCAAGAAAGCCTGGTTAAATTAGCTCCTTCTAAAACATAAATACATTTGGACTGGGAAAAGGTGTCCACAAGGGAAGGGATCTTTTTTTAAATTAACCTTGTTGCGACCAACCGAGAGGGTTGAATAAAGAAAGGGAGCCAATTCATCCCTCCTCATCCGGGAGCATAACAATTTGGGGTACCTCGCCCGGGGATTGGTCGTAACAATATTGAGCGCCATATCTTTGCCACTGATTGCAAGATCCAGGCCACTATTTTAGTGTTTAATAACAAATACTGGTGTCTTGAAGTGCTATGAAAATGGCATTGGTCTCTACGCGTTTGCAGAACAATGTAATTTATTAACCTGTTTGGTGACTTACTTTACTCATCAATGTGAATGTCAATGCTGGGGAACAGGACATTTTTCAATTTCTGTTATCTGCCCAGCCATCATATTCATCCTCGTTCTAAGAAAACATATATGTTGTTGGTCTCCAGGATTAATTCCTGCTATAAAGCAGAGGTCTGCCAGTGCAAAAATCGAGATCCTGGTAGTATTGTAGTGGGAATGCTGATAAATGGAGATTCAAAATCAAGACCCAATAAAGGCCTTGTCAGAGTCTACGGCCTTCAACAGATAAGTGCTTGAAGGTAGAATGAAGGTAGAGAAGGTGGTTATATGGCCCACTCCCTCCATGGGTCACCTCAGGACAGTTTCTACCAATTTCCAGAGCAAACCACCACTTTTATCTGTGGACCTGGAAGTTGGCAGCAACACAGATGCTAATAAGATCACTTTTTCATGATCTAGTTCCTGCCTTTGACACCATTTGCATCTGATAGGCTGGGGGAAGAAACGGGAAATGCCATCCTATTGGGAGGTGTGGGGGATAAGAAATCCCAGTTAGGGTGAAGAACTGATGATAGGTCAATCCATTTTCCCATGCTCCTATTTAATTTCGGACAATGTCACAGAGGAAATTCCCTCCATTACCTCATTATAAAGTATGTTTATCAGTTGCATCACTGGGGATATCCTTGCTTACACTTTATATTAATTTGAGCATTTTAAGAATAAAACAACCAGAATAAAGTATTCAAAATAAAAACAGGAGATGTTGGAAAAACTCAGCTGGTCTGTCAGCATCTGTGGAGAGAGAAACAGAATTAATGTTTTGAGTCTAATATGACTCTTTTTCAGAATAAAGTATTCACTCCTGAGGCTTGAGACTGCTATGTGCACATGATTTTTAATAGCCGACAGCCTTAATGTCCTATGGATGAGGTGAGCTGTTAGGAGAATACAAGTTAAGGTTAAAACCCTACAGAGTTCTGAAAATAGGAATGATCAAAATGAAAGATTTTAACTACCTGATTCTTTTCCTTCCTTTTATGAAATCATAGATGTAACTGTTGTAGTCAGATATAACATAGCTGATTGTGCAGGGCAGCGCTTCACAACTTTGTCCAGAGCAGCAAAACTCACATACTAGACCTAACTCAGCTTGTTTCACATTTTGAGATGGCTCGAGTTTCTTTGTTAATGACATTGGCCGGAATTTTCCAGCCCCACCTGCACCGGGGCCGGCGAGCTCTCCGTTCACATCGGTGGGACTGGAAGATCCCCCCGGCGTGAGGGACTGGAAAATTCTGGCCATTGAGTTGGAACTAATCCATAGTCAGTATCAAAATACATGAGAGCAGAAGATGATTACCCTGATGGGGTGACAGTTGCTCTAATGAAATGATTCCTTCCATCATTATATTGCTTCTTTGTTGATTGTATTGTTGTTTCTTTCATTTTGAAAATGACTGTACCATTGTCCAGTGAGAGGGCGAAGATATCAGGCTGAAAAGAGATTTACAAGCATAACCATTGGGAAGCATTGGTGGTACTCCACTGCCTGTGACACTGACCTCATAAAAGTGTATAACTCACAGTAAAGCATCAGTGACTATTTACGTTACATGGTTATGAAAAATACTTAAAAGATTTCAGTTGGGGAGTTGATGGTGTGATGTAAACCACGCTCTCCTTTCACTTTTTGGGACCGGGGTTAAAACCTTCCCCTTAATTCTTATTGTAATCATCTTAAAGTTGTGCCATCATACTACTGCCTTGCATATTATCAACTTATTAGTATCAAGCAAAGCCCAATTAATGCTAAGAAAACATTCAAATATTAATTTTGTCAGTTAATTGAACACATTTTACAATAAATAGAAGTCAGTGATGCTAAGTTACTGCAATATTCTTGAACTGCCTTTGCAACATCAGATGTTAATTCTGTCAGTTAGTAATATCTATTTCATTATTTTACGTGTATTCACAGTTTAACATTCACTTGTTACTAATTATATTATCCTAGCCATGATAATAAATGCTAGTTCACAATGTTGTGGTGTACATTCCTCTTTAATGGCTTTGGCAAAGAGAGGTTACAACATTCATACTTATATGTATCCCAATATAGGGTTGGCAGCGTAAGTGTTAATGTAATCAAATCGATTGATGGAAGATAGTTCAAACAAGACACATTCAAGCATCTGGTACCCTAAAGGAGGAAAAAAATTTCCACTAATTCCTTGATGAAGAGTTGAGGTGAAAGATTTAAAGATTCACCTCATACCCTGTGATTAATATCCCTTCCAATGTTTAACTGGGAATGCACAAGGACAATCCTTATTGTGGTATCAACAAAACTGTAGGAATGGACCCCGATTGAAGGTTTTCCATTCAGTTAATAAAATTTGTACTTCTACAAAAAAACACAAAGACATTTTCTCTAAAATATGGGAAGTACTTCTACTTTGACTTCCCCTTTAAAATTTCTCTCTGATACTCACGCCTTCATTGTAATAGAAAAGCAGTCCACTGGATTGTAATGTCCTAAAATTGAAGCCTCCTTCAAAGTTTGAAAATGGTGTAATCTTTTCGCTGGAAGAGATGAAACCCTCCCCATTGAAATAAGCCATGCGTGACATCTGTGGGCAGGAAGTAGAATATTGAAATATATACTTAGAAGAACCAACTGTGTCCAAAAGCAAACTTTTGACAAAAGTAACACTTTCAGCTATACAACTAATCATTGGCTGAATGTTTTTTCTTTAGTCAGATATGGCCTGGGATCATTGTACCCCTAATCCGTGACCCACAACAGAACTGCTGCAAAATGTATCTCAAGGCTTCCACTTATGGTCTAATTGGACTGCTTGTTGTCAGAACTGGGATTCTGCACTGTTGCTTTCCGATTTCTCTTCATGTGTAGAAGAGAAGGATTAGGAATTGGGGAAATTCTGGCACCCAGTATAAATGGAAAGGCTTTTTCGATCAATTTACAAGGATTAATCAATTACGGTACCACAAACCAAACAAACCATAAAGAATATGCCATTAAATAGCAGGATACAAGTTTCTTACCAGCCCGCATAAGGAAGTGCGCCCTCTGCAGTTGTGGCAATTCCACACGCAGCCTTGTTTAAACTAAACTTGTTTCCTTTCTCTCAAAATGCCCAAGGTGGCTTATTTGAAGTCAAATGCTTACCACGTGGAAATTGTACAGGGTTGCAACAAATGGTAGAGCTCAGATGAGTTTCCATTATTAGTTGACACTTTTTGTGCAAGGAAAATTACAAGAAAGGCAACTTATTTTTTAAATGTGTTAATTTTCTATCTGGTGGGGCCTTGATGTAAGCTATGATATGTCAGTTACATTCAGAAACCCAATACTGCTCCAAGCCCCATCAGTCATACAGGGATTCACTTACAAGTGATTCCTCCGGACAACCACTGCTGACTCCTAATGTCTCCTCTTCCTCTAGTATATTGAAGTCTCTCCTTTGGAACTGGAAACTCCTGAGGCACCCCCGAAATCCAGCATCCACAGCTATGTATGACTTTAGACTATGCAGAAAAACAGAAACTGAAGTTGAGATTATAAATTCATTATTTTTAATGTTTGACTATGATAACAAATGTTTTGGGATCTCTGGTTAACAGCAAATGCGAGGCATAAAAGAAACAACACTAATTTGTTATCAGTGAAATTTCTGTAGCAAAATCCTGCAGTATATAATGAATTCTGTCACAGTAATTAATGGGTATCTGTCATGTGTTGGGATTCAAACAAAGGATTTGAAAATGAGTTACCTTTAAGCCATGTGTTTTAAATTAAAATGGGTTACCACAGGGTTAGAATTCTCCTTACAGCCATATGCTGCAGCCTCTGAGACAAAAAGGAGATTAGGCACTAATGAACCAGGCATTGATAATGTGCTTGCATAATGACAGAGGATGGGATGTAGGAGCAGGAGTAGGACATACACTCTCTGCACAGTTAATTTGCTATATCGCCCCAGGCTCCCTGCAAACATCCAATAGCAATAAACATTATCATTGTTATGGCCTATTCACTTGCACCTAACATGGAATGTTTGTCAAAAGCCGATGCTTGTGGGAGGGCATTGATTTTTACTGACAGATCTACTGGTGAATCTTGAATCGTGTATCAGTCAGAAGGACAGTCTTCCAACTTCCTATAGGTGGTAACATAAAAAAGAGAAAAGTCCATTATCAAGGTCAGTTAAACAGTTAAGTCAGAGAACATCCTAGCAAGTGAAAACTTAATCTTATGCTCAGAGCCAGTTAGAATCAGAAGGCTGACAAGAAAAAGTTGTTAGCCACTCACATGCAATTATGTATTAAGATTTATTATTTTCTTATTGAAAAGGATGGATTTAAAGCTTATTGAAATTAACGAGTTTTGACCTTAGCTATCACTCTTTACATTCACTAGTTGTCTGTAAATTAATTCATCTTTAACAATTTACATATTGTCCTGTTTTACTAAAGAATTTCAAGTCAACCTATGGAAAGAGTAGAGAAGCAAATAGGAGCACACATGCAGGAGACACAATATCCAGCCTATATCAAAAGGGATATTACTGTTATGAACCTGGATTATGCTTCAGATGGTTAGACTTTGGGCAACTAAATAGTGGGGTGAAGGGTTCAAATGAGGAGAGATTTGGAAGGTTAAAGTGAAAGGACAAGGCAATAGTACAGGGTATCAATGCAGACAATGGTAAACAGAGTGTGACAGGAAGGGACAGGGTATACAAACATAGGAGTGCACCAGCAAATAAGGTCAGAGTAGGGAAAAAAAGGTAAAAAGACAATTAAAGGCTCTTTATCTGAACGCATGCAGCATTCATAACAAGATGAATGAATTGATAGCATAAATAGAATTAAATAACTATGAAGTGATAGCCATTGCAGAGACATGGGGCTGAAGTTTTTGTTGATGGGCAGGCGTGCGCCTGACCCGCTTGAGCATGAAATGGCGCATGTTGACGTCAGCCAAGCTTGCTGACATCTACGCACAGTCGCGCGATAGTTCAGTTGGCGGGCGCGCACTGGAGTCGGCAGCGTGCCTGCCAATAAGTAAAAGGCCTGTTAAGGCCATTAAATAATTAATTTAATTAAATCTTTTGCCGCCCATCCAACCTAACGGTTGGCGGCCAGACAAAAAGGCCAAGCGGCCTTTGCATTTTTTTCCTGGAAACCTCATCCACAGCTGGGATGAGGTTTCCAAAAGCAAATAATAATAATAAAATAAAAGTTTTAAAATTTTATTAATAACAGAGTCACATGAGCAGGGACAAGTTCTATTACATTTTTATTTTCTTCATTTTCTTTTTTAAAAACGCTTCATCTCCCTGAGGCAGCTCTGTACCTCAGGGAGATTATGCAGTGCTCACTCATGCGCATGAGCGAAGTTCGTGCTCGGTCCTCTCACCCTCCTCCCCCTGCCCACACAGGCAGTGCTCAGCGCTGCCATTCGAGTTACATGCTGGGTGGGCCTTAATCTGCCCGCCAGCATGAGATCACAGTCCGGTCCTGATCGCGGGCGACGATCAGCTTCCTAGCCACCCCCCACCCGACCCCGCTGAGCCTGCCCGCCAAGGTCCAAATTCTGCCCGTGGTTGCAAATCGATCATGGGTGGGACCTAAATATTCAATGGTATTTGACATTTTGGAAGGACAGGAAGAACGGAAAAGGAAATGGGGTGGCTCTATTAATAAAGGATGAGATCAGTACAGTAGTGTTGGTTCAGAGGATAAAAATGTAGAATCAGTTTTGGTGGAGATAAGAAATAGCAAAGGAAAGAGGTCACTGGTAGGAGTGATTTATAGGTCCCTCCCTATTTTCATAATCTTCACCAGCTCCGAAATCCTCCAACATAACTGCACCCCACTAATTTTGGTCTCTTGAGCCCCCCCAAAATTTGAATTGCTCCACCTTTTTTGGCTGCACCTGCAGTTGTCTATGTCCAAGCTCTGAAATACCCTTGCTACACCTCTCTGCTTCTCTCTCCCACTTTCCTTTTTTAAGACACTCCATAAAACATACCTCTTTAACCAAGCTTTTGGTCACCTGACCTAAAATCTTGTTATATGGCTAGGCATCATATTTTGTTTTATAACGCTCCTGTGAAGCACCTTGGGACACTTTATTACATTAAAGATGCTATTTAAAATAAGTAGTTTTTGTTATTTCTCAACTCAATCCAAAGAGACTCCATCTGAACACTACCATTGATAAACAGATTCACTCTTACAGCTGCAAGTGTTTTATAACTAGGGATATTTTGCTCCCAGTCCTGCATTAATAAGGTCAAGCTTCTATCAAAGTTACATCTTATCCCGATTCCTTCATTCTGTTTATTCTCTTTAATGCTCCCGAAACTGGACCTATTCATACTCCTCAGTGTCATTTTGCCTTGAATTTTTATCTTATTCTTCCCTGCTCCTGTTTTTTAGCTTTTCTGTTAAGGTATGTCTCGCCATACCGATTTTCTTGAACTTGTTATTTGAAAATTGTTTTTCCTGATCACTATAATTATTTATAACACTTCCTAATATACTCCTAATGTCAATAATCTCATTACGCACCACTAAAATTATTATTTAAAATTCATAGAACTATCAAGTTTGTCTGCCAGGAAATTATCAACAGTTTGGTTCAGATAGAGTTTATTCCTCTGGTATAGCACCTGCACATACTCCGAAGTCCTAACAAAGGTACTTGGAAAAGCCTATCCAGGCACCATCCAAAATGTGCCACTGACCTGAAAAGCTTTCTTCTATGCCACTCTTCCAATCACATGCTCAGCTGCCAAACTATCTTCTGTCTGTCTAGCTTAATTTTTGGCACAGGTCATATTCCAGAGAATACTAGATCTGAGTTTTTGTTATATTCCAATACCTTCACATTATCTATTTGTCTTTTCCTGTGCTTACTGGTTCTTTAAGTAGTACGAGTCAAGTTGTATCAGACATTACAAAAGTGGTCCATATAATATCTACCATCTCTATTTCCTTCAGAAACAGTATCTGGAGACTGATCTTCCATCAAATTCTTCACATTTCAGAATAGAGAAGCAGTTGGCTACTTTCAGACCCCTGATTGTGGGCCTCCTGACTTTTGTCTCCCTTTCTTCTTCCTTTTGACTTGTTCTAGTCTTCTGGCTTCTCATCTTCCTGCAGGGTCACTCATGCTATGGAATATTTAATCTAAAACTTTCTCCTCAGCCTATGTACTGCATGATGGGGGGTGTCTATTTTTTTCAAGTATGGTTAGACCTGCCCGATGATTTGAGCATTGATAATATTTGTAATGCCTATACAGGCAGGTTTGATCAGGGACTTAACCGTGTAATTATGAATAAGAAGAGCAAACAAATAGTCATTTGGTAGTACAGAACTTGACTATTGCTGGAAAAAAAGATTTTTTTGTCGAAGCTTTTTGTCTTGCACTCATCAGGATAATTTGCAAGAAAATACCAATGTCAGGGAAACAATATATTTATACTATGTGAGAAGAGAATGCTGATTGGTTGGCAAGTGGACTCTGATTGGTAGAGGCTTTTCCATGATGAATGCACCTGTTAATGGTGACTGACAGTTAACTGCCAAATATTGTTTGAAATTTGAACCAGGCAGCTTGACTCTGATTGGTCAAGACATTGCCCTGGGGAATGAACCAGTGAATGGTTGTCACTTACTTTGTGTAGCTGAAACAGGTACAATGTGTGTACATGTTTTTTCTGTCTGCAAAGAACAGAGCTCTGTGCATTAATATATATAGCTTCCAAAAGATGCAAAAGCGCCACAGTGCAAGCCCAACTGACAATCTTAAATTAATAAAAGTAAAATACTGCAGATGCCGGAAATCTGAATTGATTGTCAATGTAATTCTTAGCACACTGAAGATTATTTATCAAATGTTGTCCAATCGTGTAATTGCATCTAATGTTCGACACTGTGTTTTGAGTTTTGCAAGCATGGGCTAGTAGAGTACAGGCTGTACCTTGCTCGTTGTGAACAGCCGAAGGGACATGCTGTTTGATGCAATCCACCAGTCTTTGGGACGTACGGCATACATATCTAGCATCACATTGGCACTGAAATTCATATACCACATTACTCATTTGTGTGATAGGAAGAAAGTCTTTTTGGCTTGATGGCAGCATCCTATTAGTGACAAATACCACTCGTGTTGCTACTGCATAGTAAGCAGCATGAAACAGCTAGCTTCACCTGTTGCTCAAATTTTTGAGATACCTTGCCCTTCCAGGATAATCTAAGTTAGACTGGACAACATTCAGTGCCAAAAGTGATGGCCTTGAACTCGTTCGTGAGTTTGCGTGAAATGATCTGATCAGGGTAGCCATTATCCTGCAGGATGTCTTTGATGCACCCTATTTCAGCATCAAGCTAGCATGATGAGAAAATGGTTTGGGCCTTACTTACGAGTTTGTTGATAAGGCCAATCTTAAAGCGCATGGAACTGCAAAAGTCCCAACGCGTATAATGACCATGCGGTAGACCATGGTGGTGAACACCCTGGCAGATTTCTCAACTAATACGTCAAGGAAAGGGAGTTCATTTGACTGCTCTATTTCAAATGTGAATTTTTCAATAAAAGAGTAAACATTAACATAACTGAAATATTTTGCTTAGTTGTGTGGTTATTTAAATATTTTTTAGATAATTCAGTTAGAATACTTTACAAAGGTTCAGGGTAAGGCAAAATCATTATTTTTAAGGTAATTGTATGAAAATTCTGCAAAGCAGATTAAAAAATAATATTTAAACTATACATTAACTAACCTTGATAAGACATGAGCAGGAGCTCCACCAACATAGACATCAGTGAAATACATGTCCTTCTTTTCATTTTCAACATTTTTTACATTGATTCTGTCAATCAGCAGGATCATCTTCTTATAATTATGGTAAATGAATGCTACCTGAAGGAAAATACAAACCTGGTTTAATAGACCTCCTCAGAAACAGAAGGTTTAAAATGCATACACTGCAATGGCTGCTTTCAGAATAGCCAACATATGTAAAAATAAAATAAAACTTGAAATGAAGTACAAAATACTGAAGGGTAAAAGTTTGTTCGCATAGCATCTCATTGATATCATTGAAGAACACTGCATGGACTTTGCAGGTGGTGGCACACATGCTGCCTACCCCTGGGGAATCAACCAAGTCTGTGTATTGCTGTTTGAAGCAGAACTACATGAACAAATTCTCCCCTTAACTGTCTTGTTCAGTTTTGGAAAGGAACTCATGTTTCCTCCTGAATGAGTGGCTTGCAAACTCCTCGATGACACTTAATAATTGAATTCACTTTTTCATCCATACTTGCAATCACCAACAACAGTAACTTATATTTGCATAGTGTCTTTAACTTATTAAATTAAATTAAGTTGCTTCACAACTCGGAACATTATAAAACAAAGCCACATAAGGAGATGATAGGTCAGATGATTAAAAGCTTAGTCAAAGGTATGCGTAAACGAGTGTCTGAAAGGAGGAAAGTGAGGTAGAGGGCCAGAGAGGGAGGAAATTCCAGACGTTGGGGCCTAGGTAACTGAAGGAATGGTAACCAATGGTGGAGTGATTAAAATTGAAGACATTCAAGAGGCCAGAATTAGAGGAATGCAGGTACCTCGTGGGGTTGTGGGATTGGAGGAGATTACAGAGATAGGGAGACCCAGATCATGAAGGGAGTTGAAAACAAGAATGCGAATTCTAAAAGCAAGGCATTGCTTGACTGGGACCAATGTAGACCAGCGAGCATGGGGACAATATCAATCAAGATAAAACAATAATATGTACATTTATGTAGACCCTTTCACATCAAAATTATTAAAAGCATTTGAAATAAATTGTATTTTTAACTACAGTAATTGGCATTATAGGGAAAAGCAGCTGCCAATCTGTGTCAGCACAAATAGACATTTATAGCTGATCTGTGGTATTAGATGAAGATAATATTGGTCAGGTGAACATAGGTTGCAAATCTATGAAGCATTATCTGGTTATGCAAAATTCCTTTGCGTGTTGTTCTAATTAAGTTATTACCTCACTTTATTTTAAAGCATACAGAGAACTAGCCTAGACAAAAGGATTATTTGGTCATTCAGCATTTAATTCTTTTGGTACTGAATGCTTTTGTCTATTCCTCAGTCAAGTAATTTGCCAATGGACCCATTCAATCCACTGGCCCAGGCAAGAAGTGACAAAATTCCTAGTGTGCATTGATAATGAAAATTACACAGCTATATTTAATAATGTACATGTGGTAATGTTGTCCTTTTATTATAGGCACAGAAGTGATCAATGATAATATCACAAGCTGAATTATTCAAATATTAATTGCAAGCCATCCTTACTAATACATTTTAATACAATATTCTATGATTAATAGTTAATCTAAACTTTCATTTTACATTTATGAAACATTTTAGACCTGAGGCATTCCTTGAGTTTCCAAAGAAGTCAAATCCTGCCTTGTATCATTTACCTCATGATATTTTGCATCATTTATACGTTTCCTCTTATCAGTATCCTCTAGGACAACAGGGCCTTTGCTGAATCCAAAATCATAAACCAAGCGTATGTAACCATTTTGCATTTCCATACTGAAGAACATATCCTGAGAGAAGTATAGAAAAATATATTTGTATTAAAAACAAATGAATGAGAATATGCTTCAAGCATGCCTTGAAATGTCATTGCAAATGAGTTAAAAGTACTGTGGCATTCAGAAGTACTTAATAGAGAATTCAAATAATTTAATAATAAAAACCCCTTGGTGATTTGGGGGTGGGGACCGCTCGCCGAGGGGAAAATGACGCGGGATGACGTTGGGAGGAATCCCCGATGTCATCCCGGGCCATTTAAATTTTTAGGAAGGCGGGCGGACAGCGAAATCAGCTGTCCGCCCGCCGACCTGTCAATGGCCAATTGAGGCCATTGACAGGCTAGTTAAGATAATTAAATACCTGCCCGTCCAGCCTTAAGGCTGGCGGGCAGGCTAGGAGCCCCAGTGGGCTCCAGATTATTCATGAAACTTCATCCACTGGCGGGATGAAGTTTCATGTCTGTTTTTTAAAAATGTAATAAATTTTAAGTATTTATTACTAACATGTCCCATCTCGTGCGACATTGTCACATGAGGGGACATGTTAATAATTTTAATATTTTTCTATTTTTAGACTTTACTTACCTGTCACGAATCTCCTTGAGACAGGACTTTGACAGATGGGGATTCCCTCCCAGCTCCGGAACAGGAAGCGCATAGCACTTCCTGTCGTGCAGGCCGCTGGGCGGGCCTTAATCAGCCCGCCCACTCAAAATGGTGGCTGGCCCCGTTTCGGTGGCGGGGGTTGGCTGTCCACCCACCGCCGAGCCGATGGGGCCCACACGCCATCCAAGGGCAAAATTCTGACCCACAAATTCTGGAAATCTAAAATAAGAATAAACAAGTCATGGCTGAAATAGACAGCAGGCTGGCCAGTAAAAGGTGAAGGGTGATGGAATCATAATCACATATTAACTCATGTTTTCTCCATCAAATGCAGACTGCCCTGCTGTCCATTTCAAACGTATTATCTGGGAGCAGTGAACATGGGAGTAATACATTCTTTAGATTTCCAAGACTTAAAAACTCATCTGATATTAGCCAAAACAACTAATATAATTATGATCACATTGAGATGTTATGTCATAGCAGTTGGTAAAGGCTGCTCTAATTCTTTCTCCTATCTGGAGGATTTATTAAATAATTTACTTCACTCAATTTCTTTTCAATTCTGTAAAGCCCACTAAATCTTGCATGTAATAAATCACCTAGCACTGGTAACAAAACTAATACTTTCTCTCCAGAAACAGAACTGCGGGCTTTAACTTTCTTATCTGCCTTCACTTTCATCACTTGCTGTGATATCTTTAAAAGTTTCGTAGCCAACTCACATGCTCTGTTCAATCCTTCCCTGAAATTTAATACATAATCCAAGAGAATAGTTTCTGAATTTTGACCCACCAATTTCTCATGAATTAATTTCAGTGCCCCCCTTACCTCATGACCATAAACTAGTTCAAAAGGGCTAAACCAGTCAATGCATTAGGAACGTTTTTAATAGCAAATAACAAGAATGGAATTCCTTTGTTCCAATCCTGTGAATAATTCGGACAGTACGCTCTCATCATAGTTTTTAAAGTTTGATGCCATCTTTCCAAAACTCCTTGTGACTGCGGATGATAAGCTGTTGACTTAAACCGTCTTATCCCCAAACTGTTCATTACTTCCTGAAACAGCTGTGACATGAAGTTTGACCCCTGATCTGACGCATTTCCTTAGGTAAACCATATCTTGTAAAAAATGTAATTAACTCCTCCACAATCTTCTTAGTTGAAATATTTCTTAAAGGTATCGCTACAGGAAACCTGGTAGACACATCCATTATTGTCAGTAAGTACTGATTTCCACTTTTAGTCTTGAGGGGGGGGGAAATCCTACACAATCAATCAATCATGGCCCTAGTAAAAGGTTCTTCAACTGTTGGTATTGGGATTAAAGGTGCCAGCTTCATCACTGTTTGTGGTTTTCCTGTTACTTGACATGTATGATAGGTTCTACGGAATTTGACTACATCCCTGTGCAATCCTGGCAAAAAAAATACCTCTGTATCTCTTCCTAACTCTTGTGTTTTCCTAATTCTTAAATGTCCCCCCATTGAGATTTCATAAGCAATCCTCAGAATCTGATTTCTATACCTTAATGGGATAACAAACTGATGCATCTCCCTCCAACTTTCATTTGCTGAGGCATGATCTGGCCTCCATTTTCTCATTAAAACATTGCCCTTAAGGTAATAACATACTGGAATACATTTTGCTTCTGTTTCTGAATAAGTTTTCTGATATAACTGCTTTAATTGCTATTCATTTTTCTGTAACCCAACTAACCTCTTTAAGTTAAAAACTTCAGCTGAATTGTTCTATAGTCTTTCCTCCCGAACAACGTTATCAAAGACAGTGCCAGCTAATTGGATTTTGACACCTTCTCCTTGCCTTTGAACTGCCTGCCTTCTTTGTTTATCTTGTTCTTCCAGATGAGCTTTTGATCTCGTCACCACACAATCTGGAAACAATCCAGGAGGCTCCTTATGTAACACTGCTGTTGAAAACACTTCCACAGGTTACTCAACTGCCCTAGGCATCACCCACATTTGTGATTCAGCTCTATCATTATCCAGAATAAATTGAACCCTGCAATGGGCAATTTTTGCACTACTCCAACAATAGCTTCACCTATCCTCCATTTGCTCTTTAAATTTACCTTCCACAATGGAGTAGATTTAGCATTTCCATGAAACGCAGTTATTATCACCTGCTCCTGCAATACTCCCTCTGAACAGCAAATATCACTATCCCACAACATTAAAGATTGACTCGCCCCTGTGTCTCTTAACATTGTAACATCTTTACCTATTCCACCCTGTACACATGGAAAGACTTTCACATACAAGGGCCAGAATCTTCGGGTCGGCGAGCGGAGGAGGGCCCCGCTCGCCGACGCGTAAAATGACATGCAGTGATGTCGGACATGCGTCCTGATGTCACTGCACGTCATTCCGATTTTCAGTTCAGCGGGTGCGCACTGGACTCAGCTGCGCGCCCGTCAAACTGTCAAAGACCTATTAAGGCCATTTAAATGTCAATTGATATACTTAACGGAGCTGCCACCCAACCTTAAGGTTGGCGGGCAGGTGAACAGCCTTTGCATTTATCACAAAATCTCATCCACAGGCGGGATGAGGTTTCATGAAGTGTTTATAAATTGAATGAAAGTTTTTATTAAAGCTCATTGACAGGTCCCAGCTCATGTGATATTGTCACACAAGGGGACATGTCCTAAATTTTTTATTGTCTTTATTAAAATTTTTAAAAAGCAAACTAATCTCCCTGAGGCAGCTCTGTGTCTCAGGGAGATTCCTGCGCTCTTTCGCACACATGCGCGAAAAAGCGCAGGCACCGACTCAGCCTAATCCCTACGCCCACATAGAGAGCGCTCAGCGCTTCCTGGTGTGAATCAAGCTGGGCGGACCTTAATTGGCCCACCCACATAAAATGGCAGCACGTAGCCGATCGGCTGCGCGCCCACCTGTGCCTGCTCTGCCCAACCCCCACGACGAAAAATCCTCCCCAAAGTCTTTCAACATTTCTGCAACCTGCTCCTCAGAATTCTCTTGGGTAAATTGTGAACACATTCTTTATCTATCACTGATTCTCCCTGTTTTACCTGTACACAAACCATTGGTTTTCCCTGTGCCTGAACCTCAGAACCCACAGTACTTTTACTTTCAGAACTTCTCTGTATCCCAATAATTCCAACAGATTTTTCCTGCAATTTCCAACATACTGACTTTGTGTGCCCCACTTTATTACAATGAAAACACCTCAATTTTCGAATGTCATTCCTACCCTCAGCACCTTCCTTTTTATTCTGAGAAAAAAACTTACAGGGAATTCCCAGCCATTCCTTTTCTTCCCTGGCTACCTACCTTGCTTTCACCTTCCCACTTTCTATCCTTTTCTGATTTGAAAGGATGAGGAACAAAAAGTTTAGCTATGTTTACTAACTCATAATCATCAGCTATCTCTGCTGCTTGTCGTACAGTTTGAACCTTCTGTTCCTCTACATAATTTCTCACTACCGAAGGGATTGAGTCTTTAAATTCTTCCAAAAGAATTACTTCTCTAACAGCTACATATGTTGTCTCTATTTTTTAATGCCCGTATCCATCGGCCAAAGTTACTCTGTTTTACCCTCTCAAGCTCAATGGGCTGAATTTTGCCTTCGGCGAGCAGGGGGCGGGGCCTGCTCGCCGGCGTGTAAAATGACACGGGATGACGTCAGGGGCAACTCCCGACGTCATCCCCCTCTATTTAAATCTTCAGGAAGGCGGGGGCGCAGCAAAATCAGCTATGCGCCCGCCGACCTGTCAATGGCGAAATGAAGCCATTGACAATGGGCAGGCCAGGAGCCCCGGTGGGCTTCTGAACCGGCGGGATGAGGTTTCATGTCGGGTTTAAAAGACTTTAATAAAGCTTTAGTGAAATTTAATAACATGTCCCATCTCGTGTGACATTGTCACATGAGGGGGAGATGTTAAGGATTTTTTTATTTTTCTATTTTTAATGTTTGTACAACTGTCAGTAACCTCCCTGAGGTAGCACTTAGCCTCAGGGAGATGTGCGCTCTTTCTTGCGCATGCGCGAAAGAGCGCACTCTCGCATTTCGGGAATCCCCCCCCACCCGCACAGGAAGCACATAGCGCTTCCCGCTGGGCGTCACGCTGGGCGGGCCTTAATTGGTCCGCCCACTTAAAATGGCGGCAGGGCCCGCTTCTCCGGTGGGGATCAGCTCACCGCCTGCTGGAGATTGGGTCGGGCCTGCCCGCCCGGTAGGCAGAAAATTCTGCCCAATATAAGTTTTCCCAGGCTGTTTTCTCATATCCCTAAATTTCTGCCTGTAAGCTTCATGAGCTAACTCGTATGCACTCAAAATAGCCACATCATAATTAACCAATAACTCTTCAGACAACGAAGCATATACCTCATGTGCTCTATCCAGCAACTTAGGCTGTAATAATAACATCCAGTGCTTCTGTGGCCATTTCATCTATTTAGCTATCTTCTCAAATGAAATAAATAATGCTTCAACATCTTTTCCCTCAAACTTTGGAAGAGCTTGTAAAAATCTAAACATCTTACACACTGGGTTTTAGGTAAAAGGTTTTTCCATCATAAGAACTCTCCTCAGAAACCAAGATCTCTTTTTTAACTTCCAGCCTTCTAAACAGGTATTCTCTTTCTGTCTCTTTCTCTCTTTCCTGAAATTCTAGTTCCAGTTTCCTTTCTTTCTCTTGCCTTTACACTTGTTCCCTTTTAAATGTTGTTTCTAAATCCTTTGCTTCTAATTCAAGTTTTTTTCAGTTCTTTGCTTGTTGAAATTCAATCTTCTTCATTTCAAACTGAAGTCTCACTGCCTCCAGCTGTGACTCACTCGTGCCAGGTATCACTTCCGACTGTAGATGCTGTGCTATACTTTTAATCATATCTGATTTCCCCTGCAGGTAACCTCAATTTTAACTTATCTGCCAACTCTGTTAACTTACTCTTGGTTATTTTTTACAAACCAATCAGAGTTATATCTTCTCCTCCCAGACAAGTCTTAGCAATTGCCGAAGCCATCTTGCAGTCTCACCACTTCTAAAAAAACCTCACCAACTTCTGAATTCAAAGTGCTTCTCATCCTTGTAACCTTAAGGTGTACCAATTCCGAACCAATCAAGAATTATAAATATTATCCTGGACAAGCCCCCAGTTGTTATGACACTGCAGTTGGTAAAGGCTGAGTTATTTAAAATCCCAGTGGGAAACTTTAAACAAGTATCATAGCCTATATTTTCCATTGGTATGTTTGAGATGCAACTCTGAATTCAGAAATGAAACCACCAAGCCTCCAGAGGTTGTTTGTATAAATTAAATTAAACATTAATTAATTTTACAAGGTATTAAACACATATACATCTACAAATTTCTACCATAATAACTATTAAACAAATCTCCAAATTAATCACTCCTAAAGTCTTCACCATGACAACAATAACCCATTGACTTTAAACAAACACTAGGCAAAGCATATTTTATCTTACAAATTCAAAATGAGGTTCCTTTCAATTTGTTTCCTTTGCAGACAGTTGTAGGCTTACAGGCACTTAGATATCACATGCCTCTACCTCCCACACACAAAACTCTTCTGTATATATCTAGCCTTCCCTTTGAATGTAAATTCTCATTGTATCACCAGGTCCTTTGAACTCCACCTCTTCTAACAATAAAACCCCTTTCATAGTACCAATTTTATTAGTAATATAAACATGTTGCTTGGTGGCTCCTAGATAGGTGCAAGATTTTACCCCAGTCTTTGAATGGTTTATTCAACAAATTTCAAATGCACTCTTTGCCTGACTGTTTCATATCTCAAAACTACTATTCATCAAAGCACCCAGACTAGCTGGCTTTAATCCAATTAACACACACAACCTCACAGACACAGACCCTACTACAAGTCTCATTTAAAATAATTTCCAATAACATTATATACATTAATATCTCTTCATGACATGGGAGTAAAATTCTCATTTGAATTTAATGGAAACTTATATGATGGAAATTTATCCAATTTTGATGGCTTACTCATATTGTTAATGTTTTTGCTTCTACAAAGCCCTTTTATATGGTTGTGATAATATTACTACTACTGTTCCAAATAAATCATTAGTTTTTCACTAGCAGTTATTAAAAGGGTTATACAGGTTCCGTCTAAGATTGGTCAAAGCTCCTTGTGATCTTGCAAAATTTTATGAGGATAGTAGAATATGTTTGCTGTCACAATTTAATCTGTTTCCTTCACCAAGCTTCTGATTACCCTTCGTCATTTTTCCCTCTTTGGCTGAGCATCCATTTCTGTGAAGCATTTTGGGGCATTTTGGAATGTTAAAGTTGTTTAATAAATGCATGTTTTTGCTCCTGTTCTGCATTGGTAATGAGAGTTACACAGCTATATTTAATAACAGTACAAGTGGTATTGTTGTCTCTTCTTAATGGGCACAAAAATGATCAATGGTAAAATCACAAGCAGAATTTTGTGATTTCCATATTCATTCTGCTGACAGGCCAACATTAATCCGGTTGCTAAACACAAATTAATGACAGATGGTGGGGTGGATTAGTATACTAAATGTTCACATTATTCAATAGCACAATGAATTTAAATGAATCACAAGATATTTAAGTATGCGAGGAGGATTTTATGAAATTTAATTTCAGGCTCTGAGAACACAAATCGGGAATTCAACCACAGGATTTTCCATCTATTAATTTTAATTTCTATTATTCAATATTGGATGGAAAATTCCATGCAACACTAACCTTTATGCTCAAATTTCCTTAACACACTCTCGGTGTATGAAGTTCTGTGCCTAGAGCATAATTTGATAAAGTTTCCCTGTTATTTTTCTTTTTGGTTAATTGTATTTTACTTTCTAAAGAATCAAAATAAATGCCATTATTAAATTATTCCTGCATGGTGCTGGTTGTCCTTACCCCTTTCACCATCAGTAACAGGAGGGCACTGTCAGCTGGTGTGCGAATGTCCAGATTGAACCGAGTCGCTATGTTGAATTTCCCTCTCCTTTGTATGTTACGCACAAAAGCATAGCCTGAGCCGTCAAAGAAGAAATTTGCTGTCCTACTCTGGGCAAAAGAGAGTCTGTACCTACAAATAATTCAAGAGGAGAAAGGAATGAAACACATGTGGATTGAAATGATCTGTGCAACAGTAGTAACAGATGATAACACATTTCTATTACTTTTGCAAATATGCAACCCTATAATGAATATTATGTTTTATTCTTGTTAATCTTCACCATCAGTAAATTTATCTCCTCCTCCAGTTCCCCCATCAGAGATGGATAACATCATCAGGCTAAATAGGATTTCAGGTGACATACTTCAAGTCCCTGCCAATTGTGCACTTGATCTGATCACTGGTGATCAGAATCTTGGAATCATTTTTCATCTCCCTTGGGGGAAGCCTACACTCAATTATTTCCCTTACAAGCAAGATGGAAAAATGCTCATAGGTAGGATTTCCCTGTCGGCGAGCAGGGGACGGGGCCCGCTCAACGACACATAAAATGGCATGTGGTGATATCGGGCAGAACTCCCGACGTCACTGCACCCCATTTAAATTTTCCGATAGGTGGGGGCGCAGCAAAGTCAGCTGCGCACCTACTGACCTGTCAGTGGCCAACTGAGGCCAATGACAGAGTAATTGAACTTAGTAGTGGACCTGGCTGTCTAACATTAAGGTTGGTGGGCAGGCCAGGAGCCCCAGCGGGAATTAGAAAAAGCATGAAACCTCATTCACGGGCGGGATGAGGATTCATGTAGGTTTTAAAAAATTTTAATAAGGTTTTTGTAAAAATTATGGGCATATCCTAACTCATGTGACAGTGTTAAGGAAATTTCATTTTTCAATTTTTAGCTTTTTTACATTTAGAGCCGATGTCCCTGAGGCTGCACTTAGCCTCAGGGAGATGAATGTGCTCTTTCGTGCGCATGCGCGAAAGAGCGCACTCTCGATTTTGGGATTTCCCCCCCCTGCCTGCACAGGGAGTGTATAGCACTTCCGTGCAGATGTCACACTGGGTGGGCCTTAATTGGCCCGCCCACGTAAAATGGCACCGTGCCCCCGATTGGGGGCGCCTGTGCGCGGCCGTCCTTCAACTTCGCCCCTGACGGTGGGGGGGAAATCCTGCCCATAATGAATCGCAGGTGCAAATGTATTCATGTTACTTCATTGCACAACATGGCATATTGCTTTGAGCATGCAATATGCTGTTTCTGTATCACCTCATTATTCAAAATACTTCATTCACAATATCATGAGACAGAAAGTATTAGCAGTCACAGAAATAAATAAGAGAACCTTTATAATGTGACTAACATTTTTGGATGCTTTGAATTTAATTGATTTAATTCAGCGCACCATGGTTCAATAGCTCTCTAACTCTTCCACCTGATCTTCTCCTCACTGTTTTCATTTTATAGGGTCCTTTAGATACTTGTCTTCCCTGGTAATTCAGCTGGCCATTGCCTCCTGGGAGATTCCCTTTAGAAACCTGCTTTTTCTTAATGCTGTTAATTTTGTAATTACACAGAATATCAAAAAGAGGCAGCCTTTCAGTGACAGGGATCCTAGGTTTAAGGTAGCACACTGCATTCAAGGAGCAAGTACTCAGCCTGATGGGTCAGAAAGCTGCAGTGATAGTGGGCAATGGCAAGGTTTGTGGGCCTGTGCCCTCTGCAGGTGAGTAGATGCAAAGTAGTACTTGTATTTGCTTTAGCATTTTAAAGAACTAAACCACCATTGAACTGCCTCTCCCTCGTTCTCATCCTTGACTGCAGGGCAGAATCTAATCGTCTGGCTGACATTGTACCAGCTGAGCAAGTGAACAAAATTAGGAAGGTTGGAACAGGTACTGGATGAGGTCTCAGCTTTTCTGCAGTTGCCTCTAGTAGCAGATTCAGATCTCATGGTTTGACAGACATCAACCTACGTACAGGTAGTGAGGTTGCCTTCCCAGCATCAGTAGCAGATGACAGGAGTGCTGGCAGAGCTCATTAACCTCACGTGTGACAACATTAGTGAAGTTTCTGCATTACTTGAATCTGTGGCAGCTCTGAGCTGTAATTGCTTCCACCTCACCCACACAACCCCCAGCTACCATTATGATGACATTGCCCCACCACAGGCTGCTATCTCTTCCTCACTGGAATTCGGAAATAGTGGGCCAGCAACTGTCTCGTGTGCTGCCTGAAATAACGGTGATACACCCGAGCTGACTCTTAGGATTCAGGCCTGCCATATCTTCTGCTCATCAGGCACTTAAGGGGACTGCAGGGGGCCTTCCTCCCAACTGAGGACCCTGGGATACGACATCTTGCCCACCGAGAGCTGCTGGCCAATTAGAGGATGGTAGCTCTTGTACTCAGCAGTGCTACGGAGGAGGACGCAGCTATTGTTGGAACAACACCCTCACCCGCCCCCCCCTCCCGCACCTCCTGAACCCCAGAGTCCTCGGATCGTAGAGCAACCCAGGAAAAAGGTAAGTGCTGATGGGTAGGGGGTTCTTGTGGGATGGGGGTCATGGCGAGAGGTGTTCTATGGGGGTTGGTAGCAAGGGCAGGGGTGTGCCTCTCAGGCCACCCCTCCTACCCCATGTCCGTGGCCTTGGTCATGCAGATTGAGAGATTCTCCAGTTTAACTAGTTGTGCAGGCCACACGTTGGCAGATTTTCCTGGAGCTGTGAAAATTGTAGCGGAGGTGGGAAGAGGCCCTTAAATGGGTGTTAATTGGCCACAAGGGTCTCAAGTGGAGGTGAGGCAGGAAGGTCCAGCAAGGACCATCCCGCCCAAAATTTATTACCGGTGGAGGCGAGAAGGTGTCAGGTTTCAGTCCCAGTGTCAACCCATCTAATTTTCAGGCTCCTTCCTTGCCTTCTGAAGATTCCACCCTTTGGGTGCAATTTTAACCCCAACATGATGGAAGGAAAAGGGTTGGGAGGGGATGGGGGCGGGTGTTGATGGGTGGGTGGTTTTAAGTTGACGTGTAAAATCTGTAGTGAACGCTTCTACTGCCAGCTTAAGCATGGTGGGTTTGTGGGTGTGCAATCTGAAGAGGCGGGGCTGTGATTAGTATTATATGTGAATGAGGCTCCGCTCCTCAGACTTGAGTCACCATTTAAATTTAACATTGGATGGCTGGGCTTCCCAAGGCTTGGGAAACGTAGCAACCAAAGGGAAGTGCAAGTGTTTTTTAAAGTACTGCCTGTGTGCCAGGAGGACATGAGCACTTTGTCCAGCCCAACAAGCAAACCTGCGGCCACGAACTTCAGGCGGATAGCTCCCCGCCTGCAATCTCCTGGCACCCTCTCTGCCTTCCTCCCCTCCACCTTCTGACAACTCACCGCAATGCACTGATCTTTTCTTTCTTGTCTCTATGCTGTTGTGCTCCATGTGCTCACCACACCCTGCACCCCTACCCTGACCATGCCCCAGTCATTTCAGATTGCTGGATGTGGCTGGTTTTCCCATCTGACAGTTGGCTCTCAATCAGCTGGCTGCCAGGTGGGCAACGGAGTAAATCAAATGCTCAAGGGGCCAAGCTGTTAAATTTGGCAGGACCTCCAATTCCTGGCATTTCCATCTTTGCCCCCCAAAACATGTGTCCCTGCTTTTCCCCAGCCTCACGATAAATAATGGGGCCATTGTGCCCAACTTACATCTTTTTAAATTGTGCCGGGGCTCATATTTTATCATATGAATGATACAAATGTTTGAATTCTTTAAATCATTTTTAGACTTGTCACTTATTTTCTAATTTTTGCTCCACCTTGATTGCTATGTAGTATGTACTGACTGAGACGGCAGGTATGCACTTTCCTACTCGGGTTGAGCCAATCTCATTCTTGAGTCAAAAGCCTGGAGGTGAAATTCAACCTAGAGTGATTGATCCTTCAATTTATTTCTCTCTTCCTGTGGGAAAGCATCTTCCTCGAAGTCTTCGTCATATTGGGTATCAGTTATATGGAAACTGTAGGATTGATTCCATGCTCTATGTTCCATTGCTCAAAACGCTGTAACACTAGAATATTACATCATCACCCCATTTTCTATTCAAATTCATTGATAATTAATGTTGTATTGTCCATTATAATGTGCGCTTTTAATCATATCCGTAACAGAAAGCATATTGCACCAGCTGTTTTTCTGTAATACCATCATAGTCTGGATAATTCCTTTCCTGCAAGGGATTTTAGCCAGATGATGCAACATCTTGAAAGTGCACAGAAACAGCAGCTTGACAAATTGTAATTGCATGGAATTGATTTGAAACTGACAAGACAGAATGGTTGAAAAGGGCATTCTGTTGCTTTAGTGGGGTCACATATACCAATTAAACGCAATGTTGAGGCTCTGATTGAATAATTAGTTCCTTAAGCATATTACTAACAACAGTTCCTTCAAAAATAATTTTTATCGATTAATTCTCTGCTTGACAATATGGGAATAATTTTCCAAGAACTAAACTACTCAGTAATTAGGTCGGTACAGTGGGTACATACATACACACATTTATCTTGCTGTTTTGCTGGCCAATCTCCTCTCCTGAAGGCTACCTGATGGCTTACATAAAAACATAAGAAACAGGAGCAAGAGTCAGCCATTTGGCCCCTCAAGCCTGCTCTGCTAGTCCCTAAGATTATGGCTACTCTGATGTGACCTCAACTCCACTTTCCTGTCTGCCCCTCCATAACACTTGACACCCTTGTCGATTAAAAACCTGTCTAATCCAGCCTTGAATATATGCAATGACCCAGCCTCCACTGCTCGCTGGGGGAGAGAATTCCAAACACTAGTGGCCCTCTGAGAGAAGAAACTCCACCTCATCTCTGTCTTAAATGGGAGGTGCCTTATTTTCCCCTAGTTCTAGATTCTTCCACATCCTCTCAACATCTACCCTGTTATGCCCCTTCAGAATTGTATCGTACAATTAAGATACAGAATTGTATCTTAACAAAGCAGGTACCATCTCTACATCACTGATTGCACTTCCATGTAGAAATGATGAAAGTGTCAGCAGCCTGTCCTGACTGCAGGGTGTTTGTTAGTGCGGTCGGGGAGGGTTTAAACTAGAATGGCAGTGGGGTGGGAACCTGAGCAGAGGGATGGAGGAGGGGGAAACAGGGATAGAAATGAAAGACAGAAAGGTAAGAAGCAAAAGTGGAAGGCAGAAAACACAAGGGCAAAAAACAAATGCGGCCATAGTACAAAGTAAAGCTAAGATGACTAACAAGGTTAAAAAAACAAGTCTAACAGCATTGTATATTAATGTGCAGAGCATTCACAATAAGAAATAAATCAACAGTGCAAATAGATATAAACTGTTATGTTATAGTTGTAATTATGGAGACATGGCTGCAGGGTGACCAAGGATGAGAACTGAACATCCAGGGGTATTCAATATTTAGGAAGGACAGACAAATAGGAAAGGAAGATGGGGTAGCATTTTTGGTAAAGGAGGAAATCAACGCAATAGTGAAGAAGGATATTGGCTCGGAAAATCATGATGTGGAATCTGTTTGGGTGGAGATAAGAAACACCAAGGGGCGGAAAACATAGGTAGGGGTTGTCTATAGGCCCCCAAACAGTAATGGAGATGTAAAAGAAAGCATTAAACAGGAAACTAATGACACATACAATAAGGGTACAACTGTAATCATGGGTGACTTTAATCTACATAGATTGGACAAACCAAACTAGCAATAATACTGTGGAGGAGGGTTTCCCGGAGTGTGTACGTAATGGTTTTTTAGACCAATATGTTGAGGAACCAGTTAGAGAGCAGGCTATCCTAGACTGGGTATTGTGCAATGAGAAAGGATTAATTAACAATCTTGTTGTGCGGGGTCCCTTGGGGGAAGATTGACCATAAAATGATAGAATCGTTCATTAAGATGGAGAGTGAAGAAGTTGAATCCGAAACTAGGGTCCTGAACCTAAATAAAGTGAACTGCGAGGGTATGAGGTGCAAGCTGGCAATGATGGATTGGGAAACCTTACTAAAAAGGTTGACAGTGGATAGGCAATGGCTAATATTTAAGTAACGTATGCATGAATTACAACAGTTATTCATTCCTGCCTAGCGCAAAAATGAAATAGGAAAGGTAGCTCAACCATGGCTTACAAAAGAAATTAGGGATACTATTAGATCCAAAGAGGGGGCATGTAAAATTGCCAGAAAAAGCAGCAAACCTGAGGATTGGGAGCAGTTTAGAATTTAGCAAAAGTGAACAAAAAGATTGATTAAGAAGGGGAAAATGGAGTGTGAGAATAAACTTGCAAGGAACATAAAAACTATTGCAAAAGCTTCTATAAATATGTGAAGAGAAAAAGATTAGTGAAGACAAATGTAGGTCCCTTACAGTCAGAAATGGGGGAAATTATAATGGGGAACAAAGAAATGGCAGAAGAATTGAACACATATTTAGGTCCTGTCTTCACAAAAGAGGACATAAGTAATTTCCCAGAAATGTTAGGGAACCAAGGGTCTTGTGAGAGGGAGGAATTGAAGAAAATCAGTATTAATAAAAAAATTGGTGCTAGAGAAATAATGGGATTAAAGGCTGAAAAATCCTCAGGGCCTGGTAATCTACATCCCAGAGTACTAAAGGAAGTGTCCCTGGAAATATTGGATGCATTGGTGGTCATCTTCCAAAATTCTATAGACTCTGGAACAGTTCCTACAGATTGGAGGGTGGCAAATGTAACCCCACTATTTAAAAAAGGAGGGAGAGAAAAAACAGAGAATTACAGACCAGTTAGCCTAACATCAGTAATGGGGAAAATGCTACAGTCTATTATAAAAAAATGTGGTAACAGAACACTTGGAAAGCATTAATGGGATTAGACAAAGTCAGTATGGGTTTATGAAAGGGAAATCATGCTTAACTAATCTACTGGAGTTTTTTAGGAATGTAACTAGTAGAATAGATAAGGGAGAACCAGTGGATGTGGTGTATTTGGATTTCAAGAAGTCTTTTTAAAAGGCCCCACATAAGAGGCTAGTGAGCAAAATTAATGCACATGGGATTGGGGGTAATATACTGACATGGATTGAGAATTGGTTGACAGACTGGAAACAGAAAGTGGGAACAAATGGATCTTTTTCCAGGTGGCAGGCGGTGACTAGTAGTGTACTGCAGGGATCAGTGCTTGGGCTCCAGCTACTCACGATATATATAAATGACTTGGGTGAGGGAACTAAATGTAATATTTCTAAGTTTGCTGATGACACAAAACTGGGTGGGGTTTTGAGTTGTGAGGAGGATGCAAGGAGGCTTCAGGGCAATTTAGACAAGTTGTGTGTGTGGGCAAACACATGGCAGATGCAGTATAACATGAATAAATGTGAAGTTATACACTTCAGTGCGAAAAACAGAAAGGCAGAGAATTATCTAAATGGTGATATATCGGGAAATGTGGATGTACAAAGGGATCTGGGTGTCCTTGTACACCAGCCAATGAAAGAAAACAGGCAGGTACAGCAAGCAATTAGGAAGGCAAATCACCTTCATTGCCTAGCATTTCCTGTACAGTATGACTCAGAACAACACACCTGGCAGCTCCGCTCGCTCCTCTCTATCCAGCCATCTCCTCACATACCCAGCCAACACTCACATTCACCATCATCCCCTTGCCCTCTTGCAGTTTCACTGCCACCCTCCACAGGTGATGTATCTCCCTCCTAGCCACACAAGCCACTTCTAACTCATAACTTTGAACTCTTTGCTTTCACTCCTTGCAGGAGAAGAAAGCACATGACCTTGGGGAGAGACAGAGACCCGGTGCAGGGTGGGGAGGTGGGGGCTGTGTGGTGATAGCATGGGTGGGGGTAGTGAGGGCAGCCCTTGGGTGACAAGCACCTTGACACTGAAGGAGGTGCACTGAAACCAAATGCCAGAACTTAATGCCATCCGAGCCAATATCAACTAATTGGGAACTGAAGCTGGGCCTGTCTGGTCTGTGCAGCTAAGCTTCTCACCAATTTAATATTCTTGACTATCAGAAGTGCAAGCTATATCTTATTATAAGATTAAGATTGATTAAAATGGATTCTGGCTCACATTCCAACCTCAATTTTTAATGTGTCAGCCAATTAATGGCAGGGAGCAGGCTCACTGTCCTCAAGGTGGGTCCCAAGGCTGAAGGGCTCTTGGGAGACCCCCCAGCACGGCTACATTGGCAGCCCCACCAGCGGAGGTGGAAGCTGCTCATTTGAGATGGAGAGAGAGAGAGAGGGCACCTCAACACAGAGTCCTCCTCCTCTGAAGAGGCCAGTTTTACTTTTAAATTCTAAATGGCCACAGCTGCTTGGCCACGATTGTGGAGGAGCAATATCTCCACAGGGCGGCCAGCGGCTGCAGCTGTGCCCATGATGGGTGCAGGTGGGGGGTCCCTTGTAGGATTAATTGTGGCCCCTGCTTTTCTGCTGAGGTTGCCTTGACACATTGGCACTGTTTCAGCCCAATGTGCAAAGCCAGCATGCCAATTGGAAATCTCAGTCTGCAAGAGAAAGGGGTCTTAATTGGCCTAAATTGACTACCTGCCCACAAGTGGCAAATAGCCACTCTGACCCTGACCTGGCCTCTTTAAAAACGGAACGCGGCACAAACTGGCACAATGGTCGGTGATACAAGATCATGGGTCTGTGCTCCCTTCTCCTGATCCCCACCCCACATCCAACCGAAGATGCTGTCCCTGGTGCTACAAAAGTGAAAACGCCATGCCTTGCCAGAGTGTGACAAATACAGTGATCTGTTTACCTTGTACAGGGTCGGTTGGTTGTTGTGTTCAGTTTGTATATCTGCTTGAAGTTGTAGAGGCTGATTATGTCATCATTAAGTGTGGCCAGTTCAATGCAGCCAACAAAGCCAGGAATGTTTAAGCTGGCAGGAAGCTGTGACAATAAAGACAGAAAAAGCTCCATTAACGTGCAAAACACAGCCCTAACCTTATGGAAGGCAAGGCACAGAAACAGTGACATGCATTTAATGTTATTCTGTCAACCTGTCATCTTGCTGTCACCCTTATTAGGATATTATTCTGTCTCCTGCTTATGAATATTCTGACAGTTTAATAAGAAAGACAATGCATAAGTAGTACAAAGAAGTTACATAATGTGGTTGAACAACATTATGATTCACTGCTTCACAAAATGATTTAAAGTTCACTTCTTTCTATAATCTAATTGACTAATTACTGCTCTTATTAGAGACTAGCAAGATATTTCGATTTCACTCACTCCCAGGGAAAATCCTAAATCTTCCAAAACTTAGAAGTTACTTCAATAATGATCTCATTATGGCAGCAGTACATGAGCTATATAACTGTTTCGAGTCAATAGAAAATTCATAAAAAGGAAACCTGGTTAATATGCCTGGAGGAAGTGGAAGTCTATTGAAATAACTCCTAACGCCATCAAAACTTATCCAGGATAAGCATTATAATCAAAAGGAAAAAAATACAAGCACAGCATAAAATGCGGTAGACACATGGGAAAGCATACAATAAAAGCAAAACGCTGCAATGCTGGAGATCTGAAATAAAAACAGGAAGTGCTGGAAAAACTCAGCAGTTCTGGCAGCACCTGTGGAGAGAGAAACAGGATTAATGGGCAGAATTCTCTCAAAATGAAACTAAGTGCGATGGTGGGTGGTTTCGGCAGTGTCCAGAACAGTGGCAACTCACGCCCGATTCTGCGCTTGGAGCCTCACTACTCATGCAGGGGCGCATTTCACTCCGAATCATCTGGCAGGTCGAGAGCTGATTCATCCACCCGCCGTCAGCTGTTGGGTTCGAAGGTCTGGGTGCCATATTTAAACGCCTGTCCAACACAATCTCAATCTCTCCAGCCCACCAGAGATGTCTGCAACTCATAAGAGAAATGCCAAGAGCCTCAGGACGAAGTTGGCACCCGATTTCACCCACAAGGCCCTCTGGGCCTTGGTCAGATGGGTGCAGGAACAACAGCACATGTTCTACCGCATGGCTGGCTGCAGGAAGCACAGCAGCCTCACCTCTCGGGCCTGGAACACCGTAGCGGAGCAGGTCAGCACCACTGACACCTGCGCCCAAAATGCCACCCAATGCAGGAAGAGGATGAATGATCTCATCCGCTCAGTCAGGGTAAGTCATCCTTCAACACCCTCTAATATCAAACTCTCATCATGGCATCATGCACTCAAATGGCTACTCTTTTCAGGGGTTTCATGCAACCATTAGTGGGTTGTCCAGCAAAGTCTTGCCGACTTTGTCCTCGCGCCTGCTCTCCGTGGCCACACACCCTGGTGGGCACCATCAGGATGTAGGTGATATGACGACGAGGCACCTTGACCTCCCTCCGGGTGCACCACCTCCTGCAGGGGTCAGGGCAGGGTCCCTGGGCACCCACAGGGAGGATGAGTGTCAGCCAGATACCCTGAGAGCCTCCTCTCAAGACACTCCAAGAGTGTACAGCCACTCACAGCCCCCTCTGCCTGTGACCCCAGCCATTCCAGCCTCTTAGGCTGAGGGCACTTCTGCCCCTGAGCAAGTGACCCTTATTGGGCAGGGGCCCTCCAGGCCACGGGCCACCAGAGGATGTCCGCCAAGGTCATCACAGACATCAGTACAAAGCAGTCAGCAGACTGCCTCCACCTCTTCTGCAGATGTCGGGGCTGCTCCCAGGAGTAATGCCAGAGTTAGAAAAGTTAAGAAAAATTGATGTCACTTTTGGGTCACGGGTGTGCTAGACATGTAACTAAATTGCACTTTTGTTAATACATTTGATGGTTATGTGAATGTTCCTGTCAACTGAAGGTGTTGTGATTTTGTACTTTGGAGTCCTCTTATTTCGAGGTTTAGCCTTCCTCCCACTCAGTGATACTGTCCCACTGTGAGATTCACAGTCCTGTGATGTCAACCTCAGTTGAACTAATATCCACACCCCTTGTGATATGTCAGGGAGATGTGTTTAAATTTTTATTGGAGGTGTGTGATGTAAGCGTTTCTAACCCTTCTTCCTCAAAGAACCCCATTGAGTGAGGGCAGCTCATCAGCATTGATAATCTAGCAGCATTTGTGCCTCCTCAGTAGTAGTGGCAGAAGAAACGACATACATGGGAGGAGGAGATCCCTAGGCATGTCCACATCTCAGTTGCAGCAGTGTTTGCATCATTAGGTGGCAGCGAAGGCTTCAAGTCTTCTCTCGCATCGCTCTTGTTTCTAAGTGGGCTCTCAGTTCTCAGAGTGAGCTCACTCAAAGGGCCCCATAGGCCAAAACAGAGGTCATGGCCTGGTGATTTGTGAGGCCAGAAGTGTGAATGCAGGACTCATTCTTGCTGCAAGTGGGTGGACATCCCCAGAGTTGAAAGAAGATGGCATTGAGGGCTAGGAGAGATGTGGCCATATTCCTTCACTTGACTTTGCCCTTCCTGGAACCTGTCAGCGATTAACGTATCACGGGCACATCTCCCATGTCTTCCTTCCTCCATGGCATGATCGTGCTCATACTGACCATCAGCAGCCTCCTGAGGTTCCTGGGCCTCCAGAACTTCATCCTCTTCCAGCTCATCTTTTGGCAGGGGGTCACCTCTTTACATAGCCAGATTGCGAAGGGTGCAACACACTGCAATGATACGAGAAACCCTGTTGGGAATGCATTGGAGTAAGCCACCTGAGCGGTCCAAGCATCTGAAATACATTTTCAGAAGCCCCATGGTCTGCTCTATAAGGGAGCGTGTGAAGCTGTGAGCAGCTTTGTACCTCTCCTCAGAACGACTCCAAGGGTGACACACCATTGTCATCATCCAGCTTTTAAGTGGGTACCCCTTATCCCCAAGCAGCCATCCCTGCAGACGTAATGGCCCCTCGAAAATCTCATGCACCTGGAAGTGACTCAGGTTGTAGGAGTCATGGCAACTCCCAGGGTACCATGCACAAATGTGCAGTATGTGCTTCTGGTGGTCACACACCAGTTGTACACTGATGGAATGGTAGCCTTTGTGGTTTATAAACATTAGTGCCTATTGACATGGAATCTGTATAGCCACATGGGTGCAGTCTATTGCACCCTGCACTCTTGGTAAGCCTGAGATAGTGATGAAGCCAGTGAATCTTGCAGCCTGGTTATCTTTGTCCAGAGCAAACCTGAGATAATGGGCCTTCCTGTAAAGGGTCTCTGTGACCTCCTTTATGCATTGGTGTGTTGTGGGCTGAGTGATGCTGCACAGCTTGCCTGTTGTTCCTTGGAAAGCACCAGAGGCCAAGAAATTGAGTCCAGTTGTCACCTTCAAAGTCACTGGCAGGGATACCCTCCAACTCCACGTGGCATCAGGTCTTCACAAAGAATGTGGCATATATGATGTACCAGATCTCAGGACAAGCACAGGGGTGCATGGCTTTGCGTCTCACTCATCTGTAAATAGGAGACACTTGGACGATAAACCCTAGGTCTGGTGAGTTGACCCTGTCGCCTGGGTCTCTCCTCCTGACCCTCCTGTCCATGTTTTCACTCCATTTGACCAAGTCCTTCTTGCTGGAGCTGCCCATGGAGTTGCCTCTCCCTCCTTTGCCTCCTGCATTGCATTAGGACCCTGACAAAGGCAACATTGAGCCTTGGATCCTTATCTGCTTTTGCCTTCTCCCTGAAGGGAAATATTGAAGACATTAATGATTTAAAGGACACAAAAACAAAGCTCAGAGGATGACACATTTTGAGACTGTAAGGGTCCTTAGTTTTTCCTGCCCTACTTTCATGCCATCTTGTTCCTGATCTAGCACACAGATCAAGGTGACCAAGATGGCACCGGAGATATGTAACATCATGAGCCCTGTGTGGGATGCTAAAGTTTAAGTGAGATGAGTGACCCAACCTAGCTCTGCTACAATCTCTGATGTGGCATATTAATGACCAATCAGTTGTTCAGGGTCAATGAGTGGATGCCTTTTGGGCCATTAGGAGCGTCAAATCTGGTAAACACGTGACAGGCTTTTATTGATGGAATGCCATATCTGATACAGCTGTGCCTCCCTCACTATTGCCTGCATTCTCAAATTCTACATTCCCATGTGACTGTGATGTGTAGCCACTAAGTTCTGAGTAGCCCTTTAACAGTGCTCATGAAACCATTGGCTTTCAGTGGCTTTCGTCGCAAGGAGGTCTTCCTCCTTTCTTTCTTGCCACTTAGAGAAGGACCAGAGGGTGGGCAGGGGGGGACATGGAAGCTAAACGTGCAACTGCTGACCCCAGAGAACATTGAGGAGCTCAAGAGGGATTACAAAGGTTGGAGAACCGTGAAACCCCTCTTTGAGTCCCTGACACACTGGTGGGAAGCGATCAAGGGAAACATCAAGAGGTTTTTCATTCTCAAAGGCACCCAGAAAGCTAGAAAGGAACAGAGGGAAATGTCCCGACTCCAGAAAAACATGCAGAATCTGCTCCGGTGCAGTCGATGGGGGTCAATGTCAAGGAGGAACTCCAAGAGGTAAAGAGCCAGCAAGCCTCGCTCTTTGCCTCAGAGGCCTCCAAGATCATCTTCCGTTCCAGAGTCCGCTTCGTGGAGCAGGACGAGACATGCTCACGTTTCTTCTTCCAAAAGGTACACAGAGAGAGCTCTGTGATCAGCAGCCTGAAGGAAGAAGACGGCTCAGTAAAGTCATCACAGTCCGACATTCTGAGGATCAGCTAATCCTTTTATGCCGGATTGTGTGACGTGAAGCCCACGGACAGCACGGCCTCCCAGTCCTTCCTGTCCTATATCACGGAGGTCTAAGACGACAGTACACGGGAGAGCCTGGACAAACCGCAAACTCCTGACGAACTGACTAAGGCCCTTGAGTCCTTCGAGAAGAGTAAAACTCCCGGAAGCGACGGCTTGCCGGTGGAGTTGTATTCGGCTCTGTGGGACTGGATCTGCCCAGACCTGCTAGAAGTGTACGAGAGTATGCCCCTGGCCGGCAGTATGTCAGAATCCATGAGGAAAGGCATTATCACCCTCATCTACAAGCACAAGGGGGGAAGGGAGGAAATTAGAAATTGGCAACCCATTTCACTGTTGAATGTGGACTATAAGATTCTGTCCAAGGTCATCGCCAATCGGGTCAAATCCGCTCTGGAATTGGTGATCCACCCTGACCAGACCTGCACTGTGCCGGGCAGGAAGATCTCTGACAGCCTAGCGCTGCTCAGGGATACGATTGCCTATGTACAGGACAGGGGTGTGGATACCTGCCTCATCGGCCTGGATCAGGAGAAGGCTTTTGACAGAATATCGCACACCTACATGGTGGATGTGCTCTCCAAAATGGGGTTTGGGGAGGGAATTCGCAATTGGATCCAACTACTCTACACTAACATCAGTAGTGCAGTCTCAATCAATGGGTGGGAATCAGATAGCTTTCCGATTAAATCTGGATTCAGGCAGGGCTGTCCTCTCTCACCTGTTCTTTTCGTGTGTTGCATAGAACCCTTTGCTGAGTCCATCAGGAAGCATCTGGGCATAAGAGGAGTGATGATCCCAGGCAGTGGAGGCACTCAGATCAAAGCCTCCCTGTACATGGATGATGTCGCCGTCTACTGCTCGGATCCGCTGTCGGTGCGCAGACTGATCCACATCTGCGACCAGTTCGAACTGGCCTCAGGAGCCAAGGTAAATCGTGGGAAGAGCGAGGCCATGTTCTTCGGGAACTGGGCTGACCGATCCTTTGTCCCCTTCACCGTCAGGGCTAAAGGCCTGAAGGTGCTGGGGATATGGTTCGGAGGGACCAGGGCATGCATTAGAAACTGGAAGGAGCGAGTGTCTATGATGAAAAGGAAACTGGGCATGTGGGAGCGACAGTCCCTCTCCATTGCGGGTAAGAACCTGGTCATCAGGTGTGAGGCACTCTCGCTGTTGCTGTACGTGGTGCAGGTCTGGCCCATTCCACACTCCTGCGTGGTGGCGATCACCCGAGCCATCTTCCGCTTTATCTGGAGGTCGAAAATGGATCGTGTCCGCAGGGACGCGATGTACAAGCCTCTAGATAAAGGGGGAAAAAACATTCCCAACATCGCCCTCATACTGATGGCCACCTTTGTGTGTGGCTACATCAAGCGGTGCGTAGACCCTCAGTACGCAAACACCAAGTGTCACTACGTGCTGAGGTTCTACCTGTCCCCGGCGTTGCGAAGGATGGGTCTGGCCTCGCTGCCGCGGAACGCTCCAAGTAGTTGGACCATGCCGTACTACCTGTCCCTCGTGGAAAAATTTATGCAGAGAAACACCTTTGACCACAAGTCCAGCAGGCAGTGGTCGGCACGTAACGTCTTAGAGGCCCTGAGGGAAAAGGAGAAGGTGGATCCTGTGGGATGGTTCCCCGAGCAGGCTGTCAAAGTCATTTGGCAGAATGCCTCATCGCCAGAACTTTCCAACAAGCACCAAGACGTAGCTTGGCTGGTGGTGAGAAAGGCCCTCCCCGTCAGATCCTTCCTACACACCAGGAGTCTCACTCCCTCGGCACGTTGCCCTCAAGGTGGCTATGGTGGGGAAGAGACCGTTGTTCACCTCCTTGTAGATTGTGCCTTTGCTAAAAAGGTCTGGAGCGAGATGCAGTGGTTTCTGTCGAGGTTCATCCCGAGCAGTTCTGTGACACAGGACTCTGTGCTCTACGGGCTGTTCCCAGGGACACACACCGAGACAAACATCAACTGCAGCTGGAGGATCATCAACTCAGTGAAAGATGCTCTTTGGTCTGCCCTAAACTTGTGGGTCTCCCAGCGCAAAGAGTTGTCCCCGACTGAGTGTTGCAGACTGGCACATTCCAAAGTCCAGGACTACGTGCTGAGGGACGCACTAAAGCTTGGGGCAGCTGCCGCAAAGGCCCAATAGGGAAGGGTCGCTGCCTAAGACCTTTCTGCCACAGTGCACCGAGGGGCTGGGAACTGTGTAGAGCCCCTCGGGCTGTACAGCTCAAAATGAATGTCGGAAAATGATTGTAATATTCATTGTTTGTACTGATGCACCTTGTGATACATGTTGTAAAAGTTGAACCTGATTGTACTTTGGTAATGGTGATTTTGAAATGGTTTGGAATGTGGTTGAAGATATTTTATGAATAAAGTATATTTTTGCAAAAAAAAGTCTTCCTCCTTTCTTTCTAAGCAGACTCCTGCTCACTCTGGCAACAACAAGAGGTTAGAGGGTGACCCCAGATAGTCCCCCCTCATATTCACCCTTCCCCCTGACTACCATTCCACAGCTTTCCCTCCCTCGTTGACACCCTCGTGCTTGTCAGCCCGACCCCTCGCCTCACAGCCCACTCCCGATTGAATTGCTAGCCTCTGAAAGTGGAGGCCTGTATGAGTACCACAGCATAGTGGTGTTCCTTGGGACAATGAAAGCAAAGAGAAAGAGCAGTCCAACCCTACAGCCCCAGCAGAGTGGCATTCACTGCAACAAGACCACTGCAGCGCTAGCTATGGCAGGTATGTTCCAATCACCTCGAAGTTACCAGCGAATTGAGGTCTGACTTGTGCATGCCATCCCTTTTCAAATGGGTTTGATACCAATGTAATTTCCCACTAGTGTTACGGAAGATTGGAAGGTATGGTAAGATTCCAGCGAACAGCTGTCTTAATGAGCATTCATGACATGCTAATGAATGCAAATGGCGTTTGCACCACTAGGTGGCGAGATAGCTGACCCACCATGAAAACGCCTTTGGGAAAATTGCAACCTGTTTTTACGATGACAGATTTTTGATTTCTTTGACTCTTGCTGGATTCTCCGCTACCACTCGCCACAAAACCTGCTGCGGGTGGGATGGGAGAATTCCACCCAATGTTTCAAGTCCAATATGACTCCTTTTCTGAACTGAAGAAAGGCAGAAATGTTTTATGCTGTTGAAAAAGAGGGGAGGGGCAGGTGGAGAAAAAAGGGAAGGTCACGGATAGGTTAAAGGGCAGGGGAGATTATTTACGAAAATGTCATGGAACACAAGGCAAAGAGAGTGGGGATGGTGGTATTAGAAGAACAAAGCATTGGTCCAGAGTAGAAGTTAATAGTAGAATAAAGGTCAGCACTGTTTGGAAGGAAAGCATGAGAATAAGATTCTTATAGAGTTGATCTTCCAGACAACTTTTCTTAGTGGACACATTTAACTTTATTTACAAGACAGCGGCAACTACACGTGTGCATGAAACTCCATAACTAAAGAAGAACTCCCTCCTAGTGGTTCCCTGTGCTGCTAACTCATTGGTTTACACAGATCATGTGATCTTACAACACAGGATTATTCTTAAAGTTACAGCCCTACATTTATCCAAACTATAATTACTACATTCCTCCCCTTTAACTTTTCTGTACATTTTATATTTACAAGGATATTTATCCCATGATATGACAAGATTTACAAGGTCATGAAATTACAAGTTCAGTCTTTCAGGTGGTTTCCTGATCCGTGTGGAACGTCGTAGCTCCACGACCTCAGATTATTTTGCAGGAAACACATTCTCTGGAACTGCATTAATATCAGGTACCTCATTAGGCACTTGCAGTTCAGTGTCTTCCACTCCGTCAAAGACATCGGACATGTCTATCCTTGGTTAAGCAACTTCAACAGGAACCACTAGTTCAGCAATGATTACAGGTGGAACATCATTTTGTTGGGGTATCTTCCTTTTTCTTAAATGATCCACATGCTTATGGGTGATCCGGCCCTCTGTTTTCAGAGGTATGGTCATAGGACTTACTTTGCCAGGTAAGCACTTTGGTCCTCCACCGCAATTCTTTACGTATACTACTTCTCTAACAGTAACTTGTCACTCATGAATATGCAAATCACGAGTAGCTTTTTGGTTCCCTTGACTATTCTCCACCTTCCCCTCTAAATTGGGAAGTATTAGGCTTGGTCTTGTCCAAAGACGGTGCCTTAATAAAAAGGCAAAGGTATCTTTGGAAATCTTGGATAAGCAAATGCTGCAAACTGGTACTTGTATTGCTGGATTGACTTGTGTCAGCCCTTGCTGTGGCTCAACTATACCTGAAGTCCAGATACAAGGTTCTGATATTTCTAGACCATTCACTTCAAGTACACTGTAGTGGATTACATGTCTTTCGGGTTTCGGTGAATCACGTTGACTATTGCTTACATTGTACACAACAAACTGGTTTTAATTAAGATGGTCAGGCCTTTAGAACTACTTAATCCATCATCAGGCATTCTGGCTATTTGTTGTTGTGTCATTGTATTCTCAGCAGTGACAGCATGTTGCTGGGAAGTTTTGAGCAATGCTGAAGCCTTCACAGTGTGATTTTTTAAGAAGTCGGTGCCTTATCAGTAATTCTGCATCCTCTTTCTACGTGTCTTCTTCTTTTTACCACAGAGTTTAGTCTTCGCCTTCTTTTTGACTCCACTGTCGGCCACACTTTTCTCAGATGCAATCTCAACTTGTCTTAGTTCAGTAGTTGAGCTACTCATGACTTCATTATCTACTCACATCTTGGAAAGCTCTGACTTGTGCTTTTAAAGCCTCTTTAGCTTCATTTTGCTGATTCTTCAGTTCTTTTGTTTCCTTTTTGTACCTGTTGGCTTCCTCCTGAAACCTTGAAAATTGCTGCGTCTTCTTTGCCAATTGGTTCTTCAGTTTGTTCAGAGAGATGTTAAATTCTTCCTGTTTCTTTTCCAGAGGCACAAACTTTGACTGAACGGACCCTTGTAGAGTGTGAAGATCTTTCAACAGGTTTTTCTTTTCTTTGCGAAGCTCACTCACTTCATCTTGAATTTTGTAATTCAGCAGAGTCTCCTTGGGTTTCTTCTGCTGTTCTCCCATGTCATTGTTTAAGACAGCCTTCATTTCTTCAGGTTGGCGAATGTTCACACATTCCTTTTTCATCCTGTTGCAGTCCTTGGACTCTCCAGGCTCTTTCTGAAGTATCTTGCCACGTTCCTTTTTCAAGACAGGAACTCAAACAACTTCCTTTTGAAATCTCACTGGCCAATCAAGGTTAATTTCCCTCAACCAATTTCGATCTAGAAAGCTTGGTCTCTAACTTCTAATACCATCACTGGCAGTTATGCCGAATGGTGTCTATAATGAGCAGTTACTCTGGTGATACCTTTTGCCTGGATTTCTTCACCTGTGTACATTTTCAACTTGGCAGATGTTTGTTCCAAATTTAATTGTTGATCATCTTCATTTTAAATATCTCAAAATGCGTCCTCCTATTTCAGTTGTAGAAATACCTGTGTCTATTTCCATTTTTAAGGGTTTACCATTCACTTGCACTATGACAATAATTGGCTCTGTCTTTCCAACTTTAATGTTGGATAATGAATAAATGTCAGAATTGGTTGTTTCTGGCTCTTCTACACCATATGCTTCATTGGACCTCAATTGTTGTTTGGAAGCCTGTTTAAATCTCACTTTGTACTATTTCATTATGTGTCCACTTCTGTGACAAAAATAACACTAATTTTTAAAATTGCCAATTACTAGGAGAATGATCATTTCCACGATGATAAAATTAGTTTCAATTTTGTTGCTAAGCTGTTTCCTCTCGTTTTTCGGTTAGTGGGGCTGTTTCCCACTTCATGGCGGAGTCCCGGCTTTTCGCGTCATTTTCAGCTGACTGTTCCTGCCCAACTCAGAGAATGGTGCCATTTTGCACCCCTTGAATTGCTTGTGAATCCCTTACAGCATTTCCATTGCAAGCGCTATTTCTAACGCTTTCTTAAAGTCAAGATTCACTTCAGCCAGCAATCTTCACTGAATAGCATCCTCCTGCATGCAACATGTTAAACAATCCCTGAGCATGTCGTTCAGGGTTTCACCAAAATCACAATATTCCATTAGTTGTTTTAATTTCGCTATGTAGGTAGCAATGGTCTCCCCAGGGGCTCTATTCCATGAATTGAGCCTGAACCTCTGCATTGTGACTTGAGGGCTTGGGTTGAAAATGTCCCTTAATGAGGTCTACTAATTCACTAAAAGTCTTTGAACCTGGGGCACTGGAAGCTGTCAAGCTTTGGATTAAACTGTAGGTTTTGCTCCTACAAATACTCAGGAGAATTACTCTCCTCTTTTCCTCTCCCATGATTTTGTTGGCTTGAAAGTAGAACATAAGGTGTTCTATATATTTAGATCAGTCATCTGTGGCTGGCTCAAAGGGATCGATTCTGCAAAACTGTGACATTTCAGATGAATATATCTTATTTTCTTTTTAATGAACTTGGATACTAACAATTGCTGGGAGAGGTACAGCACATACCTGATTTATCTTCATCGCCAGTTTGTTATAGATTTTATCTTCCAGACAACTTTTCTCAGTGGACACATTTAACTTTATTTACAAGACAGCAGCAGCAACTACACGTGTGCATCAAACTCCACAACTAAAGAACTCTCTCCTAGAGGTTCCCTGCATTGCTAACTAATTGGTTTACATAGATCATGTGATCTTACAACACAGGATTATTCTTAAAGTTACAGTCCTATGTTTATCCAAACTATAATTAATACAAAGGTACAGACTGGCATTTGGGAGAAAAAAATACAAAATGTAAGACAGGGTTCATGGTCTGAAGTTGTTGAACTCAATGTTGAGTCCAGTATGCTGTAGAGTGCCTAATCGTAAAATGAGGTGCTGTTCCGCCAGCTTGCATTGGACTTCACTGGAATATTGCAGCAGATCAAGGATAGAAATGTAAGCATATTAGAGCAAGGTGGTGAATTGAAATGGCAAATGGCCAGAAGGTCTGGGTCATACTTGTGGACTGAACGGAGGTATTCTGCAAAGCAGTCACCCAGTCTGTATTTGGTCTCCCCAATATAGAGGAGTTCTGCTTCTGATTGGCCTCTATTAGCTTCAAATCAGGCCATTTGAGCAGCAAATGTATCTATTGCAGTGATTGCATTTCATCAGTTTTCAGTCAGTCAAGGAGTACCATGTTCACAATAAGACAATCCATCTCAGAAATTGAAAGAAGAATTGCCCAGGAAGAAGCTTGGGAATAAAGGTGAAATAATACAGGGGTCAGGGGAAAAATAGGAGGACTACGATAATTATTTTTGAATTCTATCTCGTTGCAATTTGACTGAGATAACAAAAGGTGCCAAAGCAATTAATTGTTAGTGCTGTTTTGGACACACTTTGTGGTAGTTCACATGTAGGTGAAGCTTGTGAAAGTTGTAAAATGTTAACAACTTTAAAAGGAAGAAACGCTGCAAGTTTAGAATGCACCACAAGAATTGACTCAGCATCAGCATACCTGGAAATCTGGAGGTACTCCCCCCACGTAGAAAACCATGTCATCAGCTTCCAGATCTAGCAGGGAATCATTGCCTTCAGCGGCTCCTTTCTGGATGAATTTTTGCTCTGCTGTGCTTCCTGGGCTAGGTACGGTTAATTGTATTTTTCCATGTCTTCCAACTCTATCAGAAAGGAAAAGAGCACATATAAACATTATTCTTCTTTGGTTTGATCAATTCAGAAAGCTGAAAGTCTTGTCAATGAGGAGTGAACTATTGAGAGTTTCTGTTAAGACTATAAGACCATAAGACATAGGAGCAGAAGTAGGCCGTTCGGCCCATCGAGTCTGCTCTGTCTTTCAATGAGATCATGGCTGATCTGATAATTCTCAACTCCACTTTCCTGCCTTTTACCCATAACCCTTGATTCCCTTACTGATTAAAAATCTGTCTATCTCAGCCTTGAATATACTTCCTAGAACCCTTCTTCCTCACTGGGATATATTTCTGTCATGAGTCATGGGGCAACATTTTCCCCCCGTTGGGGGGGATGTGCGGTAGCGGGCGCGGACGGGCGAGTTCCTGATCGGCGCCCCCGGTCGGGGGTGCACCGCCATTTTACGTGGACGGGCCAATTAAGGCCTGCCCAGCATGATGTCCGCCAGGAAGCGCTATGTGCTCCCTGTGCGGGCGGGGGGGATTCCCTCAGCCGGGAGTGCGTTCCTTTGCACATGCATGTGAAAGAGCGCACTGATCTGCCTGAGGCAAAGAGCTGCCTCAGGGAGATTGGCTCAGCTGTTAAATTTCAAATAAAGCTGAGAAAAAATTTTTGCTGCCATGTCCCCGCATGTGACACTGTCACATGAGTTGGGACATGTCCATATCTTTTATTTTGAAATATTCTTACATTTTTAAATCCCTCATGAAACCTCATCCCGCCTGTGGATGAGGTTTTATGCTTTTTCTAAAGGCCTCCTCGCCTGCCCGCCAACCTTAAGGTTGGATGGGCAGGTCCATTAATTACCTTAATTACTTTTTTAATGACCTTAATAGGCTGCTGACAGTTTGGCGGGTGCGCAGTCGAGTCAGCTGCGTGCCCGCCGAACTGACAATCTAAATGACGCGAGGTGACGTCGGGACGCCTGCCCAACATCACCACGCATCATTTTACGTGTCAGTGAGTGGGCCCCGCCCCTGCTCACCGACCGGAAGACCCTGCCCACGAACTATTAAATGTCTGCCATTGTCTATTAACCGTCTTTTCTGCTAAACTCCTTTCCCAGTCTGCTCCAGCCAACTTTGCTACCTTATTCGTTTGTAATTACCCTTATTTAAGTTTAGCACAGTTGTTTCTGACCCAAGTTTCTCACTCTGAAACTGAATGCTAAATTCTACCATGTTATGGTCACTGTTTCCTAGGGGAACTTTTACTTTGAGATCATTTATTAAACCTGCCCCATTACACATTACCAGATCCAAAAGAGCCTGATCCACAACATATTGTGCTAGGAAACTGTCCCGAATACACTTGATGAATCCTTGCTCATGGCTACCTCCGCCAATTTGATTTTCTCAATCTACATGAAGATTAAAGTCACCCATGATTAATGTACTGCCTTTTTTATATGCCCTCATTATCTCCTGATTTATTATCTTTCCTACAGTATAACTATTTGTTAGGGGGCCTATAGGCTACTCCCATCACTGTCTTTTTCCTCTTGTTATTTTCTACCTCCGCCCATATAGATTTTACATCGTCCGATCCAAAATCATTTCTTGCCATCGTACTTATTCCATCTCATATTAACAAAGCTACACCACCACTCTTTCCTTCCTGCCTGTCCTTTTAAAAAGTCACATATCCTTGAATATTTAGTTCCCAGCACTGAACTTCTTGTAACCATGCCTCTGTAATGGCTATAAGATTATACCCGTTAACTTCTATTTGTGTTGTTAATTCATTTAATTTGTTCCGAATACTATGTGCATTTAAGTAAAGAGCCATTCATTTTGCCTTTTTACCATCTTTCTCCCCTTTTGACCCTATTTGCTGCTGTTTTTATGTTTGCACACTCTGTCCCTTCCTGCCACACTCTGGGTAGCATTACCTAAATAGCTTCCCTGCAATATAGCCATATTCTTTCGCTTGTAAGCCTACGTATCCCCTCTCCAGAACTCTCCCCCTCTCTATTTAGTTTGAAGCCCTCTCTACAGCCCTAGTTATTCGATTCACCAGGGCACTGGTCCCAGCACGGTTCAAGTGAAGCCTATCCCACCGAAACAGCTCCCTTCTACCCCAGTACTTGTGCCAGTGCCCCATGAACTGAAACCCATTCCTCCCACACCAATCTTTGAGCCACGCATTTAACTCCTTGACTTTATTTACCCTATGCCAGTTTGCCCATGGCTCAGGTAGTAATCCCGAGGTTATTACCTTGGAGGTTCTGCTTTTTAATTTAGCCCCTAACTGTTCAAATTCTTTCAGCAGATCCTCCTTTCTAGTCCTATCAATGTCGTTGGGACTAATGTGGATGACGACAACTGGATCCCTCCCCTCCCACTCCAAGTTCCTCTCCAGCTCTGAGGAGATGTCCTTAACTCTGGTACCGGGGAAGCAACACAGCCTTCAGGACTTGTGCTCAGGGCTGCAGAGAACAGTATCTATCCCCCTAATTATACTGTCCCCTACCACTACTATGTTCCTATTTTCTCCCCCCACTTGAATGGCTCCCTGTACCATGGTGTCATGGTCAGTTCGCTCATCCTGCCTGCAGTCCCCATTCTCGCCCACACAGCTTTCAAGAACCTCATAACTGTCGGACAGTTGCAGGGGCTGAGGCTCCTCGAACGTTACCCCCGGGTCCCCATACCCACCTCACCTGCAGTCACACCCTATCCATGACAAAATGTTAACCCCTACACCATAAGCTTTTATTTTCTGCAATAATCTTTGATTTGGCACTTCATCAAATGCCTTCTGGAAATCTAAGCACAGTACATCCACCAGTTCCCCTTTATCCACAGCACATGTGACTCCTTCAAAGAACTCCAATAAATTGGTTAAATATGATTTCCCTTTTACAAAACCATGTTGACTCTGCCTGATTGCCTTGAATTTTTCTAAGTGCCCTGCTATAACATCCTTAATAATAGCTTTGAACATTTTTCCCTTGACAGATGTTAGGCACAGAGGTTCCCATGCAGCTCCTGACATTGTCCTTCCAGTTGTTGGAGGTCACTCATTTAGGAGATGTTACTACAGAAGCCTTGACAAGTTACTGCAGTGCACTTGTAGACAGTACTGCAACCATGATCAGAAGTGGACATTTAAGTTAGTGAGTGGCAAATTTTCATTTTTATTGTCTAGGTAGTAATCTGGCAGTGTGAGTCAGCTGTCCATTATGGAACTTGCCCAATTTTTATAATATTGAATATCAACTTTCCACTGTATAGGAGTGAAATCAAGCCAAATCTTTAATGGGTTTTGATCTGCCCTGGCAGATCTTCCCTACTCAGGCAGCAAAGATTAAAAATTTAATATTACGGTCAGATTTTCATAGTGACGTTAGGAATCGGGAGGTGGGTTCGTTCCCAGGTCACGGATCAGCCCCCAGTGGGAAGTAGAAACTTTCCAGTATTTTGGTGGAGGTAAGCTATCAGTTGGGTCAGGGATGGGTCTGCCAGCCAATTACTGGCCAAGGACAGGGGCTGGGGGGTGTGGTCAGGATGAGAGAAGGGTCACTAAAAATGCAGGCTATGTTCTGACTCATTTTGGTAGCCATTGCTGCAGCCGCCATTTTTAAAGTAGGAAAAATGGAAAGTGCAGACTTCTTCACATTTCAGAGGGCAGATGGTAGCATGAAGCCCAGGATAGGGTAGGAACATGAGAATTTGTAATCATTTTTTGACTTTTCATGTGATGGGGTAGGCCCCTCTGCTCCACTAGGCCTCTTCACAGCAACTTATAAGTTGATCTTCTCTACTCAAAATGCAGCTGATCCTTTTCTCGCTGCCCTTGAGCTGGTCTGCATTACACAGCTTCTGAAGGCTGCCCGCAAAGATTCAAAGGCAAGCTCCTAATGAGCCCCTTAAGTGTCTTAACTGGCCTGGTTGCTGCTGCGGGCGAGTTCATTAACCCACCTCCCATCGCTCTCCTCCTGCCCTCAGATCAGCAAAGAGTGTTGTGCCATTTTTTGGATTTCCCGCCTCTGTTATGATCTGATTCAGCCCACAAAACGTCTGATAATATATATTTAAATCCTAATCTTCTCAAATATTGCACTACCCAATCCCACAAGATTAAGTCTGTGCATTGGACATAAACTGAAAAGAAAGATCTAATTTACCATTGCCCATATTAATTTAAGGGGAGGCGGTGGCATAGTGGTATTGTCACTGGACTAGTATTCCAGAAACCCAGGGTAACGCTCTGGGGACCAGGATTTGAATCCCAACATGGCACAAATTGAAATTTGAATCCAATAAGAATCTGGAATTAAAGATTGTCTGGTTCACTAATGTGGTGGAGGTTGGCCACTCAATCTGCTGTCATTACCTGGTCGGTCTTACATGCGACTCCAGACCCACAGCAATGTGGTTGACTCTTATAATGCTCTCTGACTAAGGGCAGTTAGGGATGGGCAATAAATGCTGGCCTCGCCAGTGATGCCCACATCCCATGAACAAAGAATTTTTAAAAATTGACAGATAATACTGAAAACATATACTTTGAAATGCTTTCACCAAAAAATTACTTTGTCCATAAGAGATAGCAATTACCTTTCTATTTTGATTAAATTGAAGTAGTTTGGCCAGGTGCTCACAGGTTTTGAGTTCAACGGAATCTCAACATCTCCATTTCCAAGATTGTAAACATAAACTAAATTGTCATTTTTGATACTCAGTCCAATATATTCTTGTTTTCCCTAGAAAATAGCAGAAAACATTTGCAAACATAAAACTTAATTAAGCCTATTCAGCAAAATTCTGCTTGTATACATATTCCTTATGTATAACACATTTTTGGACTGTTATAGCAAAATTGACATGATCTTACATTCTTGTTTCCAAGGTACATGATGAATCTATCTTGGTTGGCAGCGTGATCTGAAGGAACTTGCATGTACAAACTCATTGAAGTAAAAGACTTGAGCTCCTCCAAATTTGATTTTGAATTGACTTCTACAGCAGACTGACCATCAAATTTCATGGAGACTTGAACCTGAAGTGAAACAAGGAAAGCAATTGTTTCTTGAACTGATATTGTCAGTAAACCTGTACATCTGTAATCTGTAACTGAGCAACTGTTAGACATTGACTACACAAAGAAGATGCAATCTCTAGTGTTGCATGTTAATTAAAGAGGGAGTGGGATTCATGAAGCCAAGTCTTAACCTGAACTGTTTTATTATTAGGCAAGTGAGGGATGACACAACCTGATAAAACAAGCCCGCTTTATGTAAGTCAGTCACAGAGTAAGTCTGGTCCCTATCCAAAGCATTCCATTCTATCATATTAAGGAGAAAGTTGAAAAAAAATTAAGCGGAAATTGTGTGAAGACTAAACAGCATACTTTAATATACATAATTATACTCAGTTGTCCTTGTTGAAATCTTTACCTACACTGAATGACATAACTAAAGCCTGAATTTTTCAGATGACGGGGTTTCCCTTCCCACCATCCAAAGAGTCGGTGGGGAACACATCCCCGCCGACTCCGAGTGCCCTGCAGCCATTTCACGCTCGAATGAGAATCAATTTGCTGCAGGCGGGACTTCCACTCCTCACCTGTGAGAAAGTCCTGCCTTAGAGAGCTACTGGCCAATCCCTGCAGCAACAAGAGTTACAATGGACTGAAGATGAACTTCAGGAAGATGCCTAAGCCTAATCCCTGTGACTGGAGGGCAAGGTAAATTTAAGGGGTCCCAGTGTGGGGAGAGTAGGGAAGGCCTGGGGGAGTGCAAAGGGGGTGGTCAGGCTGTCAGGGGAGAGGTTGCGGGGGGAGGGAGGTCCAGCGGCCACCAGACCTTAAGGGGGGGTGCCCGAAGTCAAAGGGAGCTTCTGATGGAGGCACCCCACTCCCAACCACCAGTCCTCCTCCCAACAAGCTTCCCGCCCAAGATCTAAGTCTGTTCATTTACCAAGCCAGGTAAATCCTCCCGCCAACAGAAAAGTTGAGGCTGGGTGGGAAATGGTCCTTAAGTGACCAATAGTTGGCTACATAAGGGCCTCAATTGGTGCAAAGATGGGCATCCTCCCTTGAGGCCTTCCCCGTCCCACTGTAGAATCGCTGTGGTCAGGGCAGGTGGAAACCCGGAGGGAATCCCGTTCCATCAATTTAATGCTTTCACCCTCCACCCCACCTGCCCCCCTCCACCCTCGCCTAAAATCTGCCAGCAGGGAAGCTTGAAATTCAGGCCAATACGAACTTTTAGTCCAAATTTTAGTTCAGTATGCTCAGGCATGTGAGGTGTGTGGTGGGAGGGAGAGTCCATGTGGAAAGTTCACCGTGAGGCCTGGGTCACATACCCTCAGCTGGGACTGAGCCATTCAGTAAATCCATAAGCAATGAGCTACAAAATGGGAAATTAATTTGTAAAAATGGCTGCATCCCTGAAGAAATCAAGGTGTCCTGCCTAGGATTTTCTATTCATAAGTAATCCATAATTGTGAGAAATTCTCTGTCATTTCACAGCACGTAGGCCATTGGCTGAGACATTGAAAACTTGAAAAATTTTCTCCTGAATGTATTTAGCAACAAAGGGCGCTTTGAAATAATTATGAAGAATAAGCATATTGATCTGATTCAATATACACTCTATGTGGTCTAAGTTCGCTTAAAGTAAGACGAACACCATGTCTGAGTATCAAAGAATTAACAGGATGTTCTACTCATCAAAATAGTGTGCAGGCCTACTCACCTTGCTGGCCACATTCCGTGTCTGTGCAATGAGCTCGCGAATTCGCAGAATACTGGCAGAAATATTGCTTGCTGGCTTTTTCTGTTCCACAATTCGAAGTTTGTCCAAGATCTGTGGTACTATTTCTGTCAGATTTTCCACTGGAACGTGACAGAAATGGAACAGTTAAAAGCTACATAGTTTCAAAGGACTGGAAACTACCAAGAGAAACCTATAGGAAGCAGTTGATGAGGATTCTGAGTTTATTATAACATGTAAAGCAGAAGGTTGTTCATTTTTCATTTTACCATTATTGCCATGGCTAATGGAATAGAGCAGTGGAAAACCCTAAATATTAGCTCTCTATTCATTGCAAAATTTTACCTAGCAAACATGGTGCAAATAACAGAAAACATCTAATATTTAAACAGACATAATGACTATGGAAAGCTTAGTATGATACCTAATGTAAAGAAATGTAAGAGCCTGATTAGCAAAAATGACTAACACATATGGAATACTGATCTGCAACAACATAATATTTGCACTACAGATTGTTATAATCCCATTAGTCTGCTTGGACCCATAATTTTAAAGTCATAAGTGCATTGCTGATGTCGAAGAAGTACAATTAGCAGCCCATTAAAGCAACGTGCATGGATTATGGAAAGCCCTTGGAATGTTTCTTCAACGTGAAATCTAAACGTAAAGAAAACACAAGAAGAGTAATCAAAAAATCTTCATCCCCCCTGTCAGAAGCTTAATTCAGCGTGGGACTCTAATTGGGCCCACTCCTGCAGTGGGCAGAATGTCAGAAAATACACTGGGGCAAGCTTGCAGAATCAGGAGCAAGATCATGTAACCATTTTTTTGTTGCATATGAATGAGATTTCAGTACTAAAAAAATAAGGCCACCCTGCCAACATATGTGAACTGACTGAAATATTTAGCTGATGAAGCACTCAATACAAAATTTTATGGGCAGAATTTTATGGCTCAGTTGCAGCGGGGGCGGGGCCATAAAATGTAATCAGCCCTTCAAAAGTCCATTGACTTTGGCGGGACTGTAAAATCCCGCCGGTGTAAAATTCCACCCATATGTCTTTTTCTGACATTCTGCCCACTGCAGGAGTCTCATTCATAAAAACAAATGGGCCCAATTAGAGTCCTAGAACCTGGCATGCTGAATTAAGCATCTGACAGAGGGAATTAAGATTTTTGATTACTGTTCTTGTGTTTTTTTAATGTTTTCATGTTCTATTTGCTATTTTTTGTCATGTTTTGCTGGATAGACCTCCACAAGGCAGGCTGCTAGAGCATTGCATTAACTGCTGTACAATGACCTGCACTTAAAAATTACTCTTCTCATAGAAGTAATAGTTACTACCATAGGAAATTTACATGCTGCCAGATACTTGCAAGCCACGTCTGGTGGCATCTGCCATATTGGGAAGCCTACATTTATACATCAAACAAGTGGTAATTGTTTTTTGTAAGAGGAAACTATTTCCAGGTGACAGGGCGCCCTAAAGTGAAAAATGTTGCTTATGGTGCTCATCAGGACTCTGCATGAAAGTGGCATAGCTTCATGCACAGAAAGATTTGAGCTCTTTTATTGTTCAGGTGGTATCTGGTCACAGAAATAGCATTCTATGAAATGTGTGAAAATGTGAGCAGCACACTAACCTTCACCTTGCTCCCTATATCAGCATTCTGTTGCCTTATTTTGACTCAGTCAGTGATCTCTATCCAAGCAGCAGTACTGTGATTTTATGAAATGTGGCCTTCATCCTCAATAGAGCTTTCATACCTTGCTCATGTCTCCAGTGCACTATCGTTAAGAACTCAGTCTACTTTTCTGCCATCACAACCTCAGCTTATAAGGCGAGCTGAAGCTGTTTAAAAGCTTCTGCCAAGCTGAATTTTGCATTTATAGCCAGGTGAGCTACGAGTCAAGCTGTTTTGGCAAGCTTTGCTTGTGCTGGTAAACAATCCCATTGGAGGGAGTGACTCCCACTGAAAAAAATGAGCATGCAGCCCCAATGTTACTGATGCAATATTAAAACTATAACTTTAATTCTATAATTGGTGCATGAATTGAAAGTTTATTTACTACCTCTCTTTCATTTTAAGTACAGGATCAAATCACTTCAACAAGAATTATTTATGCCATTTCAGTCAGGAACCCAATTGAGTGGCTTGGCTTGGCTAAATGTATTTTTCCATGCATTATGAATTGAAGAAGTTCCTAACTTCCATGCTACCATCCCCATATTTCTTTGACTAATGCCAAAAACTACAAATATCATAATAGCTGTCCATCGTTTTTTATTCATTCACAGTGAGCATCACTGGTAAGGCCAGCATTTATTGCCCATCCCTAATTGCCCTTGGGAAGGTGGTGGTGAGTCACCAGCCATCTACTTAAGTAGAATTGAATGGCTTGCTAGACCATTTCAGTAGGTAGTTAAGAATTAATCACAAACAGAAAATGCTGGAAAAAAATCACATTGCTGTAGCTCTGAAGTCACAAAAAAGCCAGACTGGGTATGGACACTAGATTTCTTTCCCTAAAGGGCATTTGTGAAACAGATGGGTTTTTATTACAATCCAGTTGTTTCATGATTACCATCATTAATACTTCTTTAAAACATTCCAGATTTATTTAACTAATTGGATTTGAATTCTCCAGCCGCTGTGGTATGACTAAACTCATGTCTCCAGATCATTAGTCCAATAATGTAACCATTATGCCACTTTACCTTAATAAAGTTTAATTTTAAAACTGCAACTTCTCAGAAAACTTGATTACATTTTAGTACAGATTCTTTAAAGTCATTTTTTTGTTGTTCAATATAGGACAGAAGCATACAGCTTGAATTCAAATTATTTGAGAGACCAATGCAGGCACATGTCATTCATTTAGATCACCATTACAAGTGGTAAAATCCATAATCAGGCACTTTTGTAAAGTTTAAAAAAAAATTTCTAAGCATGAAAGTAAACTACATAGGAGCTGAAGATAACCATCCTGTACCTGTGTCACCAGCTAAGCTCACTGTCCTCTTGAAAGCAGTTCCATCATCAGCAGAGATGCTAAGATTCTGCGGCCAACCTTTCACCAATTCACCCATAGCACTGACAGTCTGTAAAACCATCTCAGCGGTATCCTTTGCTTCTTCTGCAATTAGCTTTGATTGCGTCACCTGGTTCCTACTACCTGAAATGTTTATATATGTCAAGAAATGCATATCTTGAGTCAGATTTTCCATTATTATGGAACTGGATCTTTGGCATAGGTGGAGCAAGGAGATATCCCAGAGCCTGGCCTGTCTGCTCAAAGAGGCTTAATCCATTCATTAATGCCAACTGCAGAAAAGTGAGCTAATAGAATTCTGTTTTTCTTGATCTATTTAAATTGTGCTTCAAGATTATTGATACCTATTTAATTCTTAAAGATACTCCATCAGCCTAAGATATTGCTAAGTATTTGTTCAACAATTTTCACATCTTCTTCCTCACATCTAAGAAGAATGCGTCTAAATGCCTTTCATGAAAAAAAGTGATATTAATAGATGGTAAGAAAAGGGAAAATGGAGGTTTACGTAAAAACGTAAGAAATAGGAGCAGGATTAGGTCAATTGACCCCTCACATCTGCTCTACCATTCCATAAGATCATGGCTGATCTGACTGCAGCTGTAATTCCACTTTCCTGCCTGTCCTCCACGACCCTAAACTCCCTTGTTGCTCACCAATCTGTCTAACTCAGCCTTGAATATACTCAAGGACCCAGCCTTCACTGCTCTCTGGGGTAGAGAATCTGGCAAAAAAAAATCTCCTCATCTCAGTCTTAAATGGGAGGCTCCTTATCTTTAAACTGGGCTCCCTAGTTAGGGGAAACATCCTCTCAGCATCTACCCTGCAAGCCTACTCAGGATCTTACATGTTTCAATAAGATCACCTCTCATTCTTCTAAACTCCAATGAATTTTGGCCCAACCTGCTCAACCTTTCCTCATAAACCTTTCATCCCAGGAATCGGCCTAGGGAACCTTCTCTGAATTGCCTCCAATGCAAGTATATCCTTCCTTATATAAGGAGACCAAAACTGCACACAATACTCTAGGTGTGGTCTCACCAATTCCCTGCACAGGTAGAGCAAGACTTCCCTACTTATGTACTCCATCTCCCTTGCAATAAAGGTCAACAACAGTTGGAGTGAGGCTAATTGTATGTTCAGAGATGGTAGGATTGAGAAGCTTTTTAAAACAGGGAGGAAGCTGATAAGGCAGAAGGAACTGGGGAAGGCTGAGGGGACAAGACTCAAGTGGCTGAAAAATGGTCACTAATAATGAAGCAGATGGAACAAGGGGCACAGAGTTTTTTGGTGTTACAAGAGGGGAAGGGTGTAAAATGTTCATAATGCTGTACGTGAATGACAGTAAAGGATGTGGCGGGTTGTGGTGATAGAGAGATTAAAATGATGTTCTTAACGCATGTAAATTTATTTAGAAACATTGAAAAGCCTATTGAAAGAATTGTGTAAAATGCGAAAAATGTGTACAAAACACTTTCTGACTTATACTGCCTTGTTCTGTACTTTAATTACATTCTTTAATTACATCTTATGGTCTTATGGTCTTTAGGCACTGATTCAATGCCAAAAATGCATTAATAAAGTGGGTGAATAGATACTGGTGGACTGAAGGTGAGACCACCTGAAAGAGATGGTTTTGCACCAATGAAGATGGATATCAGCTGAAGTTTAAAAGTAGCCACTGCAAAGCTCTACCGAAAAATGTAAAGTGACACCAACTTCTGCTGACACATCCCATACCCAACAATGTGAACAGCAGTGAGACCCAGCTCCTTGCCTGCAAACTGCGGAAATGTGAACTAATACTGTGCTTCCTATTACAAATAATGTTAGACTGCTATGATTGAAATTGGTGTTGACACATCAAAATACATATGTAATTCCTTATTAGTTATATACTAGAAATGGTATTCTATAACCAAATACCTTGACATCTTTTTACAAATTGGCATTATTGTGGAGATTCCCACTTCCCTCTAAAAAATAGCATTGAATGCAAATTTCAAAGGTTTGGGCCAGGACTTTCCATTTTTTTGTGCTAATTGGGGCAAGTGGCACCAGAAAATGGGTTGGGATCTCTTATTCCGGGCCTCTGCCCACTTTTACAGCCCTCCAATTTTGCACCAAGAGTGATGGGTGATGTACAATAGGTTTTCCCAAGCATTGTCCAAGACACTTCCCTTCTTTTCCACCATAGATTTGCTGAATGCAAAGCGTGCGCATTCATCCTGTGGGCAGAGGGGCAATATTTACATTTTAAAGATTGGAAAATCTGTGCATTTGATTGCAGGGTCATTGATTTCTCATGCTTAGCTGTCAATTTTGAATTTGAAATCTATAAATATCAGCACAGAGGCTTCTGGCCTTGCCATACTATATGAGACCAGCTACAGTCAATCTCCCCCTCCCCTGCTTGTTTTGCAATGTTAAAGCTGCTACATAAATGAAAATTGTTGTACCTCAAGGAAAAATATATTTGGAGAAGTACTTACTTGGTTCAATCAATGCCAGCTGGTTTACAGCATTTAGTAAACGGCTCATTGTATCGTTTTTCTTGCTGATAACTGCGTTCACATGGCTCCTGGTATCATGAAAAGCTGTCTCATTATCTGTAGGAAGTTAACAAAATAAGCTTAAGTGACATAAAATTAATAGTGAAAACTTTAAATTAACATAGTGGCATTGAAACAAAAAATGCATACGCAACGTATGAATATATAAAAAGGTGAGCAAAGACCATCAGGCCCGATACACCCTCTCCCAAAGGTTGTGCAACCTCATCACGTCCTTCTGTAATCACTACTAATGTTAACTCCTGGAGGAGAGGGCATTAAATAGAAGAGAAATTTTACAATTTTTGGAAAAGCATTCAGGAAAATTCCTTCCCAACTCCTAACTCATGAGACATTCTTAACAAAGCCCCTCACTTTCCCTTCCCCATGTCGCAATTTTTTTAGTAACATAAGGGCAATACAGGATCAAAAACAATCATGTTCATTGATTAGGTAATCCCAAATATTGCTACCATTTTCCAAAAAATGTTTAATCAACAACTTAAAATTAAAATTTCTAACTTTCACTGCCTTCTACATAGTTCCACATATTGACCATTGAGCATGAAAATGCCAGATATTGCAAATCTTACACTGAAAAGTCATGGGAACTGCAAAATATTTACCCCTCAGTGAAAGTTTCTCTTAGAAATTTGGAGATAGATATTCAACTTTCTGCCTGCCCCAAGATTGAGCTCCCATTACAGAATTGGCTTGATTTTCATTTCTGTTCAATAGGAAAGACACATTTTGTGTAGTTTCTACAATGTGCAGTCAATCTGCAAGGCCAATTTTATTTCAGGTACCAAGCTGAAAAACTATTCCTTCAGTTCTTCTATTGCCTAAAATGTAGGGCGGGATACTACGGGGATGCGAATGGAACGCAATCCCCCCCACCCTGTGTCCCCGCGATTTCGGCACCTGCCTGCCCCCGTATTATGGAGGTGAGCTCGGAGGTGGGTGGGAAGGTGGTGGGATGGGCGTCTACCCCATTTTAAGTGCCCCCCACCACCCCCCTTGCAGGAAACACACCCACTGGGGGCATGTAAAATTCAGCCCATAGTTTTAACTGGGCGCAATTTCTTGTAAAAATTTGCAAAATAAGGTTCCACTTTGTTTTATTTATAATACAGGCATGCAAATATTAGATGTATCTCTAATTCAACTATCTCCTGCCTTAAGTATCGAAGTTCTAACACCATCATCATAGGTGGACTGCAGTAAATCAAGGAAAAGGCCCACTAACTTCACAAGGCAACGAGGAATGATTAAAATAAATGCAGCCCTGTCAGCATCACCAACGTACTAATTGAAAAAAAAGCATGCAGACATTACAAATTCAACACAATGGTGGTTCACTTTAGATGGATGATTCGCAACAGCTTTGGAGAAGTGTGCAAATTACTGCACAAGCCATGTATTTTTCTCCAGTACCTGACTGAGGTGCAGAGAGGACAATCAATTTGAATTGCAGCTCAGCACTTTTAAGTTCTCTGAGCTCACTGAAGTTGAGCAAGTCATGCCAGATGCACACTGATTCAAATGGAATCTTTGGGAAGTCAGTATTCACATCTCAGTCAAGTGAATACATAGACATACAAATTGATTTTGTCACAGAACTGCATCTAACTATCCAGGATGTTTAATGGGCAAACCAAAATTGAATTACTGTTGAGTAGAGCAACAGGCAATTTGTTAGAATTTATTTCCAGAGATAATCATTGTTCATTGGGCAGGGAAGGTATTAACAACAGATGTTGATGCTGGCCCTGAGAGAGAAGACTGTGGGGAGGATGGTGCAGGAGGCCTGAAAAAGCACTCCTACTATGACTGAATATACTTACTGTCCTCCATGGTTTCAGCTAATTCCTTCACTTTGTTCAGAATTACCTCACTGCTGTTTCTGAGCCATGTGCTCTGCGTTTGAATTCCTTCCACAGCCTGTAAACAATAACATGTCCAACTGAGAAGCATTCTCTATCTGGGCAAGGAACATTCCAATCAGTCTCAACTGTCAGAGAAAGTTCACATCATGAATGACCTGCTATCTTACTAGGTACCAAAACATTAGGCTGGATTTTCCTTTTGGCAATACTGTTCTGGCAAATTGGAATTTCTGTATACTCTCTGACACCTCTGCAACACCGACTCATTTGCTTGAGTTGGGATTTATCACTCATCAATGGTAGGCTTTTGACAGACTTCCAAGAGTGAGCAGTTCAGGGTATCTGAGGCAAATCTGGCAGTGCTATAGTTGGAACATCACTATACGGGATGGAAAGAAGCACTGGCAAAAAAAAGTCCAAAGTTGAAGCCTCTGGAATGAAGTCTGAAAATTTGACCTTCTGCCCTGGAGAAGCCAAGGACAAGGCCATCCTTTATATCTTTAAGATTAGGTGAGGAGGGGTCGAATGGCTTCTCTTTTATCTATCTCCTTGTTTGACCGCAACAAGATCTTTTCTTTGAAAGGGGATAAACTTGCCAATTTAGTGAGTCCTTAAGAGGTTAGCTTTATTGTACTTAAACTGATCTAAGTGAAATAATGAACAATGCTCCGACTTTCATGCACACACATACACACACACTCGAAGCTGGCATGGACACAAGGACAGAATACAGTGTGGGGACGGGTAGGTTGGCCAAATTAAAGCCCATAAAAAGTAAAAAGAAGACTCAGTCTGTAACTTGGTGATTTGGCTGGCTTCAGGCTAAATTCAGTGATATTGTTGCTTCTAAGTTGGTTGCTCTTCTGGAGACAGTAGTGCTGGATTGAATTTTTTTAAGAAACCTGTCTGCAGTGGGGCATCCCTGGATGGTCACACTTAGCAAACAGGGCTCAAAGCCTACCAGGTGGGTTGGAGAGAGTGGGTGGGGGAGGGGGAGAGAGTGAGCGGGCGCCCACTTGGGTCAGCCCTTTAAACTGCTTGGCCTCAGTTCTGCTGAGAAAACATGTGCTTAAAATAGACAAAAGGTTGACTTGTTATTTGACCTTCCTTTTCCAACTGCCAGGGTTTCCAAATAAGGTTATCATCTGTGTATTCCTGTGTATTGATTAGCTCATGTCTGGAAATTCATCTTAGCCAAGGTTCCACTGTCCAAGTGATTAACCTTAATAGCCATCTCCAACAGTTGAATACCTCAGGTGGTTGCCTTAATGCCTCATTAATAGGACAGGAGATGGGAGGCCTTCACACTCCACTGAAGTCATTGGCCAGGATTTTTTGTCCCCGTTAGCGTTGGGTGTCATGGCGGGTATGAGCAGACAATATGGCGGGAAGGCCAAAAATCGGTTTCATGACACCATGAAACCAGTTTGCAACTGCCCACTCCACTCATTAATAGCGAGCCACGTTTCCCGCCACTGGATGTCAGGAATGTCATTTTAATACATCTGCATATAATTATAATCCCTGCCTGCTGCAATTATCCCCCCATGCTGGATCATCTGGGTATGCTAGCGTGTTACATAACTGACATAAGCAACGTGCACCTGGCGAGCTGCACATCGCTCGGGGCATCGAGGTTTGTTTGTCTACCTTGTTTGAGGCAGCACTCACGGTCATCAGCGCCAGGCTTCGCAGGCAGCACAACATCACTTTTAGGGGGATTCACAGGCGGGTCTCTACCTACTAAACCAGCTGTAAGGCGGGGGTGGCTTTTCACTGGCTGCAGGGCAAGGCCTTGTTTGGGGAAGGGGGAGAAGAGGCTTCAGCCAAGGGAAGAGGCTGCAGGGCGAGAGCTGTACTGGGGAAGGGGCGGTATCCTAGGTTGTGTGGGGGGGGGCACATGTTGATCTGTGCAAGTGGCCTCAAGATAGTGCGGGCTGAGGAGGCAGTCTCCAGAGTAGATGAGGCCAGATGAAGATGTGAGGGTTTGTGTGTCAGAGAGTGGAAAACTGCGATACTTCAAAGTGGAAGGAATGTCTTTTTGGTTGGGTGGAGTTCAAGGTCTGCACAATTGGCCAACTAAAGGGACACTCTAATATTCATGAGGCAACTGAGGCAGCCTTTACCTGCATGTTAGCTCAAAATGACAAATCACCAAGGAAGGCCATTAATGATTGGATGTGCCCACTACAGCTTTCTTCAGATATGTAGGGCAGCCTCAGGTTTCAGGAACTGGGCTGGACATGTACTGGCTGTTGCCTGTCCTGCATACACTACCACTTTCTCCTTCTCACCTGTGCAGTGTGATGCACCATGTGCTACATTCTCAAACCTGCTATTCAGATTCTATACAATGAGTAGCTGTATTTGTGCTTGACCATGGTAGTGATAATAATACTGTGAAGCATTGGTTTTCTCAGTGATAGCAGCTGTGGCAGCAACTTTCCATTTCTAAAAAGATGCTGCCCACCCATTTAAGCAATTGATTTAATTTTCATTCTGATTTTCATTCCTTCAACGAATTACTGTCCATGTCATAAAGATAAAAATTTACTCTTAAATGTCGTTATACTGCCTCAAGTAAGCACCTTCATTGAGCAATACTCTTTGTGGCTTACTTACTGTGGCTGTGCCTGTCTCAGAATGGGTCAACAATACATGAAATAAAATTTATGCCACAACCAATAAACTTGGACGATGTCTCCAGCCTCACCAACTCCAATCTCTTGAAGCTTTGCTGATCTATGATGTCTGAAGTGACCTCTTTAGAAGGTACCAGTTTCCTGAAATGTTTTAGATCTTCCTAGTGTGGGTCTCCTATCTGAAATATAGTAAATTAGGGGCAAAAGGATAATCAGAGAAAGAGTGGGGCCCATTAGGGACTGAAGTGACAATCTATGTGGAAGACGTGAGTGAGGTTTTAAATGGCTACTTTGCATCTGTATTCACAATAGAGAAGGACAATGTAAGTATAGAAATCTGGGAGGGGTACTGTGATATACTTGAACAAATTAGCATTGAGAGGGAGGAGGTATTAATGGTTTTAGTGGGCTTAAAAGTAGATAAATACCCAGGCCCACATGAGATGTATCCTTGGTTGCTGTGGGAGGCAAGGGATTGCAAGGCCCCTGACATTAATTTTCAAATCCTCTCTGGCCACAGGAGAGGTGCCAGAGGACTGGAGGACAGCTGATGTGGTACCATTATTCAAGAAGGGTGGTGGGGATAAATCAGGGAACTATAGGCCAGTGAGTCTAACTTCAGTGGTAGGGAAACTTTTGGAAAAACTTCTGAGGGACAGAAATAATCTCCACTTGGAGAGGCAAGGATTAATCAAGGATTGACAGCATGGCTTTGTCAGGGGGAGATCGTATCTAACAAATTTGTTTGAATTTTTCGAGGAGCTGACTAGATGTGTAGATGTGGGTAGTGCGGTTGATGTAGTCTACATGGACTTCAGTAAGGCATTTGACATGGTCTCGCATGGGAGATTGGTCAAGAAGGTAAGAGTCCATGGGATCCAGGGCAATTTGGCAAATTGAATTCAAAATTGGCTTCGTGGCCAGAGGAAGAAGGTCATGGCCAAAGGTTGTTTTTGTGACTGAAAGCCTGTATCCAGTGGCGTACCACAGGGTTCAATGCTGGGTTCCTTGCTGTTTGTAGTGTACATTAACAATCTAAACATGACTGTAGGAGGTGTGATCAGTAAGTTCACAGATAACACAAAAATTGATGGTGTGGTAAGTAGCGAGGAGGAAAGCCTTAGACTATAGGACAATATAGACGGGCTGGCCAGATGGGCAAGTATTAAATGGAATTTAATCCTGAAAAGTGTGAGGTGATGCATTTTGGGAGGACTAACAAGGCAAGGGAGTACACAATGAATTGTAGGACCCTAGGAAGTACAGAGGATCAGAGGGAACTTGGTGTGCATGCCCATATATCCTTGAAGGCAGCGGGAAAGTAGATAAGGTGGTTAAGAAGGCATATGGGGTGCTTGTCTTTATTAGTCGAGGTATTGAATACAAGAACAGGGAGGTTATGATGGAGCTGTATAAAGCATTAGTAAGGCCACATCTGGAGTACTGTGTGCGGTTCTGGTTGTTACACTATCGGAAGGATGCGATTGCACTGGAGAGGGTGCAGAGGAGATTCACTAGGATGTTGCCTGGGCTGGAGCGTTTAAGCTATGAAGAGAAATTGGATAGGCTGGGGTTGTTTTCCTTAGAGGAGAGAAGGCTGAGGGGGGACCTGATAGAGGTATACAAAACTATGAGGGCCATAGGTAGGGTAGATAGGAAGAAACTTTTCCCCTTAGTGGAAGGGTCAATAACCATTTAAAATGCATCACCTCACACTTTTCAGGTTTAAATTAGATTTAAGGTAAGCAGGAATAGGTTTAGATGGGGTTTGAGGAAAGATTTTTTCACCCAGAGGGTGGTTGGAGTCTGGAACTCACTGCCTAAAAGGGTGGTAGAGCCAGAAACACTCACAACATTTAAGAAGTATTTAGATGAACACTTGAAACGCCATAGCATACAAGGCTACAAACTAAGTGCTGGAAAATGGGATTAGAGTAGATAGGGGTTTGATGACCGGTGTGGATATGATGGTCTGAAAGGCTTCTTTCCATGCTGTAAAACTCTATGGCTCTATGACAAATCTTGCCTTGCAAGCAGAAAAGCAGCATAAATATGAAAGTACATAGATCAATGATAATGTCAAATGATTGCTCAATTCCAGATACATCCTGAATACTTGAGCATATAATTGCATATTCCTTGTGTTTAACCTCTGCTGAGAATCGTTGTTGTGCACTCAGTTTGCTGAAAGGACTTCAAAATTGTAAGCAGATCATATATTAGAGTGTCTCCATGCATAAAGCTCATTCCTTGGGATGTTCGAACCTGCTGCAGCTTAGTATGTTACATCAGGAAAGAATGGAAAGATTATTAGAAGGAAACTTGTTTGCTTAATTACTTGTGACAGATATTTGGCATGCATGGAAATATGTTGGCTTATTTTAGAAAATGTCTTTAATCTGACAGTGCCTCCTGATGTCCATAGCCTTTCAGTGATTTATTTCCATGCTTACAACATATAGTGCTTCTGTGAAAGTCGAAGTGGACGGTTGCTCACCTTTCCCATAGTTTGTCCTTTCACTCCCTCACTGAGTTGACCTTTCCTCAGCTCTCCCTTGAGCCTGCCTTTTACTCATCCCCATGGCTGCACATCTGAGAAAAGTTGCTTCAGTAACAGTTGACCTTAGCTCCCTTTATTATTCAAGGTCTGAATGACTTGTCGCAGCACTTAATAAATGCTCCTTTGTATTAATTAACGTGGCTTCCCACTGGATAACTCATTGTGTGGTATTGAAGTGCACAGTGTACCTATTCAAATCAATAAATTAGCTGTTAAGTAGCATTCTTTGGGACCTTTGGAAGCCCACAGACATGATGTCAGGAAGATATAATGTTATTGGAATTTATTGCAAAATAGTGGTATCTGTGTCTATATATGTGTGTGTGTATGTGTGTGTGAGACTTAATTACATTAAAGGTAGCTGGTCTGAAGGCTTTGATGTAAACATTGGGCAAGTTTAGAATGTAAGGTGTAAAAGGACATTTGCATTTTTAAATAAACCAGCCTAGATTGTTTTCAAAGGAGGGGGTGTAATGTATCACCTGGCCAGGTGAAGTTTCCCAAAGATTACTGATAAAACTTAGTGCTATGAGAGGTTTTAATTATCAGAAAGATAAAGTTGGGCGAGTGTCCCGACGTCACTGCGTGCCATCACAATATTTCATTGGGCGGGCGCTCGATGATCTCTGATGCGCACCCACCATTAATTAATAGGCCACTTAAGGCCCATGAGGGGCCAATCGATGGTGATTTTTCGGGGCCTGTGCGATCTCCAGGTCGCTGTATGGGCGCAACAGGCAGGCGGGTAGGACACATTTGTATAAACCTCAACCACGGGCAGGATAAGAGGGCTCACTGGGATCGCGAATGTGCTCAGTCAGATATTTAATTTGGAAAGTTACTGATACTTGCCTATGAGAGCAGAAATACTTCAAAACTGATACCAGCTGCTTGGTCTGGACTCACAACCTTCAGGTCAGCAGTCTACTGCGAACTTCCTTTTGGGGCCTGCAGGTTTCAGGAAGCCTTCCCTTAGACTGGGAAGGGGAGTTGAACTCTCCACAGGAGGCACCTCCTCTGAGGAGGAAGGGAAGGCTAGAAGGGGGAGGAGGCCAGGAGTGCACATTCAGCCTCCAGGGGAGCCACATTTCGGAGAAGAGGCACAGGCACAAGGGGCGCAGGGCCAAGAGGTAGTCCAAGGCAGAAGGGGCCGCAGAAGACACCACTATCCTGCTGCCAGGGTATACAGGCGGTGAAGCAGCTACCTCAATATGTCTGAGGTGCAGTGCCAAAGGATGCTCTGTCTTTCAAGGGAGATGGTCAACTATATCTGTCAGATGATTGGCCCTGAGATCTCCCCTAACTGGATGGGTGGACACCCCATGCCAGTGGCTCTAAAGGTCACAGCTGCCCTCAAATTCTATGCTTCTGGCTCTTTCCAGGGCTCAGTGGGTGATCTTTGTGGTGTCTTCCAATCAGCTGTCCACACTTGCGTCAAACAGGTGACAGACGCTCTGTTCAGGCTTGCATTGACATTCATCCACTATCGCTGGGACCAGGCCAGCCAGACAGGGCGAGCCAGAGGCTTCGCGGCCATTGCTGGCTTCCCCTCCAGGGTGCAATAGACTGCACATATGTGGCCATCAAGGTACCAGCAGGTGAGTCCAGTGCTTTCGTCAACAGGAAGGGCTTCCATTCCATGAACGTGCAGATAGTGTGTGATCACAGGATGCTGATTCTACAAGTCTGTGCAAGGTACCCAGGCAGCTCCCTTAACGCCTACATCCTCAGACACTCCCAGGTGCCGGGGCTCTTCAGTGCTCCAGCCCGGCTGGATGGGTGGCTGCTGGGTGACAAGGGCTATCCCGTCAGAAAGTGGCTCATGACACCTCTCCGCCATCCAAGAACAGAAGTTGAGCAGCGGTACAATAGGAGCCACACCTCCACAAGGGCTGTGATGGAGAGAACCATCTCAAGATGTGCTTCTGATGCCTGGACCGTTAAGGAGGTGCACTCCAGTACCCCCCAGATCGTCTGTTACTGATAATGGTTGCATGCTGCGCTCTCCACAATCTTGTGCTGGAAAGGGGGGGACGCTGTAGACGACTAAGATATAGACGCAGTTGCTGGGGCTGTACATGATGAGTCTAGCAGTGAGTCCGAGGATGAGCATGCACAGGGAAATGCTGAAGGGGTAGACGCTGACCCAGGCATAATCAAGGGAGGCAGGGACACCTGGGAGGCTTTAATCCAATGATCCTTCAGCTAGAACACCACCGATGGACCTCCAACAAAAGTTTGTGCTGCAGGCTCCATATCCTGAGTACTAAATCTGCCTGGATAGAAACATTAACTATGGGCCTTGTCAATAAAGCTCAATGTGGCACAACTCACTCATAACATCATAGGTAACCATCCACCTGCAGAGGAAACAAGGCACCCTCAGCCATGGTCACATGTCTAAATTTAATGATATAACAAAATGAACTTAGGGAAACAAAATGACTAAGGTGTTAAACATCACACCAACTAATCATGACGTCATTGGGGGCCAACACAAGAGCACCAGTGAGAAACCCGTGGTGTGCCTAAGGTGCCTTAAATTTACACTTTTGGGTGCTACGTCTTGGTGCTGTCCCCTCGCTGGGAGTGGCATCTGAGACAGCCTGCTCACTGTGCTATCCTGTTGGCCTCGATGACCTTGGCAGTCGTCCTCTCACCCGTGGAGTCTGTGCTGGCCCCGCCTGGGAGGGAGCTGCCAGTTCCACAACTGGCATCTCCCCAGTTGTTGCAGCGTCAACAGATGCAACTGTCACTGGCAGAGGAGCAGAGGAGCTGCTGCCCTCATCAGGAGCACCAAGAGAGAGAGGAGCCCACAGAGATGACAGGCAGCTGCTGCGCCGACATGAGGTCATTTTGGACCTCCCTGCTCACCGTAGATGGATGAGCATTAAGCTGGGAAACTTGGTGCCCAGACAATCTCCCACACTGGCACTGACCAGCTGAGGTCAATGCCGATGTGAGGGCTTGGTGGTCCGAGCGCATCCCCAGGAAGTGCTGATTGGTCTCCTGGAGGAACCTCTCCACGAGAGTCACCACTCTCTCCATGGAGGAAGTATGGCGCTCGGCCATGAGACTCATTGCATCGCTGATGGTCCGCGTAGACTCCTGCAGCACGGACACCAAGCCAAGCATAGCCTCATGTATCTCCGCCAGATGCTCCCGCACACCCTGCTGGACTTACAGCATTTTCTGCCTCACGGACGACTCTAGAGGCACATCATCAGCCACCGACTGAGCATGTGCCTGCTCCCCTGCAGTCCTCCGACTGCTGGTGCCATGGGCACCCTCTGTCTCTGCCAGCTCCTCCAGCGACTGTGAAGTGCCCTCACCGCTGTGCCCCAGGTCATTGGCGATAAAATAATTCCCACTGAGGTGCTAGTATCTGCGCTGGTGCCTGCCTGGCAGAGTTGGTGTGACGCTGGTGGGTCAGAGTCTTCAGGGCCCTCAGGTGTGAGAGGGGGCCTCTGCTGCTCCTCCTCCCGGCCCTGCTCCGGTGATGCTGAAGGGAAGAACAAGGACATTGGATCAGTTAACATGGAGACAATGTCAATCTGCATCCCTAGCTCCCGGATAATTATGCGCTCATCCTTCTATAAGCAATGGTCAAGCCATGTTGCAAACTTCAATCACTGAACATTCAGAAGTGCCATGGCTGCTGGGACACTAATGGTGACCCCACTGCTGGGCAAACATAACTGCCCATGGCACCCCAGCCTCACTGACACTGGTGGACCTGGGCGCATGGCGCCGCTCCAGATTGAGGGCCGGCTGCTTGAACTTGATAATGATGGACAACTGGGCCGGCCCTCTGCCAGTCCTCATCTGCTCAGCGGCATTATGTGCATTCTTCTCCTGAAAAGGAGCGAAGAGCATTGATTAGTGCAACTTGTACCTGGACTCTCTTTGCTGCCATCCCACCCCAACCAGAGTGGGACATTGCAGGGCTCCAGTGCCTCTTCACCGCATAGCTGCCACACACACACAAAGATGCCAGGCCCGTCCCCCCAACTTGGCCAAATTCTGCCTACATCACATTTGGCACCACACGGTCCAACCTTGCAAAGCAAGGAGGTGCAAGCACGTAGAACGCAAAGGCCAGCAGATGGATTACTTCCCTGCCACCTGGAAGCTTCCCTCCCAGCATGGCAGCACCCTGACTTTGACATGTTTTGCAGTTGCAGCCCTGGGCCTAGGTGCAGATCCTCCAGGTTGCCCCCAAAGCAGTAATGTGGGTGTCACTGTACCACATGCTGCGGGTGCAGAACCCATCTCATCACCACCCTCTCACGGTGACCTCGGCATGGACAATATCTACTGGCCCACCCAGCGAAGGACACATACCGTCAATGATTCAGTGCAGTAACTGCACTCAGAGGTGGGGTGGGGGGGCTGTGGCCAGCGGGGAAAGCCTACCTGCTGGGTTAAGTGACCAACACCAACGTGGTACTCACCCTTCCAGACCACAAAAGGCCGTTGAAACGCTTGCGGCACTGGATCCAGGTGCATTGCACCACATCGCGGGAGCTCACGATCTCCACCACCTCCTCCAAGGCACAATTGGCCACGTCGGGGGGGCCTCCTCCTCCTCCTGTCCCTGGGAACGAGGACCTCCCGCTGACAAGGCAATCATCTGAGAAACGAGGGGCACTGTGCCCCCCTGCCCTTCCCTCCTGCCTGGCCCGCTCACCAGCAGCACTCTGGCCATGTTTGACAGCCTTTGCAAGGCTGCAGGAGCTCTTTTAAACAGGCGGGCTGGTCGCCATTGGACTCTGCAGTCATAGCCGTCCCATCGCCGCCTGCCTACTCCTGCTGTCCTTGGGAGCCGCGTTTCACGCTTGGCGGGCCTTAATTCGCCCGCCTGGATAAAATGGCGGTGTGGACCCAATCGTGCATGGTGATCGGATCTGTGCCCACCTGAGCCCACTCCCACATGGCCTGCCCGACAAGCAGAAAATTCTGCCCTATGTGTCCTACTTAACAAAAGTATAACTGGGAGTCAGATTAAGTAGGTGATTTAGAAGTTATCATGGCAGTAATTTGTGGATCTATGTATGTGCTTAAAATAATTTCTTCTATTAACAAACATTTAATCTAGTTTTGTAAAGCCTATAAGACTTGGTGGTCTTATTACCACTTAATTCAAGGCACGCATCTCGAAATTTATGCAAATTGCAAAACAGGTTGTGGCAGCTGTTTCAAGTTTCCCTTTGGGATTTGAACAACTCAGCATTTACCATTGGCTGTGCCAAAACACACGATTAGTTAACCCTTGATAGCAAACCAATAACAATTTTTAGATTATTGAGTAGTTTCAATGCACGTCAAACCATTTATCATTATACATCAATGCTCATTGCATTCTGAAGCAATATGGCAATTCCAATGCACCCAACTTGACTCCACTGTCAAACACATTTTTGGGGTAGTCCAAGCTGAGACAATGCAGCTAAATTGAGATGTGATTCAGCTGTTGTATATTTTTGCAGCCTGATTTTCCTTCCATTTAATGCTGACACAAAATCTATCCCCAAGTCATCTTGCTGCTAAGATAAAGAGAATACTGCAAGAAAACTGTTGCTGAATAAAACTGTTAATACATTTGTATCCATTATAATAAAAGCAGTTTAAATGTTTGCAGTAAGTTCAGCAATTCTGCCAACAAATCAGCACATCTTGGCAACTTCATTCAGAGATGACACGAATGGCTAATGTGTGAGATAGGAATATTCCACTGACATAAAAGTGGTTGGAGTTACACCAAATGTAGTGATTTACATTACATGCAACATCTGAGTTACTTGAAACTACAGAAAGTGAATTCTATGCCTTAGTATTCTTTGCTATCAATAGAACAAAATTCACTCTCATTTTAATAAGAAAAATAGGTAGTTAAACAATATGTAATTGTACCTGTTAAACACATTTAAATGTCAATGGTGTTATTGAAGTGTGTGGAATTAATTTTTACAGTATATCGGACAAAATAAAATTAAAACACTTACATCCTCAGCCCGCTGTGCAGCATTGAGCAGAGCAGTTGCATTCTTCTCAGTCTCTGCTACATATTGGACAATATTATCATAGACATTTGAAGCATTTATAGCCTTCTGGACAATACCATTTGCATCATTACTCTTCAAAATACTGTTAAAAGAACAAAATCATTTTATAACTAATTTTATACATGGTAACACATAAAAGCTAACTTTAATCACCATTCACTGGGTGGGAACATTGCGGGCAGGGGATTCAGAGAGCGTAATGGGTCTGCAGCACATTCCTGATGCATTCCTGATCCAGAAATTGTACTTGTCTGAATTCAGGCATGGGTTAGTTGCCTGTTCCAGAGAAGCAGGGACCTAATAAAAATGGCAGAACCATCCTCTGATAATGCTTTAGAGATGCAAGTGTTGGTTTAACTGTGGGATGATTAAGGCCAGCATTGTCAATTGTTGACTGTGCAGGATCTGAGCTGCAGTCAACCCGGCCAAATTTTTAAAAATGTTTTTATAGTTTCCTTGTGGGCCGGGAGGAGAATGCGTAGAATTACAAACTCTGGAATATAGTTTCAGACATTTTCGGCTCAGAGTCCAATGACATTAGTAAACCCTTCTTGCGTCACCTTCGTGATTTGCAATACCACCATAATCATTTGACACAAAAATACATTAAAACACATTGTTGTATGTTGTCAAATAAATAAGTGTATTGTCACATAAATAAGTATAAAACTTAATAAGAGCAGATCGCTTGGCTTCAATGTCAGGTTCCGTTACAGCAATGTTAGCCTTGAACCAGTCGGTGTTTTTCCGCTCTTGCTCCTCATATTTTCAGACTGCGGTATTGTGATAGTGTCTCTTAATACATTCCATTTCACTCTGCATGCTGTGTGGAATGATGTTGTGTGCCTGTTCAATTGATTCAAGTCACTGTTGGTTCTTATCTGGAGAGGCAGTATGGCTGACATTAAGATGCTTTGAATGGAAAAGCTTCAATGATTGCATCTTAACCCTGGTGCTAATCATGGAGTGAATTGTATCACAGTCAGTGATGTCAAAGCTACCTTTGTTGGGAATGCTGTCGAGTCACGTCTGGTGATGATCAGATCCAGCTGGTGCCAAGGCCCTGATTTTGGATGTCACCAGGACTCTTGGTAGCATGGTTTATTCTGAAAGAAAGCCTTAGTTACACAAAGCTGATGGTAGCAGCAAAGCTCAAGTAGCCTCTGTCCGTTCTCATTTATCTTTCCCAAGCTGTAATGTCTGAAGCAGGAGGGCCATGTTTCATGGTCTGTGCCCAATCTTGTGTTGAAATCTTTCAGTCTGTAAAGATGCTCTGTCTTAAGGATTCTGCTGATAGCAGTGTCAGGCTGCTCATAGAACGAGATATTCCTCTCCCTAATGGAGCATAGTGTTGGACTATAGAGACTTATGAGGTTAACTGGAAAGGTGGATGGAGAGGACACATTGTGAAGCATTTGTACAGGTTCTAGCATTGAGAGCAGCTCATTCCTTATAGCAAAGCCTACACCTTGCTCACACATTTCCTCTGAACTCTACCTCGCCAGATTAACGTGTAAAGCTTTTCTTTCAGTGATCCACTCTCGGCAAGCCTGGTCTATTGTAGAGATGCTATGCTGAAGTTCAGCCTATGAAGTTCCATGTTGATCACAGTTGTCTTGCGGGCAATGTTGACCAACTGCAAGTCATCTATCAGTCCCATGTACATGGTCCTGACGTTCCAGTGTGCCAATTGAAGAATTAGCATCTTCTTTCTTTTTGTTTACTTTGCTTGTTTCAGATCCGGGTGAGAATACTCTGAATGCACTAAGAGCTGCTCAAAGTCAATTCTAACAGACTGCTAGGCACCGTGCCAATGACTACTGATTACAAATATGCCAGAATATGCAAATGTCCTTTGACATAACAAATGCTAGTTGCATGTATGCTGGGATCAAAAAGGCATCAGATCCATCAGCGAAAAAGCACTTCCATTGAAACCAAAAGGTAAGGTCATCACCGACTGCAATAAACATCTGGAGATATGTGTGGCAAACCACCATGAGTTGTACTCTAGGGAGACATGGTCACCAAGGAAGCTGTAGATACCATAGAGAGCCTGCCTACTATGGTAGAACTGGATATTGAACTCTCAGTGGAGGAGCTTAGCAAAGCTATTGACTCAATTGCCATGGGCTAAGCTCCAAATGAAGATGCAATCCCACCTGAGCTCATCAAGCATGTTTTTACAACCAGGTGAGAAGGAGTGGGGGAGGCAATGGCGTAGTGGTATTGTCGCTGGACGAGTAATCCAGAGACTCAGGGTAATGCTTAGGGGGCCCAGGTTCAAATCCTGTCACGGCAGATGGTGGAATTTGAATTCAATAAAAATCTGGAATTAAAAATCTAATGATGACCATGAAACCATTGTCGATTGTTGGAAAAACCCATCTGGTTCACTAAAGTTCTTTATCAATTGTTGTTATCTGGCCTGGCCTACACGTGACTCCAGAACCCACAGCAATGTGGTTGACTTTGAAATGGCCTAACAAGCCACCACTCAATTATATCAAACTGCTACAAAAGTCACAAAAAAAGGAATGAAACCACCATGTGCTGCCCTCCCTCAGGTGAAGAAACACTGAATGTTGGCCCTGTGAAGTCCTCCTTACTAACATCTGGGAACTCATGCCAAAATTGGGAGAGCTGTCTCACAGACTAGTCAAGCAACAGCCTGACATAGTCATCCTCATGGAATCATACCTTACAAATAATGTCCCAGGCACCACCATCACCGTCCCTGGGTATGTCCTGTCCCACCAGCAGGACAGGCCCAGCAGATGTGGCAGCACAGTGGTATACAGTCGGGAAGGAGTTGCCCTGGGAGTCCTTAACATTGAGTCTGGACCCCATGAAGTCTCATGGCATCAGGTCAAATGTGGGCAAGGAAACCTCCTGCTGATTACTGTGTACTGCCTTCCCTCAGCTGATGAATCAGTGCTCCTCCATGTTGAACACCACTTGGAGGAAGCATTGAGGGTGGCAAGGGTGCAGACTGTACTCTGGGTGGGTGACTTCAATGTCTATCACCAAGAGAGGGTCAGTAACACAACTACTGGCCGAGTCCTAAATGACATAGCTGCTAGACTGGGTCTGTGACAGGTGGTGAGGGAAAAACATACTTGACCTCATCCTCACCAACCTGCCTGCCGCAGATGCATGTGCCCATCACAGTTTTGATAGGAGTGATCACCGCACAGTAATTGTGGAGATGAAGTCCTGCCTTCACATTAAGGATACCTTCCACCATGTTGTGTGGCACTACCACTGTGCTAAATGGGATAGATTTTGAACAGATCTAGCAATTCATGACTAGGCATCCATGAGGCACTGTGGGACATCAGCAGCAACAGAATTATACTCAAAAACAATCTGTTAACCTCATGGCCCGGCATATCCTCCACTGTACCATTATTATCAAGCCAGGGGATCAACCGTGGTTCAATGAAGAGTACAGGAGGGTTTGCCAGGAGCAGCACCAGGCATACCTAAAAATGAGGTGTCAACCTGGTGAAGCTATAAAACAGGACTACTTGCGTGCTATACAGCATAAGCAGCAAGTGATAGACAGGCCGAAGTGATCCCACAACTAACAGATCAGGCCTAAGCTCTGCAGTCCTGCCACATCCAGATGTGAATGGTGGTGAACAATTAAACTACTAACTGGAGGAGGAGGCTCCACAAATATCTCCAACCTCAATGATGAAGAAGCGCAGCATATCAGTGCAAAAGGTAAGGCTGAAGCATTTGCTACAATCATCGGCCAGTGGATGATCCATCTTGTCCTCCTCCAGAGGTACCCAGCATCACAGATGCCTGTCTTCAGCCAATTTGATTCACTCCACATGATATCAGGAAATGGCTGAAGGCACTAGATACTGCAAAGGCTACGGGCCCTGATAATATTCCAGCAATAGTGCTGAAGACTTGTGTTCCAGAACTTTCCACGCCCCTAGTTAAGCTGTTCCAGTACAGCTACAACACTGGCATCTACTATGTGGGAAATTGCCCAGGTATGTGCTGTGCACAAAAAGCAGGACAAATTCAACCCAGCCAATTACCGCTACATCAGTCTATACTCAATCATCAGGAAAGTAATGGAAGGGGTCATCAACAGTGCTATCAAGTGGCATTTGCTCAGCAATAACCTGCTCACTGACGCCCAGTTTGGGTTCCGCCAGGACCGCTCAGCTCCTGACCTCATTACAGCCTTGGCTCAGACATGGACTGAAGAGCTGAACTCCCGAGGTGAGGTGAGAGTGACTGGCCTTGATATCAAGGCAGCATTTGACCAAGTGTGGCATCAAGTAACCCTAGCAAAACTGGAGCAAATGGGAATCAGGGGGATAACTCTCCGCTGGTTGGAGTCATACCTAGCACAAAGGAAGGTGGTTGTGGTGTTGGAGGTCAGTCATCTCAGTTGCAGGACATCACTGCAGGAGTTCCTCAGGGTAGTGTCCTTCCCCCCGTCAAGCCCCTTCCCCATCCCGAACTCCTTCCCACACCTTCCACCCCCCCTTACACCTACCTCCCCCATTGCCATATTCTCCTCCGGTACCTCCTCCTCCCACCATACTCCCTGCCCCCCCCAACCTCACACCCAAAAACTTAGGTTCCCCCTCCTCCCACTCCCCCATGACACCTCTTCTTCTCCCAGTCGATCCTAGACCTTAATCTCCCAACCCCTGGCACATCTTCCTCTCCTAACCACAGCTGGACCTTCCTCTCCATCCCTTCGACCATCATCCGTTGTGAGTAGAACCTCAATGGTGACTTTCCACCTTCTGTGAGCTGCTTCTCAGCAGAGCCATGTCCATGAGAATCCATCCAGCATGTGATGGATGTTACTCCAGTGTGCCGTTGCTGTTGTGCTCCAGCATCTTCTGCTCCGCGGATGTCCACTATGCGAGAAAGGGCCTGGTGGTAAGTTCCGACTTCTGCACATCACACTTATCAAGACATGTTCTGCACCAGCGTATTTTCCTGCTGATACGAGCGTACGATCCAACCTGGGGGATGATTCCGGCGGGCTGGCCTTATAACGATATGCAACGTATTAGAATGAAATTCCTGATGTCCGATGGCAGGAAACGTGGCCCGACATCGATGGGCTGAGTGGACGATCGCAAAATGGTTTCATGACATTGTGAAACTGATTTCTGGCCTTCTTGCCATATTGTCCGCTGACGCCTTGGAACATGACTGATGCCAGTGGGCATGGAAAATTCTACCCATTGGCTTCCAATCTGAGTAATACACTTGTTTGAAAAGGGGGAGAGAGCCCAGCTTTCTGCCTGCTTCCTCTGCTGAAAAATTTCTTGCAATAATCTCTCCACAGTGGCTGCAGCCCGGCCTGAAATACTTCACCCATTGTGTATTTCCAAATAGTTTTGGTTGGATCTGTCTGTGGCAGCCAATGTTTCAATATCCAGGACTTTGCATTTTAATGTCTCTTCCTTAAACAGTGATGAGTTTCGATGAGTCTCTGAATTATAGGAAATGTCTCTCTCTTTGCCCTCCCCTGAGAGTGATTTGTTTGTTTTTCACCTTAACCTTGGAAGGTGGCCTTATATTTTTAAGTAGTTGTTCTGACTCATTTCTAATTGAAAAATTTCCAATCATATAAAGTTGAAAAATCATATTTTTAAAAATTAAAGGGCATAGCCTTGTGACAACTTGAAACCAGCACTCCTGCAGCATCTGCACGAATTCTGTCTCTGCTGGAGGGAGGGGACAGTGCCCCAGAATATGCGTGATGCAAAGATTGTGACCCTGTACAAGAACAAGGGTGACTGCAGTGATTGCAACCAGTATCGAGGCATCTCCCTCCTGAGCAATTTGGGAAAAGTATTTGCCCATGTTGCCCGTGTCAGACTGCAGATCTTGGCCGAACAAATCTATCCCAAATCCCAGTGTGTTTTCAGAACCGGAAAACCCACAATTGACATGGTCTTCTCAGTTGGACAGAAATGCCATGAACAAAGGAGATTACCATAACTGGCCTTCATCAATCTCACCAAGGTATTCAACCATGTGAGCAGAGGTGATCTATTTAAACTGCTGAAGAAAACTGACTACCCTCTGAAGTTGCTCTAATCTCCTCTTTCCATGACAACATGATGGGTAAGGTTAGTTGTGATGAGAACACTTTGAGATATGCAGTGAGGTCAAATAGGTTGTGTTCCGATTTTGCAGATTCTTCTCTTTGCTGCTGTCATATGCCTTCAGGTCACCTACGGAGGGTGTTTATCTACATACCAGAACTGATGGAAAGCTGTTCAGCCTTGCTCCCCTAAGGTCCAGGACAATTGTACATCAAATGTTCATCACAGAGTTGCCCTACGCTGCTGATGCTGCACTAACATTGCATACTGAGGATCACCTGCAGTGGCAAATAGACAGACTCTCTCACACCTGAAAAAAAGAGTTTGGTTTGACCATCAGCATCAGGAAGACAAATGTTATGGTCCAGGATGTTGCCATACTGCCAAATATCAACATTGACAATGTGATACTGGAGGTTGTTCATAGCTTCACATATCTAGTCTCCACAATCACCTGCTATCTGTCCCTTTGATACTAAAATCAACACAAGTATTGAAAAAGCTGTTATGTCCAAGCTGAGTAAGAGAGTGTGGAGCAACAGTCACCTGACTGAGAACACCAAATTGCACTGCGTCCTCAGTGCACTCCTCTTGTGTGTTGAAACCTGGACAACCTGTGCTAGGCAGGAGAAAAGACTGAACAGGTTCCACCGTCGCTGTCTCAGAAATATCCTCAGCATCTCTTGGCAGGACAAGGTCACCAACTCAGAGGTCCTGGAACGTGTTAATTCCATCAGCATACACTCATTGCTAAGCCAACAACGCCTGTACAGGCTCAGCCACATTCATCAAATGAATAATTTGCTATACCCAAGGACCTTTTGTACGGTGAATTAGCCAATAGGTCACAGCCTGCTGGACATCCATACCTTGCTACAAGGACATGTGCAAGTGAGATATGATGGCGGACATCAACACAGGCCATTGGGAAACAGTCGCCAATGGCCCTGACTACTAGAAGCTGGCTGTTTGGAGGAGCATTGGAAGAAGCAAGGAGAAAGGGAAAGCTCAGCTGGCTGAGAAGGCGGCCCAGAGAAAAAAGAGACCGGTGAATCCTGCACCTTCTCAGCCCATTGTTTTCACCTGTAGCAAATGCAGCAGAGACTGCCATGCCAGAGTGGGGCTCCTGAGCCACACCAAGCGATGTTTAACACCGCGTTGACCACCTAGGCACAAACTATCATCTCATGATAGAAAACTGCTAAGATAAGTGTAAAACTTAAGTCTGAGTCCTTCCCTAGGGACTACAAACAAAATAATAATCAAGACACATTTCAACATCATACAACTCTGTCTTGTAAAGCTGTGGTCTCGTTAAAAATGTGTGACTCCATAACAGATGCACAACTGGATATATCTTGTATCTTCTTTTAGGAGTGGATAGCCATTAGGAAGAATAAAATATGTGTTTATGAGAGTGTCATGAACTCCTATCTCTTCTTTCCATTGTTCGTTTTATTGCTGCTCCCAGCAATGTTATTACTATCCTAGCATTTTTGTTACGTACAGGCACTGGAGCGTACAACTTACTTGGTCAATTCTAAGGCAATCTTGTCAAGCACTTTGGCGAATTCTATAGCACGGAGAGCCAGGGGTTTGTCATACGTAGAGAGATTAGTCAGTTTCTCATTCAGTAGCTTATGAGCACCATCTATTGAGGCATGAAATGTAGACAGGTTCTGAAACAAACACCATTCAAAAAAGCAAAACAAGATAATTAGATTTTTTAAAATTCCATTTGACAAGAAGTAAAACTTTGCAAGTACTTTTTGATATTTGCTATAATGGTTTGAAGTTATTAAAAAGCTAAATATTTTCAGACAGAGGGGATACAGGGGTAAGCAAGCTTTGAAAAGATCTTGAATTCCGAACACTTCCACTTCATTGAAAATTTACAGAGCTGCCTAACGTCCACTGCTCAGATGTGAACATCCTTATCAGACTGAAAAGATAGCACAAGTACTGTAGTCCTCAAAATCTTAAAACTGACGTGTTATGTGCTAATGGATTGTGTTTAAAGCAGATGAGAAGTGACAATTCACCCTTAAGCAGGCAATGCCAGTGACTTCAATAAAAAGTTCTTATTTTCAATCCCATCTAAATCTCTGAGACCAAAAACAAATTGCTTTAATTAAACCCAAATTTTCCTCATCATTTCTATGTTGTAACGTCTATCTATCCTGCATCAGAACATAGTGAGCACGTTGCCTGTGATTTTACAGTATGCGATGGTGATGGGGGTAATGGGTGAGGTTTTTCATCCCTATGTTCCTTCCCATTCATTCTTCAAATTGTAATTTAAATAAGTCTTGAATTTTCAAGTCCACTTGCTAACCTGGCAGACCCAATTATTGATCATTCTTGCCTGAAGGAGTGCTTCCTGAAATCTGTCCTACATTGATTGTCCACCACTCCTAAGCAATATTACCTTGTTCTTGTCTTTTCTTATCTTGGGACTTAACTCGGGAATCATCTTTTCTACATCACATTCCGAATAGAGTTATCTGGCTTTAAAAATATTCTTTGATATATTTAAGAGTGGTAACTTAGTGGTGTTTTATTATTACGGCTGAAAATGGGTTTCTCACAAAAAAAGCTATCTAGTCCACTAACAACTTTAAATGACTGAAAATGCCTTTAAAAACTATAAAGTACCATTTGCTAGTTATATTGGCGAGCAGTCGTCAGTTTCTTTGCAAATTTCAAAAAAAAATTCAGAAGTTTTTAAAAGGTGCCTATTGGTGCCTTGTACATAAAAATACAACTTAATTTTAAGAGCCTCTTCAAAGGCCTGCCAAGAAATGTAATTGGCAGACCCTCCAAATGGCGATTCATTTGATCTGGTGAGTGTGGCTGGTTTTGCGGGCAGGGCCGGCTTCCAGCACAATATTTTTTAAAACTCACACAATGATCAGTGGAAAGTCGATTTATCTAGAGGTAACTTGAACTTGAAATTTTGTTGTAATTGAAATTGTGTGGGCTCGGTCAATTTTGAGCAAATTGCCACTGAAATAATTCAGTTGCATTTATTTTTGTCGCCACTAGGTGGTGTCATTGTGGCTAGACAGACATCGGGCTGCTGTTAAAAAAAGTGCTGGTAATGTTCGGGTCAAGATGCATTTGTGGAGAGCAGCATTGTCAGTTTTCCATGTTTCCCAATTCTACCTGACTTATCCCCACCTCCTAAACTTTTCACAAATTCTCTGTGTCTCATAAATGTAGTCATTTGGTAGTGCAGAACTTGAGTATTGCTAAAAAAAGAAACACGTCAAAGCTGTTTGTCTTGCACTCAAGAGAGTGCACTCTCTTCTCATACAGTATAACTTGGTGTCTTCCCCTTATATTAGTATTCTTGTGAAGTATCCTGATGAGTGCAAGACAAAAAGTTTTGGCATGTCTCTTTTCTCATAAATGTCTTTTGTTTCCCTTACGTTGCTTCTGATTGTCTTGTATTAATATCATTTCTGCCATTTAACATTTTTCTGTTTCCCACTCATGCACTTTCCAGGTTATTCTATTCTTCCCTCACGTATCTGCCTATGAACCCATGTGTTTCCCCTTCTCCCCTTTATTCCATTCCATTTTGAATGCTGTTCATCTCCAATCCCATTCTGTTCTAATAAAGCCTGGATTTTCACTGAGTCAGGTCGACCTGGGAGTCCCTTAAAAATGGTGTTGGGGGGGGCGGGGGCGGTCCCAATTTCAGGATTCCCAACACCGTTCCCGGGCTGTGCGATTTTTGGGAGTGCCTTTAAAGGGTGTGGGCTTCCTGTCAGAAGCCTGCATCCAGCACTCCCGACCAGGTCGGCTCGATTGCGGAGATAGCTAACCCCTACTCCTCTGCAATTTTCATGGAGTCCGTGTAGGTCTTTAAAGACACGTGGTTCATGGCCCCTTGGAGGAGTCATGAACTCTGATGTGCATGAGGGGACCTTTTAAAAGGTAAGATCAAACAGTCCCCCTCATGCCCCTATGCTAAGTTACACCCCTCATCCACCCCCTCAGGCCCTTCATGCCCTTTATACCAGGCTGTGCCCTTTCATCCATCCACCCCATGGCCCCTCATGCCAAGCCCTGGCACTTCAATGCCCATTGACCCACTGTACACTTTCTAGAACCAATGAACATCACAGCGTAAAGTGGAATATGTAAAACAAGCCTTGAAAAATTGTATTCCATTGATAAATTTATCCTATGAATAAAATATCTGGACTGAAAGCCAATAAAAGTATCAAACATCCAGACCCTTTGTTCCAAAGAAATTCCGAAGAAGAGTCATATTCGACCCAAAATTTTATCTCTGTTTCTCTCTCCACAGATGCTGCCAGGCCTATTGAGTTTTTCCAGCGCTTTCTGTTTTTATTATAGGACATTTTAAAAATTCTATCATGGGATGTGGGCGTTGCTGGCAAGGCCAACATTTGTTGCCATTGGACTGAGTTGCTTGCTGTGGGTCTGGAGTCACGTGTAGGCCAGACCAGGTAAGGAGGCAGCTTTCCTTCTCGAAAGGACATTAGTGAACCAGGTGTGTTTTTACAACAATCAACAATGGTTTCATGGTCACCATTACTGAGATTAGCTTTATAATTCCCAGATTTATTCATTGAATTCAAATTCCATCAGCTGCCGTGTTGAGATTTGAACCCATATCCCTAGAGCATGAACCTGGGTCTCTGGATTACCAGTCCAATGATTACGCCACTATGTCCCCAAACATTAAACTGAGACCTTGGGTAGAATGTTTCCCACTGCAGTGTTTCCCAACCACCACCATTGAAGTTGGCAGGAAATGTATCCCCAGCTGTCCCATAGAAATTTAACGACTGGAGGTGGGACTTCTGCCCCTCATTCAGGCGGAAGTACTGCCTCAAAGAGCTGCTGGCCAATCTGACTGGCTGACAGCTCTGTAATCCCAGCAGTAGCACCTTGAGCAGTGTCCACTGCTGGGATTAAAAGCAGTCCCAGAGTCAAAAAACTGGAGCCAGGATGCAGGTAAATGCCAGCGGATGTCTCTTGATGGGGCAGGAGGGATGACCCAAGAAATGGCTGAGAGGAGAGTGGGGTCATGATTTGAGGGGCAGATGGAAAGGAAACACCCAGAGATGCAGACCTTGGTGATGGGTGGTGGGTGGTGGAGGGCGTGGGTGATTGGTGGGCGTGCCTGATCTCAAAAGGAGGCCAGTAATGGAGATGCACCCTCCCCCCCAACCCGATGCTCGAGCTGGGTAACCTGTCCCTCACCCCCTCTCACTAGCCTCAACACTGAGGCTGGGTGGGAAGCAACCCTTAAGTGGCCGTTAATTGGCCACCTAAGGGCCTCAATTGTGGTATGGAAGCGCAGGCTGTCCTGGGCCTCTTCCATACCACCCCCCACCTCCACTCACTGTAAAATTGTGGGCAGGTGAGGGGTGGGCAGGAGGACAGTAGGATGGTCACCCGGGGAATTTTATGGGCCACCCACCTGCAAACACATCAGCGGGGGCCCATAAAACTTTGGTCCATGTTTACCTGTTTAGGTGGAGGGAAAAAATCCCAAATGTGAAAAAAAGCAGGGAATCCTCCTGGTGTCTTAGCCATTATTTCTTCTTCAACCAGCACCACCACTTATTAATCTCATTTATGTTGTGGGACCTTGATTGCTGCGATTGACTATGTAACAGTGAATGCATTTCAAAAGTAATTCATTGAATTACATTAGAAAATTCTGAGGATGTGACAAGAAATTATAGTTGACCATTCCATACTAGTGTAGTCAGAAGCAGGATATCTATATACTGCCTCTGCTGTCACTAGTATAAGGATCCCTATAGGCAGGAAACATAATAGAATGACGACTTGCAAGGGAACTTTAAAGGCAGCCAGGAGGAAGATTTCATGAACTCTATTTATAGCAGAACCATACCTATTAGTAACTTTTTAACATCAGTGTTGAACAGCAGAAACCTTTCTTGTGAGTTTCTAATAAAATGTAAGCATATTTTGGCCCAGTCATTTCTCTTCACACCTACTGAGCATTAGCCAGTTATTAAAGTTTGTCTTGTCTTACCACAATCTTGTTTTCTAGTTCTGATATAGCAATCTCCGTGTCTATCAAGCCATCATTAGCCACTTGAAGGGTCATGTTAACAGCATCAAAATGTTTTTTTAATACTTTTCGTAGTCTCTGTGGAAGAAGAAAAAGTATTTAGAAAATTTACATTAGTGGATAATTTATAATTGTAGGAATGTTCTAGGGAGTTTTATAAATGTACTTATACAGCTTCCCTTATGAATTGCCTGGTAATGCAGTATCAAGTGTTGTGTCAATATGGCATGAAAAGAAATCTAAAACTGTATCTATAAAAACTTTATTCTTTTTGCTATTTTTAAAATGGATTTTCTGCTGATCAAAAAAGATGGCTGCTACAAATTACATGACAAACAGGAGTCACAAGAACGAAATAATCCTCCTCTGATCATTAGAGAATCTCACATCCAATTTTAAGGACATTATAATCACAAAATCAGGGATTTGCAGATTGAAATTTATTATATCTACAGAGCTGTTAACAGACTCATCCCACACCTGGGACTGTCTAGGTCCATTTCACTAAGGGACCATTAAGGCGACAATGGACAGCACTTGCATCTTGATAATCTTACCCCCCTAGCACAGTCAGAGGGTCTGCCTAAACAATGGACAGAATTTAGCTCTTGTCGGGCAGGGTTGGCGGGGATGGTCGGGAAGCTGATCGCCGCCCACAATCAAGGCTGGAAGACGATTTCATGCTGGTGGGCCAATTAAGGCCCGCCCAGCATGAAACGCGAGTGGCAGTGCTCAGCGCTGTCTGTGCGGGCGGCGGGGGGGGAAGTGTGAGTGGGGTGAGCGTGAACTTTGCGCATGTATGCAAGTGCGCGCTTGAGAATCTCCCTGAGGCACAGATCTGCCTGAGGGAGATGAAGAGTTAAAAAAAATAAAGATTAAAAAAATGTTATAAAACATGTTCCCTCATGTGACTCTGTCACCTGAGTAGGGACATGTTATAAGTGAAATCTGAAAAATTTTATTTCATTTTTATTTCATATTGGAAATCTCATCCTGCCCTTGGATGAGGTTTCCAAAAAGGCTGCTTGGTCTTTTCTCCTGCTCACCAACTGCAAGGGCAATGAAAAATTCTATTAAATTGATCCTTTAATGGCCTTAATTGTCGCCGGGCATGCTGCCGACTCTGGTGCATGCCCGCTGACCGAAATATCGCGCGATTGCACATTGATGTTGGGTCGCTTACCTACGTCAACGCGTGTCATTTTACGGCCAAGCGGGTCGGGCATGCGCCCGCCGAGGTAAAAATTTTGCCCAATGGTTTCCTGACACAAGAACCTCAATATAGGTGGTAACTCTTTCAAAAGCTCCTAGCTAGGACATTATCAGTCCTGAAATCAAAGCAAGTTCCAGGCACTGGATAAACATCCCTTTTGAAATCATTGTAGAGAAAAAAATGATCACATGACTCAAGTGATCATTTTGAAATCTCAGATAAAAGCAAAATACTGTGGATGCTGGAAATCTGAAATAAAAACAGAAAATTCTGGAAAAACTCAGCAGGTCTGGCAGCACCCGTGGGAAGAAAAGCAGAGTTAATGTTTCAGAAGAGTCAGAAGAATCACACAGATTCAAAATGTTAATTCTGTTTCTCTCTCCACAGAAGCTGCCAGACCTGCTGAGTTTTTCCAGCATTTTCTGTTTTATTTTGAAATCTCTATATTCCATTGAGAACTGAGAAATCCTCAGTCTGCTGTTTAACATCCAAATAATGAACTGTCAAGAAGCAGAACTCCAGGCTCAACAAGAGCCTGCTCCTTGAAGCCTGTCTCTGCTGGAAGATTTTCTAACATTGCCTGCAGAACTGACCCACTCTCTGTGTACCAACTTCATTTTATGGCATCAGCACCAACTGTAGAACTCTACAACCCTGGTCTTCAGCCAGCTGAACTCGAGCTCCTATGCGAAAGAACTCCTCATTGGACTAATATTTATCTCTGTAGTTCTTGTACTGTAACTATGCCTAGTTGTAAAACATCCTTTTTACTATCCCACCTTACTGTGTGCATAGTGGAGTGGGACATTGTGAACACTTCTTCCCCCCACCGGGTTTTGAATATAAATAAACTAACTGTAGAGATGTCCTACCAAGAGGCTTCTTTAGTTGAAGAATGAACTTTATTTACAGAGCTGTTGGATTAGCTATCTACTTCTAGAAGGGCTACAGTACACTCCCTTATGAGATTCTTCGCGCTTGGTGTTGATTGGCTGTTCTTACCACGTGACCCTTACTCAGTAAAGCTGGCCTTAAAGCAACGATCACGACATTCCTTCCCCTTTATTTCTTTGTTTTACATTACTTACACAAATTACTTTATACAGGTGAATAGAAAACAATATCAAAAACCTTAGAAATGATCACACTTTCACTTTGTCATGAATCCAGATTATACACTTATATACATAGGCCCAGCAATTACAAATCAAGTCATTGAGGGGGTTTTCTGTTCCGGGTAGAGCAGTGTAATTCTATAGCCTGAGGCTCTCCTACAAGGTAGGTACTAACATGAACTGTGATAACGGGGACCTCTTTTGGCAGAGGCAGTTTTTGATTAAACTGAAACATCAGTTATGTCTATAACAGGTTGATCAGGTACGTCAGTGCTTACGGGTTTGATAACATTCCTTAGTGGCAACACTGACTGTGGAAGTGTCTCCCTGCTCCTCAGGTGATCCATGTGTCTACGAATGATCTGGCCTTCCATGTCTACTTGGTATGAAAGGGGCCTGGTCTCACAGATAATAATCCATGGGATCCAACTTGGACTGCTGCAGATGTTTCTTACATATACGACTTCATCTACCATAAATTTTCGGGCTTTACTATGCAAATCGTGGCTTGTTTTCTGATTACCTTGGTTCTTCTCTACCATTCCTGGCAAATTTGGAAATACAGTCTCGTTTTGAGATGACGCTTCATAAGCAGTTCTGTTAGTGGAACTCCCGTGGTTGCATACGGAGTGGTAGCAGAGTAGGAAGCATGAGATTTTGGTTTCCAAGGTTCCTCCTGACAATTTTTTAAATCCTGACTTGAAAGTTTGGATAGCCTTCTCTGGTCATCTGTTTGATGCTGGGTAAGGCACAGTTTGGATGTGTTTAATGCCATTTAGGCTGGTGAAGTTCTGAAATTCAGTACTTGTAAATACAGCTGCATTGTCCTGATACAATAACTCTGGGCAATCCGTGAGTCGAAAAGCATTGGTGTAATCTTTCGATGGTAGCATGCGACGGAGGTGATTTCACCTCAACAATCTCCATCCATTTTCAGCGTACATCGATTATAAGCAAAAACATTGTGTCGAGGAATGGACCCATGTAGTCAAGATGGATCCACGCCCATGGCCGGCTAGGCCAATCCCAAGGGTGTAGGGGGACTGCGGCTGACAACTTTTGCTGCAGTTGACACTGTTGACAGTGCTTGACTAGCTTCTCGATATCCGCATCTATATCAGGCCACCATGTGTAACTCCTGGTGAGATTTTTCGTCTTAGAAATGCTCTGGATAGGAGCAGTTCTCTACCTGGTGCAGGAACAACTGCTTCTGCTCCCCAGAGTATGATGCCATCCTGACAACTTAATTCGTATTTGTGGGTAAAAAATGGTTTAATTTCCTCAGAGACTGGCTCATTTAACCATCCTGTAAGTATCTGATCTCTCACTTTGGACAGAAGTGGATCTCGATTGGTCCAGTTCCTGATCAGCTTCGCGCAGACAGGCGACATGTCTAAGAAATTCAATGCAAGGACGATTTCTTGGGGTACAGGAGCATACATGATGCTTTCTTGCAAGGGTAGGCGGCTAAGAGCTTTGCTATGTGTATTCCAGTCGGTGTTTGAAAGTGTATTCGTAGGCAGACAGAATTAATGCCCGTCGCCTGAATCCTTGCCGCGGTTATCGGCAGGATAGCCTTGTCTTCAAAAGCAGGTTTATGATTGGAGACTGATAGTAAAGTGTCTGCCACGTAAGTACTGGTGGAATTTTCTAACTCTGAAGACTGTTGACAGTCCTTCCTTCTCGATCTGTGAATAACCTTTTTTGGCCACTGAAAGGGTTCTTGATATGTAACATATTGGCCTCACAGAGCCGTCATCCATTTCATGGAACAACACTGCCCCAATGCCACATGGAGAGGTGTCGCAGGTCAATATCAATTCTTTAGATGGGTCGAAATGCACTAGCAAGGTTGAGGAGTGCAGCAGTTGTTTTACTCTGTTGAAGGCTGCCTCCTGTGGAGCCTTCCAGGACCAATGATGGTGTTTCTTCAGCAGTACATGAAAGGGGGCTAGTACAGTCGATAAGTTGGGTAAACATTGCCTGTAGTAGTTTACCATCCCTAAAAATGATTTGAGTTTGGTGATATTTGTGGGGGAAGGCGCCTCCTTTATTGCCTTAACCTTTTCTTTCATGGGGTGTAATCCTTGTGTCTACATGGTGCCCCAGATAGGTAACCTTGGTGGCTTGGAAAGTGCATTTCTCCTTTTTTAGGCGAACTCCCGCTTCCAGAAATCTTTTTAATACCTCCTCTAAATTTGTTAAATACTCGGCCTCTGTTGATCAAGTTATGAGGACATCACCAAGGTATACTACAGCCCGTGGTAGACCCTGTAGCAGATTCTCCATTGTCCTTTGAAATATTGCACAAGCCGAAGACACACCAAAAGGGAGGCACACATACTGGAATAGGTCTGTGTTTATTGTGACATACCCTCAGGATGTGTTGTTCAACTCGAGTTGCTAGTACAGTGGCTCATATCCAATTTAGCGTAGGATTGACCTGCTGCCAGCTTTGTATACAAGTCTTCAATTCTTGGAATTAGATATTTATCCAACTTAGCAGCCTGATTAACTGTTAGCTTATAATTGCTGCAAATGTGGATGGTCTTATCCGGTATCCGGTTTCAGTACGGGAACGATAAGTGCTGTCCATTCCGAAAACTGAACCCGCTGTTTGATGCCTAGTTCCTCCAACCTGTGTAACTCAGCATCCACTTTTTCTCTTGAGGTGCCAGTCCTGCCTTAAAAAATCGAGGAGATGCCTTTGGATCAACATAAATCTTGAATTGCAAGCCTTTGATTTTTGATAATTCGTTGTGAAAAACACTGTTGCATTTTTTCAACAAATCTAGCAGACCTCCTGCCCACACTTGAAAAATCACAGACACATTTAACTTGATTTCTTTTAGCCAATCACAGCCCAGAAAGTTTGGTCCTTCCCCAGTCACTGTTTTTACTGGGAACTGGGCTGACTGCTGCCCATAGCTCACAGGTACCATGGTGGTGCCTTTTACTTTTATGTCTTCTCCCATGTAAGTCTTCAACTGGGCAGAAGTTCTCTCCAGGCTCAAAGTACTTTCTCTCAGGTAGTGAAATGTGCGCTCACCCATCACTGTGGCTGATGCCCCTGCATTCACCTCCATAACCAGAGGCTTCCTGTTCTTGTGGAGTGTGACAGTAATGGGGTCTGCCTTGATTGCTTTAAGATTAAAAAGAGAGTGAATGTCAGAATCAGTTACCTCAGGCTCTTTCAGGTTATGTACTTCTAACATCTTTGCTGGCTGGTTACTTGGCAGTCTGGACTTTTCTCTGCACTGCTTTATCAAATGTTCCCTTTTGCAACAGTAATAGCACTCGGCCTCCTTAAATCTATATGTTTCAGGAGTGTAGTCCCCACATCAGTAACATTTCAACTTCAGGATCACTGCCTGATTGCTCTGGCATTTTTTTTTTGATTTCTGGGTGATTGGGAATGATTCCCAATTTGCGGCTGCTTCAGCAGTTTTGGCACCACGTCTGGCTACAGGTTCCCGCCCTAACTGGTAAACGGTGTCATTTTGCAAGCTCTGTAGCTCCTGCAAATCTTTTTCAGAGTCTTCCATGGCCTGTGCTATCTTCATTGCTCGTTTAAAAGCTATATCGACTTTAGCAAGCAATCGATGCTGAATGGCGGTGTTGTGCATGCCACAAACTAATCGATCCTGTAGCATGTCGTTCAAGGTCTCTCCGAAATCACAATGCTCTGACAATTGCTTCAACTTAGCAATATAAGTTGCAATCAATTCGCCTGGGGCCCTCACCCTCGTATTAAACTTGAATTTTTGCATAATGACTGATGGATTGGGCTGAAAATGGCCCTTCACTAAATCCACGAGCTCACTAAACGATTTGGAGTCGGGCACGGTTGGGGCTATGAGACTGCAAATAAGGTTGTAGCTTTGACTCCCACAGATGCTCAAGAGAATTGCATTGCACTTTTCCTCCTCCCCTATTTTGTTGGCCTGGAAATAAAACCTGAGGCACTCGATGTATTGACTCAATTCCGCCGCGGAGGAGTCAAATGTGTCAATCCTCCCGAAGAGAGGCATCCTGGTGAGTATACCTTTTTCTTTCTTTCAATCTTTAAAATGAGATACTCACAGTTGTAGGGCAAGAGGCAGTGCCAGGATCGTTATCAGATGTAGAAATGTATTACCGAGAGGCTTCTTTAGTTGATCAACGAACTTTATTTACAGAGCTGTTGGACTAGCTGCCTGCTTCTAGCAAGGCTACAATACACTCCATCATGAGATTCCCCACACTTGGTGCTGATTGGCTGTTCTGACCATCTGACCCTTACTCAGTAAGGCTGGCCTTAAAGCAACAATCACTACGCTAGCCTTGTGAGTGAATCATAATGTGAGTTCCTGAGAATTATTAGTAAATTGGATCATATAAACTGAGGGTTTAGGAAAACACACCACAGCATATCTTAAAAATAATTCACAACACCTTCTGCTTAAGAACAATTGGCGAGAGGAAAGAAGTACAGTTTGCCTGTCTCTTCTTTCCATAACACAAACTTTCCATCAAAGTCATTTGCAATGCTAATAAAGCTGACTCTCGAATTATAGGTAGGATTAGAACTCCAAAGGACAGGTGAGTATTTTGCTTGTACCACTCTACATCTGTGTCAAATTAATAGCTCATTGGAAACATGGGTTTTTGTTTCATTTTGTTTATATCCCTCCTGGTGCCTTAGATGAATTGAAGTAGTCATCGGTACTCAGGGTGCATCAATGAATGAGTCATTTAAGCTGTAAATTAATTCAACTTCCTCATACAGGTGTTTTCAATAACTTCCCTCTGAGATTAATCATATTTGCTAAAATACAACAATTTTCTGACAAAAAATGGAAATGGATGGAAAAATAATATATTAAATTAAAACAATCCAAATGTTGGTAAAGGAGGAAAAATTCACCTGATACTCATACGTTACTGAGAGTGCAGGATTGGTGAATTTATCCCAATTTCTTTAAAGTCATCAATTAGAATAGATGTAAATATGATTTAAAAAAGGCTCATTGTGTCATCAGGCACATGTCTTCTATGCACTACCACCCTCATCATAGGCATAGAAAGTTGTTCAAATAGGATATGGTAAATATTCATACTCTGATCAATGAACCCTTGATATTTATTTACTTTTCACCTTAAGGCCACTCGGTAAGCACAGAAATAAATATTATGTCAACAGTAAATACAGGCAGATCACGTTTGCATTTTACAATATGTAACAAATTGAGCTATTATTCAATGTTTGAACTGGAGTATTACTGTATTAGGTTCACCTCTTTTTTTTGATATCCATTGATGTTCTCTCTGTTCTTCTCCTCTGTTTGTTGAACAATCTTGATTGCACCTTCAAGTGCTTCCTTCAGGTCTGAGACATTGGTATTGTAATCAGTAATATTGTCCTGTATTCTATGAATTGAGTCATTATTTTCCATCATCACACCCTGGAGCCCATGAACACGATCTAGCACTGGAAAGTAATTAAATATTGAACATTTTTTCAGACTGGTGTTTTGAAATGCCCAAACATGCACTAATTGGGAATTTAGGAGGGTCTGGAGTAGGGTGTAGGGAGTGGAGCAGGAAGCAAAACATGTGTTACAGATTAGCTAAAAATAGCTACATATAATACAGCCCTCTGAATACTGAACTTGCATGAACCAAATGAAGAACAAAGAGGATTCTCTGGACTGAAGGTACAATTACGAAAGGTGATTGTCTACTCATCTGAAGGATGGGAGCTTTTATCTATTTCACACAACATAGTGTTCAGTTATTACCATATCGTTGAATGTATGTTTCTTTCTCAGTGTTAAAGAGATAACATTAATGTGAATCAATAAAACATACAACTCTGGGCTATTGTTCTTTCTTCTTCAGCAAGTGGTTTCTGGTCAGAAAAGTTCCGATTTCTCATCTCATCCAACAACTTGTTCACCTCACGGAAGAGTTTGTTGATTTCCTCAGCTGAAAATTCTTCTTCTGTTCCATACTTACTTAGGCCTTCAATAATATCTGCAAAACAAAATGAGATAATATAAAAGCAAATTACTGCAGATGCTGGAAATCTGAAATAGAAACAGAAAATGCCGGAAAATCTCATCAAGGCTTGCAGCATCTGTGGGGAGAGAAACAGAGTTAATGCTTCGAGTCCATATGACTGTTCTTCAGAGCTAAAGAGAAGTAGAAATGTGATGGATGTTATACTGTTTAACAGGGGGTGGTGTGGGTGGAATGAGATAGAAGGTCAGGGAAAGGTGACAGCTAAGGAGAGATTGACAAAGATGACATGCACACAAGACAAAGGCAGTGTTAACGGTAGTGGTAAAGAGTAAAGAAGGTGCTGATAGTGGCATAAAGAAAAGATAGCAGAAGGTGCTAATAGCAAAACAAAGGTCAGCACTCTGTGAAAGCAAAACATAAAAACAAGTGACAGATGGTGCTGTTAGGGGAGGGGAGGTTTGGGAAAAAGGATAAAAAAATGAACATTTCTGCCCTCACCCCTTCCCCTCCCACCCAGAACCATGATAGGTTCCCCCTTGTCCTCACATTCACCCCACTGGCCCCTGCATTCAAAGGATCATCCTCTGCCATTTCTGCTGACTCCAGCATGATACCACCACCAAAAACATCTTCCCCTCACCACCCCCTGTCAGCATTCTGTAGGGACCGTTCCCTCCATAACACCACTCCTCTATTATCCCCAACTCCTCATCCACTTCCCACGGCACCTTCCCACACAATCGCAGAAGGTGCAACACCTGCCCCTTTATCTCCTCCTTCCTCACTGTCCAAGGCCCCAAACACTCCGTTCATGTGAAGCAACACCTCACTTGCACATCCTTCAATTTGATCTACTGTACTTGCTGCTCCCAATGTGGTCTCCTCTACATTGGGGAGACTAAACGCAGACTGGGTGACCGCTTAGCGGAACCCCTTCGCTCAGTCCACAAACAGACCTTCCTGTCGCTTGCCATTTCAACACAGCATCCAGCTCTCATGCCCACATAACCATCCTTGGCTTGCTACAATGTTCCAGTGAAGTCCAATGGAAACTGGAGCAACAGCACCTCACCTTTCAATTGGGCACTTTACAGCCTTCTGGTCTTAACATCAAGTTCAACAGCTTCAGACCATGAACTCTCTCCTCCTTCTTGACTGCTTTTTTAATCCAATTTATTTATTTATTGATTTACTTTGTCATGAAAGTATAATAATTTTCATAATTTTTTTTTGGTTTATTGTGAAGTAGGTTTATGGGGGTAAGTATAGTTGGGACTGTTTGTGTGTGATTTAATTACATTTGGAGTCATGTAGACTGAAAGTTTAAATCAAAAGAAGCTAGGTGCTTGACGTGCTAGTGAGGAAACATGGATGCTGGCTTAGCATGTAAACTATGAAGGAAATTTTGATTTTTAGATACATGAAGGGATATTTGGATTTCAAAGGGATTTTAGCCTGTTTACAACTAGCCAGATAAGTAAGGCTAAGGAATGTGTTTATTTTTTCCAAAGTTTACTGACAATATATAGTGACAACATGAAAGCTTTTATATTATGAGGAAGATACAGTTTCAAAGACACATGGAACAATATAATTTACATATTAAAAAGAGAAACATATATAAAGTGAGATGAAAGGCTATGTGTTAGGAGAAGGCCATGTTAGATCTACTTGGAGTGTGTGAAAAGCCTTTAAGAAGCCTCAAGCATTTGTGCATAAGTCTGCTGTCTAACGGAACTGAAGCTGGAGAAAAGCCATTTGGAATTCCACAGTCCAGGGTATTGTGTAAACTTGCTGAGTTTGTTTTAAATCTAAAATCTATTTTGGACAGTTGCCTAAAAGGGAATGTAAGTGGGAGTAAGTATGAATAGGAGTTATAGTAGTAATTCTAGTCTTATGTATGTGCTTGAAATCTTTTATATTTTGCTAATAAATGTTTTAATTTAATTTCTAAAACCTCTAAAGGCCTTGGTGGACTTATTACTTCTGAATACAGTGCACACATCTCATAATAAATACAAATTGCAAAACCATTGTAATAGCGCGACTAAGTTTCCCTCATGGATTTGGTCCACCTGGCACATATCATCTGCCATGTCATAATAAATTGGGGGCTCTTTGTGGGATATTTACATTCTTTGATTGGTTTGGAATTGGTGAATCCTAAGGTTATGAGTACGCGAAGCACATTGAATTTTAGAGTTGGTGGGTGGGATTTCAAAGCGGTGAGACTGCAAAAATGGCTGTATCCATGGCTAAAAATTTTTTGGAAGTAGAAGATACAGCTCTGATTGGGTTACAAAAAGTATCTAAGGGGAAGTTAACAGAGTTGGTGGATAAGTTGCAGTTGAGATTACCTGTAGGGGCAAAGAAGGCAGATATAGTTGAAGTGATAGCACAGCATTTGAAGTTGGAAGTGATATCTGACTCTAGTGAGTCACAGCTAGAGGCAGTGAGACTTCAGTTACAAATGAAGAAGCTTGAATGTGAACAAGCAATGGAAATGAAAAAGAAACTTGAACTAGAGGCAGCAGAAAAAGAAAGAGCAGAGAAAGAGAAAGAGAGAAAAGTCAAAGTATTTCAAAGAGAAATCAAAGTATGAAAACTTGACCTCCAGAGGGAAAAGTTAGCAATGGAGATGAGGGAGAAGGAAAGAGAAAGGGAATACCAGCTTAAAAAGCTGGACTTTAAGAAAGAGACCTCACATGATGAAGAAGGTTCTGATGATGAAAAAACCTTCAACCTAAAATCCAGTGGGGAGATATTTAAATTTGTGCAAGCTCTTCCAAAATTTGAAGAAAGGGATGTAGAGGCGTTCTTTATTTCATTTCAGAAGATAGCTAAACAGATTAAATGGCTGCAAGAAAACTGGACATTGTTTTTACAGTCTAGATTAGTGAGTAGAGCTCATGAGGTTTATGTTTCACTGTCAGAAGAAATGTCAGTGAATTATGATGCAGTAAAAAAGACTATTTTTGAGTGCAAAGATAAAAACAAAAAGCTAAAAGCTACTGCGGATGCTGGAAATCCAAAACAAAAACAGAATTACCTGGAAAAACTCAGCAGGTCTGGCAGCATCGGTGGAGAAGAAATCAGTTAACATTTCGAGTCTTCGTGACCCTTCGGCAGAACTGTTCTGCCGAAGGGTCATGAAGACTCGAAACGTTAACTGATTTCTTCTCCACCGACGCTGCCAGACCTGCTGAGTTTTTCCAGGTAATTCTGTTTTTATTTTTGAGTGCATATGAGTTGGTTCATGAGGCATAAATTTAGGAATATAAGGAAACAGCCTGGGCAAACTTATATTAAGTTTGGGAGAGTTGAATAAAGTAATTTTGACTGGTGGATATGGGCATTAAAGGCAGAGACAACATATGCAGCTCTTAGAGATGTAATTCTTTTGGATTAATTTAAAGATTCAATTCCTTCAGTAGCGAGAACTCATACAGAGGAACAGAGGGTTAAAACAGTAAGACAAGCAGCAGGGATAGCTGATGATTATGAGTTAGTTCATAGATCAAATCCTTTTATTTGCCACCCTTTTAAATCAGAGAAGGATAGAAAGTGGAAAGGTGAAAGGAAGGTAGATAGTCAGAAGAGGGAAGGAATAGTTGGAAATTCCCAGGAAATGTTTTTCTCAGACTAAAAAGGGAAATGCAGAGGGTAGGAGTGACATTCAAACACAGGTGTTTTCAATGTAATGAAACTGGTCACATGAAGTCAATGTGTTGGAAGTTACTGGGAATATATGGTACAATAATTGAAATGCAGAAAAGTTCTGAAAGTAAGAGTACTGTGGGTTCTGAGGTTCAGGCACAGAAAAAACAGTGGTTTGTGTACAGGTAAAACAGGGAGAATCAGTGATAGATAAAGAAGTGGGTATGTGTTCACAATTTACCCAAGACAGTTCTGAGGAATAGATTGCAGAAATGTTTAAAGTTTTTGTACGTGAAGGGGAAGTCTTTCCATGTGTACAGGGTGGAGCAGGTAAAGATATTATAATTTTAAGAGACACGGACTAGTCAATCCTTAATGTTATGGGATAGTGATATTTATTGTTCAGAGGGTGTATTGCAGGAACAGATGATAATAAGTGGGGTTCATGGAGATACTAAATCTATCCCATTGTGGAAGGTAAATTTAAAGGATAAGTGGAAAACAGGTGAGATGATTGTTGGATTAGTGGAAAAATTGGCCATTTTAGTGGTTCAATTTATTTTAGGTAATGATATAGCTGGGTCACAGATATGGGTGATGCTTACAGTAGTTGAACAGCCTGTAGAGGTGCTTTCAAGTGTTGCAGAAAGAGCATCCTGGATTGTTTCCAGATTGTATAGTAATGTGATCCAAGCTTACAGGTTGAAACAGAAAGAAGAGGAAGTTAAAAGGCAGGGAAAAGGTGTCAGTTAGTTGATATTGTCTTTGATAAGATTATTCAGGAAGACAGAATAGAAGAGAATGCAGCTGAAGTGTTTAGCTCAGGGCAGCTGGTAGAGCTACAACAAAAATATCCATGAATAAACAATTATATCAGACAGCTTACTCAAAAACAAAGCAGAATGTATTTCAGAATGTTATTGCTTTAAGGGTAATGTATTAATGAGGAAGTGGTGACCGCACCAAGTTTCAGCAGGTGAAAAATGGATGGAAGTGCATCAGGTTGTTATACCATCTGGATATAGAAATGAGGTACTGAGAATACCTCATAAAATTCCAAGGGGGGACAGTTAAGAAATAGAAAGACACAGGCGAAAATACAAAAACATTTTTATTGGCCTGGACTGCATAGAAATGTAGTCAAATTCTGTAGATCATGTCACACATGACAGGTGATAGGGAAACCACAAGCAGTGATTAAGCCGGCACCTTTGATTCAAATTCAAGCATTTGAGCAACCTTTTACTAAGGCTATAATTGATTGTGTAGGACCCCACCCCCCACCACCCCCGCAAGACTATAAGTGGAAATATGTACTTGCTGACAATAATGAATGTGACTACAAGGTTTACGGAAGTGATGAATTACAAGGGGACATAAGTTCAAGGTGAGGGGCAGGAGGTTTAGGGTGGATGTGCGGAAAAACTTTTTTACCCAGAGGGTGGTGACGGTCTGGAATGCACTGCCTGGGAGGGTGATGGAGGTAGGTTGCTTCACATCCTTTAAAAATTATCTGGATGAGCACTTGGCACATCATAACATTCAAGGCTATGAGCCAAGTGCTGGTAAATGGGATTAGGTAGGTAGGTCAGGTGTTTCTCACGTGTCGGTGCAGACTCGATGGGCCAATGGGCCTCTTCTGCACTGTGTGATTCTGTGATTCTTTGATACCTTTAAGAAATATTGCAGCAAAAGAATAGTGGAAGAGTTTTTTAAAATTCATTCACGGGTTGTGGGCTTCGCTGGCTGGGCCAGCATGTATTGCCCAACCCGAGTTGCCCTTGAGAAGGTGGTGCTGAGCTGCCTTCTTGAACTGCTGAAGTCTATGTGGTGTAGATACACCCACAGTGCTGTTAGAAAGGGAGTCCCATGAGTTTGACCCAGGTACAGTGAAAGAACAGCGATATATTTCCAAGTCAGGTTAGTGAGTGTCTTGGAGGGGAACTTCCAGGTGGTGTTCCCAGCTATCTGCTGCCCTTCTAGATGGTAGTGGTCATGGGTTTGGAAGGTGCTGTCTAAGGAGTCTTGGTGAATTCCTGCAGTGCATCTTGTACATGGTACACACTGCTGCTGCTGTGCGTCAGTGGTGGAGGGAGTGGATACTTGTGGACGTGATGCTAATTAAGTGGACTGCTTTGTCCTGGATGGTGTCAAGCTTCTTGAGTGTTGTGGGAGCTGCACTCATCCAAACAAGTGGGGAGTATTCCATCACACTCCTAACTTGTGCCTTGTAGATGGTGGACAGGCTTTGGGGAGTCAGGAGGTGAGTTACTTGTCACAGGATTCCTAGCTTCTGACCCGCTCTTGTAGCCACAATATTTATATGGCTAGTCCAGTTCAGTTTCTGGTCAACAGTAACTCCTAGGATGTTGATAGTGGGGGATTCAGTGATGGTAATGCCATTGAATGTCAAGGGGCGATGGTTGGATTCTCTCTTGTTGAAGATGGTCATTGCCTGGCACTTGTGTGTGCAAACTACTTGCCAGTTGTCAGTCCAAGCCTGGGTATTGTCCAGGTCTTGCTGCATTTGGACATGGACTGCTTCATCATCTGAGGAGTCACAAATGGTGCTGAACATTGTGCAATCATCAGCGAACATCCCCACTTCTGACCTTATGATGGAAGGAAAGTCATTGATGAAGCAGCTGAAGATGATTGGGCCCAGGACACTACCCTGAGGAACTCCTGCAGTGATGTCCTGGAGCTGAGATGACTGACCTCCAACAACCACAACCATCTTACTTTGTGCTAGGTATGACTCTAACCAATAGAAATTTTTCCCTTGATTCCCATTGACTCCAGTTTTGCTAGGGCTCCTTGATGCCATACTCGGTTAAATGCTGTCTTGATGTCAAGGGCAATCACTCTCACCTCACTAAGTTGACTACATTTTTACAAGCTATGACTTGCCAAAAGAAATACAATCAGATCAGGGTTCAAATTTCATGGCACGGCTGTTTAACGTAGTAATGAACAGTTTGGGGATAAAACAGTTTAAGTCAATAGCTTACCATCCTGAATCACAAGGGGCTTTGGAAAGATGTCATCAAACTTTAAAAACCATGATGCGGCTTTATAGTCTGGACTATCCACAGGGTTGGGATAGGGGAATTCCAATCTTGTTATTTGCTATTGGGATGCTCCTAATGCATGGACTGGATTTAGTACTTTTGAATTAGTGTATGGTCATGAGGTAAGGGGACCACTAAAGTTGATTCATAAGAAATTGATGGGTCAAATTTCTGAAACTACTCTCCTAGATGATATATCAAACTTCAGAGAAGGATTGAACAGAGCATGTGAGTTAGCTATTTAAAGATATCACAGCAAGTGATGAAAGGGAAGGAGAATAGGAAAGCCACAGCTCATTTTGTTGTTGGGGAAATGGTGTTAGTTTTGTTACCAGTACTGGGTGAATCGTTAAAGGCAAGGTTTAATGGGCCTTACAGGATTGAAGAGAAACTGAGTGAAGTAAATTATTTAATAAATATTCCAGGTAGAAGAAAGAAGCATAGGGTGAGTTGGCCCAATAATCTCAAATGGTTGCAACGTTCAATGCTGTATGGCATTGCAAAGGAAGAAGTAGAATGAAATATTCATAGTAAGTTTCCAAACAAATTACTAACACTGCACATATTAATTCTGAATGGTAAAAGCCAAGTGATAGATGAGGTTTTATTGTGGCAGGTTTGAACTTCAGAGGCTATAAAGTTTGGGTATTTGTCATGGATCTGAGAGTTGGAAAGTTGACTAACACACATTTCTACACTACCAAGGAGCATAAACATACTTCTGTAACATGCCTTTAAGCAATACACAGTGTGTTAAATAATAAACCGGAAGGGACCAGATACTGATAGCTTCAGAGGACAAATATATATTTCAGAATGGAACTAACAGTCCATTTACTCTTCCAGAGAAAAAAATGAATGGATCATTCCATCCCTCCACTAACCGACATAGAATTGTGCCAACTATGAACATGGACAAATGTTTACACAGGAGTTTGGACATTAGCACATTACCACCAAACTGTCAGGATTTGGATGTTGCCAAATAGTTCCCCATGAAAGTTTTACCTACCATTGCAAGAATTGAAAACATTCCACTGTGAATACCAGGAAAGAAAATACAAACACACATGCGCAAACTGACAAAATGGAACTATTTAGTTCATAGCTATAGAACTTGAGTATTGCTGAAAAAAGACATGTTGGCGAAGCTTTTCATCTTGCACTCAACAGTACAATTCACAAGAAAACCAAATGTAAATGCAAGTTGCCCTGATGAGTGCAAGATGAAAATGTGTCTTTTTTCAGCACTACTCAAGTTCTGTAGTACCAGATGACTATTAATGACTATAATTAGAGCAGGAGTCAGGCATTCTGCATTAAATATAAATCAGCCCTGAATGCAAACTTCTTTCATGTTGTGCTCTCTGTCTTCTTCCTTTCTTAAACCCACACATTATATGATGAAAATGCTCGACAGTTTTACTTCAGGTGAGTGTCAACCTTGCTTTTCAAAGAAAATAAATTTGGCTTTTACCTTGGATCAAATTGGCAATAGTAATACTTTGTCCATTGATCTGGTTGGCACGGTCACTGATTTTGGCTGTTTCCTCGTCAAATAGCTGTGCATTAGAGACAGTTATGTTTTCCTAAAATAATAAAATTAGATTGATAGTAGTAAAGACTTATTGTGGTAGAATAGGTTCCAGTTAGTTTCATTAAATAGAAGGCATAGATTTTACATGATTATAGGAATTTGTACTAGGGATAGGCACTGAGAATTATGAAACGAAAATAATTTCTATTGCTGTATCCATCAAGAACTTCTTTCTTATAACATGAGGGCCTGAGTATAAAGAAATAGACAAACCCTAAATGAAATATAAAATGCTAATTTTAAATGGGATGACTTACTTCTGTTGATATTGATTACATGTAAACAGTCATTTGTCTGGAAAACACTGGTTTATTTGATTCCTTGGCCAATTAATGTGACCTATGCACTCTTGAGTAACAGTCAACTGTAGCCTGTGCTGTTGGCTGGCTGAATGCTCAACAAGGGGCATGGTTAGCATGTGTTGCAGCTAGCCTGTACCTCTTAAAGACAGCCTGTTTCCCTGAAAGGGGAACTCTAATCATTACACAGAATATATTGCTGAGTGCCTGTAGCGTAGGTGGCTGTCAAGGAGCTATGGCACTGGTCTTCACCCAGAACTGAGAGTCTCTTCTTTCCAGTGTAGAAGCCCCATGACAGCACTTGCAGACCCAGCCATGATGCAGCATCGGGTGGCTGATGACTCAGCTTCCACTGCAGCAGTGCAAGTCAATCAATGTCTTGGTGTTGCAATGGAAGGTAATACTGAAGTCATGAGGTTGCTGCTTGCTGCCATGCAGGTTCAGTTCAGGTTGCTGCCTTCATGGCTATGTATCTCAGTGCTCAAAGTGGCTTTCAGTCTTTCATGGCAGTCCAGCAATCTGTCCTCCAATAGATAGCTAGGATTGCTGAGGTGTCATCCAGGGGAGTGCCAGTGGCTCTATGGAGCACACGCCTGCATTAGTGACAGCATTTGTGATCCCATCACTATGACTCTGCCAGTGCCATTGCTGGTGCCATTCAGCCAGCCAGCCCAGACTGTTACCACATATACCAAGGCACTACAGTCCGAAGCTGAGCCCCAAATGCCCAGATACGTTTTAAAACATCTACTAATGCCATTTGTAATCTTCCCCACTGAAAATCAGCATCCTTCTACCAGACAGCAAAACAGTCAGTAAAGGATTAAAAAAGAGTGAATAGTCCTGTTTTGTGTCTATTTTTAAATGTCTTGTTGGCTAAAGTTGCTATGAAAAGGAGTTTTGCTGGTGGCTTTTATTGCAGGATTTTGGCCAAAAGGACACTGTGATGGTCCATAGCAGATGGATTGAAAGTTGGGGAATTGATGTCCTAAGGGAACATGAGCCTGAGTGGATGCACACAGGCAGCCCGTCCATGGTGAAGGGGTCTCACATGCCTCCTCCCTGCCTCCCCCTCCTGAGGTAGCCTCCGTGTGCCTGGTAATAAGGGCTGCACCCTCATAATAGTGAGTGTATAAAGTCTACAACAGACCACCACATATTTGAAGAGATGCTCCTGTGAGTATGATAGGGCTCCCCAAAGTTGACTTGGGAGATAAAGTCAATGGTTTGCTTCTTCTCATTCTTGGTGGTGGCATGGCTTGCATTGTAGGCACATTGTCCTCATATGGTCAGGTGTCGGAGGAGAGAGAGGAAACATTTGTATAGGGGGCCTCCCTTGTTTTTGTGCAGTCCAAAGATGATGGGAATGACAGACTGCCTAAGAATGAAGGCATTGTGGCTGCTGCCAGGAAAGCATTCACTGACATGGTGGTCTCAGCATAGTTGCACACAATCTGCACTTTCATGGAGCGGAACCCTTTTCAGAACACATGCTAAGCTTCTCAGCTGTGAGTGGCTAGCACAGGGTACTCACTGGTCCTGCATCATCCAAGTCTACAGAACATTACTGGTGAGCAAGTATGAAGTTCTTATAGAACATTAATTTTCAATAAGGTTATAAAAATTAGAGGAATATAAACTGTGACTATTTTGCAAAATTATTGAACATGCCTGAGTGAAAATTTTAAAAGATTAGTATTTTATGAATCATAACAATGAATTATTTGAAATTAACTTCATTAGTAAGATCTATAAACGTAACAAAATATGTAATCTTTACAACAAAATAAATTGTCTTTAAGTCAAATCAAAGGTACGCACCTTTTCAGATAGCATGTTGAGATCGGCGATAAGGTTTGTGATTTCTCTTTCAATATCTTCTATCTTAAGTTTCTGTGATTCTGATTGTAACTTCATCTCTGCAATCTGGGTCTGCATTGTAAGAAATAATGTATGATAAATAGGTTGGGAGTAAGCCAGAAACATTGGGCGAAATTGTCCCAGATTTGCATTGTGTGATAATGTTTTACCCGCCGGCCGCAATGGCGGCTTTTCACGCCGTATCGTCCCAAAACTGCCGCATTAACTATGCATTCCAGGGAAACATGTCATTTCCATGGCAGGCGGGCTCTCATTTGCCCACCACGCTGTCACTTCGCTGCTTCAGCACGCCGGCTACAATATTTGAAGAGCAGCTGCGCGCACACCTCTCAGCGCTTCCAGCCCACGACTGCTGCAAAGAAGACATGGCCCTGAAAAGCAAGAGGACTGCAGCTCCCAGGTTCAATGATGCGTCCCTTGAGTGCCTTTTGGATGCAGTGGAGGGTATCTGTGATGCCCTTTACCCCCACTTTGGCTGCAGGATGGGCAGTAGCCTCACTGATCCAACTTGGAAGGCGGTAGCAGCGGTGGTCAGTGCCAACACCCTGCAAAAGAGGGCAGCCACCCAGTGCTGCAAGAGCATGAATGATCTCCTCTGTTCCACCAGGGTAAGTTACTCATCTCATCGCTCTCAACTCACACACTCACAAACCCATCACACATCCACATGGCCCTCACTCGCTGCCAGTTGAAGGGGCATCAATATTCACTCTCTCACACTCACCTTCATTATCCTCATCCCAACTGTGGGATTACTCACCACCCACACATGCCAGGCATACCTATCATGTGGCCTGGCAGGCGTCCTGCTTACACTCTCTCCACCCCTATTCTTGCAGGACAAGCAGGCACACAATAAGAGGGAAAGGTCGCTTTGCGGTGGAGGAATATCTGAAATCAAGGTCCTCATGGACTTTGAAAACTGAGCCACCCAGCTGGCCGGTGAGGATCTGGACCGGTTCTGTGCTGACGTGAGGTTGGCGCTGCTCTACCAAGTGATGACCCAGCAGTGCAATATCCATCAGACAACAGCTAAAAGCAAAATACTGCGGATGCTGGAAATCTGAAACGAAAACAGAAAATGCTGGAAAACCTCAGCGGGTCTGGCAGCACCTGTGGAGAGAGTCCGTATGACCCTTCTTCTGACAGATGCTGTCAGACTTGCTGAGTTTTTCCAGCATTTTCTGTTGATCCATCAGACAACCATGCTGTGAGTGATGTGTCCTCTTTCACAGGCCACTGCCATGCGCTAATTATCTCTCCTTGCTTTTGCAGGCACATATGCCAAACAGCCAACAGAGTCCAAGACCCAGGGCCTCCAACCAAGCCCCGAAGAAACCTCTGAAGAGGAATCTGAAGGCACCCTCCTTGAAGTTCCATCACAGTGCTTACCCACAGCCTCCACCAGCGGAGAGAACACATACCTTGGTGGGATTTAGTTTTAGAATAGCCTCGGGGTCACAATCTGGTGAGCACATTGCGCCATCTGATCCATAGCATGTGGTGGCAGGGACTTCCCAGGTCTCCTGCACTCGGAGGACTGCTGGAGGCCAGATATTTGCTGAGTCTGAGTCAGATGATGAGCCTCTGGACTCTGTCATGTTACAGTTTCTGGAGCTGCAAAGGCAAGCTCGGGAACATCAGAAAGGGATGTCCACTGCACTCCTCAGATTACAAGGCACGATGGAGGAGTCCATCCATCTTCAGGCTGAGGTGATAGCGCTGGCGTGCCAATGCACTGAGGTCAGCACTGGTAGAATGGTGGTCGCCATGGAAGCCTTGGTCCAGGACTGCTGCGCAGGCTGAACTCCATCGCTGATGCCATAGTTGCTCTCCAACAGTGTGCATGTGAGAGGGGTGCGGGGCAGGTCTATCTCACTCCAGCTATCCCTTCTCCTCAAGGGGTCAGCCAGGGGCCCTCAGAGGAGGATCAGCAGGTGCACACCCCAGGGCCATCCACCTAGGTGACTCTGGGAGTGTCCAGCCCAAGCGAATCTCCTCTTCTTGTGACTCCAGAAGCTTCAGCTCCACAGGCCGAGGATGGTGCCACTGCCACACAGCAGGTCACCAAAAGCAGTCCGGGGCACTCCAGTGGACACCCGTCAAGGTCATCACAGACAGGGTGGATATGGATGTCCGGGGAGCACCAAGGTGTAACAGCAGGGTTAGGAAGGTTAAGAAGATGCAGTTGCACATCCTGGGCAGGAGTGTTAATCGCTTGTACATAATGTTCACTATTGTTAATAAAATCCCAAGAATGTCTCCCTGCCTATGGCTCCTTGTTCTGATGAGCAGTCACTCAGATGTGAAACCTTTCTGCAGAAGATAAAAGCAGGTGTCCAGGGCCTCTTACCTATTCTTTGTGCAGCCTTCAGTCAAAAGTGATGGTCTGGCCTCACTCCCTGCATACGTTACTGATGCCTGCACCTCGATGGTGCTTGTCATTGCTGCCAGAATGTCGTGGGCAGGTGTCACAGAGTTCCGTCATTCTCTCTGTGTGCTCTCAGCACCTTTAAGGTGGGGTTGGCCCCCATCTCTTCAGCATCTGTGACTAGTGACGCTGTGATCCTGAAGGGCGCAGGTGCTGAAGGCGGACAAAGGATCAGATGCTTTTAAAGTTTCATGGCTGCGTCTCTATAAAATGACCCTGATCACAGAGCACAAGTGAGTTGCCCTCAGCCGGACAGGAGTCACACATTCTCAGAGGCTATGTGAAGATCTATGGAGCGTTCTCACTGCATGTTGTCATCATCCTCCTGAGATCGAGAGACTATTAGGGCCTCCACTGCATCTCCATGACAGGATCATTTTCATAGAGTGTACTGCCAAAAGCCAGACTGGAGTCAAATGTTTATAGATGTAACGTGAGGATCTTTTGGAGTCTCCTTTCTGCATGGCTTCATCATCCTCCACAAATCTAGCAGCTATGAGGGAGTCCTGAGTGCGCCTGCCTCGTCTGGCCCGTGCGACGGACTCACCGCCGTCATCATCGCCTTTGAGGATCTCCTGACCCTCAGCATGTCCTCCTCATCGGAGGAGACATACGAACATACAAACAAGGAGCAGGAGTAGGCTATTCAGCCCCTCGAGCCTGCTCCACCATTTAATAAGATCATGGCTGATCTGATAGTAACCTCAAATCTGCATCCCACCTACCCCCGATAACCTATTATCTCCTTGCTTACTAAGGATCTATGCACCTCTGCCATAAAGATATTCAACTACTCTGCTTCCACCATCTTTTCAGGAAGAGAGTTCCAAAGACTCACAAACCTCTGAGTGAAAAGAATTTGCCTCATTTCTGTTTTAAATGGGCGACCTCTTATTTTTAAACAGTGACCCCTAGTTCTAGATTCTTCCACAAGATAAAACATCCTCTCCACATCCCTCAGGATCTTATATGTTTCAATCCAGTTGCCTCTTACTCTTCTAAACTCCAGTAGATACAAGCCTAGTCTGTCCAAAGTTTCCTCATAAGACAACACACCCATTCCAGGTATTAGTCCGGTAAACTTTCTTTGAACTGCTTCCAATGCATTTACATTCCTCCTTAAGTAAGGTGACCAATACTCCACAGTACTCCAAATGTGGTCTCACTAGTGCTCTGTACAACTGAAGCATAACCTCCCTTCTTTTGTATTCAATTCCCCTTGCAATAAATGATAACATTCTATTAGCTTTCCTAACTGCTTGTTGTACTTGCATACTAGCATTTTGTGATTCATGCACTAGGACACCCAGATCCCTCTGCACCTCAGAGCTCTGCAATCTCTCACCATTTAGATAATATGCTTCTCTTTTATTCTTCCTGCCAAAATGGACAATTTCACATTTTCCCACATTATACTCGATCTGCCAGATCCTTGCCCACTCACTTAATCTATCTATATCTGTTTGTAACCTCCTTATGTCCTCTTCACAACTTACTTTCCTACCTATCTTTGTGTCAACAGCAAATTTGGCAACAACCCCTTCAATCCCTTCATCCAACTCATTTACACAAATTACAAACAGATGGGGTCCCAGCACTGATCTCTGTGCCATGTCACTTGTTACATCTTGCCAACTGAAAAAGACTCATTTATGCCTACTCTCTGCTTCCTGTTAGCCAGCCAATCTTCTATCTATGCCAATATATTTCCCACTCTACCATAAGCTTTTATTTTCCGCAAAAACCTTTGATGTGGTATCTTATCAAATGCCTTCTGGAAATCTAAGTACAGTACATCCACCAGTTCCGCTTTATCCACAACACGCTACTTCCTCAAAGAACTCCGGTAAGTTGGTTAAACAGGATTTTCCTGTCACAAAACCACGTTGACTCTGTCTGATGACCTTAAGCTTATCCAAATGCCCTGCTATAACTTCTATAATAATATCTTCTAACATTTTCCCTATGACAGATGTTAAGCTAACTGGCCTGTATCAGTACCACTTCTCTGCTGACTGTAATTTTCCAGACTTCCTTCCCCACTTCCATTTCCTGGTTTATAGCTGCTTCTGGGGTGTTACTTGTATCCTCTATCATCTGCCATCTCCTGTTTTCCATTATCAATTCTCCAGACTCAACTTTCTACAGGACCAATGCTCACTTTGTTAACCCTATTTTTTTTCAAATATTTATAAAAACTCTTACTATCTGTTTTTATATTTCTGGCTAGCTTAATGATGATGCCCTCCAGTTCGTGCATCTCCTCCTCAGCCAGCTCCTCTCCCCGTTGCAGCACCAGATTGTAAAGGGTGCAACAGGCGACTCTGTGGACTATATTTCAGGGCTCCACCAGACCGGTCCAGGCAGTGGAACCTCATTTTCAGCATCCCGCTGATCTGCTCCACTAGGTTGCAAGTTACAGCATGAGCCTCGTTATATCGTTGCTCTGTTGCAGTCTGAGGCCACTGCACAGGTGTCATCAGCCACGTCCTCTGTGGGTAGCCATTGTCCCTGAGGAGCCATCCCTGTAGCTTCTGTGGACCCTGGAAGATGTTAAGGATCTGTGACTGACTGAGAATGTAGGAGTTGTGCACATTCCCTTGTAACCCTGCGCAGACCTGCAGGATGCGTTTGTAGTGGTTGCACACCAGCTGCACATTCGGTGAATGGATCCCTTGAGGTTGACATAGTCGACCACGTGTTGGACAGAGATCTGAGCACCACGTGAGGGCTGTCGATGGCACCCTGCACCTGTGAGACCCAAGATCTGGGCAAATCTAATCACTCTTGCTTCCTGGCTCTCCTGGTCCCAGATGAAATGCACAAAGTTGTGTGCCCTCGTGAAGATGGCATTCATAACCTCATGGATGCATCTGTGGGTGGAGGCTTGTGATATCCCACAGAGGTCACCTGAGGAGCTGTGAAAGAAGCCACTGGTGTAGAAATTGAGCACCACAACCACTTTCATGGCCACTGGCAGTGGAGGCCCTGCATGTCCCCGTGGCGCCAAAGCTGGCAGATGTGTCCAACCAGTTCCCGGGACATGCACAGTCTTTGGCAACACTGGTTCTCGGTTATCTGCAGGAATGAAAGATGGCGTCTATTGACCCTCGGTCTAGCTAGGGGGGGCGCCAACCAATGACGGCTCACTGTGGCTCTTTGCTATTGCGTGCAGGGGCCCCAGCTGCCCCTTCTTCCAGCTTTACAAAATTCTATGTATAAAATTCAAAGTCCACTTTATATCCCACTGGTTCATCAGCAGTAAAATATGTAATTAAGACAAAAAGTACAAAAATTATGAATGAATTTCATTGAGAGTCCCAGCTCTATTTGACTATTATTGTTGGCACTTACATCGAAGTGGATTGCTGTGAAATTGAATTGTTGCAAACGGTTATTAATGGCATCTCCAGTAATAACATTTAGAACACTGGACTTAGCTTCTTCCAGCGATGATCCTGATAGCTTTAGGTCTTCAACTAAGTCCCAGATACACTTGTCACATCCTGGTTAGATAATAGAACAGATACAGAGTTAGAGGCAAGTATTGTAAAGTGTTATCAGAAACAGCACAGGGTCCGTACAGCTTGTCTTTCAAAGGTGATAGAATTATAGGGTCAAAGGGGAATGTAAGCCATATTGTCAGAGCTACATTGTTGTCTATCCCCAACCTATCCTATTTTTTAATATGGCTCTTAATAGACATATGGATATCCACCATGTATATATGTTCCAGGAATATTTATTACACAGTTATACAGACTAGGATTTTCTAGATTCAATCTCATCTCTAGGGTAAATTAGCTCACCTATTCTAAGCTGGCAAGAAGGCTGAGAGGTTACCAAACAGAGGTCTTTTAAACTATAGAAAGAGAATGATTCCTTTTGTGGGGGAGCACATAATTGGAAGCCATCAAAATAGAAATCTAATAGGGCATACAGAAGAAACTTCTTCATGCAAAGAATGGTAAAAATGTGGAATTTGCCACCACAAGGAGAGGTTGAAGCAAATAGTATAGATGCATTTAAGGGGGAACTAGACAGCATTGGAGGGAGAAGGAAATAGTGGGCTACGATGGTAGATTTAGATTTGAAAAGGTGGAAGGAGGTTCGAGTCGAGCATAAACACTGTCATGGACTAGTTGGGCTTAATGGCCCGTTTCCGTGCTGTATAGCCGATGCAATCCAATTGGGTTCTGCGACCCTGATTCTTTCTCTCTTCAGTGTTCAATCCTGCTTTGTTGTGAGTGGTGGCCAAGCTGGTACTATTAATAGAATTAACCCGCAGACACTTCTTAGGTAGAAACTTTAAGTTTATTTACAAGGCACTCAGCAGCAACTACACACGTGTTTTCAACTCAAACTCTATCTCTACACTACTAACTACTAACTGCAAAGGTAACCCACGCTACTCTCCTATTGGGTACTAAGGATCATGTGATCTTCCTTAACAAGCTTTATTCTTCAAGGTATATTAGACACTAAATAAACCATAATTACCATAGGTACCATGCCCTGAAAGGATGTTGACAATCATGGATCTCTGTGTTGGTTCATGATCATGCTTGGCAAGATACTGCTGTGGTCTGCTGTTGCCTTTTGCAGATGGCTGACCTGGAAACTCTCCTGCTCTTACTGCCTACATAGGTGTATTGGAAGGATTTACAGGTTGATAATCAACATGTTTGGCCATGTCATGAATACACTTTCTATGCCCATCAAGTCCTGGGGTTGGACTTGAACCTGGAAATTCTGGCTCAGAGATAGGGACACTCCGCAACAGCTCCACAAGACCTCCCTGCCTACCATAATTGGGCAGGGGAAAATCAGCCAGGATTCCCAGTCTTCATTGTTATTAATTGAGTCTTAGTAGTTATGAATATAGGCTGACATAAAGTGAGATCAAGTTTGGGGTTTCCACTAAGGCCACTATAATGAAGTAGCCTGGCCACACTGACTCAAAACACGTTTGGATAATGGACAGGGTAGTGGAAGATGTCTACAACAAGGAGTCAAGAACTTTCAGGAAAAGGACAAGGAAGAAATGAAATCTAACAAATGATTTAAAATCCCATCCACTTATATTGTTTGAAAATTGGCTTAGCCTGAATTTAGCAGCTGATCCTATGTTTGTACCTGCAATGAATCTTTTTAAAGATCTTTTACTTGCCACTGAAGAAAAATATCCATAGGGATCAGATGTCATCCTAAATCTTTTCATGATTCATATGTATCATTAATACTTAATATAAATTATATGATTATTTATAGGTGACGAGTCCAAATAATATGCTAAATCATAAAAATCCAACTAAAATAGTTACTAAACATTGCAAGTACATGATAAAGTTAAATCTTATGCATCAGTACAATGCAGCACTCACATGAGAGAATATCAGGGGCAGAATTTTACAGTCCTGCCAGGGGAGCCAGCAAAAGGTGCCTGAATTTCAGGTGTAGCTAAGTGTTAGGATAATCATATCGCTTGTTTAAGTACACTGCAAACCTTGTGATTGGCAGATCAGTTCGATAGGTGCCAGGCCAATATAATGCACTGGAAAAGGGAGGCACACAGTTGTATTTTGGGCTGTCACTGCCTGCAGAAGCAAGGATGTCATGCAATATCCTATTTTAACTTAACATAGTTGTAGAAAATCTCAACCTTTGGGGCCATCTGGAATTATAGGTGTAGGGCTTAGCTGCATGAAGGTACTTACTGACAACAGAGCAGTCAGTCGGAGGCTCGGTGGGCACTGACAAACATTCTCCTGTCTCACTGTCACAGTGCCCCTCACACTCGCACCCTGCAGGCAAGAGAAACAAATGAAGTCCTGAAATTATAACTCGTGATTATGGGCCTTATGAGTTTGGACTAAGAAATAGATGCAACATCTTTATTAAATAGTGCAGTGAATAATACTAAGATCTTTTTCTGTATGAGTTAACAATAATGCTTGCAATCACACACTGCCATTAGATCAAGATGTCTCAATGTGCTTCACACAATGGATTAGTTTTGAACTGCCAGTAAGAGTGCTCACTTTAAATTCTTCCCTTTCTCCTTTTCTGACTTCCTTCATTCTCTTGTTTTCTTGTTGATTGCTATTGTCAGTAAAGCCTTTGTCTTTCTCTCTTTCTAATAAATACAGTGGATTAAAAACTTACTCTGGCACCCATTTAGTCCGTAGTTCCAGAACCCATACAGACAGCGGTCACAGAGCTTTCCTGTGACTCCGGGTAGGCATCTGCACTGCCCACTCAAAGGGTCACAATATTCATCCTTGGAAGCCAGAGCACATTCACATCTCAAACATCCTGAACAACTGCTGTATCCATAGTAGCCAATCTATAAAGAAGGAATACAACATAAAACAATTGAAAATAATAATACGCTTAACCATAGATTTGAATTTATTAAGCTGAGCTAGATTCCAAAAGAAGATTAGTAGTCATTTTGTGCAGGATATTTCCTGATACATTTATTTCATAACTTTAAACTTAAAAAACACAGTGGGGGAAATATTAGATAAGGCCTGGAAATTGCTGCATGGATCGTGATGCACAATTAACCTGTGTCTGTTTGTTTCGATACAGGCAACATGCCAACTTTGTACTGCCCGCTCATTTACATGAATGAAGCATGCAGCCAGCCAGCTAGGCATACAGATGTGCGGTTGCATACCTGAGTAAGGGGTGCAAGTTCCTGTGAGAATAGCAAGCCTGCACCTCTTAAAGGTAGTGGTGGTGGGGTAGGGGGTGCTGGGCTGGGGGAAATTTTGGCTGCAACAGGTGCCGAAATTCATTGCAGATGTGACTTTGACCTGAGGAAGACATTGGAATGGCACAAGAAGGCAGAGAATGGGCTCCAAGGCTCTCCAACGCAACACTGGTGGCCTTGGTCCTAGAGATCGACAGGAATCTACAGGCCTTCTACCCAAACTCTGAGAAATAAATGGGAGCAGATAGTTGGTCAATATCTGTGAGCTTGGATGCAATGCTCAAAGAAGTTCAATGACACCACATGAGCAGTTAAAGTTAGTGAATTCATCTTCAAACATTCCATCAACTGCTAAACCACACCCCCATCTCTCAATCATCTAATAATCTCCATTAATCCTGACTCATACCCAACATTCAGATCTCCCCCACACACTCACACACATAGCACTGCTGCAAGCCTCATACCCAGATCTCACTGCCTGTGCACACTGGCAGTTATTTAATCATGAGAGCCACATTACCCAAACATTGAACCACACTCACTGACACATTTTCCTCTCCATTGCCATCTCCAGTGTGGTGCAGAACCAAAGGCAGCAGTAGCTAATTGGTGGGGGATAGTAACAGCTGCATGTTCTTACCTCAATGGAAGAGACTTGCTTGCTATCATTGAAGCGTCCATGATTGAGGTTATGGTCAGTAGCAGGGCTGAAACCATTGAAGATGAGGCATGCTCCTACCTAATCCTCCTTCTCACATCTCACTTCTGTCCCATCACTCAATCTCTTCTGATTCCCAATCTGCACTTGCTATAACCATGCATCTCCTGCTTTCTACAAGCCTACCTCTAGTGTCTACCACCTAGCCAGGCAGTGATGCAGGAGCGTGAAGTGAAAGAGGAAGAAGAGACTAATACTGATGAAACCATCAATCAACATTACACTTGCAGCCACCAGCTCAGATATTGGCACTGTGCATATGTTAGAGGGTAGCACAGAGATGGGATCTGCACGTGGTGAGTCACTGGGCATGGGTAGTCTACAGACAAGGCAGGGGGTAAAGGCAGCACTAGTGCCAACTCACCAGAATGCAAGGTTGCACACCAGTTCTACTATCGTGAACTCAGGTGAGAGCTCCAATGGGGCAGCAAATGGGAAAAGGCTGATGGGTAGACACAGTGAAATGTGTGGTGCATTGACCAGTCTGCCCGAGATATTCCAGTTACTGTTGAGGAGCAGGCGGCCGCCCTGCACAGGGCTTAGCACAGAACTTGGAGTTCATCCTCTCCAGCATGGATGTGGTGGCTAATTTGTGAGAATATTGGTGGATTCAATTATGATCCAGCACCTTATGGCCAATAATTCAGCTTCCATTGCAGCACAAACAGAAACCACCCGACATCTGTGTCCTACAGTGGAAGCTCGGGCTGGAGTCATGCAATTGCCATGCAGTCTCAGACTGCTGCCATCATGGCTGTGGATACCAGGACTCAAAGAGACTTTCAGGGTTTCACAGTAGTCCAACAATCTGTCCTCTAACTGATTACTGGATTGCTGAGGCACCATCCTGGGGGAGTCACGATGGCTCGGTGGAAGATGAGAAAACGGATGCTAAAGAGCATCATTTTGCCGTTAATAACCATTATCTATTAAATTTTTTTGTACCTTTACTTTAGGTTTGGAACTCATTTTCTTTCTCTCCATTTGGACAGTAGCCATTATGATTTAAGATACAGAAGTCCAATAATGCCACCTTTTTTCTAGACCTATGGAGAAACTAGAAGATCTCATTGCAGTTAAGATACAATGCTGTTAAGGGGAGAATTCCAGGGTTTTGGCTGAGTGACAGTGAAGGAACAGTGATATAGTTCCACGCCAGGATAGAGTCTGACTTCTAGGGGAACTTGCAGGTGATGCTGTTCCCATATACTTCCCACCCTTATTCTTCCAGGTGGTAGACGTCTCAGGTGTGGAAGGTGCTGTTGAAGGAGCCTTGGAAAGTTGCTGCAGTGCATCATGTAGATATTACGCGCTGCTGCCACTATGTGCTGTTGGAGGAAGGAGTGAATGTGTAAGGTGGTGTTTGGGGGTTGGAAATCAAGTTACTTTCTTTGTCCTGGTGTTAAGCTTCTTGGGTGCTGTTGGAGCTACATCCAGGCATTCCCTCAGACTCCTGACTTATGCCCTGTAGATCAATGACAGGCTTTGGGGAGTCAGGAGGTGAGTTAATTAAGTTTCTGATCAATGATAACCCCTAGGATATTGATGGTGGGGGTTCAGCGATGATAATGTTGCTGAATGTCAAGGGGAATTGATTAGATTCTCTCCTGTTGGAGATGGTCATTGCCTGAAATTTTGTGGGGCGTGAATGTTACTTGCCACTTATCAATCCAAACTTGAATGTTGTCCAGTTCTTGCTGCATGCAAGCACAGTGTGTTTCAGTTGTGAGGAGTTGTGAATGGTATTGTGCACTGTGCACTCAGCAAACATCCCCACTTCTAACCTTATGTTGGAGGGAAGGTCATTGATGAAGCAGCTCAAGATGGCTGGGCCCAGACCACTACCCTAAGGAACTCCTACAGCGATGATTGGACTCTAACAACTGCAATTATCTTCTTTTGTGCTAGGTATGAATCCTTCCCTCATTGCCCCTGATTCCATTGACTTCAATTTTACTAAAGGTCCTTGTCAAATGATGTCAAAGACAGTCACTTTCACCTCATCTTTGAAATTCGGCACTTTTGTTCATGTTTGACCAAAGGCTGTAATGAGGTCAGGAGACGAATGGCACTGGCGGAGCCCAAACTGAGCATCAGTGAGCAGGTTATTGCTGTGCAAGTGTCACTTAATAGCATTGTCATTGACACTTTCCATCACTTTGCTGGTGTTTGAGAGTAGACCGATGGGGTGGTAATTGGCCAGGTTTGATTTGTCCTGCTTTTTATGGATGGGACATACCTGCGCAATATTCCACTTTGCTGGGTGGATGCCAGTGTTGTAGCTGTACTGGAACAGCATAGCTAGGGGTGTAGCTAATTCTGTAGCACAAATCTTCAATACTACAGCTGGAATGTTGTCATGGCCCATTGCCTTTGCTGTATCCAGTGCTTCTAGCCATTTCACGTGGAGTGAATTGAATTAGCTGAAGATTGGCATCTGTCATACTGGAGGCCTCAGCAAAAGCTTCCATATGGTAACAGAGGTCTTTAAGAGGCTTGAATTTAAATGCTTTCATCATTAAATGATGTTTTCCCAAACTTGGCATCCTTTTAATTTGTCAAGATATGATATATTAAAGTGGTGAGGCTGCAACATTCTGTCAGTGCAACATCTGTAGGGGCTGAATTCTCTGGTCAGCTGCATCCCCGCTGATCTGTCAAAGGCCTATTAAGACCGGTTAAAGACTAATTTAAGCAGTTAAATGAGCTGCCCGTCCAACCTTAAGGTTGGCAGGCAGGTGAAGAGCCCAGGCGGCCTTCTCATTTTTCATGATCAAACTGATCTCCCTGAGGCCCCGATCAGGGGCGTCAATTGGGTTCACCCGCCCCCACAAAACCCCCCTAATGGGGGGAAAATTTTTCCCTAGGTGATTCTGTGAGGGTAACATTACATAACCCATGGGGAAAAATTTTTCCCCCTGTTGAGGAGGTTTGTGCAGGGGCAGGCGCGCCCCCTGACCGATGCCCCCCGATCGGGGCCGCGCCCCCATTTTACGTGGGTGGGCCAATTAAGGCCCGCCCAGCATGACACTCGTCCAGAAGCGCTGAGTGCTCCCTGTGTGGGCGAGGGGGGTATTCCCTGAATCTGGAGGGCGCTCTTTCATGCATGTATGGGAAAGAGCACAGAAATCTCCTTGAGGTACAGGGGTGCCTCAGGGAGATCAATTTGACAGTTAAAAACTAAAATAAAGCAATTAAAAACTTTTAAAACATGTACTCTCATGTGACACTGTCACATGAGCTGGGACATGTCAAAGAATTATTTTAAAATTTTTATTGAATTTTAAAACACTTCATGAAACCTCATCCTGCCTGTGGATGAGGCTTCATGAAAAATGCGAAGGCCGCCTGGGTTCTTCGCCTCATTTAATTGCTTAAATTAGTTTTTAACAGGCCTTAATAGGCCTTTCACAACACGGCTGCGCGCCCGCCGAACTGGAAATCTAACTGACGCGCGGTGGTCGGGACGCCCACCCGACATCACCACGCGTCGCTTTATGCGCCGGAGAGCGGGCCCCGCCTCTGCTCGCCGACCGGAGAATTCAGCCCATGATGTACAATGGCACAGCCTCACTGTATATCTTACCGCAAACCTCCCTGCTCCATCCCACCTCTGCACCACTCTCCAAACAGCTGGAGATAACTTGAATTCTTAAGCTTTACAATTACCCCTTCATTTGATGAGCACTGAAACCTTCTCTTCACTTTAATTATAAAGAAAGCACTAAAAAAGGAAACCCTCAGTGCCACCAGCCAACTTGTTCGGAGGAATGGAAATCAGCTGCATGAGTAACTTTTATGAGCACATGCACATTTAAGTGACCCCAACATATAAACCACTGTTTAGTGGTAGTGAAATGATGTGTAGAAAGTATTTCTCATGAAACATGCTAGCTACCCTCCCCCTACATTTTGATGAAAATATTGTGTCTGGTTCAGTGTGAGAACTCATATCTCATCATCCTTGGACAGTTTCTAGGCTTTGCTCCACTGCTTCTTGCTCCTGTTCCTTCCTTTCATTCTCACTATTCACTTCAACCATCCTCTCTCACGTCCCCTCTTCCTCACCCTTCCCTGTCTTTCACCTTCTATTCACCTTCCCACATTCTCCTCCTCTTTTCCTCTTCCCTTGGTCCCTCCTCTTTCCTTTTCCACATGTCTGCTCCTCACCAACCTCACCTCTTCTCCGCTCCTCATCCTACTCCCTCAATCCTTCTTCTTGGCTCAAATTATCTTCCTGCCCTTCAGTCCTGCTTGTACGTGGCTTTGACTGTGTGCAATGCCATGGGAAATTGATTAGTTATCCCATATTATCATACCAATGATCTAAATTTTAATTGATACACTCACCTCACAGTGGTCACAGAAGGCTCCTGATACTCCTGGTTTACAACGACACTGCCCGGTAACATGATCACATTCATTCGTGCCACATTTCTGACAGGGACAGTCTTTTAGAAAGCAAAGATTTTTTTTAATTCCAAGGTAATTTACAATCTACATTGGCTAATGGAAAGTTGACAAATTTTGAGTAATTGAGGCACTTGAATGCTGCATATTCATGATAAACAAGCTTCTGCAGTAGTAGACATTGGCCCAAAATTTCTTGGATCGTACTTATATAGAAATTATGTACAAATTTACATTGGTTAAGCATTTCACCAGAAATCTATGACATAATTTCCTGCAGGAATCATTTTGCTGACACTGGCATGTAAAAACCACCATAATGCATGCAAATATTGTGCCACAAATAGGAGTATTGAATGGGCTGCTATCTTGCATTATGGTGCCTTGTTCTCAGAGTGTCTCTTGCCTTTCCTGCTCCCCTTCCTTTTCTATTATTGTGCAGAACTGGGGCGAGCCATTTAAGAAGACATTCTAACTGTTTGATCCTTCTAAGTGTGTCAGGGTGGAAAACAAACGTCCGAACAATTAAAACCAATTTTTTCGTGAAAAGGCTTGTACCTGAATTTTGGGATATAAATCCTAAATATAAGAAACTCAGGTGTCTTTCCCACAGAGAGTAGACCTATATAAATAAGCAGAAGAGGATTGGGCAGATACACCTTGGAAGCTGCATAAACAATTGAGTCTATTCGTTTGTACCAGTGTTTCAGCATAAAACCAGTATAAATCAGTTCTGCACATATTTCTTTTCACCAAAAATGCAAGAATACTGTTGCGTCATAGTTAGGCCAAAACTTTCCATGAAATTCCAGATTGTTGTATCTGCCTCAATGCAATCTTACATGTCATCTTAGGTTATTTGGAAATACTTACATTTATACAGCACTTTTCACATCTCTTAGGATGCCCTGAAGCAATTCATAATTAATTAAGTTTGAAGTGTAATTATAATTGCTATGTAGGTGGAGGCAACAGTTATATTTCACACAAGATCCCAAAGACAACAATGGTGGTGATGGTGCAAGAAAAGCACCAGAAAAATTATTTTTCAAATAGCACTGTGGAATCTTTAATGTCCACCTGAATCAGCAGACAGACATCCATTTCATCCAAGTGACAGAAGCACCTGCAATGGAGCATTCCCTCAGTGGTGCACTGAAGTATCAGCCTAAATTGTGTGCTCATTTCCTGGAATAGGACTTTAAACTCATACTTCTGACATGAAGGTGGATATGCTACCAACTGAGCCTAACTGATTTTAAAAAAAATTGTTCTGTGTCCAGTGGCGTACCACAGAGATTTGTGCTCGGTCCTCTATTATTTGTCATTTATATAAATGACATAGATGACTATGTGGGGGGTAGGATTAGTAAGTTTGCGGATGACACAAAGATTGGCTGGGTGGTTAACAGTGAGGTTGAGTCTTGGGCTACAGGAAGATATAGACGGGATGGTCAAATGGGCAGATAAGTGGTAGATGGAATTTAACCCTGAAAAATGGGAGGTGATACACTTTGGAAAGAGTAATTTGACAAGGAAGTATTCAATGAACAGCATGGCACTAGGAAGTTCTGAGGAACAAAGGGACCTTGGCGGTGTGTCCATAGATCTCTGAAGGCAGAGGGGCATGTTAGTGGAGTGGTGAAAAAGGCATATGGGACACTTGCATTTATCAATCGAGGCATAGATTACAAAAGTAGGGAGGTCATGTTGGAGTTGTAAAGAACCTTGGTGAGGCCACAGCTGGAGTACTGTGTGCAGCTCTGGTCGCCACATTATAGGAAGGGTGTGATTTGCACTGGAGGGGGTGTAGAGGAGATTCACCAGGATGTTGCCTGGGATGAAACATTTAAGTTATGAAGAGAGGCTGGATAGGCTTGGGTTGTTTTCGTTGGAGCAGAGAAGACTGAGGGGCGACCTGATTGAGGTGTACAAGATTATGAGGGGCATGGACAGGGTGGATAGGGAGAAGCTTCTCCCCTTAGTTGAAGGGTCAGTCACAAGGGGGCAGGAGGTTTAGGGGGGATGTGAGGAAAAACTTTTTTATCCAGAGGGTGGTGATGGTCTGGAATGCACTGGCTGGGAGGGTGGTGGAGGCGTGTTGCCTCACATCCTTTAAAAAGTACCTGGATGAGCACTTGGCACGTCATAACATTCAAGGCCTATGGGCCAAGTGCTGGTAAATGGGATTAGGTAGGTAGGTCAGGTGTTTTACACGTGTCAGTGCAGACTCGATGGGCCGAAGGGCCTCTTCTGCACTGTGATTCTGTGATTCTGTGATTGGGATGTGAGCACTGCCGGCAGGGCCAGTGTTTGTTGCCCATCCCAAATTACCCTTGAGAAGATGGTGGTGAACAGCCTTCTTGAACTGCAGGTGGTGGTGTTCCCATGCATTTGTTGCCCTTGTCCTTCTAGGTGGTAGACGTTGCAGTACTGAATAAGGCTTGGCGAACTGTAGCAGTGCATGTTGTAGATGGTATAGACTGTTGCTACTATGCACCAGTGGTGGATAAGGCGTTGATCAAGTAGGCTGCTTTGTCTTGGATAGTGTCGAGTTTCAGAGTGTTGTTGAAGCTTAAGCATGGGTTTCCTGAAGGTACACTCTCAGGCCAGGGTCTTGTCAGGGTGGTGGTGACCCTGATGACTGGCTGGAAAATCACAGGAGAACTCTGACTCGGCCCTTTGGGAGAGCCCCAACTGGATTTTCTGTCCATCAGACAGCTAATTATGAACTCCAGCCAATCAGAGGGTCTGCAACTCTTCAGTCCCAGCAATGAGACTGTGGTTGGTGAGAGCAGCGGGGTGGGTGTTGCTGCAGGGGTGACCATTGCCACTGTGGGGGCCCCTCTGAAGGTTATCCGATTAGGAGGCCCTCCCCAACCCTAGAGCCCACCTTGAGGCCTCCAGAGTTCACCAAGCAGTCTCCCCACCCAGTGAAGGGCCCAACTGCCAATGGCATTGGGAAGGGGCCCTTAATTGGCAACATAAATTACTCAATTATCCTCTGGGTGGATGAGCCATCTACCTCTTCCCTGCTGGCCTCCCCACACTCACCCTCCCGCAAACCCCCATTCATATGCTGCATCCTATCCTGCCCCTGCAGACCCCTAAATTCCCCACTGAAGTGTGGAGAATTGCAGGTTAGGAGCACATATTAAGAAATTGATGGTCCATTCCTCTGATGATTCTCCATCTATTAAAATGGAAGCACTTGAACATTCTTGTTTCTCTTCCTCAGGAATTTTTAGAAATGTTTTCTGAATGCTAGATATTTAGATAAATGTCCACCTGTTTTTAATTCCCACTGTAACTGTTGTTTGAAATTGTGTAATTGAACCATTCACTAATGTAATGGAGCATATGAAAATAGAATGGGATTCCGATCTTGATTAGAATACATATGGGAGCATTTTTAGAATTGAGTTCATTATGGCAGTGATCAAATATAGTTTACAACAAAAGAAACTAGATTAAAACAAACAGAATGATGAGGAGGCTTTGTGAGCATGCATTAAAGGAACTATATGATTTTCAGGAGAGGCTGCTACTTTAAAAATTCCACAGCTGAACTTGCCATTGTAATCTGTTGTAATTCATATAACCACATTTTTGAACAGTTTCAGTTGCAGTCCAGATCAAAAAGGACTACATTATTTTGTGACTAAGCCTTGCTAATAAATGTCAAATATTAAGTTTAGGACAATGACTTGAATTTTTCGTATGGCGAGGTCTTGCTTCTACAATTGGATTGGCTGGCAGCGCTCCAGTCCCTGCAGTGACACCCCTGCGGTGGACAGAGAAGGAGACAGGAGGACGTCGGAGCCTAAGTATGGGGAGTGGAAGCCCAGGTATGTTCAAGGGATCCGGGACATGGAGGGTAGGGAAAGCCGCGAGGGTGGGGGCACGATGGGCGCAATTGGGGTTTTGGGGGAGAGGCCAGGGTGGGGAGGGATGTCCAGAAGCTAGCAGACCTTAAAGCCGGGGTGGGGGGGTGCCCAACTTCTAAACAGGGCTTCTGATGGAGGCGTTTCCTGCCTCCCCCAACACCACCACTTCCCACCCGAGATGTAACCCTGTGGATTTTTGGCCTTCCCCCCCACGCAAGTTCAATCCTCTCGCCAGCCTGAAAACTGAGGCTGGGAGGGAAAGTGGCCAATAATTTGCCACTTAAGGGCCTCAATTGGGGCAAGGGCAGGCTTTCTGTTGCAGGCCTTAGCCATCCCAATATAAAATCGCTGTCTGGTCGAGTTGGACTGGAACCCGGGGGGTGGGTATTCCGTACCTTCACTCCCCTCTGCCTAAAAACCCATTGGAGCATAAAATTCTGGCCAGTTATTATGTATGTTATCTGCTCTTCCACAGAAAGGATTTGGAAAGCGTTGTATTTTAAAGCAAAGTGTATCTCGACAAGCTTCAGAGCAGTGACATAAAAGGTGTTTATTTTATTGAAGTAGGTTTTAACTTCAATCCCCATAGACTAACAAATTGTTTACTTTTTACAGTCTATCTATAATTGATGCATATCCTGCACGCATTATGGTGGAAGGTTCCGGGCCCCAGGCACTCAACAGGGGTTATCTCTTCTGATGATAGGTCACAGATCTGTTTTTCTCTTCACAGATGCTTCCTGACTTGCTTAGTATTTCCAGCATTTTCTATTTTTGTTATCTGTCTTGAATCAGCCCCTCAGGTTATGAGCACAGGGAGATAAAGATAGGGACACAAAATGAATTGTGTTTTCAAAAAGAGAGCAGCATCAACAAGCTTGTGTGAGACCTAGAGGTTAATTATGAAGGAGGGCAGTTAGGGGCTGTTCTGCTTAGGTCAATCAGGATGACCCATTGATATGGGGAAGCATACATTTTGTAATATTTTATGTTGTTGTGCAAAGAGAAATTATTGATTGAACTAAGTGAACCAAATCATGGCTGGGATTTTCCAGCCCTGTTGTGGAGGGACCCACCGCGGGAGATTAGGCAGCCCAGCCAAATATTCATTGACTTTCGGTGGGACCAGGCAACCTTGGTGGTGGGCAGGGCCGGAAAATCCTGCCCCATCTGTTGCATGTTATGTTGATTTACCATGAAATAAAATGGTGTTATTAAGTGTTCATTTGTGGATAATTAGCTGTTCACTCAGGCTATATGATATAAATTAATGGTGTAAATATTTTTCTTTGATAACACTTTATCATTCAAGTTGGTACGTAGTATGAGCAGGCTATCCAGTTGCTTCGGAGAAGACAAGCGAGCCATGTAAAAATGGTTTTTAAAATGTTTAGTCCAGCATGGAGTAAATTCGTACTTGGGCATGGAGGTGAAAATTTAGTGAGCTAATCACAATGGAATCTAAGTCACCTTTATAGTTTTGGATATAAATTGACGCGTTGGTCCCTGACTATTCGCAAAGCGTATGACTTGCTTGCCTATGGTGTTCTCACCATGTTTCCACAAGGAAAATTTCCTTGCTCACATTACCACCATTTAAAGTTCATAATTAGAACCTTGCTTCCACCAGGAATTTGTTTAACCATCCTCAAAGAAAATTATTTGGAAAAGGCTTTCGTGGGGTTTAAAAAAGCCTTATTTTCTTAAAAGGATAGGAACAGTAGACAATGCACGAAAAAATTACATCTAAACTTGTGGAATTTTATATTCTGAGTCCGAAAGGTGCATTCGTACTTCTCGTTCAAAACTCAGACTCTAACTTCTAAAATCATTGGTTTCACATTTTGCCAGTGCATACATGTCACTTTTGGTAATTAAGTACACATTAGCAAAGTGTTACTAAATGAATTAATAATGTTTATTGGTCAATCTGTTTTACTCTGAAGGTCTCCAGCTGCATTCATAAGTTACTATGATTAGTGAATAGCTATTTAAATAGATGTACACACCTGTGCAGTTTTTAGCATTGACGGCATCTCCATAGTAACCTGGAGCGCAGCGTTCGCAGTGAATGCCTGTTGTATTTCGCACACAATTGCGGCAATACCCTGTTTCCTCATTGCAGTCATCAAATATGAGATTGGGATCAGAGTTACCATTACAGTTACATTTTCTGCAACTGCTTCCATAGAGCAAAGGTGTTCCATAGTAACCAGGAGCACATCTGGAATAAACAAGCATTTTTAAAACTACAAACAATGCATTTGCTCTTTGTTGTGATGCAACTGGGGGTCTTCATATTTGGATGGTAATTGCTTTGTTAAAATGCTTTGCATTTTTTGTAGAAGGCCTTATTAAAATGAAGGCTGTCATTGTAGGGCATTGAAACATTTTCTACTTTTGTACTGAAAAGCCTCATAAAGTACTCCCAGCTAATGCTCCTTCTAACCTGCATGACTGCACAGCAATCCAGGATGCACTGCACTAGGAATAAATAGACCATGTACGAGGCAATGTTTCCTTTAAGGTGCATGCATGCGCCTCCTTGTGGTGATCTGAAAGGATTACATAATGCAATTATGTGGCCCGCGCAGAGCAAAGAGAAATTTGAGAGAGCATTGCTCCTAATTATAATATGCTGTCAATGTAGAATAAAGCTTCCTCTACATACCAAGACAATGCTTGGCAGTGTAGAGGATGTACAGAGTAAAATGTTTATGGCCCAAAAATTTCTGTCAACATAAAAATGAGAGAAGATACACAAGTTAAAGTGGATATCCAAAAGTAGCTTTGTGAAAACATCATCTCATTGTTTGGCTTCTCAGTCAAATGCATTATGTGAATGTGACATTTTTGTATTTGCAGGTTAAATACAAATCAAACCCATCACAGAAAATTAGGGCTTGTCTGCTTTAGTCTAAGTATCCTTTAAACAATGCCATAAGTGTTAATTACTGCCGCTCAACCTCTCTGGCACTGAAAAGTAACTACAACAATTGTGGCCTAGCATTCCTTTAGATTTTAAATGTCGTTGGATTTAAAAAAGTATGTTTTTGTTTTACTTTTCCTTGTCTCTCTTATCTCTTAATCCAATCCTTCTCTCTCTTTATTTCTCTTTCTGAATTTACCCACTCTGGCTTACACTTACTTTCTCAGACCTTGTACAGTAAATTTAACAACCCTTAAATCCAATTAGTTAAGGAGATACATTGTTGCTTGTCCTGCTCACTCAGATCCCATACGTCCTGTAGAGGTTGTCACATCTTTTCCATCCCCCAATTCCATCAATGTGCAGGACAAAATATCACTGCAGAAAATGGGCAAGGCCAAGCCTGATTAATAGTGAGCTTCATTTGTAGGCATGCCACAACAATTTTTGGGGAAATAAATTTTTCAGTAGAAACAAGGTAATAAGACTAAGGTCACTACAGTTTAAGCTAATGGCAGTTTATAGCTGTAATTGATAAACCTAGATGCTCCATTAAAAGACTCTGATAATCAGTAATGTTTCCCACAGGGAATTTCACTATGTACACCATAGAGTGGAGTTGACTGGAAGGATCTGGCATAGAGACCTACTGCAATACACTTTTAAGTCTTTGCTTTATCTACAGTCACTGCCATGCAGCAGGGCCCAGCACAAATATGTCCACTACTCATGGCTAATTCTGTGTAGAACAAAGAGAGAAGGATGATCACAGTACCCAACCATTGAAAGCTCAGAACTACATAACAACAGCACTATGGTTAGGAGATGTAATGGCTATATCCAGTAAAACCATTACCCCTCAGGAGCTATGTTCACTGTCTTTTTATCTGATTGAATCTTTAGATCTAAGCTCTCCAATCTTTAAGGCAATTGTCATCTTCACTGCTAAAACAGCAAATGTACATAGTGATTACCCACCCGCCCATCATATAACCTATCTGATTTACATTTTGAATCAGAAATGAAAATAAGCAAATTCTTCGAATGAGCATATGATCCATTCTTTCAGGTTACCTTCAATGCAATGAAGATGACAAATTCCCCAAAATATCAGAACAAAAAATATCGAGCCAATTGACTGGACACTTCAAATCCAAGTTAGACATGATAATTCCATGTGGGAGAAAGAATTGAAGGATATTTTGATAGGGTGGGATGACGTAAGGTGAAAGGGAGCTTGTGTCGAGCATAAATGCTGGCACAGACCTGTTGGGCTGAATGGCCTGTTTCTGTGCTGTAAGTGTTACTTTGTAATGTGAGAAAGGCAGCACCACTGGTATTCCAACCTCTGGACAATCCAGCAACTCTTGCGGGGCTCCCAGATTTTAAATTACTTTTCCCTACCACAGACAATTTAGTGCAAACAATTAAATAAAAAATACTGACCTTTCACATCTGGATCCAGCATAATTTTCCTGACATAAACATCGCAATTTGTCAGCTTTAATCATACAGGAAACAGCAAAACTGAAAAATGGAAAGAAAATACAAAAAAGTTAATTCCATTTTCATAGCAACTTTAAAGCTTTTGCTTCCACCCTTGCCATATTCTGTGGTCAGGGTTTTCCCGTTGGCGTGCGGGGGTGGGCCCCACGCGTCCACGCATAAAATGATGTCGGGTAAGCGTTCCAACGTCACCACGTGCCATTGGGATATTTCATTGGGCGGGCGCGCGATGGTATCCGCTACATGCCCGCCATTAATTAACAAGCCACTTAAGGCCCTTAACTCACCAATTGACGGCAATTTTTTGGTGCCCGTGCAATCTTCGGGTTGGCGCATGGGTGCAATGGGCAGCGGGTAGGACACATTTGTATAAACCTCATCCATGGGCGGGATAAGAGGGTTCACTGGGGTCGCGAGTGTGCTCTCTCAAGTATTGATTTTTCAAAGTTATTGAAACTTGCCTGTGTGATCTGCAATACTTCAAAACTCATACCAGCTGCTTGGTCTGGACTCACAATCTTTAGGTCAGCAGTGAGGAATCTTTTTTGGGCCTGCAGGTTTCAGGAAGCCTTTCCTTAGCCTGGGAATGGGAGCTGAACTCTACACTGGAGGCACCTCCTCTAAGGGGGAAGGGAGGGCTAGAAGGGGGAGGAGGCCAGAAGTGCACATTCAGCCTCCAGGGGAGGCACCTTTTGGAGGACAGGCGCAGGCACAAGGGGTGCAGGGCCAAGAGGTAGACCAAGGAGGAAGGGGCCGCAGAAGATGCCACTATCCTGCTGCCAGGGTTTACAGGCGGTGATATGTCTGAGGTGCAGTGCCGAAGGAGGTTCCGTCTCTCAAGGGAGACAGTCAACTATATCTGTCAGATGATTAGGCCTGAGATCTCCGCTAACTGTGTGGGTGGACACCTCATGCCAGTGGCTCTAAAGGTCACAGCTGCCCTCAGCTTCTATGACTCTGGCTCCTTCCAAGGCTCGGTGGGTGATCTTTGCTGTGTTTCCCAATCAGCTGTCCACACTTGTGTCAAGCAGGTTACAGACACTCTGTTCAGGCGTGCATTGACCTTCATCCACTTCTGCTGTGACCAGGCAAATCAGGCACAGCGAGCCAGAGGCTTCGCAGCCATTGCTGGCTTCCCCCGCATCCAGGGTGCAATAGACTGCACACATGTGGCTATCAAGGCGCCAGCAGGTGAACCAGGTGCCTTTGTCAACAGGAAGGGCTTCCACTCCATGAACGTGCAGATAGTGTGTGATCACAGGATGCTGATTCTACAAGTCTGTACAAGGTACCCAGGCAGCTCCCATGACACCTACACCCTTAGACATACCCAGGTGCCGGGGCTCTTCAGTGCTCCAGCCCGGCTTGATGGATGGCTAATGGGTGACAAGGGCTATTCTCTCAGAAGGTGGCTCATGACGCCTCCCCACCATCCACGAACAGAAGCTGAGCAGCGTTGCAATAGGAGCCATGCCTCCACAAAACCTATGGTGGACAGAGCCATCGGTCTTCTCAGATGCGCTTCCAATGCCTGGACCGCTCAGGGGGTGCATTCCAGTGTCGGTGATAGTGGTTGCATGTTGCGCTCTCCACAATCTTGCGCTGGAAAGGGGGGATGCAGTGGACGATGAAGACGTTGATGCAGTGGCTGAGGCTGCACACGATGAGTCCAGCAGTGAGTCTGAGGATGAGCAGGCACAGGGAAATGCTCGGGGTAGACGCTGACCTGGCCATACTGCAGGGAGGCAGGGACACCCAGGAGGCTTTAATCCAACGACCCTTCAGCTAGCACACCACATACGGACCTCCAGAACAAGCCTGGGCTGCAGGCTCCATACTCGATACCTAAGTGCAAAATCTTCCAGGTTAGGAACAGTAACTAAGTGCCTTGTTAATAAAGTTGAATGTCCCTCAAAGCACTCCTAACATTTTTGGAAACCATGCACCTGCAGAAGAAAAGAGGCACCCTCAGCCATGGTCACCCTCAGTCATGTCTGAATTTAATATCACAAGCAAAGAAACTTAATGAAACAAAATGACAAGGGTGTTCCAATTCAAAGCAAATCATAAAGACCTTATCTCGGGCCAACACAAAAGCACCAGTGATAAACCCGTGGTGTGCCTAAGGTGACTCATGTTTACATTTCCGGGTGCTACGTCTTGGTGCTGCCCCATTGCTGGGAGTGTCATCTGAGACAGCCTGCTGACTCTGCTGTCCTGTTGGCCTCGATGACCTTGGCGGTCGTCCTCTGGCCTGTGGAGCCTGTGCTGGCCCTGCCTGGGAGGGAGCTGCCAGTTCCACAGCTGGCATCTCCCCAGTCATCGCAGCCTCACCAGATGCTACGGTCACTGGCAAAGGGGCGGAGTAACTGCCACCCTCATCTGGAGCGCCCTGAGAGGAGCCCGCAGAGACGACAGGCAGCTGCTGCGCCGAGGTGAGGTCACTTTGGACCTCCCTGCTCACCGTGGACGGATGGGCACTGAGCTGGGAAACTTGGTGCCCACACCATCTCCCACACTGGCACAGACCAGCTGAGGTCAATGCCAACGTGAGGGCTTCCTGGTCAGAGCCCTGACTCTCCACGAGAGTCGCCACTCTCTCCATGGAGGACGCTTGGCGCTCGGACATATGGCTCATTGTTTTGGCGATTGTCTGCGTAGACTCCTCCGCCACGGAGACCAAGCTAAGCATAGCCTCATGTATCTCCCCCAGATGCTCCCACACACTAGGCCGCATTTCCTGCACCTGCTGCATCTTGGACGACTCCAGAGGCACATCATCAGGCACCGACTGAACATGTGCCTGGTCCCCTGCAGTCCTCTGACTGCTGGCGCCATGGGCACTCTCTGTCTCTGCCAGCTCATCCAATGACTGTGAAGTGCCCTCACTGCTGTGCCCCGGGACACTAGCTGATGTTCTAATTCCCACCGAGGTGCTAGTGTCTGCGCTGGTGCCTGCCTGGCAGAGGTGGTGTGATGCTGGTGAGACTTCAGGGCCCTCAGGTGTGAGAGGGGGCCTCTGCTGCTCCTCCTCCCGGCCCTGCTCCACTGATGCTGAAAGGAAGAACAAGGACGTTTGATTAGTTAAAGTGGAGACAATGTCAATGTGCATCCCTGTCCCCTGGATCATTGTGCACTCATCCTTCCATAAGCAATGGTCAAGCCATGTTGCCAAATTAAATCACTGAACATTCAGCACTGCTAGGTCTGTTGGGGGAACAAAGCTGACCTCACTGCTGGCCATACATACCTGGCCATGGCACCCCAGCCTCACCGACACCAGTGGACCTGGGCGCATAGTGCCTCTCCAAATCCAGAACCTTCTGCTCAAACCAGCTGAGAATGACTAACTGCGCCTGGCCGCCGCCAGTCTGTAGCATTATGTGCAGTCTTCTCCTGAAAATGAGAGAAGAGCATTGATTTATGCAAATTGTACATGGACTCTCTTCGCGCACGGTCCATCCCAACCAGAGTGGGACATATCAGGTCTCCAGTGCCTCCTCACCCCGCTGTCGCTGAACACTCACACAAAGGTGCTAGGCCTGTTCCCCAAACTCCCCCAGGCCACATGCTGCCTACATCACATTAGTCACCACACAGTATATACTTCCATGGCAAGGAGGCACAAGCACATGGAGTGCAGAGGGCAGCAGATGGTTCATTGCCACGCCACCTTGAAGCTCCCCTCCCAGCATGTCATCACCCTGACTTTGACATGTCCTGGAGTTCCAGCACTGCACCTAGGTGCAGCTCCTCCAGGTTGCCCTCAAAACAGTAATGTGGGTCTCAGTGTACCACATGCTGCCGGTGCAGAACCCATCTCTTCACCACCCTCTCAGGCTGACCTCGGTATGGACAATATCTGCTGGCCTGCCCAGCAAAGGACACATGCTGTCAATGATTCAATGTAGTCACTACACTCAGACTTGGTGGGGGTGGCAGCAGGAGAAAAAGCCGACCTGCTGGGTTAAGTGACCAATGCCAACATTGTCCTCGCCCTTCCACAGCACAACAAGTCGTTGAAGCGCTTGCGACACTGGATCCAGGTGCGTTTCACCACATCGTGGGAGCTCACCACCTCCGCCACCTCTTCCCAGGCACGTTTCATCATGTGGGTGGGTCTCCTCCTCCCGTCCTGGGGAACCAGCACCTCCCTCCTCCAAAAAGGCAGCAAGGCAGTCATCCAAAAAACGAGGGGCACACTGGCCCCCCGCCCTACCCTCCAGACTGGCCTGCCCCAATGGCCTACCATCCGGACTTGCATAACCTCCATTGCCTCTGTGCAGAGCCCTTCACCCAGCCATTGTGAGTAGCCTTTCCATGGCTGCCAGGCCGCCCCTTATACAGGCCGCAGGGTCGCCATTGGACCCGGCGGGTTGGGCGCGCCCGCCCACTCCCGCTATGCACGGGAGTCGAGAAGTATGCTGGGCGGGCCTTAATTGGCCTGCCCGCGTAAAATGGCAGTGTGGACCTGATCGCGAGCAGCGATCAGGTCCGCACCCGCCCGTGCCTGCTCCCGCTCCACCACCCCCCCCCCCCACCCCCCACCCCACCCCCCACCACCGCCATCCAGGAAATTCTGCCCTATGTTACAGTCGACCAAGCTTAACATTATTATATTCAATGGCTGCACTTATTGATATGGCTAATCAGAGGGACTCTACTTTAGTGAATTAATGCTTTATAAGAAATGAGAGGTGATAATTCTTCAGTATAAACTAGCTAATTGTAATTGATTTTAACATTAAAAATTTGAATATTTTCCTTTATATCTCAAATTTTATTATTTTGAAGTTTTCTATTGGCACATTTGCTTTACATGGAAACACTTCAAAACATAAATTTTGCTATTTGATCTGAGCCTACTTCAAGGACCAAAGAGTGAAACTTGACTGTACAGAATACAAGGTCACACAGATGAGACAAGGCCACTCTGGCGCACTGAAGTCCACTGTCAAGCAGGTAATGTTTCAGTTTTCAATATTGCCCTTTTTCAAAGCCAATATACATCTATTATCTCTTGAATTCAGCATCTCTAAAGTTGTATTCTTAACTCCTGTCAGGTGATGGTCAGCTCTATAGGACCTCCAAATGATGACAATCACATATGCTTCACATGTTAAGCTAAGCTAATCTTTTTGTTCTTATTCTTTCATTACATACATCAGATCTGTGTTACTTAGCTTGCTTATACAGCCTACACCACTTTATAAAGCATACAGCAATTGCAGGAATGCAGTAAATAGATCTTTGTTTTTTCTTCACTTACTTATTTGAAGGTATACTTAGAGGGCAAGGACAAGGCTGGCAAGATTTATGATGACCCTGGACAACATCACCAATATAACCATCAAGACATTTTTCACAGTGGTCTCCAGTTGTGTTATTCTGACAGTTCTGAAATACAAAGTGATAAATAATTCATATTTCATCATTTACTGAGTAATAGATTGCAATCGTGTACCAAAAGCAACTAAAGTAACTTATCCCTTTGCAATATTTATTTAAATTTTTAAACCAACATGAATAGGTTATTCATGTAGTACCAGCCGAATGTCTGATGTATGTGCTGTACGGATTTCTAGTTTTTTAGTTTTACAGGCTTATGCTTCTGTTAAATACACTTGTTTTCCTTCGACACAGTGATGAGAAAAAAAATAATTGATAGACTTCTTTAGCTTGTGGAGGAAAAAAATTCAGCAAAACATTATCATATGCAAGCTATGCGATGACCTGTTGGTCCAATTTGCTTAATTAGTTACTTGCTTGGAAACAGAACAAAGCAAATTCCACTTTTTGCTGTTCTATTCCTTTCAGGTGATGAGTAACCTGTCTTAACAATGCGCCCTTAATTCTGCCCTGATCTGCTCTTCATTGCAGTATGATGGCTGTTATAATGTGCTTACCTGATGCGGCTGGAATTTATGGATTATGGCGGGCTCACGACGATGGGAGTGGAAGCACACAGTACTCCCAATCCCACTCTGCTCCATGTTCCTGCCCGCCATTATGTGCCGGTCAGCCAATTAGCGACCAACCAGCAGGACCGCTGACAAATTGGTGGTCCAGGCGGGCTTGGGCCATGAACGGGAAGGAGGTTACGGCACTACATTTTGAGGGCTGCTGCCAGTGCTGAAGACATCCTGATGGTCAGCATCTAGTATTTGGCTGCCCATCAGCCCGGAGGAAAGGCAGCACCGCGTGGAAAGAAGTGAGGTGGAGCCTGAAAACCTTGGGTATCTGTGCGTCAGCTGAAAGGGTAGCACAATTTGGTTTGAGCACCAAACAGGCAATAGACTAGCAATCAAGCCCAGCATTTGTTGGCTGTCCAATGCGAGTGGCGTGAAGATCTCGTGGAGCTTCCAGTGGGTATACATGCCCTGTCAAGGACAGAGGAGGAACCAAAGCAAGTGTCTCCCTCCATCGAGAGATTGGTGACACTCATGGCGAGCCAGATCCAGCAGCACATTCAGGGCATGCTGGGTATACATGCAGACCTGCAAGGCATAGTAGTGTCACTAAGCTCAATCAGGCAGTGTCAATTCCAAAGGTGGATGAGACACCTGGAGTCTCCACAAGGCCCTCGTCCCTCTCAGGTAAGCAGGGAGATACAAGTGGACGTTACGACAGAGGATGAACAGCAGCCTACTGCATCTGGGGGCTCCTCTTAAGCTGCTCCTGATGGGGACAGTAGCTCCTCCACCCCTCTGGCAATGACAGTAATGTCTCAGGGTGCCGCAGAGACAGCTGAGCCTCTTCTCCCTGTGCAGAAATCTCTCAAAATGCCAGGACCCTCATGGCCTCAGGTGACCAGCAGATGCCTACCAAGGTCATCCCAGGCAAAGGGTCATCAAGGTCACCAGCCTGTTTCCAGAGCAACTGGCAGCTAAGGAGGGGAACCACGATGCAGCACATGTAGAAGAATTAAGAAAACACCATAGACACACATAGATCATCATGAGTATTTCTTTACTTTGGATTTCTGTGTGACAGATTGTCTTGAGGAGCTTTATTAAATATTTGTGACCAAGAACATGCATGTCATTGTCATGGCCGTACAATTAGATGGTAGTGTAAAAGGCAGCAAGCTCATGGGCTCAAGCTCATTATTGGTGATGTCCGTGGCAGCACTGGTCCTCAGAGGTTCCTTCGCCAATGCAGGATGCATTGCTGGCCTTAGTGCTGTTGGCTTGGAATGGTCATATGGGGTCACAGAGCAGACGATTGTGGGGCACTGCTGTTCGTGTTGAAAGGCCTCCACATCCTCAGGAGAAGTGTCTCAGTATTAGTACACAAGAACACAAGAAATAGGAGCAGGAGTAGACCATTCAGCCCGTTGAGCCTGTTCCACCATTCAATACAATCGTGGCTGATCTTGGGCTTCAACTCCATTTTCCTGCCTGCTCCCCATATCCCTTAATTCCCTGAGAGATCAAAAATCTGTCTACCCCAACCTTAAATGTATTCAATGATGGAGCATCCACAACCCTCTGGGACAGATAATTCCAAAGATTCACAAGCCTATGCGTGAAGTAATTTCTCCTCATCTGAATCCTAAGTGGTTGGCCCCTTATTTAGAGGCTGTGCCCCACATGTTTTAGACTGCCCAACCAGTAGAAACAACCTCTCAGCGTCCATCCTATCAAGCCCCTTCAGAATTTTGTAGGTTTCAATGAGATCACTTCTCATTCTTCTAAACTCCAGAAAATATAAACTGCATTTGTGCAGCCTCTCATTGTAGGACAACCCCCCATCCCAGGGATCAATTTAGTGAACATTCGCCGGACCACCTTCAATGCAAGTATATCCTTTATGAAATGAAGTTGGGCATACTGTACACAAATTAGATCCCCAAACTCTGGAAAAAAATCATGGGGGTAGAGTTTCTACTGCACACAATATTCCAGATGTGGTCGCACCAAAACGCTATACAATTGCAGCAACACTTCTTTATTCTTGTGCTCCAACCCCCTTACAATAAAGGCCAACAGCCATTTGCTTTCCTAATTGCTTGCTGCACCTGCATGCTAACTTTCTGCATTACTTGTATAAGCACATCCTAGTCTCTTTGAGTTAGAGACTGCTGAATCTCCCCGGCACCTTATCCCTGTTGGAATTTTTTAAAAATTAAACAAAAGTGTAGGGGACAATAATTCCCAGGTGTATTCTCCATGGCAACGCCTCGATCAATCAGAGTTGACGTAACAACCAATCAGCACCCTTTTCTCATGCAGTATAAATTGTTACTTCTTTTGAAATTTGGGGCAGCATTTTCCCCCTGTTGGGGGTGGTTGTGCAGGAATGGGCAGGTTCCTGATCGGCGCCCCTACTTGGGGTGCACCGCCATTTTACATGGGCATGCTAATTAAGGGCTGTGTGCTCCCTGCGCGGGCGGGTGGGTGGGGGGTGGGGGGCATTCCCTGAGCATTCACATGAGCTGGGACATGTCAATTTCTTTTATTTAAAAATTTTATACAAATTTTAAAACCCTCATGAAACCTCATCCTGCCCGTGGATGAGGTTTCGTGCTTTTTCTGAAGGCTGCCTGGGCTCTTTGCCTGCCTGCCAACCTTAAGGTTGGATGGGCAGCTCAGTTGATTGTTTTAATTGCTCATTAACTGGCCTTAATAGGCCTTTGACAGATCAGTGGCACGGGCAGTCGATTCGGCTGCACACCTGCTAAACTGAAAATGTAAATGACATGGGGTGACGTCAGGTCGCATGCCCGATGTAACCCCGTGACATTTTATGCGTTGGCGAGTGGGCCTCGACCCCAACTGGAAAATGCAGCCCTTGGCCTTCTTGTGCTTGTCCTGATGGGTGCAAGATGAAAAGCTTTGACAGTATGTCTCTTTTTTCAGCAATACTGAAGGAATATTCTTTTAAAGGAACACTTTTAAAAAATATATGTTTTAATACAATGCTGATTGTGCTTGTTCATGGCAGATTTTGTGTTTGGTGACATGCAAATGAGTTTGAATAGGCATTCAAGAAAAAAAATTTTCAAAACGGCTCCAATTTTGGGCATAAATTACACCCATTTTGCCAACTATGCCCAACTCTATCCCCATGATTTTTTTTCCAGGGTTTGGGGATCTAATTTGTGTACAGTATGCCCAACTTCATTAGAAAATGTTCCATTATAAAATTTCTGACTGTATGGACTTCAGCCTGGAAGGTTTGTTTATTTGGTGAATCACTGGCTGGGCCAAATGACCTGTTTACTGTGCCTTATATCCTAATAAATACTAGCTGCAGAACAAGTAATATTTTCTTAACACCACACTGTCAACAGGAAAATGATGTGAAAACTTACAACAGGCATTTCCATTACTACAACAAACCTAAGATTTTCTTTTACTGTTCTAGGAATATATCACATCCTCTCCAATTTCACAGCATTACTATGTGTTGTTTCACCTTACTTTGGGATGAGTTCTTCACTATTTTATTCCTATTTTTCAAACAATTCTGTTCTCCATGTTTGGATTGACTACATATTTATATCAGCGGTATAAATAGAAAATGTACCCTATATTGAGATAAAAACAAAAAGCTAAAAGCTACTGCGGATGCTGGAAATCCAAAACAAAAACAGAATTACCTGGAAAAACTCAGCAGGTCTGGCAGCATCGGTGGAGAAGAAATCAGTTAACGTTTCGAGCCTTCATGGCCCTTCGGCAGAACTGAAGCATAGTTAGGAGAAAGGAGAAATATAAGCTGGTTTAAGGTGGGGGGGGGCGGGGGGGGGAAGAGAGAAGTTGACGGTGTGGTGATTGTGGAGATAAGCAAGCCGTGATAGGAGCAGATAATCAAAAGATGTCACAGACAAAAGGATCAAAGAGGTGTTGAAGGTGGTGATATTTGTCTAAGAAAAGTGCTAATTATATTGAGTATTGTTTAGCTTCATTATCCATATGTTCTCTCTTTCTTAATTCTTTCATGGGATGTGGGCATTGCTGGCAAGGCCAACATTTGTTCCCCATCTCTGACAGCAGTTGCTGTGGATCTGTAGGTCAGACCACGTATGGGCAGCAGATTTCCCTACATAAAGGACAATGAACCAGATGGTATTTTATAACAATTGATGATAGTTTTATGGTCACCAAGCTTTCAATTCCAGATTTATAAAAATTGAATTTAAATTTCACCAGCTGCCATGGAGGGATTTGAACCCATATTCCCTGAGCATGACCCTGGGTCTCTGGATTACTAATCCAGTGACATTACCTCTTTGGCATTGTGTCTCCTTTAATGCGTTCAATGAGTTTGGTTTCCTGCATAAATAAATTTAACAAGTTCTCCAAATCTTTAAAAAAAAATAAACTTTTGGATGTAATTGCCCAGCCCTAGTTGCCCTGAGAAGGTGGCGCTCAGCCTTTTTCAACCGCTGCAGTCCACGTAGTACAAGTACTCACACAATGATGTTAGTTAGGGAATTCCAGTATTTGACCCAGTGACAATGAATGAACAGTGATAAATATCCAAGTCAGGATGGTGTGCAACTTGGTGATGACGGTGTCTCATGCAACTACAATTGCTGCCTTTGCCCTTCCAGGTGATGGTTGAAGCAACCTTGGTGAGTTGCTGCAGTGCATCATGGAGAGTGTACACCGTGCACCTACAAGACTCCAGTGTGGAGATTTAGGCTAATTTATAAGATGCTGATCAAGTGTATTGCTTTATCCTGAAGATCGTTGAATACTCCATTAAACTTCTAACATGAGCCTTGACAGAATGTATATTAGGAGTCAGGAGGTGATTTACTTACCATAGAACGCCTTCCCTCTCACCTGCTCTGCATTTATATAACTAGCCATGTTGAAGTTCTGGTCAATGTTGATGACCAGGAGATTTATAGTGGAGAATTTGGCAATGGCTGCGCCATTAAATGTCAAGTGGAAGTGGTTAGGCTCTCTCTTGTTGGAGGGGATCATTGCCTGCTGTGTTGCACAAATGTTATTATGATTTCACAGCCCAAGCCAGGATATTATTCAGGTCTTCTTCATGTGATCATGAACTACCTTAGTATCTGAGGCTCTAAAACATAGAGCTGAACACTGGCCAATCATCAGCAAGTAGCCTCTCATCTGGCCTTGTCGTAGAAAGAAGATCATTGATGAAGTAGCTGAAGATAGTTGGGCTGAGGACATTGTCCTGATTAACTTCTTTCGGAGGAGATGAGGTGAGATCATGGCGCTTTAATATTTTGTCTGGGTTTCTTCTTGCACTATGGCTATCTGAAACCACAATGGAGAATGAACTCTGGAGCACCATGTCAATTGCACAGTGTTAATAGTTTGAGCTCAAAGGGTGAAGTCTGAGGAGTGCAGATTTTAAGCCTCAGATTTCATTATAGTGTAAATGGTGTGGTAGGAACCCACACAAGTTAGTGCTCCAATTTCAGGTAAAAGATTGAGTTAGATCATGGGAGTCTGGAGGAAGAATGGGTGGACAGCGTCTGTGATTGGGATTCATTGAGGCATTGGGTAGGAAGGTCACAAGCCTTCAGAATACCGTTAGGGGGTCAGGAATGGTGTTGGGGGCAGGTGGGTTGGGGGATGGGTAAGGCTAGACGGTTGCAGCTGAGGAAAGGTTGGAGGGGTATCTGGAAGGGGTGTTTGGAAGTCATGGTTAGGAAGGTTTTCAGAGATCTAGGGATTGGGATCATGATTATGCTGAGCACTTATATTTTTTTTCACTTGCCTATTAAGTTGGTTTTACTGGCAGCAAATCAAAGGTGCAGCAGGAACCAGAAACCAACACTGAGCCCCTTATTTTAATATGCAAATAGACTAATGCCTGCTTCAAGTATGAGCAAAGGAGGCCTCCTGTTTATCATTTACAACAGAAACTTAGGAGCTTAGGAACAGGAGTAGGCCATTCAACCCCACGGTCCTGTTCTGCCAAACAAGAATCCAGGTTGCCATTCCAGTGCAGTACTAAGGGAGTGCAGCACTGCTGGTGGGCTGTTTTTCAGATGAGACACTAAACTGAGGCCCCATCTGCCTGCTCTGGTGGGTATAAAATATCCCATGGCATTATTTCAAGGAAAAGCAGTTATCCCCGGTATCCTGGCCAATATATTGCTGTGCTTAAAATTGGCTGCCACGTTTCCAACATTACAACAGCGATTACACTTCATGGGCAGAATTTTACGGCCCCGTTTCAGCGGGGACAGGGCCGTAAAATGCGGTGAGACATTCTAAACCTGATTGGCTTGGGCGGGAACGTAAAATCCCGCTGCCGTAAAATTTCACCCCATAAATTTTTCATTGGTTGAAAAGTGCATTGATTCATCCAGTGGTTGGGAAAAATGCTACATAAATATGTATTTTTTTGAATTCAATGAGATCATGGCTGATCTGTGACCTCACTCTATATACCTACCTTTGTCTCATATCCCTTAATACCTTTGGTTAACAAAAATCTATCAATCTCAGATTTGTAATTTATAATTGAGCCAGCATCAATTTGCTAAAGGGTGTTCCATGCTTCTACCAGTCTTTGTGTGTGGAAGTGTTTCCTAATTTCACTCCTGAAATGTCTGGATCTTATTGATATGCCCCTCAGTCCTAGACTCCCCAACTAGTGGAATTATTTCTTTCTATCTCATTTCTCTATTCCCCTACCAAGGTAGTACCCTGCACACTTTCCATCGCAGGTTGTTGGGACATCTTGGACTCTATTTGTGATCATTATATTATGCCTAGTGCCTAAAAACTGGAGGCTGCACAGTCCAATGTATCCCCAGTTGATTGCTATAAATCATTCCAACTAGTACAGGATAAACCTGCAGCTTGATGCTATGCAGGTGTCAACAAATGCATAAAAAGGCATAAAAACCTTTTTTTAGTTATTGAAAGTAATCGAATTTTGCAGCACAGAAGTGACAATCCAGGCTCACATATGTATAATAGTTCTCTACAAGAACTATCAACATAGCTGTGTTCCCAGCCCTTTCTCTGTAACCTTTTTCCCAAATATTTATCCATTTCCCTCTTAAAAGCTATAATGGATTCAGTTATCACCAAGTATATGGTATGGCATTCCTCTCCTAACCCCTGCCTTTGATTACCTGGCAATGAGCTTAAATTTCTTCCCTCTGGTTTGTCATCGATTGTTTTTCCTGATGTACATTTGTTAAAAACTTTCATAATTTTGAACATCTATATCACTCTCCTCTTACTCTTTTCTAGTTCTAATAAAAAGGGGCTCAGTTTCTTTAATGTCTCTTTATATCCAAAATGTCTCATCCCACATCAAGTGATAGAGGCAAGACCCATAACAGAATCATTTGCATAGTTTAAGGTGATAAGATGAATCCAGGAAAACTAACCCCTAAGAGGGTCCTGCATAGTCCAAAGAGAGACTGACCTAGAATTTGCTTGGTAAAAATGGCAAAGCAAATGAGGTACCCATTATTTGTGTGTGAAGAACCTAGCAATTTGTGGTGATACGCTGTTAAATTGGGAATCGTCACAAGCTGCTGGACAATCTGTGCTGCTCGAATGTTAGCTTTGCAAAAACCAGAACTCATTTTCAACCTCCCAGTGAGCGCTAAGAAATTGCTGCATTTGCTCTGCTAAAACAAACTAAACTCACCTTTAAAAGTTAGAACTGGGATTTAATAACATAGGGACCCTTTGATGACAAGATTTAAGTTCAGTTTACAGCAGTTATTTTTTGTGATTTCAACCGGGAGTTGAGGGAAATATGGACAAGGGTTTGGAAGACAATAGCGTATTTTTTGATAAAAGCAAAATACTGCGGATGCTGGAAATTTGAAACAAAAAGAGAAAATGCTAGAAAAACTCATCAGATCTGACAGCATCTGTGGAGAGAGAGAAACAAAGTTAACGTTTTGAGTCAATATGACCCTTCTTCAGAGCTGAAGGGAATGGAAATGTGATTAAATTTATACTGTTTAAGGCGGGGGGCTCCACCTGCCCCACCCCCCCTTAAACGATATAAATTTAATCACATTTCCACATATTTTTTGACTTTGGAGAGGAAAGACAATTTGGAGAAAGTCAGTGGTTTCAAGAGGATCTGGCGATAGTAATGATTTTGTAATGCCTGAGGGAAAGGAACCATTTGCAATGTCAACTAGCATGGGGGCCAGGAAAGGAAGTTATATGATCAACAATTTAATTGGAATTAGTTTGAGAAAGTAGAAGGTGGGACTCACAAATGTGATCCCATGCTGGAAGACAGTGGAGGAAAAACAGTTCAGACCAGTACACTGGTGTTCCATTTTAAGGTATACAAGACCAGTTTGGACCAGTATTCTTATTTTCCAGTTTTCACTGTTTTTTCATCTTAGGAAGACGTTTCAGGGCTAAAGTGGAGTTTCTCGAGGGAGATTTGTGAAGAATAGTGAAGAAAGCAGAGAGGGCAGTTGAATAGATGGTTTCTAGCATCTTACTAGCAAAAAAAAATCATGAGATCACACATGTTGTTAGAAATCAGGGTGGAGATAGTTGCGGATTGGTTTAAAGAAGGTGGTTAAATAGTAGAGATGAGTTATCCTTGCTCTTCAGGATATTCCTAGATTAATGGGTGTTATTGGTAGAGGAGAGTAGGAGCTGGTAAAACAGGGTATGATCCAACCATATCTGCTAATGCCTTGTTGTTGGGCTGATATGCTCGTCTATGCCCCTGGACTTCACTAAATGAAGCCTTTAATTTATTTTGCAAGGGAAAGCTTTGAATGAAGTCAGTGTCTGAGGTGATATACACCCTGATCTTGTTGGATTAAAAAGAGCTGCTGTTTTTTAAGGAATCTGAAGTCCTTTATTAAGAGGTTAAGTAAATTTCTTCAAGTGCGTCAGATACATCCTGGCAGGCAACCGCGATAATCCAAAAAATTGAAACTATTTGTTTTCCACTTTTTATATGCTCTATTGCAATGTTTCTTTCTTCGGAAGTGCAAACACTTTGTGAGAATAAATCACTGTCATAAAATTATTTACAATTTTTTAAAAACTCTGAAAAACAATTCCCTTCACTATTATATATGTTTGTTTCTGTTTTACTGCATGTTTAACAATTGGAATAAGGAAAAGAAGCGCAGGCTTCCTTCATGAATGTTAAGACTTAAGACTCAGTAGCACAATTTCTCTGAAGCAGCATACTGAAAAATTGGCATGTTGCCTATAATTACTGAAAAGACCCATTTTGTGAGTAACTAGTTTAGTATAAATCAAAATCGACATATCTCTGCCCAAGTCAGTGTTGTATTTGAGATAAATTGACCTTTAATGACCCTGTTTCTGCATGAATTAATTGCATTTCAAATGCAGTTATAATGGGAAAAGTCACTGTTTGCAGATGCACTGAGCATACAGTTAAAAAACAAGGCACTTAGGATAATTCTGATGTTTTCCTTAACTATAAGCTGAAATCAGAGTTCAGACTGGCACATCTTGAATGCTGGTGCAATCTCAGTAATGTAGCTGTTTGGGCTAAAATTCGGTGTGCCCTGTTTTTTGGACGCAGGGGTCATGATTCGCAACTCGCTGTTGCTTTCGTTGGAGATGGCTAACATGCAAACTTGATGCTTCCACCACATTACCATGATTGTAGCATGTCCTCTTCAGGCTGCCGACTGTATTGATGCTTGGCAGGGGGCCGATCAGCATTGCGTTGCTAGCATGTGGGGCGGTCAACCTACCCCTCTTAAAGTGGAGCTACATTGAATAATTTTGTTGGAATTTAAAATGTGGAAAATGAAAACCAGGGAAGAGAGAGGGTTCCAGGTGACAGATGTAGCTTTGGATGCATTAGAGATGGAGTTGGGCATGACTCTGTGGGAGGCTAGGAGGCCTTCAAGGACCATCTTCAGATGAGAGTGGGAGCAGAAAATAGACCTAAGAGCCTGACACCAGCACCAGAAGAAGTTCAATGACATCATGTGGGTGGTAAAAGCCAGTAAATGCATCTTTGCAGGACTCATCCTACCCACCTGTAATAACTGTGGGTATAGCCTCTCCTGCTGTCTATCAGGGGCCACGTGATGTTCTGGGAGGCTCTGACTAATGAGCCCTAAGTGCGGGAGGGGTGGTAGGGCTTTCTGATGAGAGTCCTGATCGAGCATGTAGCACCTGAAAAGCTCTCTGTAATAAAGTTTATCTGTTTCTTGTTGAAACCTGTCCGCTCCATAAAGTCATTACATTTGTCGTCGAGGGTAAAATAGCTCTGATGCTGCATCTTGCCTTGTTACTGTGAGTACATCGAATCTTAAGAAAAAGAAAAGATTACTCACCAGTCATGACACTCTTTGGCAAAATCGATCCTTATGATGCGACTATGGAAGACTGGAGCCAGTATTTAGAGCGCTCTGGGTTTTATTTCGTAGCGAACAAAATTAATGTGGAGGAAAAATAGAAAACCATCCTTCTGAGTGTATGTGGCAGTAAGACATACAATCTCATTCGCAACCTGAGGGCCCCAAGGACCCCCAATTCCAAGTCCTATAATGAATTAGTGGACCTCATGAAAACACACTTCCAGCCCAAGCCATCCATAATAACGCAGTGTTTTAAATTTAATTCCAGAGTTAAGGCCACGGGAGAGTCCATCACAACTTATGTAGTGAACCTAAAGCAATTAACAGAACACTGCGACTTTGGGGACATAATGAATGATATGCTCTGGGACCGATTAGTTTGTGGAGTTCAGGATAACTCCATACAGTGTTGTTTACTCGCTGAGGTCGACATTGACTTTAAGTTTGTCCTAGAAATCACCCTTGCAATGGAAAGTGCAGGGGGAGACTTGCAGGCTTTGCAACACGTACAACATGACGTTGTTCATGGGCCGGGAACCTACTGCCGAGCGTGGTGAAAAACAGACCCAGAGCATCGGAGTGAGATGCAATGTTCGCTATAGAAACCTGAAAAGGCCGAGGAGAAACATTTCAACAGCGACTCCAAGATTAAGTTGTTATAGATGTGGAGGTGACCACGACCAGACAGCTGCAGATTCAAGGAGGCAGAATGCCATTACTGCCATAAGAAAGGTCACATAGTAAGGCAATGCAAGGCAAAGTCAAAACAGCCCATAAAGCAGCAAACCAACATGACTGCATTAAAAAATACAGCAGAACCTGAAGCTGCCGACACCAACATTTATTCCCTGAATAACGTAACAGCTGTAAAAACCGAACCTATCACTGTCACAATCCAAGTAAATGAGAAGCCACTAATAATGGAGGTGGATGCGGGTGCCTCAACTACAGTGGTGGGAGAGCACAGTTTGAAATACCATAACAAAGGTAGAAAGCCAGTAAACCTGGAGCTAAATTAAAGACATACACTAGAGAATCTATTCGGGTAAAGGATGCTGCCACACTACCAGTGTCTTATAGGCAACAGACAGCCCAGCTGCCTGTGGTAATAGTGAAAGGAGAAGGACTCAGTTTTTTAGGCTGAGACTGGTTACAGAAAATCAAGCGCGACTGGTCTGAGATACTTCACCTGAAAACAAGAGGAGTTCCTGAACTGCTAACGAAATACGACACGGCATTTTGGGATGAATTATGGAAGTTAAAAGGCGTGCAGGTCAAAATTTATGTGGATTCTCAGGTGACACCACGTTTCTTTAAGACCAGACCTGTGCCTTGTGTTGAAGGAGAAGGTGGAGACAGAACTCTGCCGGTTAGAAAAACTGGGCATCATCCAACCTGTCCAATTCTCAGAATAGGCAGCACCCATAGCTCCAGTGGTTAAGCCTGAACAAACCAAATGCATTTGTGGGGTCTATAACTTGACCGTGAATAAGACAACAAAGCTAGACAAGTGCCCCATTCCAAGGATAGACGCCTTAAATGCAAAGCTGTCTGGAGGTAAATCCTATACAAAGTTGGACATGAGCCATGCCTACCAACAATTGGAACTGGATAGCACGTCAAGAGAATACATGACTATTAACATTCACAAGGGTCTTTATCAGTGTACTTGCCTACCCTTTTGAGTATCGCCTGCATGCGCTATTTTCCAGAGAACAATGGGGAGTCTTTACAAGGAGATCCCTGAATGGTAGTATACCTAGGTGATGTTCTGGTCAGAGTGTCAACCGAGATCGAACACTTAGCCAACCTAGAGGAGGTGCTAAGAAGGTTGATGGAAGCCGGCGTGCGGCTAAAGAAAGAAAAATGAACATTTCAAATGCCAGAAGTTACTTACTTGGGTCACAGGGCGGATGCCATGGGTTTGCACCTGGTCCAAGAGAAAACTCGGGCAATTAAAGACGCATCCTCACCACCCAATGTAACCAAACATAAGTCCTTCCCGGGTATGGTCAATTACTATGGCTGCTTCTTGCCTAACTTATCAACTGTTTTGGCACTATTACATTTGTTGTTAAAAATGAATCACCGTTGATGGTGGAATTCACAACAAGAAGAAGCTTTTGTGAAAGTAAAGAAACTGTTGCATTCATCGTGTTTATTGGCACACTACGACCCATCGATAGAGTTGGCATGAATGTGATGCCTCCTTATGCTGTAGGAGCTGTGGTATCACGTAAAATGGAAAATGTATCAGAAAGACCCATTGGCCCTGTCTCTAGAACCTTCTCCACAGCCGAGAACGGTTATTCCCAGCTAGAAAAGGAAGGTTTGTCAGTGGTATTCGGAGTGAAGAAATTCCACCAGTACCTATATGGGTGGCATTTCACCATTGTGTCGGACCATAAACTATTAATGGGATTATTCAGTGAGGATAAGGCCATTCTGCCAATAGCATCAGCAAGAATACAACATTGGGCTCCGATATTACCTGCGTATATTTTTATATACTGTCTTGGCTTACACATTGCAAATGCAGATGCACTCAGTCATCTCCCATTACCAGATATTATTGTACATGCTCCTGTTCCACAAGGAGTTGTGCTATTACTGGATTTCCTGGATTCTACGCCTGTGCGTGTGAAGCAAATTAGAAATTGGCTGAATAGAGATCCAATATTGTCGAAATGCAGAGGCTTTGTTTTGCAAGGATGGTCAGATTCGCCCGTACCTGAATATTTGAGACCATTCCATGCCCATAAAACAGAGTTAAACTGTCAAGATGGATTTTTTTTTTTGGAGATCAAGAGTTGCCGCCCCATCACAAGGAAGAGAACCACTCTTGACAGAGCTTCACAGTCCGCATCCAGGCATTTCATAGACGAAGATGCTTGCGCAAAGCTATGCCTGGTGGTCAGGCATAGACAGTGACATTGAAAGCATGATCAAGCACTGTCTTTGGTGTCAGCAACAACAGAAGTTGCCCGTTTCAGCTTTGTGGGAGTGGCCTGGTTGACCCTGGGTTAGGCTACATATCGATTATGTAGCACCATTCTTAGGTATCACATTTTTGCTGATTGTAGATGCACATTCTAAATGGATGGATGTACACAAAGTCAAATTGCCAACATCGAGCGCAACTATCGAGAAGCTGAGTCACTGTTTTAGCATACATGGCCTACCTGAAATCATCGTTTCTGATAATGGTACAGCCTTCACCAGCACAGAGTTTCAGAAATTCATGAGTCTGAATGGATCAGACATACCAAAACAGCCCCATACCATCCCTTATTGAATGGTTCAGCTGAGAGAGCTGTACAAGCTTTCAAGTCTGGTATGAAAAGGTTATCAGAAGGTGCCCTAGAATCTCAACTTTCCCGCTTTCTTCTCAGTTACCATACAACGCCACATTCGACTACGGGTTCAACACCATCTGAATTATTGATGAAACGCCACCTACATACCAGATTAAACCTGGGCCAGAATTTTCTGCTTGTTGGGCGGACACGCGCCCGACCCAAACAAGCGTAAAATGATGCGCGATGACATCGATCGAGTGTCCTGATGTCATCCCGCACTCGTGCGATATTTCGTGGGTGGGTGCACGCGGGAGTTGGCAGAGAACCCGCTAACAATTAATAGGCCTATTAAGGCCATTGACAATCTAATTTAATTAAATTTTTCGCTGCCCGTCCAACCTTACGGTCGGGGGCAAGTGAAAAGGCTAAGCAGCCTTTGCATTTTTTGCGTAACCTCATCCGCGGATGGGATGAGGTTTCGATCTGTCATTAAAAAAAACTTCACACTAATTTCTAACATGTCCCTGGTCATGTGATGAGGGGATATATTTTTTAACATTTTAAAATTGTTTATTTTTATTTTTATATATCTTCATTCCCCCCCCACCCATGGCTCATGGAGTTTTATCTGCATGCACACATGAAGTTCCCTGCTTGCCCTCCTCTGCCCTCACCCCCATACGGGCAGCACTGAGCGCTGCAGCACGCGTTTCACGCTCAGTGGGTCTTAATTCATCGCCAGTGTGAAATGGCAGTTGCGGCCCAATCGCAGGCGGTGGGCGGCTTCCCAACTGCTCCCTCTCGCCCCCGCTGAGCCCGCCCAATGAGGGCAAAATCCTACCCCTCGTGTTTCCAAATCTAGAGGGGAACGTAGAGCAGAATCAGAGTAATCAAAAATTGAACCAAGATATACACAGCAGAGCTCGCACATTCAGTCTAGGTGACACGATTTTCGTGTAAAATTTCAGAAGTGGACCTTGTTGGGTTCCTGGAACCATTGGCTTAGAGACTGATCCATTATCTTTCCAAGTAACAGTGGAAGGTAGAATTATTTGTAAGCATGTAGATCATACTCGTATTAGACAGACATTCCAACGACCAACTATTCTGCCTGTGATTAACGTTGAACCGTCAATTCCTGAGCTGACATTGACCTAGAATAGACATGCCTGATGTCTCTGTAGAATTGCCAAATCCAGAACTGCCACTTTCTAATGATGTGTTTCATGCTGCAGTTCCAGATCCTGTTGATCCTGTTTAGGAACCTCAAGTGTTAGAGCTATGCGCTCTAGACATAAAAGGAGAGCACCTCAGAGACTAGATCTTTAATTACCTGAAGTTGTATATATGTATATGTTATTGGATATTCAGTGTTTCCCTGTAAATAAAAATTGTAGCAAAGCTAAAAGAAAAGGAAATGTAATAACTGAAGGTATAGCCTCCCCTGCTGTGATGTTCTGGGAGGCTTCAACCAATGAGCCCTAAGCATGTGCAATACGAGGAGAGGGGGGGGATGGGGCTTCCTGGTGAGAGTCCTGATCGTGCATTTAGCACCTGAAAAGCTCTCTGTAATAAAGTTTATCTGTTCATTGTTGAAACCTGTCCGCTCTGTCAAGTTATTACACCACCACATTATCAACTACTCACAATGCTCAATGTACCACAGCGGCATCACTCAGCCAGCAGCACTTTGTGGCACTCAAGACACACTTAACATCCAGTTACTCCATCTCACCCTCACGCACCTTCCAATGATACCAGCCTCACACCCGCCTCTCATTGTGTCCCCATAGCTCCAGCTATTCAGCTGTGGCAGGCATATCATCTGTCATGACGATGTAAATTGTGCAAGAGTAATACTAATCTTTAATTTCACCAGTTGATCAAACACACTGTTTAAAAAGGACTTTGAAAAAGCAAGCAAAGACACTGAGCGGAATCATCCCAGGTTTACACTAGGTGCCAGATTGGGCATGAAATAAGTCGTTTTACCCGTCAGCCACAATGGCGGGTTTTTGCACCATATCGTTCACTTCCCGGCCCATTAATAATGCAAACACTGGAAACACTCCAGATAGCCGGCGACCGGCTTGGATTTTCCCACCATGCCGTCACCTCAGGGCTTTCTCGTTGCTGGTGCCATATTTAAAGTGCACCAGAGCGCAGCCTACTTCAGGGCCAGAATTTTACCTTCAGCTCAATGCGCCTGAACGTAATATGATGCACGATGATGTCGGGTGTGCGTTCCGACGTCATCAGGCACTCGCACAACGTGCCGGAGTCAGCTGCGCACCCACCGATAATTAATAACCAAGCGGCCTTTCCATTTTTTAGGAAAGCTCATCCACAAGCAGGATGAGGTTTCCTAAAACAAATACACATTACATAAAAACTTTATTTTGAAATTAAAAACATGCCCCATCTCATGTGACACAGTCACATGAGGGGACATGTTTTATTAAATTTTTACTATCTTTAATAGTATTTTTAAAAAGCACTTCAATCTCCCTGAGGCAGCTCATGCGCATGTGTAAACTGCGTGCCAGGCCCGGCTCTCCCTCCTCCCCCCCACCCACACAGGCAGCGCTCAGCACTGCCACTCGCGATCCATGCAGGGCGGGCTTTAATTGGCCCGGCCGCATGAAATCATGGAGCGGAGCCGATCGCTCCCGCCGAGCCCGCCTGACGAGGGAAAATGTCTGGCCCATGTCTTCAGATCAGGATGGCTCCAACAGCAGACGGCCCCGAAAGCAAAGAAGATGGCAGTCCCCAAATTTAGTGACGCCTCTCTGGGGCACCTGCTGGATGCAGCAGTGATGTCCTCTACTCCGCTCTGGCCGCAGGAGATCCACAAGGCACCAATCCAGCCTGGGAGGCGGTGGCAACGGCTGTTAGCACCACCGCAGCACAGAGGAGGTTAACCATCCAGTGCAGGAGGAGGATGAATGATCTCATCTGTTCCATTAGGGTAAGTCAACTACCTCATCACTCTCAACTCAGACACTCACAAACCCATCACACATCCACAGGGATCTCACACCTCAAGGGACATCATCACTGACTCTCACACACACCCTCACATCTCCATCAGACTCATATCCTCTGGAGCTCGCACTCTCATCCCGTCCATGGCTCCGCTCACCACACTAACATTCCACGCAGTGCCGTGCGTCCCTCTTGCACACTATCCATCTGTTTTCATGCAAGAGAAGCTGGCTCACAACAGCAGGGAGAGGTCCCACACTGGGGGCAGAGTGACCCACATTAGGCCCCTCACTCACTTTGAGGAGTGTGCCATTGCACTGACTGGTGAGGATGCGGACCGCGCCTGCAGCGATGGTGAGGTTGGCAGGGAACACCCACATGAGGTTCCTGCACCTCATCATCCCTGTCTCAATGCAACTGTGAGTGCTCCCTCTCCTGTTTTTGACTTTGCTACAATGCACTAATTATCTCCACTCTCCACTTTGGTTCACAGGGAGATTTGCTAAACAACTGACGCCGTCAGCCAAATAGTCCTTCTGCTCTATCCTGGTCCTCACCTCCTGCCAAAAGGACACCTCCTCCATTGAAGAGCTGGAAATAACAAGCCGGGAAGACCTGTTACAACGCTTACCCACACCCTGCACCAGCACAGAGACACACCTCGGTGGGACCTAGATCTAGAGGAGGCTCAGGTTCACAATCTGGTGGTCACCGCACGGACTCGTGTCCGTAGCAGGAGGAAGCAGGTTCAGCCGAGCTTCCCGGCACTTGGAAGACTGCTGGGGAAGAGGCATCTATGAGATCTGATTCAGATGACAAGCCTCTGGATTTGGCCTTCCAACTCATCCTGGAGAATCAGCAGAAGGCGGGGGAACATCATGTGGAGCCGTTGGAAGCCCACAACAGAGTGACGTGCGAGTTGGAGGAGTGTGTCCGCCTGCTCTTTGATGAAGTGTTGCCCACATGTGCGTGCATGGAGAGGTCCATGGGAAGGATGGCGAATGCCATGGAAACCCTCTTCCAGCAGAATGCAGAGATGCTTGCAGAGCCACACTCCATCATGGTAGCCATGAGTTCTTGCAGTCGCAATGCCAGAGTGAAACGTGGCACCTCAATATTCCTCCAGGTACTCCTTCCCCTCAAGGAATCAGGCTGGGGACCTCAGGCACCCAAAGGGAGGAGGATGACAACTGGACACCCCTGGATCATCCACTCAGAGGTGGTCCGCTCCCTCCAAATACCCTTTGCCTGTGACCCCCTCCATCTTGTCCTCTGTCACTGCTGAGGGAGCAGCTGGCCCACAGGAGGACAGCCAAAGCAAGCCAAGTCCTCCAGGCCTAGGATCTACAGAGGACACACACCGAAGCTATCAGAGGCAACAGGGCCAATCATTGCATAGGTTCTCTCCACCCCTGCTGCGGATGTCAGGGCAGCACCTAGAAGAAGAGGTAGGCCTGGAAAAGTGAATAAATTCTGATGCCAAGTGGTTGCATGGGTGAACACATTTTGTCACTTTATAATCTGAAAATATATTCACTTTCATTGTGTAATATTGTCCTTCAGCTTCATTGACATGCTTCGTGAGTGCTCCCACTGCATCCCCCCTGACCCGCCCCGGTACCAGCAATTCAGCTGCACGCAGCCAGACCACGAGTGATTCTGGAGGGAGAAATATGCCTCGTGCAAGCACTCTTCCACACATGTGGAACCTTCATCCCTTACACTCATCTCACTGCCCTGAGCATTTTCAGTGCTGCCTGCTGGGGTTCACTTTCAGTTGTCCATCTGAGCTGACCTGCATCTCCGCCCACCCACTGATCACACTCCCGTGCAGCACCAGTGCCTGTCCAACATGAGGCTCCACTCACTTTTGATTTCAAAACCATGGTAATAGTGAAATACATTGTTAGCTCCCCTGTCCTTTACCCTCGCTGAGTCATCCATGTTCTTTCCCCCATCATTGTTGACCCCCCTAGCATCACCTTCCACCTCCCCGCTGTCACCTATGAACCTGAACCCTTATCTTTCCACGATGTCCAGGTGAACATGAATGCTTCCCATCTTTCTGAGAATCCCACCCCCAGCCACATTGAGCTCCCCACCTCTTCCTGCCCACCTCCAGGGCCTGTGTCTGCCTTCGAGTCCCCACCAATCACCCTAGCCGTCTCATCTGCCACTACTGATACACTCTCACCCTCCCTTCCTTCCAGATGACTCTGCCTCCTTTCATACTCAGCATGCCCTCCTCCCATGCCCACCCTCAGTTTGCCTTGCAGGAGGCAGTCATTGACTCCATAGCCCCTTCCCTTGCATGTTCATCTGGACATACCTGCTCCTTACTCCCAACTCCCCCTGGCACACCTTCCCCCTCTGAACTCCCTCCTCCCCCTGGACACCTTCCCCTCTCCAAACTCCTTCTCCACTCTGAACGCCCTCCCTTACACCTTGCTCCCACCTTACACCTACCTCCCCACTTACTGCATTCTTCCCTGTTACACCCTCCTCCTCCCATACTCCCTCCTTCCTCCTCCCAAGCTCACCCCCTGACATCTTTGCATCCCCCTCCCAACCTCAACACCCCCCGGGCAACTTTGTCCCGCCCCCTCCCAACCTAACCCCACCTCGACACCTTTGTTCCCCCCCGCCACACTTCCCCAACCTCACCCCTCCGGTACACCTTCCTTCTCGCTCACAGCTGGGCCTCCCTCCCCGCACCACCTCACGCAGTTCATCCACTGCTGCCCATGGCCAAGACCATGATGTTCCGAAGTGAGCCTAAAACGTCAACGGAGACCTCCCACCCTCGGTGAGCTGCTTTGCAGCAGAGCCATGTCCATGAGAATCCACCCAGCATGCGATGCACGCGTTCCTCCAGGGTCCGGTAGGTGTAGGGATCCAGCATCTTCTTCTCCTCAGATGTCCACGATCTGAGCAAGATCCAAATGGTAAGTCCTGAATTCTGCATGTCTCACTTGTCCAGGCTTGTTCTAGGGTAGTGTGTTTTCCTGCCGGCGTAATGATAAATCTGGCATGGGGGTGATTCCAGTCAGGCCTCACTTTGCCTTCCTTTACCGGGAAAGCAAGTCAGGTCCATGTCAGCTGTCAGCAGGATTCGCGTTCCGCCATGGTGGACACCATCCTGCTGTGTTTTCACGCCAGCGTGAAACCGGTTTTTGGCCTTCTCCCCATATTGTCACCCTCTTCCCGCATGACGCCTGCTGCCAACAGGGCCAGATGATTCCGACCACTGAGTTTAGATGGCTGCTACATCTGGTGTTAAAAGTTAACCAGTTTTCTGGAAGGTTCCAATGTGGAATACAATTAAGACATGCCCTAACGTCCTCCTATGGAATTTCACACCTGCTGATGTCAAGAGCTATTTCAAAGGATGAACTGAAGCTGCACTGTTTCTCACCATTTGCAATTCTATAAAAGTACCTCCCAGGCAGAGACAGAAAGTCTACCTGGACAATAGCTATATGGAAAGGTATTCCTACCTCATCAAGATGGATAATGGACCATTTCAGAGTTAATAGTTGGGACATTACAGAAGCTAATCAGTTAGGCTGTAAAACAATAGCCATGGTCTGTCCAGACATGAGCTAAGCAAATAGCTTCTGAAATCATGATGGGGAGAGAGAGGTCATGTGACTAGAATAGCTATTTTTGAAATCTCTTTTATTACTTAATGCAAGCTGCTAAGCAGAAGTCTGGAGGAAACCTGCCAATTGAGCAGTAATATTCCCCCTCTCGCCTTCTCTTCCATTTTTAGGATATCTCTTTACAGTTTAAAATCCAGCACAGAGATAGAAAATTTTCGAACCAAGGGAACTTCAGGTGCAAAAGTCATCAACTTCTGGAAAGGACGGATTATGTTTAACAAAAAGAGACCATCTCCAGAAATTGCAGTTTACATGGGCTTCAGCTCTCGGCCTTCAAGAACACTGTGGAGAAAAATCTGCTGTAGCCACAGATACCAGCAAAGAACTCATAAACTTTGAATTCTCTATTTTTTACCTTTAAGCGTTGAATTTTAATTTGGCTGAAAAGTAACTTCCTACTGTATAGCTTGTAATTGTGTGTGTGTGCTGTGAAGATTGGGTGTGGGTTTACATTATTGAATATTTTTATGCCTTTACCTGGGTGAGTTTTTAACTCAATAAAAATGAACCCCTTTTTCTTTCTAACTCGAGAAAGCCTGCCAGACTAATTTCTTTGCAATCACATAAATGGTTAAGCACAGACATTGAGTAAATACCTACATCCTTAAAAATTACATAAAACCATGTACAATCAATTGAGAAGTTAAAAAGAAGGGCAAGTCCTGACATGTATCCTCACTGTTCATAACACGCCCAAATACAGTGCAACATCACCGCTGACATTCTGCCCTCAGTCTTGTAGGGCAAAATGGAACACAATAGAAAGGAGCAGGGCAGAACTGCTGTGTTGTAAGGATAACTCTCCATCACAAGCTCCTAATGCACACTGGGAATGTCCACTCGTGTACCCTTTTCGAAGGGGTGTGCCATGCAGGCCACTCCAGCAGCTGGGGCTTGCTGCAGCTGGCAATGCAGCAAGACCAAGCAAAACAACTCTAGGCCTGCATAGCACCATTTCCTGTCCCCTTTAGCTCTAGCATGGCATAAAGCAATTCAGACTAGGGTTGAAAAAAATCCATTTACTGACAGAGAATTTGTTTCTGTAATGTATGTGTGCTCCTCACCTTTTTCCCAAAGTAAGTACAGTTAGTAACTGACATAAGGCACACCAAGGCTTCAATCTGACATATTTTCCAATGTACCATGAGCAACATGATACCCAATCCACACTTACATTTAGTTCCTTCTATCAAAACGTCCTGGGTTGTTAAGAACCTCCCCCTTAAACTATATATAACGGTAAAAAATGTTAAAACTCTGGAATTAAAAAGAATATATCTCACAACTAACTCTTATTTCCATGAGGTTAACTTAGATGGGAGAGAGTCACTTTAAATATATAGTCAGCTATAGAACCGTGCTGCCCCAAAGGGAAATTTCTTGCCAGCTAGTCAGGATATTATGAGCCTCTAATGACATCATCATAGATTGTGTGGTTGGCAAACAACAATGATAGCAATATAGTGACATTATGGTTGTCTGGCAACACTTAGCAAGCTTTTGCATGTTTTACAAGCAAAATGGCCATATTAGGATGCTATGCATCCACTTTTTTGGCTAGACAGCTCGTTTTTTTTCTCAACAAGCCATCATTTATTTTTCAAGCTATTTCTAATGTTTCCAGGCAACAAAAGTCCATTTCACCATATTCTCTGTTTATTTGGCATACTCTTTTCATCTGGCATTGTGGTTTTACATTAAAATATTGAAAATAGATCAACAGTTGCAAAATCACCAGGGCCTTAAAATGATATTCAATTATAGTTGAATAGATTGCCTTATTACAACATTAATTTTTAAAATCCATGCCTCCTGTCCTGTCTGCTCCCTACCTTTCTTTCAACTGTAATCTATAACTAATGGAATCATCTTATAATAAGGTATATTGTAACATGTGCCTATACTGTGCTCCAGAGATCAATGGCAATTCACTCACAGTGAGTTGTGCTGATCAGTATGCTACTCATGAGGGATTACTATTATATGCTATCCACTTAGCAAGGGCCCAAACCTGTGCTTGTCAATTCTCCAATGGCCAATGAGTCATAATGCTTTCAGGCGAAGGATGTTAGGTCTCTTTGGGGTTGAGATGGCAATTTGACAGATCCAGTGATGAATGATTGTAGGCAAGTGAGCCCTGTTGCAGATCTGATAAACCAATGCTTGAGCCAGACAGGCCCACAGTGCTTCAGCCCACTGTTAATGCCCGCCAGCCCTGTCATTCACGGGATAGCGCAAGAATAGTGAATGAACCGTATTTATTGGTTGCTGTAATAAACCTTCTGGATTGGAGGGAAGGATATAATGAATAAAGAGCCCAGTAATCAAGTCAACTACGAGATTATAACTGGAATTGACTGAGAAAATAGCAGAGGAAAAACTAAATATATGTTATCAGAGGTTTACAATATTTTTACTCAGTTTGCCAAACTCAGGGTAGTCACATACCGTTCTGGATCTAATCATTGATAATGATTCAAGCATATGGTGCACAAGATATAAATAGATGAGAGAAAATGGGAGGAGGCTGAAGTGGAGCATAAACACCAGCATGGACTGATTGGGCCGAATGGCCTGTTTGTGCCATATATCCTATGTAATCTTATATAAAGAAGGTAGCACCAAGAATTTAGTGATCAAGACATTGTTAGAACTGAAATTCTTTGCATTCCCTAGCTGTACTATTGAGTATTATTCAGTTATTGGATAAATCATAAGCACCAGAGAAGTCCTAGGTTTGAAGACTACTCTGTTCTGAGCTTGCTGGTCTGAGCAAGAACAGAAATGTGTGTCACTATGATTGGTTCTAGTGGCCTGAGTTAGGAATGGAAAACAGCCCTAGTTCATCTGTAGACTGATAAGTGTCTGCTGCTGGAAAGTACGTGTGCAATGCGCATATCAGGTGAGGGAACAGGATCATGCATGTGACTGTCACAGGGCCCTGCCTCTGAACTTCTTGAAGTCAAATAACTTCTTGGCATTCACTGTCAACAGACAGAGGGCACTCAGTATCTATGAAATGGCTACTGAGAAAGGAGTTAATGGCCTCAGAAGAGCAGAGAAGGAGAAAGGGCAAAGAAAATCAGCAGTGTTTCAGTCCTCTATTCATGCGGCTCATATAGTGATCCCCATGTTTACATTTCTAGAAAATTTAAAAACAACCCCACAAAACCTTGCAGGTTTATTTCTCCTGCACATATACTATACCATACATGCACAGAAGAAATACATTTGCAAAACGTGGAGGAATGATTCAAGGACATCTGAGTGACCTTCTCAGCAGCAGGCAGGTGAGAGCTGGGACCTGGGGTTTTCATAAACTGCTCATTTGCACTAGTTGTGAGAATTGAGCCATAGTGATTATTCAAGCTGATATTGCAAACATAACAAAACAATGTTGTTCAGTATAGCAGGAAACCAAGATGTGGAATGGAGAGAGAACAGAGATGAAACCCTGTTTGGCAGGGATAGAGGGTGTTTCTATTGCCATCTTTTGCCTCTCTGCGTTTGATGTAGACTATCAATATTGGATCCCTACATCTATTTGCCAGCTTTATTGATTTCCCATGCGGCATACATACATTGCTGTAGCCAACAACCATTTTGAACAGCAAAGAAAATGAAAATAACCTTTACTTAATTACATCCTGCATGGTGTTGATTCTTGAGTGTTGTTGGAACTGCACTCATCCAGGCAAGTGGGGAGTATTCCATCTCACTCCTGACTTGTGCCTTCTTCATGGTGGGCTGGCTTTGGAGAATCAGGAAATCATTTACTTGCTGTAAGATTCTCAGACTGCTCTTGTAGCACAATATATATATGACTGGTCCAGTTAGGCCTTTGATCAATGGTAACCCCCAGAATGTTGATGGTGGGGAATTCAGTGATGGCAATGTATTGAACGTCATGGAGAGATGCGTAGATTATCTGTTGGAGATGACCTTACCTGAACTTCTGTGGCGTGAATGTTACTTGCCTCTTATCAGCTGTTCAATAGAGTAACTAGCTCACATGGAAATGATAAACATCACAAAACAACATTTTGTGAATATTGGAGCTAGTTTTAGTCACAAATAATATCTAAAATTGCATGTGGGTGCACAGGTGCTAAATACAGCAATCTATAATTATAATTATAGGTTATAGCTTTCTATGGAGACCAGGCAGTGCTTGTGATCCAACTTTTTCAGAACATCAATAAAAAATCTTCACCAATGATCAAATTTGCCTAAAGGCCAGGTCAACATGCACAGCAGGAGAATAATAGCACTAAAGTATTCTTATAGCATAAATTTGATGGTTTTATGGAATTGATTTTAGTACAAATAAACACCAAACTTCAGTCGGGTTAGAATGGTACAAAGGACCAAAAATCAATTAGATCAAAAATCATATTGGTCCATTGGTGATTGTAACCCTTTCAAAAGATCAGAGAGATGTTTCTGAAGCCTCGTACATCTGCTGAACATATATCCCAGGATACCCATTAAAATTCCTGTTGCTGACTGTTCCTAAATGCTTGATTCTGAAAATATTCAAAGGCTTGAGGCTAGGGATTCAACAAAAAAAAGCTAAAAAAGCTTGGAAAAAACAAGCCTGGTCTTCAGTTGGCCTGCAGAGTAATCTGTTTTTTAGCTCGAATAAAAGCACCGTATGTCAAACTTTATATTGTGAGTGATCACAGTGCTTCATACAGTCAGACATCATTTGGGCACCTGTGCCTGTTTCTCTTGGTTAGCATTTGATAAAGATCATCAGTTTAAGTGGCGATACAGCTACTCCAACATATCACATGTGGCTGGATTTCAATGGCGGGCATATGAAATATAACAGGTGGGTATCCTGCCACCTTCCTGCCCTCTCCTGATACGGTGTCCATAATATGCGGGGTTGGGTAAGGTGCCTGCCTGACCTTAGGCCGATTGAGGCCCTTAAGTGGCCAATTAATGACCACTTAAGGACCTCAAAACACCTCTAGTGCCATAATATGCTGGCCAGTGGAAGGAGGGTGAGAGTGGGAAGGCAGTTTTTTTTCACCAAAATTGGTGAAAGGGTGGGAAGGAAGGAGGGGTGCATCCTTTGGCGGGTGGGGGGGGGGGGGTGCTCGTATGCATCAGGGGCCTCCCCCTAAGATTGTAGCCCCCTTTTTGCCTCCCCGCTTAACCCCCAAAACTCATTCCACCTCCGCCCACTCCACCCAACCTTGTAAAATTCAACCTACAGTGCCCATGCTCAGCAACCACTGAACAGGATTTATAATAAAGCAGCCTGGGGCACTCTCCTCACACAGACAACCTGGTGGATAGCTTGTCATTGTGCTTGTATGGCTGTTTTGAGAATCTTCATGAAGCTTTAGGGTTTGGAAAAAGTAATGTTTTACAAGTTCCAATGCCCAACTTCCTCTAGTCTTTCTTCATATCCTTAATCCTTGGTCCTGGGGATAGGCCTCATCTGGTTCATCTCTACATTGTATACAGTGCTTGAATGTCTCTTATTTCTTGCTAAGTAGAACTGGATGCACTGTTCAAGATGTGCTTTGAGCAGAGCATTATACATTTTCTGCACATTACCCAAGCCAATAATAAATGCCAGATCAAGATGAGCACTAATTCTCCACACTACCTTGATGCATTGAATAATGAAGGAAGCAGTTATGCATTTCATTTATCAATTCTGACTCTAGGGTAGAATCATCTCAGATTTGCACTAAGTGTGGTAGCAAGTGGGAAAAACTATGTTTTACCCGTCGGCCGCAATGGTGGCTTTTCCCACTGCATCATCCCAAATCTGCCGCAATAATTATGCATTCCCACGATACACGCTGTTTTGATGGCGGGCGGGCTCTGATTCGCCTGCCACGCCGTCACTTCGCCACTTCATCACGCCAGGCACCACATTTGAAGTACAGTTGCGCTCAGTGCTTCCAGCCCAGGACTGCAACAAAGAAGATATGGCCCTGAAACATAAGAAAACTGCAGCCCTCGAGCACCTTTTGGACACCATAGATGCTCACTTTGATGTCCTCCGACCCTGCTTTGGCCACAGGAGGGGCAGCAACATTACCACTCTGGATTGGTAGGCGATGGCAGTGGTGATCAGTGCCAATGTCGCACAGAAGAGGTTGGCCATCCAATGTAGATAGAAGATAAATGATCTCATCCTTGCAGCCAAGGTATGGCAACCATCTCTCTAAACTCACACACTCAAGCCCATCACACATTCACTGGCATCTCACTCGCTGCCAGCTCAAGGGACGTCACCACCCATTATCACACACATACCCTCAAATGTCAATCTGGCCTCATCTCCTCTGGAGACTGCCTCCTCAGCCCTCACCATCCTGAGGCCACTTGTACAGATCAACATGTGCCCCCACACACACCCTAGGATACCCCACTTCCCCAGTCCAGCTCTCATCCTGCAGCCTCTTCCCTTGCCTGAGGCCACTTCTTCCCCTTTCCCAAGCAAGCCCTAGCCCTGCAGCCATTGAAAAGCCACCCACATATAGCTGATCTGGTAGGTAGAGACCTGCCTGTGCACCTCCCTAAAAGTGATGTGGTGCTGCCTGTGAAGCCTGGCGCTGATGACTGCGAGTGCTGACTGAAGCAAGGTAGGCAAACAAACCTTGAAGTCCTGAGCGAATTACAGTTCACCAAGTGCACGCCTTATATGTGCTGTTGCAAAACATGTTGGCATGTTTTCCCACGGATGTGCACGGATGATCCAACAGGGGGCGGGAACGATTCTGGCGGGCTGGCCTTATGATGATATGCAGATGTATTACAATGAGGTTCCTAACATCCAATGGCGGGAAACGTGGCCCGCCATCGGCAGGCTGAGCGGATGATCGCAAACTGATTTCACGCCGTCGCGCCATATTGTCCGCTCGCGCCACTGAACACGGCCAACGCCAGTGGGCACGGAAAATCGTGACCTAAACTGCTTTGTTTTTCTTAGCTTATATTTGGTTATTGAAGTCTCCTTTGTCCTTTGACATGCCTTTTTATTTCTTCATAAAGCAAACTCTCCTCCTCTTCATGCTGACCTGGATATATACAGCATGCCCCGAGCGTTAGCTTGATGTATTTCATATTGGACTTGCCTAACCAGAGAAGCTCACAGATTCAACATCATTAACCCACTAAAGAATACTTTTCTGAACAATCTATACTCTTAAATGTTAAGTTTATTACCATTGACTATTTTTATTATTGCTACTACATTCTAGTTTCTTACTGTGTTCCGGCTACAGCCTTCAGTTCTGGTTTCTTGTTCCTAATGCTTCTATCTAGATACATTACATAGTTAAAGTCCTTTCAAGTTCCACAGTGACTGCCTATTTCTGTTCCCCCATTTGCATGTGTTGCTTGGGTATCATTGCCAACATCCATCTGTTTACCATTTTCTAGCTTGTAATCTGGTTTCTTCCCTTGCATTTCCAGGTCCTTTATCAGATTCTTGACACTAAGCGTTTCCAAGAAACACAGATCCTATAAATGTATTACATGATTGCATAATAACCTCAAAAAACAGTTTCATAGGGCTGGATTTTCATCTTTAAGGCGGGTAGCAGGAGTTGGGAAATCTCCCATCTCAGAAGGAAGTGCCAGGAAGGATAGGGGAGTGGGTTGGAGGTGTGGGTGTGGGCTGCAGTCGGCCAACTGACCTAGGAAAAGGTTTGGAGGCAGCCACAAGGGCTGTCAAGTACTGAGGCGGGCTGTTTAAAAGGCTCGCCTTGGTGCTATGGGACCTTGTCCCAGTTATAATGAAAAAAGAAAGCCCTCTAACCCTCATCCTTCATTCTCCATGCCTTATCCATGCCACGTCATGCCCCCACATCCACCCTTTGGCCCCTCATTCCCCCATGCTGAAGTATGCCCCCCACCCAACTTAATATGGCCCCTCATGCCCCAGTGACAAGCTTTGGCATTTCCATGCCTATTCACCCACTAGACATATGGTATAGAACCGATAAACGCCATAGTGACAATAGGATGTGTGAAAAAAGCTTTTTTAAAAAAGTCATTCATTGATAACCTTTTACTTTCTTAACAAAAAGCTCTATTTACTATAGGTGAATAAAAATGTCAATCATCCAGATCCTTTAAAGTATCAATAGCAGAAACCAAAAAATAAGGTTTGGCTTAGAGCTAAGAAATTTATTAACCTGTTGAAACAGCTGAGCCTAAGGGAAAACATTGCTTGATTGACAGCTCTGGCTCTCTGACCTCTTCCGTCAACTGCACAATGTTTATTCACGCAAGATAAAGAGGATTCAAGTGCTTTTAGTTTCTGCTATTGATATGTTAAACGGTCTGGATGGACTATAGTAAAAAGGAGTTTTTTTTTTAATAAAGTGTAAAGTTATCACGGAATGACTAGTGTTTTTTCACACATCCTATTGCCATTATAGGTTTTATTGGTTCTACACTGTGTGTCTAGTCAGTGAATGGCATGGAAGTGCCATAGTTTGGCATGGCAGGTTGAGGGGCCAAGTGGGTAGGCAGGGTACATAACTTGGCATGGGGCATGTGGGGCCATAGGGGGCATAACTTGGCTTGGGGAGCATGAGGGGTCATGCAGGGTGGTTGGGGTCATACCTTGGCATGGGGGAATGAGGAGGGCCTTTTGAACTTATCTTTCGAAAGGATCCCTCATGCAGACTATGATGCATGACAGCTCTGACGCTCAACTTTATGAAATTGTGGACGACTCGGACACGCTTATCCATGTGATGGAGCAAGCCAGGTTTGGAGTGCAGGGTGCAGGCACATGACCGAACCACTCCGCATCCTTAAAAGTGCCTACTGAAATTCAGAAACTCCGGGAGTGGAGTTGGGAATCCCGGAATTGGGTCCTGGCAAACATTATCACCTCTCCACGGAATCTCCCTGACTCCTTGAAAATCTAGCCCATAGCCTCAGCTTTTGCCATTTAGAACACAGGCTACTCGTTTTATAAGAGCAGTGCATGGCTGAACAAACAACAGACATACTAAACAGCGTAAAAGCTCTCCAGCAGGGTGAAGTGCAGCAACAGGCTAAAAAAGTCAAAACCAAGCAAATCCTTCTGCCTCAGTTAAAGTGGGTCACAATTACTGGACACTGATTAATGCTTAAACTGATTTAACTCTTCAGCCAAAACTCAAACAACTGATCACTTCAGCACAAGCAAAGGGCTTATTTGCACTTTTAACTTTTAAATAATTGCTTCATGATTCAAAACTAATTCCCAGTTGGACAGGTTGGGATAACTGGATCAACTGATAAAAAGTGTGAACTAGGAAGAGTTCCCTTATCCCTATTTAGTAGTAAGTCAGAAACTGATGACATCTTGCTTTACTACCTTTCAGACGTCTTATCAAAAACACCATACTGTGACTACTTGGCAACAAAAAAAAAAAATGCCCTGCTTAAAAAGTGTCTGACAAATCCATGTTGTCTGCAATCATTCTCAGCTTGGTTTTGTCTAGCGAGCAGAGCCATATGTTATCAACATAGAGTGTAAACTGAAAAGAAACAGCTGGCAAAACATCTGAATCTGGGTCATTAAAACTGCCAGATAGGGAATGAAAGAAATCAGTAGGAGAGTGAAGCAGGGTAACTTGCAAAATGTAATGCAGTCAGTTGGAACTAGTTAATCATAAATGCCATTAAGATAAAAATCCAACTTAACAATATTCAGTTAATAAAAGCTGCAGCTACTCACAGTGCAGATTCCAGAATAATCAAGGCACTGTTCTGAGTGGCCATGACAGTTACAAGGCAAACATTCTCCATAATCTGTGCTGTAGAAACCTTTGGTACAATCCTGAAAAAGAGCAGCAACAAGATGTCAAATACTGTATAACTGAACAGGATAATCAAAAACAAACCAGTGTTTAATAAAAACTAGCCCAGAAACAACCAACTAAAGTAATCAAAAACTTTACTCTCTGCACTTTCACTAATCTTATCATGTATGAAGTTAAATATTTAATTTTGTGATAACAAAACAATTTAGTGAGATCAATATTCAGCTGTAAATATATACAGGGCTGGCTTTCTGTTTCCATGTCAGAGGAATCCAACAATACAAAATGACCTCCTCAACATAGTATCAATCTCAAGGATATCATGCAGCAGCTCTTACCACTACAGATATACTGCCAGTAATTATTTGAGGTAGACTCAGAGCAGGAATGGAGGGGAGTGCAGTGAAAGGGTTAGGCTTCTGCATCCCATTAAAATGTGGTGCAATGGCCTTTTGGGGAACCTTAAAGGGAACAAGAAGCTTTATCGGCAGAGATTTCAGGTGAAGACTTTCTCTGGCAGATTTGAGGTGCTAGCCTTTAAGAAATCATTCTCCTCTCTTTGCTGTTACAAATCTACCCCAAAATGAGTGATAGCTCAGAGGAGAATCTAGGACTACATTTCTGAACTGACAAAAGAAAATATCTACATAAAAGTTCTACTACTGACCCTAATCCACTTCACTGTTTCTTGAGACTCAAAGTTTTTTTTAACCCAGCCTGTTGCAGTGCCCACTCCATAGTCTACTCCAGGCTTTGATTTCTATTTGCACCACTACCTGACCCAATGCCCTGATTCCCAGCCTAACTATTGCACTGCACCCTCACCTGCTTGGTACTGTAGTCCCCTGCCTTGTCCAGTGGTTGGCTTCAATTTCAGTGTTCAATCCCAGGCTGGCCCCAGTGCTTCAGCCACTAACCCAATGTTAGCACCTGGCAGGGGCATGTTAAGAAACATGGAGAAATTGCTTTACATGTGAGCTCTTCTCAGTGCAATATGCAACAGATAGATGCCATGACCTTGACCTGGTGTGGCTGTGACCTGGTGCTTTACCATGACCTGGAACTTTCCAGTTTCCTCTACTCCTGCATGCCATCTGTATATGACCAATTTTCCCACAGGCAGAGCACATTGACTACAAATTGGGGTATTTAAATGATTGGTGGCTATTATGGCGACTGTAGCATCTACATTCCTGACTCTGAGACTGCAAACTTGGCTGCCTGGATCCCACTGGAATCCAGTGGACCTCCCCTGCTGGCTTAGGAAAAGAATTCCCTTGCAATTTGCAACTATCTCTTTCTGCCTTTTCTATAGCTGTTGCCTCATTGAAAGTCTCCTTCCACATCAACTTATTGCCCTTGCTCAAAAGCTTGGCCTGGATTTTATTGTCTTTTAGGCCTCCTACAAACATGTCCCTAATGTTGATTTCTAAGATCATGCCATACCCCCTGTGACAAGGGTGTTTCTTTAATTTGAGAATGTAATCTGCAACCATTTCACTTGGCAACTACTTTCTTTCCTGAAATGCATCTCTGAGTGCAATCTCATTCTTAGTCATGCCATAATGTCAATCCAGAATCTCATTAATTTCAGAATAGTCCATAGTACTGGAGTCCTGTGGGCAACATTGGTTATATATCATCTCAAAAGCATCTGGCCCCATCAAGATGAGGAAAACATTTACTTTATCCTCATCTCCTTTATTTGCTTTCAGCCAAATGTTTAACCTTCATTCATAATTACACTGATCCTCTTTGTTAAGGTCAAATTATCACTTTGTCCACAATTATGTCTGCAGTGCCATTTTTTTTTCAATTACATACTGTGCTGACTCACTGTGTACTTGAACACAATGTGCATCCAGAGTAATATTCCAAGTTGCTCAATCTTCCTCAAAATCAACTTTAGGAGATCCAAAAATATGTCACAATGTTCTTCAGCTCTTAATGTTTCAAATGAAATGTACAAGAAATTTCCATCTCGGCCCTGTCACCACCTTTCTGTTGTGTGTTGCACTGAGAAGAATTCACCACATGGATTTGCAGCAAGCAGCATTACTGAACAATTTTATTTATACCTCCTCAACACAGGGAGCAGCAGAGAGAGCAACATAACAAAATGCTCAGCTTTTGAGGTAGTTTTTGAGGTAATTATATAAAATTATATCATGAATAGCCTTATTTCTTGAAACATGTCCATGTCAAGAAAGCTAAATCTATAAAAGGTGGCCAGTATCACCAACAAAAATGTTTGCCACGTTCACACTAAATAGGTGTCAACACATATTATCGAAGGGTATAAGATCTTGTAATGTCTCCTTCAAACAATAGTCTCTGTTAAGAAAATTCTAAAAATTAGCTTTTAGTTTCAGTGACTCAAAACAAATCTGCTGCACATTCTGTCAGTGTTTTCATTTGCTTTTCTGTATTTGCAAAGATATTGTGAAATTAGGTTCTAAGTACTAGCTCACAACAACAAGGGATTAGTTGCTTTACAAGGTAATGAAATGGGAAACAGCTTTAGTTGTAATTTTGAGCTGTTTTTATAGTGATGTGGGGAATGCATATATATTTTATATTCCTATTGGTAGTTAGGTATACTTATTGCAATGCATGGTTCAAGATTGTTGGAGATTTCATGCCAACACAGGGCAGGGTTTTCCAGCCCCACCCACTGCTGGGATCATCTGGATCTGCCGAAAGTCAATGGACTTTTGGCTGGGCCACCGCATCCCCCACGGCGGGTCCTGCCACAGCGGGCCCGGAAAATCCCGCTCACTGTCACTATAGAAAAAGTTCAAAATTACAACTAAAACTGTTTCAGCAGCATGAAGAAATGAAGACTGTCTTGAGCAGCAGAATGGAAGAATAGCAGAACAAAGTAGAGGAGACTCGGTTGTATTACAAGAAAATATGGGGCCTGTGCTGGGGCGTCAACTTTTTACGATTTATATCAATGACTTAGATGAGGGGAGTGAAGACATGGCAGCTAAATTTGCAGATGACACAAAGGTAATTAGGAAAGTATGTTGTGAAGAGAACATGAGGTTGCAGATGGATATAGATAGGTTGAATGAGTGGGCAAAGATCTGGCAAATGGAGTTTATGTGGGAAAATGTGAAGTTGTTCACTTTGGCAGGAAGAACAAAAAGGCTTAAATGGAGAACGCCTGCATAATTCTGAGATGCAGAGGGATCTGGGTGTTCCAGTACATGAGTCACAAAAAGTTAGATTGCAGGTACAACAAGTAATTAAGAAGGCTAATGGAATGCTATCCTTTATTATGAGATGGATTAAACATAAAAGTAAGGATGTTATGCATCAGTAATAGAGGGCATTGGTAAGGCCGCACCTCGAATGCTGTGTGCAGTTTTGGTCTCTTATTTAAGGAAGGATGTAAATACATTGGAGGCGGTTCAGAGGAGGTTTACTAGATTGATACCTGGAATAAGTGGGTTGTCTTATGAAGAAAGGTTGGACAGACTGGGCTTGTTTCCACTGGAGTCTAGAAGAATGAGAGGTTATTTGATTGAAGTATACAAGATCCTGAACAGTCTTGAGAAGGTAGACGTCGAAAGGATGTTTCCTCTTGTGGGTGAGTCCAGAACTAGGGGTCACTGTTTTAAAATTAGGGGTCGCCCTTTTAGGACAGAGATGAGGAGAAATTTTTTCTCTCAGAGGATTGTGCAACTTTGCAACTCTCTGCCTCAGAAGGTGGTAGAAGCAGCATCTTTGAATATTTTTAAGGCAGAGGTAGATAGATTCTTGTTAGGCAAGGGAATCAAAGGTTATTGGGGTTAGATGGCAATGTGGAAATCAAAAAACAAGGTCAGCCATGATATTATTGAATGGCGGAGTAGGCTCGAGGGGCCGAATGGTCTATGCCTGTTCCTATTTCTTATGTTCTTATGCTCTTAAGCAATTGAGCTTTGCAAAGAAAAGGAAAATCTGTTGAAAGACCCTCACATGCTACACCTCAGGTCAAAATTTATTCCTCTGGAAAATTACGAAGAGAAGCAACATTAATTCACGCTGCAAAAACTGAAGAACCAGTTGGCAGAGAAGACTCAGCAATGTTTAATACTCCAGTATGAAGCCAAGACGTACAGGAAAGAGACTGCAGAGCTGACGAAAACGGTTGTACATTTGGAAAAAAACTTGGAAAAACATCACATTTCCAAAGGTATATATGAAGAAATGGAAAGTGAGTTTTTTAATGCTACGTGTGAAAGGATGAGCTGGTGGAAAAAGTGGTGAAGAAATATGCAGAGGTCAAACTGCAAAACGAAAGATTGCAGGAGGAAAAGGAAAAGATGTTGAATTTTTGTGTATAGCAGCAACAAAAATTAGAAAACTTGCATCTCCTATTCGACAATCAGAAAAAGAGTTCTCTAAAACAAAAACAAAAACACCTGGAAAAACTCAGCAGGTCTGGCAGCATCTGCGGAGAGGAGCACAGTTAACGTTTCGAGTCCGAATGACCCTTCAACAGAACTAAGTAAAAATAGAAGAACGGTGAAATATAAGCTGGTTTAAGGGGGGTTGGGACAAGTAGAGCTGGATAGAGGGCCAGTGATAGGTGGAGATAACCAAAAGATGTCACAGACAAAGGGACAAAGAGGTGTTGAAGGTGGTGATATTATCTAAGGAATGTGCTAATTAAGGGTAGAAAGCAGGACAAGCAAGGTACAGATAGCCCTTGTGGGGGTGGGGTGGGATGAAGGAATCAAAAAAGACTAAAAGGTAGAAATAAAACAATGGATGGAAATACATTTAAAAATAATGGAAGTAGGTGGGAAAAGAAAAATCTGTATAAATTATTGGAAAAAAAAGGCTGGGGGGGGAATCGGAAAGGGGGTGGGGATGGAGGAGAGAGTTCATGATCTAAAATTGTTGAACTCAATATTCAGTCCGGAAGGCTGTAAAGTGCCTAGTCGGAAGATGAGGTGCTGTTCCTCCAGTTTGCGTTGAGCTTCACTGGAACAATGCAGCAAGCCAAGGACAGACATGTGGGCATGAGAGCAGGGGGGAGTGTTGAAATGGCAAGCAACAGGGAGGTCTGGGTGATGCTTGCGGACAGACCGAAGGTGTTCTGCAAAGCGGTCACCCAGTCTGCGTTTGGTCTCTCCAATGTAGAGGAAACCGCATTGGGAGCAATGAATGCAAAGTTCTCTACCTCTTCTGTCGCATACCCAAGTGAAAATAGAAGTTCACACAAAGGAGTGTGAAGAGCCTCAGAAACAATTAGCAGACATGCAGTTAAAGAATGTGGGCTTGAAGTATAGCGCATAGAAATTAGGCTTTGCTAAGGGAAAACTGATCAGTGCAGAGAATCAGTGTTCATGGATGAAAGATGAGTTTGCTAATGAAAAATTAGATCTTGATGAACTTCAGGTATCAGAAGTCTCTGTTAATTTTCGCGAGAAAATGCTTGGGACAGACAAAAGAATTGCTGATGACTAGGAGCAGTTGGCTCAATTAACAACTAAACCTGATGAAATGTTGGAACGTCATTGTGAAAAAGCAATGAAATTCTTGAACTCAATCCAATCTGAAGCACACAAGAGATGAGATATAGTATGGAACAGCAAATTCAGACTTTAAAAGCAGAAAATGAAAATTCTAAGAAACAAATTGGGGATCTATCAAGTGAACAGGAAAAGTCTAAGGAGCAGTCAGTGACCATGAAAGAAAGACTCTGAAAGGAACTGAATGTCTAGCTGAAGTTGTTAAGCTTGTATGGGGATTCCACAGATAACTCTGAAACAAAGACAACTGAACTCACCAGAGTAGTTACTGAGTGAAAGAAAAGATTCAAAAGCTTGAAAAAGAATTGGAAAATAAGAGACTAAACAAACCCCCGCCCCTGCCCCCGGGCATCACCACCTTCCCCCACCATGAGAACCCTCGTACTTACCTAGTCCTGGACTTGGGGCTTGAAATATGTCAACTGCTTGTAGTTCCAGTTTTGGTCACTGCTAGCACTGGCACTGCTCGGACTACAGAGTTCCCATCAATTGGATTGGTCGGCAGCATTCTGAAGTGGGACTTCCACCCTCCTCTGAGTGTTAAATGGCTGGGGGCAGGATGTGATTGGCAGGGATGTGTGCCCTGCTGACTCATCGGGTGGCAGGACAAGAAACCCCATCATCTGAAAAATCCTGCCCAATGTGTTCAGGAAAGATAGGGAAGAAAAGAAAAAAAGAGGAGTGCAATCCTTGTCATCGCTGGCATAATCCTAGTGCGGTTACGCTGTTTCAAAATGGTTTTGATGAAGTGAGTAATGCCGGAAAGGCTGAATTTATTGCTCATCCCTTGCTGCCCTGAGAATGTGATGATTGGTTTCTTCTTGAACTGCTGCAGTCCTTGTGGTGATGATGTTCCAAAAATGGTGTTTCCCACGATGTTGACCCAATAATGATAAAGGGATGGAGATATAAATCCAAGTCAGGATTGCATGCGGCTTAGTGGGCAACCTGAAGTCGATGGGATCCCTAGCACCTGTACCTGCTACATGGCTTTAATGTCTCTTAGCAATGACCTAACCAATCTTTTGTGAACATTTGTCATGACTCATTTACTATTTATAAAACCACACATTCCGTTGGAGTTCTGATTATAGTTTTATTTACCTGCACTTTCACTGCCAAAGGAATTATGTATTTCAACTCTTTGGTCTCTCTGTTCACAGCTGCCAATGCCTTTCCACTGAGTAACATTAGACAGTTGAAATGATATACATTCAGATTCCTTGGTTGTAAAATTCTACTCTGAGGTACCAGCTTGAATGAAAAATGGCATCTGCTCCAAACTTGATGTGGAGCATCCCACTTCCAGTGCTGCCAGTGCAGAGCACAATGTTTTTGAGATTGATAGCCCGTGTGTAATGTGCGTGGACCGAAATTATGCAGAGGAGGCAGATTGTGATGTCAGTCAGCATAAAGCTAATTTGATGCCTAACCTGCCATTTTCGACCTCACCACTCTAGTTAATGCCTTCTCTTTAACACACACAGCCTAACGTGTGTTCAGCAATATTATGGCCCCTCCACACTCCAGTGCTATTTAAAGACTCCCATCCAGCTGACAGATCAGTTGTTTATTACTATCTCCTGGCTCTTGCAGAGTTTGTGGAAATATTAGATTATTGGGATTGTTCAAAAATGGTGGTAATAGCTGCAGAGAGTTTGCTGGACATTGGGATGGCATTAGTGGTAATGGAAAGGTCACTGAGTACACCGCATGCTCCCGGCCATGGGTGCTATAACTGCAGTTCCTTTTGGGCTACAGAGTCAGAGGGAGATGGAGCAAAGGAAGCAAAGAAGCCAAGTTTGGAGCTGAAGGAGGTGGATGAGAGCTCTCAGTAGGGAGACATTATCCACTGGGTCTTCTGGAAGCACTTCTCCTCCCTGTGCTTAAATCAGGAGCTATGTCTTTGGCAACTCCTGGTTCCACCAAGGATGTGCTCATTTAACTTTGCTATCTCTTGTAACCAGCCATACTCAGCCTCAGCACAGGGCAAGGATGCTGCTGCCAGGGGCTGTCAAGGTGACCATGATGCTAAATCTTTCACCAGCAGATCCTTCCAGGTTGGAACAGGTGACTCAGCAAACATCTCACAGTTCGGTGTCAATCGCTGTATATGGGAGATCACAGAGATTCAATATGCCTGGAAAGGGGACTTCGTTGTCTTCTGTTTAGATCGAGAGAAGCAGGAGGAATGGACATGTAGCTTTGTCAGGATGGTAAACTTCCCCATGGTGCAAGGAGCCATGGCTTTGAAGGTGCTGCATCTAAATGCTGAAAAGTACCAAAACCCAAAGGGTAACACTCACCCAGCTTGTATTTAGTGTGCGACAACACCCAGAACATCATACTGGTGAATGCCCAATATCCTGACAGCAGCCATGATGCATTCATCCTGTGCCAGTCTGCTGTTCTCTCAGTCTTTCAACTACCATTAAACCAAATGGTAGTTGCTAGTTTTTTTTATATTTGTTCATGGGTTGTGGATGTCACTGGCTAGGCCAGCATTTGTTGCCCATCCCTAATTGCCCTTGTTCAGAGTGCATTTTAAGAGTCAACTACATTGCTGTGGGTCTGGAGTCACATGTAGGCCAGACCAGGTAAGGACAGCAGATTTCCTTCCCTAAAGGACATTAGTGAACCAAATGGGTTTTTACAACAATCGACAATGGTTTCATGGTCATCATTAGACTTTTAATTTCAGATTTTTATTGTATTCAAGTTTCACCATCTGCCTTGGTGGGATTCGAATCTGGGTTCTCAGAGCATTACCCTGGGTCTCTGGAATACTAACCCAGTGATAATACCACTATGCCACCGCTTGATGAAAAGGGCTATCAGCTCTACAGATGGCTGATGACTCCCTTCCACAAGATCCATGTCAGCACTCAGACAATGCAAGCCTTGCTGCTATGAGGAATGTAATCAAGCAGACTATCAGGTTGCTGAAGCAATGATTTACTGCCTGGACTGCTCAGGAGGAACATTCATCAAGTGTGTGTCCCAAATTGTTCTAGCCTGTTGCATCATCCACAACTTGGCTATCATGAAGGGAACTCCTCAGGAGAAGGAGAATAAAGAGGAAGGGAGGACGCAGCTGACCTTTCAGACAGGCAATCTTTGAGTGCACCATCACAATCCAATTCCCCTGAATAAAATCCCAGACTCCTGTTGCTCAGTTGGTCCCCATCTTACCACAGCCCTCTGTTACACGCCAACACAGTGTCATCTTTCCACAATCCTGAAATAAATGACACCACAAAACAGCTATTCCATTCCATCTTTATCCAAAACATATCAAATATTCCACACAATACTCAACCAATTATCCTTGTGCACTCTCTTCGTGCCTGCAGAACTATTTCAGCAGCTGCACTATGGCCGGAGGAAGGTTACTGATGTTTAGTTGGGGGGACTGCAGATTGCCTTGCAGGATGGCCTCAGCCAGCTGAGTCTTGAAGGTCTGACTACGGACTGCAATGCATTGGTATCAGTGGTAGCAGTCTAGACTGGATGGCTGACAGGCAACAGCAAGGGTACTAATGGTGTGGCAGTGGTGGCAGCATGAATTCTGTCATCCTGAGCAAGAACAGCAAGTTCATGCTCCATGGAGCTACTGCCACACACCCAGGCAGTCCCTCAGGAATCCTAGTAGTCTGCTGGAATGCATATTGTGGGATTGCTGACAACCTGCAAGCCCCTTTGAATTCTGCTACCCACAACTAAGAAATGATAAGGGCTAGCCATCCCCCAGACTCCGGGGTGTTAGAGCCTGAGTGCCAACTGTCACTGACACCGGAGCCGGCCAATGGGGTGAGCTCTGGCTGCTTGGCCTGAGTGCCTTGTGGGTCGAGGGCCACAACTCGGATGTGCCCTACAAGGTGGCTTGGGGGGGGTGGTGTGGCTGGATTTGCCAGGCTGCAATGATGCTACAGTTAGAAAGTGGACAAATTAATGCTCCTCTATCATTTTAGGAGAAGAGAAGCCTTGTCACCAACGAAAGATCTAAGACAGGCGGAGGCCCCCCAAACTTCCTCATTCTGCCGAGTACGAGATGTATGCATGTATGCCTTGAAGCTGGAAAGCCGCCACCCACCTTGGTCAGCCGGTCGTGGAGAGGCAGGGGTCTCTGACAAAGATAAGGGTGCAGTGCATAGAGGTGAGAGTGTCAGATTCTGCATACACTTTTGTGTAGTCTCATCATTAATGGGAGCCTCAAACCTGGAGTCCCCATTGATCATTGAAAGACAATGGCACCATGATGCAGATCTCCGTTGTCTCACCAGGGCGCCTGGCATGTACAGTGACAGTGTGATGACTTAAACTAATGACATGTCCTTCTTCTCCCTAGAATCAGCAGCTTGCCCACGAATGCAGCCCCTGAAGAGTCACACTTGATGCCAGAGAACCATATCGGCACACGAGCTGCTTGTCATCTCTACAGGCTCCTCTCAGGGCGCTCTGGTTGACATCAGCAGCTTCTCTGCCCCTCTGCCAGTGATCGTGGCTCTGATAAGGCGGCCATGTGTAGGGATAGGCCAGCTGTGGCACTTGCCGCTCCCTCCCAGGCGGGGCCATCACAGGTTCCACTGGCCAGCGGACGACTGCCAAGATCATCAAGGCCAACAAGACAGCAGAGTCAGCAGGCTGTCTCCGATGCTGCTGCCAGAGAGGGGGTTGGAGTGGCAACAAGACGCATCACCCACAATCATAAGTTTAAGGCACCATGAGCACAAGAGGGACTGTTCACGGGTGATCTTCTGTTCTGCCATGTTTTGTTAATATGATTACTGATGTGACCATTAACACAATGTATAGTTACGTTAATTTGATGTGAGCGCCAATATGATATAAATTTTGCTTTTGTCTTAATGGCCTGAGTATGCTTTACTTGTTTTCTAGGTGCAGAGCAAGCCAGTGTCTCATGCTGGATGTAAGTGGCTCTAAAGTGAATGGACTTTGGATTCAAATGAAAGGGTCATCTCAGACAACCGGGATGGAGGCAGCAGGCCTGGCATGAGGCAGAAGCAGATCTCTGACAGCCTAGCTGAAGGAGCGTTTGATCAAGGCGTCCCTGGTCTCCCTGCCTCAATGAAGGATCCAGAGGTCTGCCTCCACACCCTCAGAGTGCTCCTCATCGTGCTCCTCTTCTGACTCACCACTGGATTCATCCTCTGTGGCCTGAGGAGCTGCCTGAAGCTCCTCTTCTCCTTCTTTGTCCAGCGGGTCTCCCCTTGCCAGAGCCAGATTGTGGAGAGTGCAACTTGCAACCACTATCAGTGACACCCGCTCTGGGGGTATTGTAGTGCAGCCCCTGAACGGTCCAGGCATCGGAAGCGCATCTTCAGATGACTTATGGTCCTCTCTATCACCGCCTTTCTGGAGGCATGACTCCTATTATAACGTTCTTGAGTGACAGAGAGGCATCATTAACCACTTCTTCAACAGATAGCACTTGACAACCGGCAGCCATCCATCCAGTCAACCTGGAGCAGTGAATAGCCTTGGCACCTGTGAGTGTCTGAGGATGTAAGCCGTCATGGGAGCTGCCAGGGTACCTTGCACAGACTTGCAGAATCTGAGTCTTGTGGTCACAAACTATCTGGACGTTCATGGAGTGGAAGCCCTTCCTATTGACAAAGGCAACCAGCTGACCCACTGGAGCCTTGATGGCCACATGTGTACAGTCGATTGCACCCTGGGTGCGGGGGAACCCAGCAATTGCTGCAAACCCTCTGGCTCGCTCAGCCTGGCTGGCCTCATCCGTACGGAAATAAATAAATGTCATGACCCGCCTGAACAGAACATCAGTCACCAGCTTGATGCAATTGTGGACAGCTGATTCGGACACTCCTCAAAAATCCCCCACTGACCACTGGAAAGAGCCATAGAGTCATAGAGTCATAGAGGTCTACAGCACAGAAAAAGGCCCTTCGGCCCATCGAGTCTGTGCTGGTCAAACAAGTACCTAACTATTCTAATCCCATTTTCCAGCATTAGGCCCATTGCCTTGTAAGCCATGGCATCCAAATACTTCTTAAATGTTACGAGGGTTTCTGCCTATACCTCCCTTTCAGGCAGTGAGTTCCAAATTCCCACCACCCTCTGGGTGAAAAAATTCTTCCTCACATCCCCTCTAAACCTCCTACTCCTTACCTTAAATCTATACCCCCTGGTTATTGAACCCTCCAACAAGGGGAAAAGTTCCTTCCTGTCTACCTTATCTATGCCCCTCATAATACACCAGCCGGAGGCATAGAAGCTGAAGGCCACTGTGACCTTCAGAGCCTCTGACATGGGGTGTCCACCTACACAGTCGGAGCTGATCTCAGGCCCAATCATCTGACAAATGGAGGTCACAGTCTCCCTGGAGAGGCGGAGCCGCCTTTGGCATTGCACCTCGGACATAGTGAGGTAGCTGTATCACTGCCTGTGAACCCTGGATAGTGGTGTCTTCTGCACCCCTTATGTCTTGGACTACCAGCTGTCCCTGCGCCCCTTGTGTCTGCGCCTCTCTCCCGCAGGTCGCTCCCCTGGAAGCTGCATTTGGACACCTGGCCTCCTCTCCCTTCTGCCCCTCTCTTCCTCCTCAGAGGAGATGCCACCAGCGGAGACCCTAATCCCCATTACCAAGGTCACAGAAGGCTGTCGGGTGCCTGGAGGGTCAAAATCCTCCTTGGAACTTGGAGACACCAATGAGTCCTGAAATGAAGCCTAGATATGCTAAGAATGAAGCTCAGGACAGAGATGAAGCTGTCAAGTTCAAGTAAGCAACCAGCAGCAAACTATCTCCTAAACTCCTCACTACTCACACTGGCAATGCTGCTGACCATTTTTATCCCGCCCTTGGATGAGGTTTCGTTAAAAGTGGGCTGCCTGCCTGCCCGTTTTACCCGTGCGGTGAGCTCGAAATTGTGCAGGGCAATGTGAAACCAGGATCAATTGCCTTTTAAATGGCCTTAAGTGGCCTTTTAATTGTTGGTGGGCATGGCATCGACACCCGCGCACGCCCACAGGCCTGAAGATTGCTCACATGCGGGATGACTTCGGGACGCTCACCTGATGTCATCTCACACTATTTCATGTTCGTTTGGCTTGGGCATACACCCGCCCACAAGATGCAAAATTCTGACCATGGAATCCCTGACACCAGCAACACCAATCAGCGCTCCGCCAGTTTGACTAAAATGTTCATGGCCTTCACCCTTTACATCTTCATTTTTACCAACATTATACTTTCAAAATAATCTTTACTTTTAACTTTTTACTTCAAAAGGAATAAAAAAACAAAGCACTGGACTACACTAGCCTAAATTGTAAACCAATTTGTACTGGTGATGAACTGTGAGCTCACATTATACTGAAATACTCTAACTAAATGGACAAAAAAAACATAATTCTTCAACAGAATTGTTTACTTATTATCTAGTCACTTACAATCTTGTGAAAGGAAAACAAATCAAAGTTAATGATTTCAACTTTAAAGTCAGTTCAAAAAGTGAGAGGAGTGGTGTTGGATCCAGTGCCCTGGTTTGTTGGGGCTAAAGGATCCGGGTTGCACCCTTATTTCAGGCTGACCGAGTTGGTACCAAGACAGAGAAGATCTGAAGACCATTCTTAGAAGAAACACACTCTGTTTATTTACAAAAGGAACTCAGCAGCTACACTTGTGTGCTTACAACTCAAAACTTTGTCTTTACTTTTCAGACTCTAACTCAAGACTGCTGACTACAGAGGTAGCCCACGCTCCTCTGCTATTGGGTATCAAGATCATGTGATCTTACATTACAAGATTTGTCAAGTAGCCATGTGCAAAAGCTAAATGAGGGATGTGTACATTCTGGACTGAAATTTCTCACCATGTTTGAAAGTGGAAGGTGATCCCACTTCAGATGGTGGAAGGACACAGGGCAGCATAATCATTGTGATGCCCAATGTCTCTAATTGGTGTGGCAGCCTGCCTCCAAGAGTTGCCAGCTCAATCAAAGGGCCAGCAGCTTAGCAGTACCCCCACTGGCTGCAGCCATTGCTCAGGCCAAGGCTGCAGAGAGAAGGCACCTTGATGGTCAAGGCTCCCTTGAAGTGGACTAAGTGGGTTTGGAAGAAGCTGAGGCTGGACAAGCAGGCCCTGGTGACTGGGAGGAGGGGTTGTGAGGCACAGGCGGCGCAATTGCTACGGACACGGCCACGCTAGTCAGGGCTCTTTCCGTGGGCCATGGAGTGCCCAAAAAGAAGGCCCCCCCTCCACCCAACCAGAGCCTGCTGGGAGGCCACCCTGTTTCATCCAGCAGTTTTCCCATGCAACAGTGGACACCCCAATGTGGGCAAAATGGCTAGGCAGGAAGCTTCCCTTAATTGGCTGCTTAAGTGGTTCAACTGGGCTCTGAGTGAGTGGTGATCCATCACCTTGGCCGCCACTGGCAAAATGGCATGATGGCAACAGGAAGATTTGGGGCACTTCCCCTGATGTCTTCCTGTCCCATCTTGTCAGCCTTTCTGCCTCCCAATCTGCCACCAAAAGCCTTGTAAAATTCTGGCCTCTATTTAGTTTCCATAAGAGACATTGGCAAAGAATGCTGTGAAATTTTAATAGCACAATAAACAGATTTGAAACCTGAATCAAATTAATAGGAAAAAGCCCCAAAACCTCTGATAAGAATAAATTCCATAAAAATACAATTCCGTGATATTGAATTATTAGGTGTCAATAAGCCTCCCAATCATGAGTGTACACTTATGATTTTTAGTCTGAATGAAATTACATAGGATAATCAATCCCCTTTACAATCAATAACTAACTAGGTGGCTAGGGTCTGCTTTGGCTAGCTTGGTTTCCACAAGACTGCAAGTGGCTAGCATAGAAGGATCCAAACTTATCTTGCTATTTTTTTCCATATTGCAAGTAAAATAGCAATATTTCAATTATAAAGGCTACAAGGGATGTTATTAGGAGCTGGAACACTTTCACAGGTGTAATTATAATGTTGGGCCACACTTGGAATGGGAGGTATGGAAGTCACCATTATACGTACACAGTTGTGTGTGTTGGCTAACAAAAACAGAACTTGACCCCATTCAAACCAATTGGGCCTCAAAGCAGGCCACACATACCACTGAAGTTAAGTACACAATTCCTTCAGCTGTATATTGTGTTTCCAACTTGTGTGTTTGGAGGAAGAGTAGTGTTTGCTTGTTTTGGACTTGCTGTTATCAGAAAACGTATTAGTTTCACTTCTGGAATTGAAACTATACAAAAACGCTAATACAAAAGGTAAATTATGGTATCAGTCTCAACCAAGAACAGATAAATTTGCATCATGTCTGTTTTTGACACTTAAATCATAGGTTTTGATTTCATAGCAACTTTTTGCAACAAGATTCATGCGTACTTTTACTTTCTTGCTAACTCCATTTGAGGACTGTCATTCTTCTTATTTCACTGAACTAATTGCTTGTCAGGCATGGGATCTACTTGAAGAATTAAGGTCACTTGCCGCAGTGGAATGTATGGCAATTTATGACTGACTTTGTGCTTGCACTCTGAAGTTTGAATTCAGTGACTGTGGTCTTTGTGTCATGTCGAAAACATTTTTTCCTGACCCTAGAAGTATGTAGCACATTCCACAGATTGCCATAGCTCAGATAGATTGCTATTCATTTTCTCACATGAAACAGTGATATGTTTTTCTCCAGAGTAGTGAGAAACTCCCATCAGACTGGACAGCTTTTATTACACCTCCTGCTGATCATAGTTTCCCTTCACTGCTGCCCCCTTCCCAAATGTCTGCATCCATATTCAGAAGCAAGTAAATCGGGTAGGAGAAGAATTCCTGATGTTGGTTGCATTTTACAATTATCATTACATCCTTATTTTTAATGACTCCTCTGTTATCTTAGAAATGACTATTTTTCTTCATAGGAATCAGCAGAATACAGGCACATATGCATTTGATTTGGAAGGAGAAATAAACCACAAAATAAACACTTCCGGAAGTTACTCCCCCACGAAAATGCTGTGTCCTTTTTTCCATCTTCAAAAGTTTATGTTTGCTTGCAGACTATCATTGCTTTGTAGTTTAACTTTTGATTTAAATTTGATATCCAGTGTAGTTATTTTTTCTTTCCCTGTCTGCTTGATTGATGGCACTTCCTCCCCTCCCTTCTCCATATGCTTCTCTTCAGTCCTTTTTCCCTTATCCAGCTTTTTCATTTCTTGTATTTCCAGGCATTGATTTTAATTTCCTGTTTTTAATGTCCCTACCTCCAGTTACTACTCCAATGTCCTAGTTATTCCCTATTCGCTGAATAAATCCTGCTCACAATAAACAGGATTTTTAACTCATTCCTCCTCACCTACAAGCTGCAACTTGACAGAACCAGAAGAACCAGACTGGCCTATACATTTATATATATTTTTTTTTTACAGTAATTAATCTTGCAGATAAAACTGGCATGATTTGATATATATTTGAGGAATGTGGCACTTTGAGAGAAGCAATGTAGAGCACAGGCAATGGAAAGGTCAGTAACCATTTCCTTTTACTAACACAATAAAGAGGAAAAACAGAACAATAGCAGAAAAGTAAAAAAACAGACTTTGCATTTAAGCTAATGGATTTTAAGCAATTAGCACCCTTAATACAATTTCCCTCATTTCTAAATTATGTTTGTTTTCTTAAATAGCTGGCTAACAATTTGGCCAATATGTTATTGCTATACTTTATCTTAAGCAGTTATAATGTCCATTTTCACCTGAGGAAGCATCAACATTAACAAGTCCCTTATGTAAAATATGTTGGTTACCTCATCATAAAGATTCCCTATGTCCAATGGATGCTGGTCTCTAGGGATGGTAGGTTTCCCCGTGGTAATATCTTCTGTACTGATAGAAAGACCGCTGCTTTCCCCAGAGCCAGTAGCTAGGTAAAACAATCCAAACATGTTTAGGGAGAAAGCACACAGCCAGGGTGAAAGCCAAGCCATTTCCTCCCCTTCTCCTGACAGCCTTCTTCAAGTTGTTCTCCGGCTTTTTCTAGAGTCTGCTTGCTCCTCCTGCTTTGTAGCTTCAGTTGTTTTTATTCCCCCCTGTCTTCAATTGCCAGATGTGTCACTTTAAGGCAGTCTAATGACAGCCCTAAAAAAAATGCTTTCACTTCCTTTCCCAGCTTCTGCTCCGCTTTTTCCCCCAGAGGCTCCTCTTAAACAACGTACAGCTGGGTAGCGTTTGGAACAAACTCAGTCAAAAGAGATTTGTATTGCAGGAAAATCCCGCAGTTCTCATTCACCTTATCTCAATTTCATCAGGATACAGATTCAGTCTATATTCAGCTCTGGCTTTTTTCACATGTTCAGCTCTCCCTCATCTTCAGACCAATGGCCTCAGTCTCTCAGTTTGCTGCCCAAACCCACAGCCAAGAGTTTTGCAAATAGTCTACAGTTCACAGCAGCTTCCTGCCTGTATGTCTTCCAAATTTCTCCAGGTTATGCCATACAGGGGCTCACCAGATTAATGTAAAATAGAAAGTTGAAACTTATAAAGAGTCACAATTGTAAGAAATAGACAAAAAAGACAAAATGGATACAGAACTTTATTTTATTAGGCTTATAATCCTGCTTTCCAGAAAAAAAGCTATTCAGTTGAGCAGGAATGCTATGATAGTGTACTTCCTTCTCTAAGAATGAATAAATCCATAGAAAGGAGGAATTTTCCACAGATACAAAGAGTATTTTGTGAAACTAGCGAACAAGAGCCTCAGTGTATATAACATGTTACACAGAGGGAAATAACATCTAGCCAATACTGTAAGTTTGAGCATTCCCAGATTCTGTTTAATGATAATAATTTGGTTATATTTTGCAATATAGAGACAGATATAATGCAAGAAAAAACTCTTCCCTACTTGTATTCTTAAAAATGACAAGCTCTTCAAATAAAATCCCCTGGATAGCATTTGAGCTATATGTTAAAAAGCTGGATTTGCAACATTTCATGATTTTCCCTATAGCCATCTTCTGTTCTACATAACTTTACATACAATTTGGGCTCTGAAAGGAGGCAGTTAGTAATCCTAAATTTAAGAAGTTACTTACAATCATAAGAAATAAGAGCAGGCCTAAGCCTTTCAACTCATCGAGCCTACTCCGCCATTCTACATGACCATGGCTGATCAGATTGTGGCTTTAACTCCACTTTCCTGCCTGACTCCCTTGTCAATAAAAATTTGTCTAACTCCACCTTGAATATATTCAAAGACCCAGATTCCAAGAAGAGAATTCCAAAGACTATTGACCCTCTGAGAGAAGAAATTCCTCCTCATCTCTGTCTTAAATGGGGGACACCTTATTTTTAAACTGTTCTCCCTAGTTCTAGATCCCCTCACCAGAGGAAACATCCTCTCAGCATCCACCCTGTCACGCCCTCTCAGAATCTTATATGTTTCAATACAATCACCTTAGCCCAACATGCTCAGCCTTTCCTCAAAAGACAATCCTTTCACCCCAGGATTCAGCCAAGTGAGCTTTCTGTGAACTGCTTACAATGCACGTATATCCTTCCTTACCTAAGGAAACCAAAACTGTACACAGTACTCCAGGCCCTGTACAGCTGTAGCAAGACTTACCTTTATACTCCATCCCCCTTGCAATAAAGGCCAACATTCCATTTGCTTTCTTAATCACTTGATGTAGCTGCATGCTAACTTTCTGTGATTCATGTATAAAGGCACCCAGATCCCTCTGTACTGCAACATTCTGAAGCCACTCTTCATTTAAATAATATTCTGCTTTTCTATTCTTCCTGCCAAAGTGGACAACCTCGCATTTGCCCACATTATACTTCATCAGTCAATGTTTTGCCTACTCACTTAGCCTAACTATATCCCTTTGCAGACTCTTTGTATCTCCTCATAACTTGCTTTCCCACTGATCTTTATATCATCAGCACATTTGGCCATAATACTGTTGTTCCCTTCATCCAAGTCACTAATGTAGATTGTAAATCGTTGAGGCCCCAATATCGCCAAAAGGTGAGTTGCTACAGTTTTGTAAACAAAAAACTGCTGGTGCTGGAAATATGTGGGTTGGGCAGCACATTTGGAGAGAACAGGCCAGGAAATGTTTCATGTGTAGACCCTTTATCAGAATGTCATATCCACAAGGTACAGTAAGATTGATTAATGCCTTTTTACCCATCCCCGCACCCACCAGTAAAGGAACACAGGAATAGGAGTAGGCCATTTAGGCCCTTGAACTTGTCCTGTCATTCAATAAGACCTTAGCTGATCTGTGACCTAATTGCATATACTTGCCTTTTCCCCCATATTCCTTAATCTCTTTGCTTAACAGAAATCTATTAACTAAATCAACTAAATTAAATTCTGTACACATTAAAATCTTGAAGACTTTGTTCAAACCACCCATCTAAATTTCTAAATTCCAGGAAATAAAATTCTAGTTTGTGCAATTTTTTTTCTTAATTTAATCTTTGAATCCAGGTAGCATTCTGGAAAATCTAGGCTGCACAGCCTCCAAGACAAATATATCCATCCTAATGTGTGATGCACAAAACTCCTCACAATATTTCAAGCGGTCTAACCTGGGTTTGTACAGCTGAAGCATGACTTCTAATGCATTATATTCTAATACTCTAAATATAAAGGTCAGCATTCCATTAGCCTTCTTTAATTATTTTCTCTATCTGTTCATGATATTTTTATGAAACCCTGTAACATACTGTAATATTATAAACTGATTCCACAACAAAGCAGCCGATGGTAAAGATTTTTGGGAGCGAAAGTTCACTTGAAAGTAATGTTATCATCTATCTTGCTTCATGGTCATTTTGAAGCTGTAGAAGTATAATATACTAGCAGCAATTCTTCAAATATTATGGAATATAACTGCTGAAATATTAATGCTGGTAAATCAATCTTTTAAGAATTTTTGGGGCAGATCCAATTAATTTTAGCCTGGCAGAATTCCTAGAGGTTTATCTGGGATACCTAGGCCAAGGCTGGAATTTTCCCATTGGAGGGTGGAAGCAGGAATTGGAATTAACCTCGATATCATGAATCCACTTCTGTCCCAGTGGCGCCAATAGGTGGGGTTTTCATATCTTGGAAGGTGATATGGCCTGGAGTTGAGCCTGCCACTGGAAGCCTGAGGTGGAGGAGAGGTGAGCCAATGCCATGGCAAATGGGTTTAAAGGCCTACCTCCATTCCCAGAAACATCAGCCCCATTCCTCATTGCCATCAGAAGATCCTCCAAATGAAGTTAAACCTGCAGATCAGTATAAATGCCCCTTACCTTTACCGCCCGTACTCCTACCCTCCTCACACCACTGTTCCCCCCTCACCTCCCTTTACCTCCCTCATACCCCTACCCCCTTACTCCACTCATTCCCCCACCTCTACCCAGTATCTACTTCATAAACAGCATTTGTAAGCCCTAAAATAACATTTGGAATTCATTGAAAAGCTCATATATCTGTCAAAATAAACAAACACCCTTAAATAGGCAGTTATAAAAAGTATACTCTTCAGAATCCCATCAACTAACGTCACTTTGAACAACTATTAGCCAAGTTAGAAGTTCATAAATCTGTCAAAGCCATCAAATTCACTCAAATTCCCCAGGACAACTGAATAAACAAAGTATACACTTGAGGATTTATTAGTGCTTTTGAAGGCAGCCAAAAGCTCTTACATCAGTCAAAGCTTTCAAATAGCCGAACAGATGGCTGAGCTGGTCTACAAAAAGTGAATGAAAGCATTTTGTAGAGTTTAAACAATTAGCTTTAGATCTCACACTGGGCTAGCCTTTCAATATTGAACAATGCAGAAAAGCACTTGCTCCATTGGCTAATCTATTCTACAGCATCCAACGACTTCTACTTTTACAGTACTGTTCTTTCACTTGACAGCATGCCAATTGTCAGAAGTATTAACCTGGCAATCACATTATTTAATATGCACTTACATTTTCAAATTACACCACTGTCATCACTCGCTTTAGTAAACACAAATACAATTTAGGCTACAGCAGTTCATGATGAACTCACCTTTTACACTCTTCCTGCCTCCAATCCATGGTTCATGCCTCCATTCTGAGGGTGTGATTTAGTGGGGCTTCCAAAACGTGGCCACTTCCATGAAATTTCCAGAAGTTCTGAAATGCCCACTTCTACAACGGTGCCAGCAATTTCTAAACAGCAGCATATGAGGTTCCTGACCTGCCTTTTTTCCTATGATGCTAAGAATAACCAGGAATGGAAATGGAGGTGGGAATTCACTTTTGCATCCCAGTGGCCATTTTTTTTTACTGAATCCCATTCAATTTGGTCCTGCTTTGGGACCCCAAATTAGTTTGTAATTTGAGGGCAGAAAATAAATGCATTGAAAATCTATTTTTACCATCACCTTAGTGAAAAAAGGCTGAATGTATTATGGTGCTGAATGCAGGCATCATAGATTCATGCAGAGAATTTACTTATTGTTAAATAACCCTGTTACACATCTCATTATTGCAGCACATTATTCTGAAGGCTAATATATTCACACTTACATTATAACATTTTTGCAATCAGCAGCAAGAGGACAGCTTCAGGTGAACATATCAGTAATTTAAATTCTCCTAGCAGAAATACACACGAGTTCACCTGAATGTTCCAATGTACAATTTTAGCATGAAGATGAAGAGGTGCCATGCTGAAAGGTTATACTTAGACATGAATTTCAATTTCAGAGAAAAAAAAAATTATTTCCAGAAACAATGCAAGTAGTGACAGGGAAGTTACATCAATTAACCTTGGCTCAGTAACGGCACTTTTGCCCAAATGAGAAGGTCTTTGGGTCAAGCACCACTCCGAAAAGACCAGTAATACTGAGGTAGTACTGCACTGCCACAGATACATCATCCTTGTCATCATCTAACTCTTGTAATGCCAAGATTGGTGGCATGTACAGAGCCAAACTTTGAATTTTGAAATTTCTATTTCAGATAAAATGGGCAGAATATTACACTTGGTGTGCGGGCGCATGCTCAAGCGTAAAATGACGCGCGATGATGTCAGGCAAGCCTCTCGACATCATCACGCAGTCTCACAATATTTTGTTCGGCAGTCACGCGCCGGAGTCGGCTGCGCATCCGCCAACAATTCAAAAGCCTATTAAGACCATTAAGAAGCTAACTAAATTCACATTCATGCTGCCCGTCCAACCGAACGGTTGGCAGGCAGGCGAAAAGGCCAAGTGACCTTTACATTTTTTAGGAAACCTCATCCATGGGCGGGATAAGGTTTACTAAAGCAAATAAACATCAAATAAAAATTTTATTTTCGAATTAAAAACATGTCCCAGCTCATGTGACAGAGTCACATGAGGAGACATGTTTTATGGCAATTTTATTTTCTTTATATTTTTTTTAAATAGCGCTTCATCTCCCTGAGGCAGCTCCATGCGCCAGGGAGATTGAAGGACTTTTCGCGCGCATGTGCGAAGTTTGCGCTAGGCCTGCTTGCCCTCCTCTCTCCGCCTGCACAGACAGCGTTGAGTGCTGTTGCTCACACTCCACACTTGGTGGGCCTTAATTGTCCCTCCCACGTGAAATCGCGCGCCTGCGATCAGCTTCCCATCCGTCCCTGCCCAACCTCGCCGAGCACCCCCGCCAAGGGCAAAATCCTGCCCAATAGGATTTAAACAAAATAGAAAAAGTATATAAATAATGTTAATTGAATTTCCTAGGTCACAGTATTATCATTTAGTTAGCTGAATGACTGTCTGGAATATTTTTCTGTTTCCACTCAGCTTTTTATTTCAAAATTATTAGAAGAAAAGCTAGAGGAAAATTTCAAAAGCTTTATTCTGGTGAAGGTTTTATATTAAGTGTTTTGTTATAAAACAGTGGTTGTTTGTGAGAGCAATAATCTAGAGTGTACTGATTACACACCTATTCTTTAAATATCAGAACACCTGTGAAGCTTGGAGACAGTGGCCTGGAAAATCCTGAGGCGCTGCATGAGCAGCATAAGTGCAGCAGACCAGAATGCCCATCAAAGGCTGAAATCATCCAAATACCAGGGATAAGATCAATTTTACAGCTGAGGGGGACTTGAGCACCTGCAGGAATGCATCATTGGCGCCGTGCCAGCTCAAGCCCTTTCACCCTCCCAAGAGTGGAGGCCCAACTGAGCCAGAAATATTATATTTTATAAACAACTTCTGTGCATCGAATAGAGAAGATAATCTATCTCTCCTTTTGTGTTCAGTCTTAACAGGCATTTGGCATTCTATAAAATGTTTTTGCTGCAGAAATATGAGCAATGTGACTCCGCGGGACGAGAAAAAATGCAACTTCACCTTTTCTATGAATTCACTTTAGTCTGCGTTACCAAATAAATAATTGGTTTTGCTGACTAATACAAATAAAAATGTTTGTCTTTCCTCATCAATTTATGTAATGCAGAAAATCTTATTTTCTTAATGAATCTCTTCTCTAAAATCTGTGGTGATACTTCAAAAATTCTCTTTAAAGTGACAGACCTAGAGTTCCAAATCCCATTTTCAAATATGCACATCCACTCATGCATAATTCTGCACATGTTCCTCTGGGGAGTCATTTAATAATCAAAAACTGTTTTTTTCTCACAGTGGACATGAGGGAAATGCACAGGTTGTCTTTAGTTCCCCCCAAAAAGAAATGAGTCCTTATTGCATTGATCGCTTAAAGCCAGACCCTGCCAAAAGAAAATAATTTGTTTAACCAGATATGCATGTCTCTTAGAATTGAGTTTTGCCATTTTGTCTAATAAATGGCAGCTCCATTTATCCACGTTTCAGCCTACTACCTATTGAGGTATTGCCATCCTGCTGGGTCAGGGCAGATCCTCACCCACTGTGGCAATATTGCTTTGTTCTGGAGATCTGAAAATAAGTCAAGGGACCTGGCAGAATTTTCATTTCGGCGTGCGGGGGCAGGCCCAACATGCCGACGTGTAAAATGAATTTTCTTTTCGGCGTGCGTCCCGATGTCACTGTGCATCATTCAGATCTTTCGTTCAGCGGGCGTGCGCCAGATGCGGCTGTGCACCCGCCGAACTGTCAAAGGCCCGTTAAGGCCAATAAAATACAAATTAGGATAATTAACAGGACTGCCCATCCAACCTTGGCGGGCAGGCGAAGAGCCCAAGCGGCCTTCGCGTTTTTCAGGAAACCTCATCCATTAAATAGATAAATAACTTTTTCACATTTCATAGACATGTCCCAGCTCATGTGACACTATCGCATGAGGGGGGATGTCTAAATAATTTTTATGTTTCTTTATTGAAAAATCTCAATATGTACTTAATCTCCCTGAGGCAGCTCCGTGCCTCAGGGAGATTTCTGCGCTCTTTCACACGCATGTGTGAAAGAGCGCAGGCCCCGAATCTCCTTCTTCCCCCCCGCCCACACAGGTAGCGCTGAGCGCTACCAACCATGCGTCACGCTGGGCGGGCCTTAATTGGTCCACCCACGTAAAATGGTGGTGCGCTGCCGATTGTGGGCGGTGATCGGCTTTGTGCCCGCCCATGCCTGCTCCTGACTGGCCCGTCCCTATGTTTTGTACTCATTATTCTTTTGACTATTTTAATTCACAGAAAGGATTCTTTTTATTCTTATCTAACCTAAATCAACAGGATGGTAAGAGATAAAGGAGACTAATGTCTTTGATCACAAGTTCCTTTCTTATTGTACTTCTACAACAGTCTCACAGTAATACTAAGGGCATCTAGGACTGAGATTTTTAGGACTCTCAGCAATTGGAGGGTTGGTCCTCAACATCCCATAGTGTAGCTGAGGCACTATCATTAAGTGGACTGCAAAGTTACTTCGATACTTTTTGTGATGATAAAGATGCCAAGGGATATAGGGTTGCTATGGGTGATTGGCGATCAGGGACCAGTTGCAAGAACTTCTCTAATCAAGGTGCATGAAGGAGCAATCTCAGGGCGCCAAACGCACCAAAGGCAGACATTAAGTTATGCAATTTAATTCAGCTTTCATAAATCAAAGTACATGACAGAAAAATATAATCTGGGTTACATCAAAGCAGTATGCTGCCAGCTAGCAGAGGATAGAAAACCAAATAGTAAATGAAAAGCATCAGCAGCTTATTCTACCTGGAATCTGTTGGCTATTAGATTGTCATGGGCCTGTCTGCTGCATTGTACCCTTGCAAGTGCTTCTGCCATGTGCCTCTGTGACACCCTGGCCCTCGTAATCAGCATCCATACAATGCCCTCATCATTGGAGGAGATATCTCAGTACTCCATATCTCCCTCTGCAAAGATATCACCCCCTTTGCAGCACAAAGTTGTGGAGGGTGGAGCAGATAACAATGATCTGGGACACTTTCTGTGGGGAGTACTGGAATGCCCTGCCTGAGTGGTCCAAACATTTAAATGTCATCTTTAAGAGGTCTACTGTCTGCACAATGGTGGCCCTTGTTGAGGCATGTGCAACTTTGTAGCTCTTTTTAGCGGCACTCTGCGGACATCATCAGCCAAGCCTACTGGGGGTATCCCTTGTCCCCAAAGAGACAGCCCTGCAATTGCTAAGATCCTTCAAAGACTTGTAGCACCTGAGAGCGGATCGGAATGTAGACATCATGAGAGCTCCCTGGGAACCAAGCACAAACATGCAGGATTTGTCTTGTGTGTTCAAATATCAAGCTGCATGTTCAAAGAGTGGAAGCATTTCCTGTTGATGAATGTGACTAACTGATTCCTGGCAGCTTTCAGTGTGTGCAGTCAATACTCCTTGCACTTGTGGGAAATTTGTAAATGCTGCAAACCCCAATGTTCTCACTGCTTGGCTCTTGGGATCTAGACCGAATTGAACAAATTGGCGCGCTCTTCTAAAGACAGCATCTGTTACCTCCCAAGGTACTATGTGTCGCTGACTGGGAGATGCTGCACAGGTCCCCAGTAGAGCCCTGGAAGAGAATATTGGGCAGTAGTGACCTTTAATGTCACTGGCATGGGGTCGCCTCCAAGTCCTTGTGGGTGCAAATCTTCATGGAGAAGCTGGCAGAGGTGAGCAACCACATTCTGGAACATCCTAAAGCACCTCTGGCATTGCCATACGTTCATCTGCAGGGTAGCTGGACCACCTGTGATATACGTGAGTTCGGGCCAATGCTCACCATCGCACTGGTCCCTGGTCACCAGCATCCTGATCTTCTGGAGGCCCTGCTTTCTTGATGCCCATGCCATTGCTCCTCCAGGCCCTGTGCCAACCTGTGCCATTCCCTCCTTCTCCTCATCTGGACAAGAGCCAGTGGAAAGGTAGGGTTGCCTGGAGCCTGCATCATCTAGGCCTCAGTGGATCTGTAAATAAATTGCAGAAATCAATCTAGTGAACATATGCTTTGTAGAATTAGCCACTATCTCTGAGCCTCAAAGCTAATATTAAACCCTGTGCCTGGCTTCCATCTAGACATGGTACCCCCCACCCCACTCCTTCCAGGTGAAGGCCACATATGAGTGTTCCTCCTGTTTATACAAGGCTTTTCATGGAGATATTGCACGTTGACTGGGGTAATGACATGTGTGAGAACCCGCCCTCAGACACTATTCAGCTTGCCTCCATTACCCTTGAGACTCTACAGAGAGACCATTGACTTGGCATGAGAGAAAGCCTTATCACATAAGCCCTTGTCAGCCATGACCATTCGCCCTGGAGAATGGAGGTTTTGAATTTGGGGTTTGTTGCCGTCCACCAGCCATGCCCCTTGGAGGCATCTACCTCTCTCCCTTCCTCCCTCCCTCCCTTGTTTCATCCCTGTCTCTGATAGCAGCAAATGGCAAATTGCACAGAATGTACAGCAGCTCCAGACCTTGGTAGGTTCCCGCTGGACTGTGACCCATTAGTCATGGAGCAATGCTGGTTTATTGGGGGTTGGAACTTCGAGAGCAGAACTTAGCTGAGCTTGGTTCTCCATGGAGTGGACTAATAATTCATAGGGTGCCCCTTTGCTCAGACCAAAAAACAAGGCATTAACTCCTCCAACTCATAAAGAGACTCCTCCCATACCGAATGCTTGAGAGGTTTTATGAACTGCACAACAACCTTGAGAGCTTCTGCATGGTGTGTGTCTGTTTTGCCAATGTGCCAAGCACCTTCTACCCTCCCCCTGTTACCCACCAGATTCCCTCCATCATCCTCCACAATCACCGCTTTGTCATTCCTCTCCCTCCTGTAATCATTTAACCTCACCCAGTTACCCTGGACCCAATTATCATTTATGTGGACATGCCTGCTCTCCCCCCGTTCCCATAATTGTCGAGGTGTCCATGCTCCTCCGGACCCTGACCCCTCCTGTTCTTGAGGCCAGCTTTACTCTGACTTTCCGCTACTCTCCCATGGGACCATCCACTATCCGCCCATGAGCCGAGCACCCCTTCCACCCGACCTGATCCAACTCCCTCCTTTGACTGTGACTATACCCTCTGACTCCTAGTACCCTCATTCAAACACTCAGGACCAAATTCTTGAGCACATGGACCATGGGGCAGAATTTTCTGCCTGTTGGGCGAGCGGTGCGGGAGCGGACACAGGCAGGCGTTTGCCCGATTGGCGCCCCCGATCGGGTCCGTGCCGCTATTTTATGTGGGCGGGTCAATTAAGGCCTGCCCAGCGTGACTCGCACCTGGAAGCACTGTGCGCTCCTTGTGTGGGCGCAGGGGGTTGGTTGCCTGAGTCGGGAGTGCGCTTTTTTGCGCATGCACGCAAAAGAGCCCAGAAATCTCCCTGAGGCAGAGAGCTGCCTCAGGGAGATTAATTTGAGTGTGAAAAACAGAAAAAAAGATTTTAAAAAAATATTCAGATGAGTCCCCTCATGTAAAACTATCACATGAGCTTGGACATGTGCACTAGTTTCATTAAAAAAAAATTTCAAAATTTAAAATCATTCATGAAACCTCATCCTGCCCATGGATGAAGTTTCATGAAAAATGCGAAGGCCGCCTGAGGTCTTTGCCTGCCCGCCAATCTTAAGGTTGGACGGGCAGCTCCATTAATTATTTTAATTGACAGTTGATTGGCCTTAATAGGCCCTTGACAGTTCAGCGGGCGCGCACCCAAGTTGATAGCGTGCCCGCTGAACTGAAAGCCTGAATAATGCGCCGTGACGTCGGGACACATGCCCGACATCACCACACTTTATTTTATGCCTTGGCGACCGGGCCCCACCCCCACTTGCCGAGCCAAAGGTTCAGCCTATGCACTTTAGACCCATCAATCTACAATGCTCACTGACAGAGGCCATCCACCTCCGTAAAATGAAATCAAGGCATGTATTACATGTTTAGCCTCCTAAACAAACCCTGGACAGTCTTGCTTCCTTCCCTGGATACCCTCCTAAACATGCTCCGGTACAGTCTGGCTTTTTATTTCCGGGCAACCCTCCCACCCTTTCTCGCTTAACCTGCCTCCCCTGTCCAGCCTTCGCTCAGCTTGGACAATGGCCACTCGATCTCAATCAACAGGCTGTTATTTCTAAGCGGTCCCCAAGAAGGCCAAAACAGTGGCTGCTCACTTCAAAGTCCAGAAAGAATCGACCTCACCAGGTGCGTGCTGTTTATATGCAGTCGTAAGTGCGAACATTCAAATTTCTCGCTGGCAGAGAACTTAATTTGGAAGGGCCACTTAATTCTGGCTGGCTGGCCTTTTAAAGAGCATGCATGACATGGAAATACATGCAAAAAAGGCTTTCCCAACACTGGTCATTGGGCAGCTCGACCCGCCTTTGAAATCCCCAGAGCTCAATTGCAAAAGATCATTCCACCATCAGGAAACTGATTTTTGGCCTCCTGCCAAATTAAGTTCACCCACTCACCAAGCTTGCCACCACAGGCAGGCTTGGAAGATCCTGGCCACTGAATCTGAAGCCCTATTTTAAATTGGTATGAATTGAATCCCCTTTGCGTTCATTCAAGGTAATGGGATGACAAACTCATTCCTGATTTTGAACTATGACTCAAATTACTTTGGACATTAAATATCAGAAGACACATTCACCAGAGCAAAATATCATATTCTTCCTCAAAAGAAACAAATTGCTAATCAAATCAACTGCATAACAAAGTTTCGGGCACCCGTGCTAATAATTTTAATTGTAGTACCACAACCTGTTAAAAGCTGCAATATAACATATGTAGTTTCTACAACAGAATAGTTATTATGTGGTACAATATTAGTTACAAGCATACTCATGTGTTTATATCAAATCCTCCTGATCACTATTTTACTCCAGTTATTAGAAAAGTATTAGTATCATTGTGAAGCTAATGGACAACAGGAATTTTATGTGCGTGCCTTGACATGCCCATTATCACACGATATGATTTTTCAACCTACATGCCAAAGCATCACCCTGGCACATTTGAACTAGCATATAATTGAACAAATGGTAAGTTACTCATCCAAGACCTGTATGTTAACAAAATCGAAGTGATTTCAAAGCCAGTGGTAAAGAGATTACAAAGAACTACTGAATGCAGAGTAAAACTTAATGTATGCAAGTGGTGAAAGGAAGCTGCTAATAACAAAAATAATAAATGAATATTCATGCAGGATGCTATGTGACCTTAATAAAAATTTCAAAGATGAAAGATCTCCTTGTTTCTGCCGAACTGACAGCATGTTCTGAACTAAAAATAAATGAAGTGAATGACTGTATGAATTGGGCCAGTTATTGAAGAATTTGAGGTACAGACTGTACAGCACTGAGTCCTGTTTGTTATCTGACTTTGAATATTTCCAGTGAAAATTATAAGTTTTAAAAAATATATCTTTGCTTTTCCTGACTTTTATGGTAATTACCACAATGTCCAGGAAGGATGTAAAGTCCAGGCTATGGATTTCTCAAGCCTATTATTAATTTAAGTGCATGTTTGGTCAACAGCTAGTGAGTTTTGGTGGGCAAATTGCTCCTGCACATAGGGAAAAAAAAGCCTGATTTTAACTCTGGGACATTTTTTGAATGGGTGAGACGTGGTATGAGTTAGAACATTATTACAGCCACATGAGGAGAGATAAAAATGGCTCCCATAGCCTACCACTCCAAGTCTGACCATAACTGGGTTTATTTGTGAATTTGTAAGGACAAAGGCATTTACTCAATGTCTGTGGTTAACCATTTACATGCTGATTGCAAAGAAACTAGTCTGGCAGGCCTCTCGAGTTTAAAACAAAAAGGGGGTGGTTTTTTTTTAGTTAAAAACCCACCCAGAGAAAAATACAAAATTATTTAAAAAGGTAAACCCGTTTCTGACCTTTGCAACACACCCACCCACACACACCGACACATACACACACACACAGGCACACATATATGCAGAATTGCAAGTTATACAGTAGGTAGTTACTTTCTTAGCCAAATTAAAGTTCAATACAAAAAGAAAAACGATAGAATTCACTGTTTATAAAGTCCTTTGCTGGTTTCTGTGGCTGTGGCAATTTTTCTCCGTGATGATCTTAAAGATCCAGGAGTTTAAGCCTGTGTAAAACTGGAATTGCCAGAGATAATTTATTTTTAAAACGTAATCTGTCTTTTCTAGAAGTTGATGATTTTTACACCTGAGGGTCCGTTTGATGGAAATTCCGGATGTGCCGGATTTTTAAATAATAACCTTCACTGCTACTGGTTCAAAATCCTGGAATTCCCTCCCTAACAGCACTGTGGATGTACCTACATCACATGGACTGCAGTGGTTCAAGAAGGCAGCTCACCATCACCTTCGCAGGGCAATTAGTGATGGGCAATAAATGCTGGCTTAACCAGCAACGCCCACATCCCATAAATGAATAAAAAAAGCATAGTGGCTCTCAGTCTCTGATTGCTAGCCTGGTCTGTTCTGATCAGTTTTAACCCCACGCTGCACATGTCTATAATCTGTGAATTTATTAGCTCAAACCCAGGCACTTTTCCAAGTATGATTTTGAGGAGGTTAGTGGGCTATAATTTGATTTTTATCTCTATAAGAATTCTGGACTGGTGCTGGCACTTCACCTTTGGTGAATTTTCCATCAACACTACTGGACTGGTTGAAGTTTAAAACTTGGTCTGTTTCATTTTGTTTACCAGTGGTTAACCCTGCATGGGTTTTGTGGATATTTCCCTAATGTGTTCCACAAGTGTCGTTTGTTTTGGGATATATTCCTTCCCTTTCCTCCTTTGTTTTGGGAATGGACTTTACCCAAACCTGTCCCATGCCCACTGGAAGGTTACTGCCCCTGAATAGATGGCCAGCTCTTGCTGTACTCCCCAGTGGCTCTTCAATTGAGTGGGGCATCACCCTCACTCTTTCTTGGTTTATTTGGAACTTCCCTGGTCCCCACTTAAATCTACCATGAACGAGTCTTCCAACAAATCACCGGCTCTCTTCTTTCATCTTTTTAAACCTTTACGGGCCCTTCAAGGACCTCTTTTACTTCCACTGGCCTAGCTTCGGCCTTTTAACTTCCTCGGTTTCTATCTTGACTCATTTTACTCCTACGGGCCTGGCATCAGTCTTTTTAAACATCAAGTGGCTCTCCCCGAGACACTCCAATGCTCATAAGTTCTATTGCCCCCCTGTAGGCCTTTCAAGCTTCCCTTGGTTCCCTGCACCTTGGCAGATCCCTGTTACCTTTCTCCAGCCTCTCTGAACTGCCCCTGACTTTTCGGGCATACTGTTCTCCAGCTTGCCTTGGCAGCCTTTACCCCCCCTACGCCATTCATGTAGTCTTAATTCCTTTTCTTGCTGTCTTCTTTGGTAAGCTTGCTCTCTCTCCCTTTCTGTTTTTCTTTCCTTCTCGCTTTCCAATGCTTGGAGTTTTAGATCTAGTCTGTTTTATCTGCATTTCTGCTAAAGCTTTGTTTTCTTTTTCACTTTTCTCAGGTTTTAAATCCAATTCTCTGGCAACCAGTTTTAACATTTCAAATCTCCTGGCTTTTGGGCGAAAGTCTAAATTCAACTCTTTCGCTACACTTTTCAGCTCCCTGAGGGACAGGACCTTTAAATCCTCAAAAGTAATTTTCACCTGTTCTAGAAAAGGCACTGGCTTTCAATTTGGACATTTTGTTAGTACTGTAGCACTGTACACAAGAAAGCCTGGACTGGTTTTTTAATTTTATGTGTAGGGATTAACTTATTTCCCACATCTAATTGCTCTCGTTGCCTTTTGATTCAAATCGTGGATGTAAGCCCCCATATTTCTGTTATAGCCATGTGAAGAGGGGTAGAAAAATGACTCTTCTATCCAACCACCCCAGGTATGGCTGGAACAGGCTTTTTTTTGTGAATTTGTAAGGATGAAGATATTTACTCATTGGGCAACATTTTCCCCCCGTTGGCGGGGGTAGGGGGGGGTGTGTGCAGGAATGGGCGGGCGTGGGCGGGTTCCCAATCTGCGCCCCCAGTTGGGGGTGTGCCGCCATTTTATATGGGCGGGCCAACCAAGGCGACATCCGCCAGGAACCTGTGCTGGTGGGGGGAGATTCCCTGAGCCAGGCGTGCGCTCCTTCACGCATGCGCGCGGAAGAGCGCACAGGTCTCCCTGAGGCAAAGCGCTGCCTCAGGGAGATCAGCTCAGATTTGAAACTTCGAATAAAGATGAGAAAATTTTTTTGCTGTCATGACCCCTCGTGTGACACTGTCACTTGAGTTAGACATGTCCATAACTTTTATTTTGAAATGTTCTGAGATTTTTAAATCACTTTTGAAACCTCATCCTGCCCGTGGATGAGGTTTCACGCTTTTTCAGAAGCCCACCAGGGCTCCCGGCCTGCCCGCCAACCTTAAGGTTGGACGGGCAGGTCCATTAATGATTTCAATTACTTTTTTAATGGCCGTAATAGCCCGCCGACCTGAAAATCTAAATGACGCGGGGTGACGTTGGAACACATGCTCGACCTCACCCCGTGTCATTTTACGCATTGGCGAGCGGGCCCTGCCCTCGCTCACCGAACAGAAGATTCTGCCATTATCAGTGCTTAAACATTTACGTCCTGATTGCAAAAAAACTATTCTGGGAGGCTTTCTTGAGTTTAAAACATAAAGGGTTTGGTTTTTACTGAGTTAAAAACCCACCCAGGTAAAGATATAAAGATATTTAAAAAGGTAAACCTGTGTCCGATCTTCGCAATACACACACGCACACACACACGGACATGCAGAATTGTAAGTTATACAGCAGGCAGGTACTTTCTTAGCCAAATTAACGTTCAGTGCAAAATAAAAAGAGAGTTTGCTGTTATAAGCTGGTATCTGTGACTGCGACAAGTTTTCTCCATGGTGATCCTGAAACTCCAGGATTTGAAGCACATGTAAAACTGCAATTGCCAGAGACAGTTTATTTTTAAAACGTAATCCATCTTTTCCAGAAGACAATGATTTTTGCACCTGAGATTCCGTTCAATGGAAATTTACTATCTCTGGGCTGGATTTTTAAACTGTAACTGAGATAGGTTCTTATCTTGGGAGAGAAGGGGAAGAGGGAAAGCATTACTGCCTCCCCTTGGCAGCTTTTTCCCAGACTACTGTTTAGCAGCTTATGTGCTGTATTAAAAGACACGCAGAAAAATGGTTACTCCAGTCACATGTCCTCCCTCCCCATAATGATTTCAGGAGATATTTTCATAGCTCATGTCTGAAACCACCAGGACTATTATTTTATGGCCAAGGTGATTAGGTTCCATAATGTCCCTGCCATTGACTTCTGAATGATGCATTATCCACCTTGATGAAATAAGAAGGACACCTTTTCATATAGCTATTGTCCTGGTAGATTTTTTGTCTTTGGTTGAGAGGTAGCATTATAGAAATACAAATGTGAAGTCCAGTACAGTTTCAGTAAATCTTTCGAAGAGGTTCTTGACATCAGCACATGTGAAATTCCATGAAGATATCTGGGCACATATTAGTTGTATTCTAAATTAGAATCTTCCGGAAAACTGGTCAACTCATAATACCAGGCATCAGGTGACTTGTGACAGCCATCTTAATTCAGTGTGCTTGCTTGCTTTGTTTTTAAAGTCCCTTTTAAACAATTCAATATATGTTTGATCAGCCGATGAAATTACAGAATAATATCACTCATTCACAAGTCACATCATCGTGACCACATCACCTCCAGAAAATAAGGCCTTGATATTTTGGGCTAGAAATTTGGCACCATAGTGCCCGGGCGTGCAGCAATTTGGGTGCCATTTTATGTCCAAAATAGCATCCAGACCCGACACAAACAATTGAGATACTGGCCGTGCTAGGTACCATTTAGCTAAAGGCCAAAGAAGAGGTATCATTTAACCATGTCAGAAACAGGCATTAACCTATAAACATACATAATTAAGGGGCTAATGTCTGCTTCTGCTCACTTTTGCAACTTTGCTTTGATCCTGAGGCAACCAACCAGCATTAGAGCTTTTTATCTCCTAGAAAACCTACAATAAGGCAACAAAATTTCTTAAAGGGCAGTTCTCACCTTAATCACTGCTTCTTCTGATCTTAAGATCTCTGACCTCACTCCCGACCTGATCTCCTAGCACTCCAGACACCACAGCACACCTAACACCCAACAATACTGCTGATACCAGCAATCCTCCTCCTAATTCATCTCGTAACCCTTCTTTCCCCAGTTGGCAGCCCTCCTGATCCCCCCTCAAAAATACTATAGGTCCCCACGATCATTTTTCCCAATCTCTGACAGCACCTCAGGCTCAGCCATTCTTCCTTCAGACCACCATGATTTTACCCAATTACTTACTTGAACGTTGGTGCACAAACTAACTCGGGCTCCTGCTGCTGCACCTGCTACATAATCATGAGCTCTGAGCCCTAAAATTTCTGATTTCTTGAACTCACTATTTGAGTTCAGGCTGCTGACACTCTCTGGATGAGGTGCCCAGGCATGAACGCTGTTGAATTTCTAATCTTTAATGCCTGGGACCACATTTACAACAAGTCACTTGACTTCCAACCTGCTCTGGGCAGCAAAGTATGGTTTTGAGCCCACTGACAACAAGTAGGTAGCAAGATTGGCCAGCTGATGATCCCTGAAAGGGAGAGTAGTGAGTCCACAGCAGGGAAACAGTAAACTTTAATTGCACAGTGCAGAGATGCATTATTCCTGCTCCTCCTTGTGCCACAGGGAAGGTTTAATTTTAAATTTAAAATATATATTTTCATTCAGGTCTGTTGCAGATCTTTTCTACTGTATTAATTTGGCTCAGGCATACTTACTGCTGTCATTGTGATCTGACACACATACACTAACAAGGATGCCACCAGCTTTGGGTGGTTTCCTTGCCAAATGCAAAATCGGAAATCGTTGATTCCAGGGCAGGTAGGTAACCTGGGTGACTTAAAACATTCATTCCACTTAAGAGTCGGGTTATTTTGCTTGAACAGGTCCAGCACTGGGACCAGTTCTCCATCATCTAATTTAGATCATTAAATATGGGATTCAAACTTAGGCCCAACAACCTACCAGGAATCTACCAATCGAGCAGTTACTCTTTAATTAGTTTTGTCAAATTTCTGTAAAGCCGCCTATATTGGCACATACTTTAGTTACATAAGACACCTTCTATGTGCCTTTTTACATTGGGAAGAAGCATTAAGCTATGAAGAATAGATGAATTTTCCTAAACCAATAGAAGAGTTGGGGCATTATTATATACAAGCAATGTATTAAAAGTGTTTCTTTTGAGACATGCTCAAAAATCCTTATCTTGAATCATTTAATCAAAAATATGCCTGTATACATGTTAGAAATCCATTCCAATCTCAACTTTAGACGATTGCAGGCTTCTGACATGATTGGGAACTTCAAAGCTATGCTGATTGAATTAAAAATTCCTAATTTTACTGAATGTTTCCTAAAGCCCCAGTACAGAAGGCACATTGTTTGCTGTTTCAGTTTAAAGGTTAAGAATGTCCCTGAATGATACTTCTGTGTAATTAAGGGCTCTCCATAAAATTAATATAATTATCCCATGCTCTGGGCCTATATTGCAGTTTGAAAATAAATAAGCAAAAATTGCGAAACAAAATTATACTTTTATTATGGAATGCATGGTATCCCTTTTTTAAAAAGTCAAATAATTGAAATTCCCTGACCACCTTCTTCATATTAGCAAACAACTTGGTGCTTACTGTATCATACCACCATTAAAATAGTTGTAGAACTGAGTGCAGTCATTTTCAAAATTCTAAATTGCTAATGCAACAAAGACAATAAACATCTGATGATGAACTGATCTATGTTTAACTAGAGTAACTCTGATATAGCCCTCTCTGCATAGCTTGAGGTTTAACACAGCTTTGCCAGCTCTCTATGCATCTTTGATCATTCTGTCCAAAAGCTTTTATCTCCAACCCTATCCAGCTGTGTGTTCGAAACTGGAGCAGCAGTTGAGTTTGACTCAATGAATATGCAATAGTTTCCCTGATACTTCACTAATTGTGGAAAACCTAAACATGGATGGTGAGAGTGCTACTCAATTGCGTATCACGTTTCCATTTGGTTAGCTTTGTGCAGCTGAATTGATGGCATTTTGAAAAAAAAAGACTAGAGCAGACATAATATTTGATTTTTTTTCACTCAATCTACCATTCCCTGAAATATTAGATGTTTTCCGTGCTTACTAGTTGATGAGTTGACATCCTGTAATCACTCACCCTGTGAGATCATCTTTTCCTGTTGGAACAGTTTGTCACATGGAGTTTAAAAAAACTTCTAATCAACAAGAAGCTATGCAGTTTAAACAGGGTTTATCCCTCATACTGGAGCAGCATTATGAAATTCGATTCAAATGAGGCACACACAAAGGTTGGATTCCAAACTTGTTGTCTGGCTTCAACCTTCAAAAGCCTGCAATTTTCAATTATGAAAGTAAAATAACAGAAATGTATGGACTGGCAAGCTCAGCAGTGAAAAAAAACCACGGCCTATGTTTTTTTTATTCATTCATGGGATGTGGGTGTCACTGGCTTGGCCAGCATTTATTGCTCATCCCTAATTGCCCTTGTTCAGGGAGTATTTAAGAGTCAACCACTTGCTGTGTGTCTGGAGTCACTTATAGGCCAGACCAGGTAGGGAAAGCAGATTTCTTTCCCTAAGGGACATTAGTGAACCTGGTGGTTTTTTTATGGCAAGCAACAATGGCTTCATGGTCATCACCAAACTTCTTAATTCCAGATTTTATTGAATTCAAATTCCAGCATCTGCCATGGTGGGATTCAAACCCAGACCCCCAGGTATACTATACCTCTGGAATACTAGCCCAGTGACAATACCAATATGCCACCACCTCAGAGCCCCACTTATTTTTGCAAAACTAACAACATTTTTCAGGGGGAAAGTTTTGATTTGGGTCAGCATATTTTTTGAGTTATTTACTTCCTTGGGGTCGATATTGAATATTTTACTCATTAAGCTGATGGATATTTTGTGTAAAAAGAAATGATTTTACACTTTCTTAAAATATTTAGTGGCACAACAGGTGCTGTTAGAGACAAATGAAACAAGACATTGGGCAGGGTAATAATAGAGAAGGATGAAAAATTGAACAGTAAGTTTATTGCTCTAGGCTAAACTTCTCTTTTCCCGTCTCTGCTGGGGCCACTGCTGGTTGCCCCATTTCAACCTACCACATGACCCCCAGCCCCACGCACACCCCAACCCATCTTTGGCCTGCCCTCCCTGTGACTGTGTTAGGCCTGGGATAGGCTATGCTCTAAAAATGTATCTCTGGTGAGAAAAACATAGTGGAGGCTGGATTTTGATGCAATTTGGCTCTCAAGCACATACTTACCATGGCTTAGGAAGCTGCAACAGATGGCTTCAGGGCATTCCTCCACTTAGGGTCTCTCACTACCTCTTCTGGTGCTGTAACACTGCTTGATATTCAACTTTTACATTTATGTGTTCCCTTTGACTGTGAATTCCTCTGACTGCGAATCCCATTGCAAGCCCATCATGCAAGGGTAATGTACCCCAAAATGAAAAAATGCCCTAGGGTTGCAGTGATGTCAGGTGTGGCCAGTAGTCCTGCCCCACAAAAACACATCTGAAGAGGAAAATCCAACTGATGTCTGAAAAAAGTTACAGATGATGACTAACTTTGTATTAAAATTTCTGCCTAAAAAGCACAGATTCATATAAATTTCTGCTGGCAAGCTAAGTGGTTGAAACTTTGTTGTAGATTCTCTGTTTGGGCCTTTGGACTTCAGAATGTTAAGGGACAGCTCCTTTTTTCCTAGTGTAATCCTGATGTTTGGCATAAACTTTAATTCTAGCGCTACTGTGGCCATAATCTAACCGTTAGTGGATTCCAACATGGGATGCTCCATACTCCGGTCCACTTGTCTGCAAAATTTTGGACTTTCTTTTATTTATTTCATCCATGGGATGTGCACTTTGTTCGCAAGGCCAGTATTTATTGCCCATTCCTAATTGCCCTTGAGAAGGTGATGGTAAGCCATCTTCTTGAACTGCTGGAGATCATGTGATGTAGGTACACCCACAGTGCTGTGAGGGAGGAAATTCCAGGGATTAAAGTAGCAACAGGGAAGGAATGATGATATAGTTCCAAGTCAGAATGGTGTGTGACTTGGAGGGGAACATGGTGTTCCCATGTGTCTGCTGCCCTTGTCCTTCTAGGTAGTAGAATCTGTGGATTTGGAAGGTGCTGGCTAAGGAGGCTTGGTAGCTTCACAGAATCACAGAATTGTTACAGTGCAGGAGGCCGCCATTCGGCACATCGTGCCTGCACCAGCTCTCCAAAAATGCATTATGACTCAGTGCCATTCTCCTGCCTTTTCCCCTTAACCCTGTACATTGTTTTTATTTAAAGAATCACCTAATGCCCCCTTGAATGCCTCGATTGAACCTGCCTCCTCCACACTTCCAGATAGTGCATTCCAGACACAAACTACTGGCTGTGTGGCAAAGTTTTTTTCTCACATCGCATTTGCTTCCTTTGCAAATCAATTTAAATCTGTGCCCACTTGTTCTTGATCCTTTTACAAGTGTGAACAATTTCTCCCTATCTACTCTGCCTAGCCCCTCGTGATTTTGAATACCTTCATCAAATCTCCTCTTAGCCTTCTGTCCAAGGAGAACAGTCCCAACCTCTCCAATCTATCTTCATAACTGAAGTTTCTCGTTCCTGGAACCATTTATGTGAACGCCTTCTGTACTCTCTCCAAAGTGTTCACATCCTTCCTAAAGTGTGGTGCCCAGAACTGTACTCTAGCTGAGACCTAACTAGTGTCCTATACAAGTTCAACATAACTTCCTTGCTCTTGTACTCTATGCCACTATTAATAAAGTCTAGGATACTGTATGCTTTATTAACTGCTCCCTCCACCTGTCCTGCCACCTTTAATGACTTATGCAGATATACACCCAGGTCCCTCTGCTCCTGCACAGCCTTTAGAGTTGTACCCCATATTTTCTAATGTCTCTCCATGTTCTTTCTACCAAAATGAATCACCTCACACTTCTCTGTGTTGAACTTCATCTGCCACCTATCTGCCCACTCCAACATTTTGTCTATGTCCTTTTGAAGTTCTACACTGTTCTCTTCACAGTTCAAAATGATTCTAAGTTTTGTATCATCCACAAACTTTGAAATTGTCCCCTGCACACCAAGATCTAGATTGTTAATATATATCAGGAAAAGCAAGGGTCCCAATACCGACCTCTGGGGAACTCACTCCAAACCTTCCTCCAGCCTGAAAAATATCCATTAACCATTACTCGCCGGGCAGAATTTTGCCCTTGGCTGTGGGATCGGCGGGGGCGGGTGGGGGCAGTCGGGAAGCCAACCGCCATCTGCGATCGGCAGTGCTCGGTGATTTTACATGGGTGGGCCAATTAAGGCCCGCCCAGCGTGATACACAAGCAGCAGAGCACAGAATAATCTCTCTGAGGCATGGAGCTTCCTTAGGGAGATGAAAAATATATTGAACAAATTATTGAACACCAGGAAGATTTAATAAAACATGTTCCCTCATGTGATTCTGTTACATGAGCAAAGACATGTTTTTAATTAAAAAATAAAGTTTTTCTTTTATTTGTATTTGCTTTTGGAAACCTCATCCTGCCCGTGGATGAGGTTTCCAAAAAAGTGCAAAGGCCGCTTGGCTTTTTTGCCTGCCCGCCAACCGTTAGATTGAATGGGCAGTGAAAAATTAAACTCAATTGATAGCTTAATGGCCATAATAGGCCTTTTAATTGTCACTGACCGAACTATCGCGCGACTGCGTTGACATCGGCGCACTCGGCCGACATCATCACGCATCATTGCATGCTCGGTCTGGCCGGGCACACGCTCACCCGTCAAGCTTAAAATTCTAGCTGCTGTTTCCTATTACTCAGCCAAATTTAATGAACGGTGCCTCTGTACCATTTATTCCATGAGCTATAACTTTTATCACAAGTCTGTTGAGTGGCCTTTTGGAAGTACATGTACACCACACCAGCAGCATTACTTTTATCAACCCTCTCTGTTGCCTCTTCAAAAATCTCCAGTAAGTTAGTTAAACATAGTTTTCCCTTAAGAAATCCATGCTGGCACTTCCTAATAAACCCACATTTTTCCACGTGACTATTGATTCTATCCCAAATAATTGTTTTCACAAGCTTCCCTACCACTGAAGTTAAACTGGCTAGTCAATAATTGCTGGACTTATCCTGACAACCTTCTTTGAACAAGGATGTAATGTCTGCAAATCTCCAGTCCTCCGGCACCTCCTCTGAGTCTAGGCTGAAAGCTTATGGCCAGTACCCCTGCAATTTCCACACTCACTTCCTTCAATATCCTTGGATGCTCCTCATCTGGTCCTGGTGCCTTGTCAACTTTAAGTACTGACAGTTTATCTAATACCTCCTCCTTACAAATTTTTAACCTTATTGGTTACAGTTTCCTCCTCTGTCACCATGGCCTGGTAGCATTAGCTTCCTTGGTAAAGACAGTATTCATTTAACACCTCAGCCCTGCCTCCATGTGTAAATCCCCATTTTGGTCCCTAATTGGCCCTACTCCTGTTTTACCACCATTTTACTATTTATGTGCCTAAAGAAGACTTTGGGATTCCCCATTATGTTGGCTGCCAGTCTTTCCTCATAATCCCTCTTCACTTCTCTTATTTGCTTCTTCACCTCTCCCCTGAACCTTCTGTATTCAGCTTGGTTCTCAGTTGTATTTTCTACCTGACACCTGTCGTAAGCACACTTTTTCTTCTTTATCTTAATTTCTATCTCCTTTTTCAGCCAGGGAACTCTGTATTTATTTGCCTTACATTTCCCTTTTGAGGGAATATACCTTGACTGTGCCAGACCCAATTCTTCTTTGAAGGTAGCCCATTGTTCAGCTACAGTTTTTCCCACCAAACTTTGGTTCCAGGCTTGCTGCGGTGCACCCTGTAGATTTTTTTAAAATTCCTTCACGGGATGTGGGCTTCGTTGGCTGGGCCAACATTTATTGCCTATCCCTAGTTGCCCTTGGGAAGGTGGTGGTGAGCTGCCTCCTTGAAACACTGCAGTCCATGTATTGTAGGTACACACACAGTGCTGTTAGGAAGGGAGTTCCAGAATTTTGAGCCAGTGACAGTGAAGATACAGCAATATATTTCTAAGTCAGGATGGTAAGTGATTTGATGGGGAACATCCAGGTGGTGGTGTTCCCATCTATCTGCTGCCCTTGTCCTTCTAAATGGTAGTGGTCATGGGTTTGGAAGGTGCTGTCGAAGGAGCCTTGGTGAATTCCTGCAGCGCATCTTGTAAATGCTACACACTGCTGCTACTGTGCGTCGGTGGTGGAGGGAGTGAATGTTTGTGGATGTGGTGCCAATCAAGCGGGCTGCTTTGTCCTGGACAGTATCAAGCTCCTTGAGTGTTGTAGGAGCTGCACTCATCCAGGCAAGTGAGGAGAATTTCATCACACTTTACTTGTGCCTTGTAGATGGTGGACAGACTTTGGAGAGTCAGAACGTAAGTTACTCATCGCACGATTCCTAGCCTCTGATCTGCCCTTACAGCCACAGTATTTATATGGCTAGTTCAGTTCAGTTTCTGGTCAATAGTAACCCCCAGCGTGTTGATAGTGGGGGATTCAGTGATGGTAATGCCATTGAACTTCAAGGGACAATGGTTAGATTCTCTCTTGTTGGAGATGGTCATTGCCTGATACTTGTGTGGCGTGAATGTTACTTGCCACTTGTCAGCTCAAGCCCTGGATATTGTCCAGGTCATGCTGCATTTGAACATGGACTGCTTCAGTATCTGAGGAGTCGCGAATGGTGCTGAACATTGTGGAATCATCAGCGAACATCCCCACTTCTGACCTTATGATGGAAGGAAGGACATTGATGAAGCAGCTGAAGATGATTGGGCTGAGGCCATTACCATGAGGAACTCCTGCAGTGATGTCCTGGAGCTGAGATGACTGACCTCCAACAACCACAACCATCTTCCTTTGTGCTAGGTATGACTCCAACCAGCGGAGAGATTTTCCCGATTCCCATTGACTCCAGTTTTGCTGGGGCTCCTTGATGCCACACTCGGTCAAATGCTGCCTTGATGTCAAGGGCTGTCACTCTCACCTCACCTCAGGAAGTTCAGCTCTTTTGCCCATGTTTGAACTAAGGCTGGAATGATGTCAGGAGCTGACTGGCCCCAGCAGAACCCAAACTGGGCATCAGTGAGCTGGTTATTGCTAGGCAAGTGCCACTTGATAGTACCGTTGATCACCCCTTCAATTATTTTACTGATGCTCGAGAGTATACTGATGGGGCAGTAATTGGCCGTATTGGATTTGTCCTGCTTTTTTTGTACAGGACACACCTAGGCAATTTTCCACATAGCTGGGTAAATGCCAGTTTTGTGGATGTACTGGATCAGCTTGGCTAGGGGCACGGCAAGTTCTGGAACACAAGTCTTCAGTACTATTGCCGGAATATTGTCAGGGTCCATAGCCTTTGCAGTATCCAGTGCCTTATGCCATTTCTTGATATCACGTGGAGTGAATTGAATTGGCTGAAGACTGGCATCTGTGATGCTGAGGGCCTCTGGAGGAGGCCGAGATAGACCATCCACTCGGCATGTCTGGCTGAAGATTGTAGCAAATGCTTCAGCCTTATCTTTTGCATTGATGCACTGGTCATCATTGAGGATATGGATATTTGTGGAGCCTCCTCCTCCAGCGAGTTGTTTAATTGTCCACCACCATTCACGGCTGGTTGTGACAGGACTGCAGAGCTTAGATCTGATCTGTTGGTTGTGGGGTCACTTAGCTCTGTCTATCATTTGCTGCTTATGCTGTTTGGCACGTAAGTAATCCTGTGTTGTAGCTTTACCAGGTTGACACTTCATTTTCAGGTATGCCTGGTGCTGTTCCTGGCATGCCCTCCTGCACTCTTCATTGAACCATGGTTGATCCCCCGGCTTGATGGTAATGGTAAAGTGCTGGATGTGCTGGCCCATGAGGTTACAGATTGTGTTCAACTACAATTCTGCTGCTGCCGATGGCCCATAACGCCTCATGGATGCCCTGTCTTTAGTTGCTAGATCTGTTCAAAATCTATCCCATTTAGCACAATGGTAGTGCCAAACAACACGATGGAGGGTATCCTCAATGTGAAGGCGGGACTTTGTCTCCACACTGACTGTGTGGTTGTCATGCCTACCAATGCTGTCATGCATAGATGCATCTGCCGCAGGCAAGTTGGTAAGAATGAGGTCAAGTATGCTTTTCCCTCTTGTTGGCTCCCTCACCACCTGCCGCAGACCCAGTCTAGCAGCTATGCCATTTAGGACTCTGCCAGCTCAGTCATTAGTGGTGCTACCGAGCCACTCTTGCTGATGGACATTGAGTGTCCCCCACCCAGAGTACATTCTGCACCCTTACCACCCTCAGTGCTTCCTCCAAGTGGTGTTCAACATGGAGGAGCACTGATTCACGGGCTGAGGGAGGGCGGTACGTAGTAATCAGCAGGAGGTTTCCTTGCCTGTGTTTGTCCTGAAGTCATGAGACTTCATGGGGTTCGGAGTTGATGTTGAGGACTCCCAGGGCAACTCCCTCCTGACTGTGTACCACTGTGCTGCCAACTCTGCTGGGCCTGTCCTGCTGGTGGGACAGGACATACCCAGGGATGGTAATGGTGGTGTCTGGGACCTTATCTGTAAAGTATGATTCCGTGAGGATGACTATGTCAGGCTGTTGCTTGAATAGCCTGTAAGACAGCTCTCCCAATTTTGGGACTAGCCCCCAGATGTTAGTAAGGAGGATTTTTCAGGGTCGACAGGGCTGAGATTGTCGTTGTTGTTTCTGGTGCCTAGGTCAATGCCGGGCGGTCCGTCCGGTTTCATTCCTTTTTTGTGACTTTGTAGCGGTTTGTTACAACTGAGTGGCTTGCTAGGCCATTTCAGAGAGCATTTAAGAGTTAACCACATTGCTGTGGGTCTGGAGTCACATGTAGGCAAGACAACATAAGGACGACACATTTCCTTCCCTAAAGGACATTAGTGAACCAGATGGGTTTTTACAACAATCGTTGGCATTAGACTTTTAATTCCAGATTTTTATTGAATTCAAATTCCACCATATGCCAAACCCAGGTCCCCAAAGCATTACCCTGGGTCTCTGGATTACTAGTCCAGCAACAATACCACTACGCTATCACATACACACTGCTGCCACTGTACACCGGTGGTGGATGGAGTGAATGTTTAAGGTGGTGGATGGAATCAAGCTGCTTTTTCCTGGATTGTATTGAATTCCCTGAGTTTTAATGGAGCTGCATCATCTAGGCAAGTGGAGAGTATTCCATCACACTCCTCACTTGTGCCTTTGGGGAGTCAGGAGATGAGGAGGTGCCTGGTCCATTTAAGTTTCTGGTCAATGTTGACTGCCTCTTTGGAACGTTGATGTTGGAGAATTCAATGATGGTAATGCTGTTAAATGTCAAAAGGAAATGGTTAGATTCTTATTTGTTAGAGATGGTCATTACAAGGGGAATGGAATATAAAATTAGGGAAGTTTTACTGCAGCTGAACAGAGCATCGGTGAGGCCACATCTGGAATACTGTGTACAGTTTTGGTCTCCTTATCTGCAAAAAGATATAATTGCATGAGAAGCAGTACAGAGAAGGTTTATTCAACTCATCCCTGAGCTGAAGGGCGTATCCTATGAAGAATGATTAAACAGGTTGGGCCAATACCCATTGGAGTTTAGAAGACTGAGAGGTGATCTTATTGGAACATATAAGTTTCTGAAGGGACTTGATAGGGTAGATACCAAGGGGATGTTTCCTCTTATGGGGAGACTAGAACTAGGGGACACAGTTTAAAAATAAGACACCTCCCTTTTAGGAGTGAGATGGAAAGATTTTTTTTTCTCTCAGAGGGTCATTAGTCTGTGGAATTCTCTTCCCCAGAGAGCAGTGGAGGCTGGGTCATTGAATTTACTCAAGGCAGAGTTAGACAGATTTTTCATGGACAAGGGAATCAAGGTTTATGGGGGCAGACAGGAAAGTGGAGCTGAGACCACAACCGGATCACCCATGATCTTATTGAATGGCAAAGCAGACTTGAGGGGCCGAATGGTCTATTCCTGCTCCTAAGTCCTGTATTCCTAAGTCATTACCTGGCACTTGTGCAGCGTGAATGTTATTTGCTACTTATCAGTTCAAGTTAGGATGCCATCCAGGTCTTGTTGTATGTGGGCATGGATTGCTTCAGAATATGAGGAGTTTGGAATGGTGCTGAACATTGTGCAATGATCAGTAAACATCCCCACTTCTGACTTTATGGTGGAGGGAAGGTCATTGATTAAAAAGTTGAAGATGGTTGGGCCTAGGACCCTACCCTGTGGAGTTCCTGCAATGAAATCCTAGAGCTGAGATGATTGACTCAAACAACCAAAGCCATGTTTCTTAATAAAAATACCTGGAAAAACTCAGCAGGTCTGGCTACATCTGCGGAGAGGAACACAGTTAATGTTTCGAGTCCGTATGACTCTTCAACAGAACCAAGTAAAAATAGAAAAGAGGTGAAATATAAGCTGCTTTAAGGGGGGGGGGGGGGGGGGGGGGGCCGGTAGAGCTGGATAGAGGGCCAGTGATAGGTGGAGATAGCCAAAAGATGTCATAGACAAAAGGTCAAAGAGGTGTTGAAGGTGGTGATATTATCTAAGGAATGTGCTAATTAAGGGTAGAAAGCAGGACAAGCAAGGTACAGATAGCCCTCCGACGCCTCAACAAGAAACTTTGTCTCTTTCTTTCAGGTGTAAAGGAACGCAAGCTCCAACAACTCATCAACACCACAACCCATCCAGGACCCTCCACCCCTGCCTGTCCCTCTGTCCCCATCCCGTCTTCCAATCCCAGCCCCGGCCCTGTATTCATCATATTCCCTGACCTTCCCCTCTCTGATGCTGAACGTTCAGTGCTCAGCAAAGGACTTAGTTTCATACCCTTGCACCCTCATCTCAATGAATTTCGGGCTCGGCAGGATGCTGAACTCTTCTTCCGCCGCCTTCGTCTCCGTGCTCACTTCTTTGGGCAGGAGTCCTCTTCCCATTCAACGGATCCTTTTACCCACCTCCAATATTCTCCCTCCACCTGGACCCCTCCCTCTGGATTCTTACCTTCTCTTGATCTTTTCATTGCGAACTGTCGGCGTGACATCAGTCGTCTCAATTTCTCTGCTCCTCTCACCCACTCTAACCTGTCTCTCTCTGAACTTGCTGCACTCCATTCTCTCAGGTACAACCCTGACATTGTCATCAAACCTGCTGACAAGGGTGGTGCTGTTGTTGTCTGGTCCACTGACCTCTACCTTGCAGAGGCTGAGCGTCAACTCGCAGACATTTCCTCCTATCTCCCCCTGGACCATGACCTCACCACAGAACATCAAGCCATTGTTTCCAGGACTGTTACTGACCTCATCTCCTCTGGAGATCTTCCTTCCACAGCTTCCAACCTCATAGTCTCCCAACCTCAGAAGGCCCTTTTCTACCTCCTACCCAAAATCCACAAACAGGACTGTCCTGGCAGACTGATCGTGTCAGCCTGTTCCTGCCCCACGGAACTCATTTCTTGCTATCTTGACTCCATTCTCTCTCCCCTTGTCCAGTCCCTTCCCACCTACATCCGTGATTCCTCTGACACCCTACATCATATCCAGTTCCCTGGCCCCAACCGCCTCCTCTTCACCATGGACGTCTAATCCCTCTACACCTCCATCCCCCACCAGGATGGTCTGATGGCTCTCTGCTTCTTCCTCGAACAGAGGCCCGAACAATTCCCATCCACCACTACTCCCCTCCGTCTGGCTGAACTTGTTCTCACACTGAACAATTTCTCCTTAAACTCCTCTCACTTCCTCCAATTAAAAGGTGTGGCTATGGGTCATGAGGACTCGAAACGTCAACTCTTTTCTACTCCGCCGATGCTGCCAGACCTGCTGAGTTTTTCCAAGTAATTCTGTTTTTGTTTCCCCCTTGTCCTCACTTATCACCCCATCAGCCTCCGCATTCAAAGGATCATCCTCCGCCATTTCTGCCAACTCCAGCATAATGCCACCACAAAACACATCTTCCCTTCACCCACCCCCCCCGGTGGCATTCCACAGGGATCGTTCCCTCCGGGACACCCTGGTCCACTCCTCCATCACCCCCTACACCTCAACCCCTTCCCACGGCACCTTCCCATGCAACCGCAAAAGGTGCAAAACCTGCCCCTTTACTTCCCCTCTCCTCACCGTCCAAGGGCCCAAACACTCCTTTCAAGTGAAGCAGCTTTTCACTAGCACTTCCCTCAATTTAGTCTACTGCATTCGTTGCTCCCAATGCGGTTTCCTCTACATTGAAGAGACCAAACGCAGACTGGGTGACCGCTTTGCAGAACACCTTCGGTCTGTCTGCAAGCATGACCCAGACCTCCCTGTCGCTTGCCATTTCAACACTCCACCCTGCTCTCATGCCCACATGTCTGTCCTTGGCCTGCTGCATTGTTCCAGTGAAGCTCAACGCAAACTGGAGGAACAGCACCTCATCTTCCGACTAGGCACTTTACAGCCTTCCAGACTGAATATTGAGTTCAACAATTTTAAATCATGAACTCTCTCCTACATCCCCACCCCCTTTCTGATCCCCCCTTTTTTTTCCAATAATTTATATAGATTTTTCTTTTCCCACCTATTTCCATTATTTTTAAATGCATTTCCATCCATTGTTTTATCTCTACCTTTTAACCTATTTCAATCCCTTCCCTCCACCCCACCCCACCCCCACTAGGGCTATCTGTACCTTGCTTGTCCTGCTTTCTACCTTTAATTAGCACATTCCTTAGATAATATCACCACCTTCAACACCTCTTTGTCCTTTTGTCTATGACATCTTCTGGCTATCTCCACCTATCACTGGCCCTCTATCCAGCTCTACCTGTCCCACCCCCTGCTTAAACCAGCTTATATTTCACCTCTTTTCTATTTTTACTTAGTTCTGTTGAAGAGTCATATGGACTCGAAACGTTAACTGTGCTCCTCTCCGCAGATGCTGCCAGACCTGCTGAGTTTTTCCAGGTATTTTATTTTTGTTTTGGATTTCCAGCATTCGCAGTTTTTTGCTTTTATCTCCATGTTTCTTAATGCTGGGTATGGCAGCAACTAGTGGAGAATTTTCCCCCAATTCTCATTGATAGGAATCCTTGATACCATACTTGGTCAAATGCTGCCTTGATTTAAAGGCTTTCACTCTCACCTCATGTCTGGAATTCAGTTCTTTTGTCCATGTTTAGACCAAGGATGCAACGAGATCTGGAGTTGAGTGGTCCTAGCAGAAACCAAACAGAGCATCCATGGATTATATTAAATCCAGGCATAAAAGATACATTTGTCAGCTTTGTCATGAACATTGTGGTTCTATCCTGCTCTAATCTGGCATCAAATACATCGGCAGATCTGCCGTAGCTTTATTAAAATCAGCAGTTCCATCAGCATGACAGCCTCTCTTTAGTGGGATAATCAATTTAGTGGCAATTAGACACAAATAATGGGCCTCGTTTGTGGTATACTGATGCCCACTAAGGGGCTTGGAACTGCTTAAATTAATTTCACATGGGGCGTCTTACAGTAATTAGGCACAGGGATTATTTAATTTTTAAAGAAATTGAACCGGAGCCCAGACATGAGAAGTATTCTAAATAGTTGCACCAGCCAAGTTATTCTCTTACAACTTCCTATGGTACACCTTGTTTGAACTGACTTTTTATAGAATCATAGAACAGTCACAGCACAGAAAGAGGTCATTCAGCCAGTGAAGTCCATGTCAGCTCTCTGTTGGAGCATTCCAGCTAACCCTCCCCTGCCCTTTTCCTGTAGCTCTGCAGTGTTATTATTCCCTCCAAAATTCCCTTTTGAAAATCAGGATTGAATATTGCTCCACCACCTTTTAGGCAGTGTCTTCGGTCTTAATCACTTGCTGTGTAAAAAGTTTTCTTCATGTTGCCCTTGGGTCCTTTGCCAATCACCTTAAACAGTGTCCTCTGGTTCCACCAATGAGGACAGTTTCTTGCCCTCTACTCTGACTAGATCCCTCATGATTTTGAACACCTTTATCTAATCTGCTGGAAACCTTCTCTTTTCTAAGGAGAATGCTCCAGCTTGTCCGATCATTCATGTAACTGAAGCCCCTCATCCCTGGAACCATCCTCGTAAATCTTCTCTGCAACCTCTCTTTAGGCTTCACATCCTTCCTAAAATGCGGTGCCCAGAATTGGACACAATACTCTAGTTATCATCGAACAAATGTTTTATGAAGGTTCATCATCATTTCCCTGCTTTTGTGCTCTAAGCCTGAATTTATAAAGCCTGGGTTCCTGTATGCTTTTTTTAACTGCATTCTCAATCTGCCCTGCCACTTTCCACAGTTTGTGCATATATACCCTCCGGTCTGTCTGTTCTGCAATCCCATTTAGAATTGTATCCTTTACGTTATATTGCCTCTCCTTTTCCATCAGACCAAAATGTATCACACTTCTCTGTGATAAACTTAATCTGCCATGTGTCTGCCAATTCCACCAGTCTATGTCCTCTTGAGTCTCTTACCCGCCTCCTTACTGTTCACTACACTTTGAGCTTCTATGTCATCTTCAAATTTTGAAACTGTGCCCTGTAAATGCAAATCTGAGTCATTGATATAGAAAGCAGTGGTCCTAATTCTGACCCTTAGTGAACACCAGTGTATACCTTCCACCAGTTCAAAAGAAACAACCATTCACCACCACTCTCTACTTTCTGTCCTTTAGCTAATTTCATATCAACACTGTCGCTGGCCCTTTTATTCCATGGGCTTTTCCTGGACCATAAAATCTTTGGCCAGATAGTAAAGCATCCAAGTTTTCAATCTAAACATCAATGCCACCAAGCAATTTAGGAGGAGCAACCTCGGTGCTATAGTATTTCTTTTAAAATAGATGGAGAAAGAGCAGATCAGTCAGTTATATAGGTTTGTAGCCTGATCTTTGCAATATTTTTTTATGTACCAAGTCATTCTGAAAGTTGGCAACATGTAAAATGGAACAGTTTCACCCCAGCTGGCTACATTGAGATAACCTTTGATGGAAATTAAGGGCAGTATTGTCCCAGATTTGCACTGTGTGGTAGTGGGTGGGACAAAGGGCATTTTACCCACCGGCCACAATGGTGGCTTTTCACGTCGTATCATCCCAATCCAGCCTTATTAGCTATGCATTCCCGGGAAACACGCTGTTTTGATGGCAAGTGGGCTCTCATTCACCCGCCATGGCGTCATCACGCTGCCTTCCCACACCGGGCACCATATTTAAAGTGCAGCTGTGCGCACACCTCTCAGTGCTTCCAGCCCATGACTGCTGCAACGAAGACATGGCCCCAAAAAACAAGGATACGCAGCCCCTCTGCCCCGGTTTAATGATGCTTCCCTCGAGCACCTTTTGGACACAGTGGAGGCACACCGTGTCGTCCTCTACCCCTGCTCTGGCCACAGGATGGGCAGCAACCTCACTAATCCAGCATGGGAGGCGGTGGCAGTGGTGGTCAGCACCAACATCCTACAAAAGGGTACAGCCACCCAGTGGTGAAAGGATGAATGATCTCCTCCGTTCCACCAGGGTAAGTCACTCTTCTCATCACTCTCAACTCACACATTCACAAACTCAGCACACATCCACAGCGATCTCACTCACTGCCAGTTCAAGGGACATAACCATTCACTCTCTCATACACATCTTCATTGTCCTCACTCCATCCGTGAGACCACTCACCACCCACACATGCCAAGCATACTTATTATCTGGCCTGGCAGGCGTCCTGCTTACACTCTCTCCATTTGTATTCATGCAGGACAATCTGGCACAAAACAAGAGAGAGAGGTTGCAGACTGGTGGAGGAATGTCTGAAATCAAGGTCCTCAAGGACATTGAAAATAGAGCCATTCAGCTGGCCGACGAGAATCTGGCCCAGTCCTGTGCTGATGGTGAGGTCGGTGGTGCTCTACCAAGTGAGGATCCAGCAGTGCAACATACATCAAACATCCATGCTGTGAGTGGCATGTCCTGTTCTGCAGTCACATGCCATGCACTAATTATCTCTCCTTGCTTTCACAGGCACATCTGGGAAACAGCTGATGGAATCCGCAATCCAGGGCCTCCAATCAAGCCCTGAAGAAACCTCTGAAGATGAATCTGAAGGCAATAACATTGAAGACCCGTCACAGCGCTCACCTACACCCTCCACTGGCACAGGGACATACACTTCGTTGCACATAGCTTTAGAGTAGCCTCAGGATCTAAATCTGTGAGCACTTTACGCTGCCTGATCCACAGCAGACAGAGGCAGGGACTTCCCAGGTCTCCGGCACTCGGTGGACTGCTAGAGGCTAGAAATCTGCTGAGTCCGAGTCTCTGGACTCGGTCGTGTCACACTTGCTGGAGCTGCAAAGGCAAGCTCGGGAACATCAGGAAGGGGTGTCTGCTGCACTCCTCAGATTGCAAGGCACGATGGAGGAGTCCATCCGCCTTCAGGCTGAGGTGATAGCGCCGGCATGCCAACGCACCGAGGTTAACACTGGTAGGATGGTGGCCATCATGGAGACCTTGGTCCAGGACGTTACTCCTGCACTGCTGTGCAGGCTGAACTCCATCACTGACCCATAGTTGGTCTCCAACAGTCTGTATGCAAGAGGGGCGCTGGGCAGCTCGATCTCACTCCAGCTACCCCTTTTCCTCAAGGAGTCAGCCAGGGGCCCTTGGGCACCCATAGGGAGGAGGATCAGCGGGTGTACACCTCAGGGCCATCCATCCAGGTGACCCTGAGAGTGTCTGGCCCATCCGAATCCCCTCATCCCGTGTCTCCAGCAGCTTCAGCTCTACAGGCTGAGGAGGGTGCCACTGCCACACAATAGGACACTGAAAGCAGACTGGGGCACTCCAGGTCTTGGCTCTCCATAGGATGCCCGCCAAGGTCATCACAGGCAGGGCGTAGCAGTCAGCAGGCTGCCTCCACCGCCGATGTGGATGTCCAGGGAGCACCAAGACGTAGCAGCAAGGTTAGGAAGGTTAAGAAGATATAGTTTGATAGCCTGGGCATGGGTGTTAATCACTTATACATAATGTTCACTATTGTCAATAAACTCCCAAGAATGTCTCCCTGCCTATGGCTTCTTGTTCTGATGAGCAATGTTCGTATCACTCAGATGTGAAACCTTGATTCCTGCACAAGATAAAGGCAGGTGTCTCAGTCCAGGGCCTCTTCCCTGTGCAGTGTGTAACATTCAGAGCAAAGTGATGGTCTGGCCTCACACTCTCTGGACACATTACTGATGCCTGCTGGTGCTTGTCATTGCTGCTGCAATGTTGTGGGCAGGCGTCACAGAGTTCCATCTTTCTCTCTGTGCACTTTCAGCGCCTATAAGGAGGGGCTGCCCCCATCTCTTCAGGATCTGTGACCAGTGGTGCTGAAGGCTGATAAAGGATCAGGTGCATTTAAAGTTTCACTGAGTCTCCGTGATATGACCCTGATCACATAGCGCAAACGAGCTGCCCTCGACCAGACAGGAGTCAGACATTCACAGAGGCTATATGAAGATCTATGGAGTGTCCCTCACTGCATGTCATCATCATTCCCCTGCAATCGAGTGTCTATTGGAGCCTTCACTGCGCCTCCATGACAGGAACCTTGTCACAGAGGGTATGTGCACTGCCATAAGCCAGACTGGAGTTAAATGTTCACAGATGCAATGAGAGGATCTAAGGTGTCTCCTCTCTGCATGTCGTCATCATCCTCCACAAATCTAGAAGAGCCATAGAACCATAGAAAAGTTACAGTACAGAAAGAGGCTATTCAGCCAATCATGTCTGTGCCAGCCAGAAAAAGATGAAAAGAAACTAGCTGCTCATTTTAAACCCACTACCCAGCACCTGGTCCACATCCTTGCAGGTTATAACACTTCAGATGCAGATCCAAGTACCTTTTAAATGGGTTCAGCCTCAGCCATTGATTTAGGCAGTGAATTCCAGACACCCACCACCCTCTGGGTGAAAAAGTTATTCCTCATGTCCCCTCTAATCTTTCTATCAATCACCTTATACCCCATGGTAATTGAATCCCTCAGCCGGGAGAAACAAGTCTTTACTGTCTACCCTATCTAGGCCCCTCATAATTTTATACACCTCAAATTAGGTCACCCTGTAACCTCCTCTGTTCTAAGGAAAACAACCCCAGCCTATCCAATCTCTCCTCATAGCTGCAATTTTCGAGCCCTGGCAGCATTCTTGTAAATCTTCTGCACTCTCTCCAAAGCAATTATATCTTTCCTGTAATGTGGTGATCAGAATTGTATACAAAATTCCAGCTGTGGCCTAACCAGAGTTTTATAAAGATCCAGCATTACATCCCTGCTTTTGTATTCAATACCTCACCCAATAAAGGAAAGCATTTCATAAGCTTTCTTAACCACCTTATCAACCTGTCCTGCCACTTTCAGGGGCCTGTGGACATCCACTCTAAGGTCTCTCATTTTCTTAACCCCTCTCAATATCTTCTCGTTTATTTAGTATTTCCTTGCTTTGTTTTGCCCTCCCCAAACGCATTACCTCACACTTATCTGGATTGAATTTAATTTGCCACTTTTCGGCCAACCAAATCATTGATATCATTCTGGAGACAAATGCTATCCACTTCAATATCAACTACATAGCCAACTTTTGTGTCATCTGCAAATTTCCAAATCATACCTCCTACATTTATGTCCAAATCATTAATATATACAACAAAGAGCAAGGGCCCTAACACTGAGCCCTGTGGAACACCACTGGAAATGGTTTTCCATTTGTAAAAACATCCATCCACCATTATCCTTTGTTCCCTGTCGCTGAGCTAATTTTGGATCCAACTTGCCACTTTCCTCTGTACCCCATAGGACCTCACTTTTCTGACCTGTCTGCCATGTGGGATCTTGTTAAATGCCTAACTGAAATCGCCAATGTACCTGTTGCAGCATGAGCCTCGTTATACCTTTGCTCTGCTGCAGTCTGAGGCCACCACATGGGTGTCATCAGCTTCGTCCTCTGCGGGTAGCCCTTGTCCCCGAGGAGCCATCGCTGCAGTTTCTGTGGACCCTGGAAGATGTCAGGGATCTGTGACCGACTGAGAATGTAGGAGTCATGGACACTCTCTGGGAACTGTGCATAGACCTGCAGGATGTGTTTCTGGTGGTCGCACATCGGCTGAATATTCAGAGAATGGAAGCCCTTGCGGTTGATATAGTTGACCGCTTGTTGCGATGGAGATCTGAGCGCCATGTGATTGCAGTCGATGAAACCCTGCACTTGTGGGAAACCTGAGATCTGGGCAAATCCAACTGCTCTTGTATCCTGGCTCTCTTGGTCCCGGGTGAAATGCACAAAGTTGTGTGCCCTTGCAAAGATGGCATCCATGACCTCATGGGTGCATTTGTGGTTGGAGGCTTGCAATATCCCACAGAGGTCACCTGTGGAACCCTGAAAGGAGCCACTGGCTTAAAAATTAAGCGCTGTGTTCACTTTCACGGCCATTGGCAGTGGATGCCCTCCATGTCCCCGTGGCACCAAATCCTGCAGCAGCTGGCAGATGTGGCCAACCAGTTCCCTAGATGTGCATGGTGTTCGGTGACACTGGTTCTCGGTCATCTGCAGGAATGAAAAGTGGCGTCTTTAGATCCTGGGTCTAGCTAGACATCGGCTAGCAATGGCTCACTGTGGCTCTTAGTGGCATGTGCAGGAGCTCCAGCCGCCCCTTCTTTCTGATGGTGCTGTTCCTCCATCTGCACAGCCAGGCGCTTCCATCACTCTCCTCCTTCATCTCCGCTCTCTGTACACCATGAGGCATATAGCTAGTTCATCAGGCTCCAAGCTCCTGATGTACTCCTCCTGCAGAATGAAAGAAATAAATGAGTGGGTTAGCTTGGGTGTTCTAAGAACCTCTCCTGGTTAAGTCTGAAGTCTCCTTAATGCATCCCAGAGAGTGCTGATGAACACTTGGATGGCCAGAGATTAGTGCACAGCATGGCTACCCGAAATCCCAACCTCCTCTACTCCACCTGACCAATTGGTGGTAGCTTTGCCCACTGGACTGCATGCCATGCTCTCAGCTCAGGCGCAGGCATTCTCCTAACCCGCGCTGCAAGGCTGCACTGTTAGCTTGAACCTTGGGGGAAACTGGTCCAAACCGGGATGACTACATTGCAAGGGGCTGTGAGCGCCTCCATCAGTGACTGCTCCATGGCCAGCAAAGAAATTGTACAACATGCCCGGTCGTCCAAATGTTCTGCAGTTCACTAAAATGCTCATTAGTTTGCAGTCTGTGTCCAAGGGGTGAAAAGCTCTGGAGCACTTGGTGGCACTTTCATGTCTCTGTGTTGCTTGAGTGGGCAGATAAGCTAGAGGCCTGACTCCAATGTGGCCACACAATGTGTATCAACTGTGGAGAAATGGTCACTTTATATAAGTTTTCCGTAATGCACGGCCACTTCCCTCCCTCCCACCCCGCATGTGCACCACCATCAAATGCAGGGTGGTCCTTGTCCCCACCACCTCAACGCATCTCATCCTTGAAGTCCAACAGGCGACCCTTGCAAGGGCTGCGCAATGTTACTGTGCACTCACCTCCAAGTTCCCCCCCCCCTGAAGTGCAGCCCACCAAGTGCACACCTTATATATGCTGTTGTGAAATACGTCGGTGTGATTGTGCTCGGATGATCTAGCGTAGGGGGATGATTCTGGAGGGCTGGGCTTATAACAATATGCAGATGTTTTACGATGAGGTCCCTGATGTCTGATGGCAGGAAACATGGCCCACCATTGATGGGCAGAGTGGACGATTGCAAACTGGTTTCACGATGCAGCGAAACTGTTTTTTGGCCTTCTCGCCATATTGTCCGCTTATGCCGGCAAACACGCCCGACACCAGCAGGCACGGGAAATTCTACCATAATTGTAGAAACCTTTTGCTTTAAGTGATCTGATGCCAGTTGAACATGTTAAATTTTATTTTAATGTTTGAGTTAGCATCAAGTTAGTCTTGGAGTGGGAATTCAATTCCTTGTGCTAATTGGGTGTGTGTGTGTGGGGGGGGGATGGTAATTCCTGTTGGTCTAATTGACGAAAATGTATTAATTTAGTCATATCCTGTCTATTTTCTTTGGTAGTCTAATGTATCGAGGGATTTATCAGGCTGCTTGTACAAAGCATGTATTTGTATTTTTGCTAGTTGGCAAGCTGGTCATGTTTAGAGGTTAAAGGGCTTGGATTTAATTCTTGGGAGCAGAGCGATGCTGCAGTCAACTATTGAAGACTCATGAGATTTGTATACCAACTTTGGATAAGTTTGCATGTGCTTGAAGTGTATTGCAGCTGAACTCTGGAGTAAAATAAAACCTATGTACCTTCCATTATATCACACATATAATAACTGGAGTTGTGTGCAATCTGACCTTGACCTGTCACCATTTAGTCATAAAGCACATGATAGAAGATAAGTGAAAAAGCTAACTAACTGGAGAATAGTAACTCCAGAGGAGACAGTTACTCCAGAGGGGAGAGACAAGTAAGAATCAACTTAAAATAGCTAGTGAACTAATCACCATGGTATCAATGCAGAATATCAATGATTTCTCTGTTGTTCATAGATCGAGTTACAGTCTCTCACAATCTTAGGCCTTTCATTAATAACAGTAGCGCTCAAAACAACAGTAACATTTCGGGAAGCGTAATCTTGATTGCATTCATAACATTTACTGGCATGCTTTGCTTGCAGACTAAAGACGTCAACAGAATACTGAAAATGCAAGTCCCTATATTCTCTTACGTCAGTGAGATCTGTGAAAGAATTTATCAGACTTGGACAATTCTGTGTCTTCAGATTTGTGGTACATACAAAAAGCATGTTCAATTTCACTTGCGCAGACTTATTTGTTGAACAAAATGTGCTTTACAACTTAGCAATTTCATTAACGTACGTAAGCAGATCCTGGGCCTGAAGTTTTACAGAGTGGCAATCGGAGTCCGATTTCCACTCCGTCCCTAGCTTCCTGCCTCGAAATCCAGGCTATCCTTTCTCGCTCGACCTTCCAAATCAGGCCGGGTGAGAACTGTGCTGGGCAGCGCGCTCCCGAGGCCTCAGTTGAGAGCCGCACAGTTAGAGATAAGGAGGCCACACCCCTTTTTGTACGACACTAACGACTGGCAAAGCGTTAAGTTTAAAGATCCAGCCACTTTCAAGCCAGGGAGAATGTAGCTTTGTAAGGTAAGTGGGTAGGATTGGGGATGGGGGTGTTGTTGAGTGGTCAGGGGGAGGGGCCATATGTTTGGGGGTGTGGGGGTCAGCTGGGAAAGGGGATGTTGGGTGGTCAGTGGGAGGGTGGGGGTCTGGTGCTTCTTGGGGAATGGGGTCGGGTGGTCAGGGGGTTGGGGATCGGATATTTGGGGGGGTCAGGTGGTCATTTGGTGGGGGAGTCAGATGATTGGTGGGGTCGAGTGGCCAGTGGTGATGGTGTGGGGGGGGTCTGGTGGTCAGTGGAGGGGGGTTTTGAGTGGTCATTGGGGGTGTTGGGTCTTTGTCAGGGGCAGGTGGTCAGAGTGAGGAGGTCGGGTCGTCGCTGGTGTGGGGGTGTCAGGTGGTCGGTGGGGGCATTTCTGATTTTCAGCGGGAGTGTGGGGAGTCCCCTGGGGGGTGGGGGGGGGGGGGGGGGGTGGTCAGTACTATAATTACCCAGGAGTTAGAAAGTGTTTTTAATTCTTCTACCTTTTTCTGGGTAGCTATTCCAGTAGGACAGTCAGAACCATCCAAAGTTTGCCAATTAAATCGTACTTTCAGATGGGTCAGATTGCAGGGCCATTGCCCAACGGAAATTTTAACTTCTCGGGCAGTTGGTGGGCATTGGTTACTGGGGACGTCTGTGGTTGGGGGTGGGGTGTGGTCCTCAGCGCATCTTTAGGATACCCCCCCAGTTACAATGCCCTGGGGCCTGAAAGTTAGGGGGCCCTATGTGCTCTCCATAGTTTTCTCACAGCTCAACATTCTAGTCTTTTACTGACTTTGTCCTGCACCCAAAGGACTCACCGTGAAACATAGCCATTCAGATTTATTGTAGGCTTTAAGACCAGGATGCGAGAAGTGTGCAGTTGGTCTAGCCCCACTACTCCACAGGCCGCAACATTAGTTTAAATGTTCAATTCACTCACCAAAATGGCCAATTATTTACCACTACTGTTACTCAGAATAAAAGAGACTTTAACCAGGCTTCTTTCAATAAACAACAAACTTATTAGTTTATTATTAAACCAGTTTTGTTGAATAGAAAGGCAAAGCTTATCAAAATACAGTATGGAATATGAAATTATACTAATTAACTCTTTCGAGATACTCTCGGTTTCTCTCACACACACACACAGGGCAGAATATTGCACTCAATGGGTGGTCGCGCGCCTGACCCAAACAAGCATAAAACGACACGTGATAATTCGGTCGGCAGGCGCGTGTGGGAGTTGGCAGTGCGCTCGCTGACAATTAAGCGGCCTATTAAGGCCCTTAATGAAGTAATTGATTCAAATTTTTCACTGCCCATCCAACTGTTCGGTTGGCGGGCAGGCGAAAAGGGCAAGCGGCCTTTACATTTTTGGTGAAACCTCATTCTTCAGGCGGGATGAGGTTTCGGCCAACGATGAAAGAAAAACCTTTTTGCACTCATCTCTAACATGTCCCTGCTCATGTGACAGAGTCAACTGAGGGGACATTTTTTAAAACATTTTTAATATCTTTATTTTTTATTTGGAAAATCTTCAGCTTCCTGAGGCAGCTCTGCGCACCCACGCGTATGCACCCGCTCTCCTCCTGGCCGCACCCTGGCAGTGCTGAGCGCTGCAGTGTGCATTTCATGTTGATTGGCCATTAATTTGACTGCCAAGGTGAAATCGCGATCGAGGCCCGATCGCAGGCGGTGGTCAGCTTCCTGACCGCTCCTTGGGCCCACCCGCTGAGCTTGCCTGACCATCGGGAAATCCTGGCCACAAAAACAATGAAATAAAAATAGAAATGGAAGAATTCAGTCAAAGATTAAAAGTCAATAGTTCAAAGGCAAAGGATAGACCGTGGTGTTCTTGGAATGGTGTCCGGTTTATAGAGTTGGTCTCTCATCACTGAACAGCGAAACATTCAATGACTCTGGTACACTATCCAAGCACATAGCAACTTAGGAGCAGCTTGTATTCACTTTCAGTTGTGGACAGGCTCTGGACTGCAAACAAGGCTGCTGTCTTGCTTCTCAAGCAGTTGTGCTTTTCCTTTCCAAGCAAAACAAAAACACTTTTTTTAAAAGAAAGTTCCAGGCATGCATTTTTTGCAGAGCCATAGAACTCATGTGACCCCTTTTGTACACAATTCATGTGGGTCAAGAGGTCTACAGTTTTTTTTGTAAAAGGATGCTTTTTCCAGGAATAGCAATCAGAGTCCTGCATTAACCCTCTAATGGACAGTGTCTTTTCAAACACAAATTCTCCCAAGATGGTTAAATAAAAAAGTCACAGACATTATCAAACTTAAAGAAAATGCATTTACTTACACAAACACAGGTGGCAGGTCAGAAGATTGGGAAGAATATAAAGAACAGCAGGAATGACAAAAAGATTAATAAGGAGGGAAAAATTAGAATATAAGAGAATGCAAACGAGTAATATAGAGACGGCTAGTGAGAGTTTCTAAAGATATTGAAATAAGAGTTAACAAAGTGAACATTGGTCCTATAGAGCGTGCATCTGGGGAATTTATAATGGAAAGTAAGGAGATGGCAGATGAATTAAACAGGTATTTTGCTTCGGTCTTCACTATAGAGGACACAAGTAACATCCCGGAAATAGCTGTAAATCAGGAAATGGAAGGGAGAGAGGAACTTGGGAAAATTACAATCACCAGGGAAGTGGTATTGAGCAAATTGTTGGAGCTGCGGGTTGACAAATCCCCAGGTCTCGATGGACTTCACCCCAAGGTCTTGAAAGGAGTGGCTAGTGAGATAGTTGATGCACTGGTTTTAATTTTCCAAAATTCCCTAGATTCAGGGAAGGTTCTATTAGAGTAAATATAACTCCTTTATTCAAAAAGGGAGGGAGATAGAAAGCAGAAAACTGCAGGCCAGTTAGCCTATCACCCATCATGGGGAAAATGTTAGAAGTTATTATGAAAGATGTTATAGATGTTGAAGGAGTCACATGTGCTGTGGACAAAGGGGAACCGGTGGATGTACTGCACTTACACTTCCAGAAGGCATTTGATAAGGTGTCAAAGGTTATTGCAGAAAATAAAAGCTCATGGTATAGGGGGTGACATATTGGCATGGATAGAAGATTGGCTGGCTAACAGGAAAGCAGAGAGTTGGCATAAACGGGTCTTTTTCTGGTTGGCAAGATGTAACAAGTGGTGTGCCACAGCAATCAGAGCTGGGGCCTCAACTTGTTACAATTTATATAAATCTTGGATGAAGGGACTGAAGGAATGGATGCTAAATTTGCTGATGACACAAAGGTAGATAGGAAAGTAAATTGTGAAGAGGACATGAGGCTGCAAAGTGAATAGATAGGTTAAGTGAGCGGGCAAAGATCTAGCAAATGGAGTATAATATGGGCAAATGTGAAATGGTCATTTTGGCAGGAAGAATAAAAAAGAAGCTTATTATCTAAATGGTGAGAGATTGCAGAGCTCTTGAAATTCAGAGGGATCTATGTGCCCTAGTGCATGAATCACAAAAGTTTAGTATGGAGGTACAGCACGTAATTAGGAAAGCTAATAGAATGTTATCATTTATTGCGAGGGGAATTGATGATAAAAGTAGGGAGGTTATGATTCAGTTGTACAGGGCATTGGTGAGACCACATCTGGAGTATTGTGTACAGTACTGGTCTCCTTATTTAAAGAATGCATTAGAAGCAGTTCAGGGAAGGCTGATTTAGATTATTACCAGGAATGGGCGGGTTGTCTTATGAGAAAAGGATGGACAGGTTAGGCTTGTATCCACTGGAATTTAGAAGGGTAAGAGGAGAGTGAACTGAAACCTTTAAGACACTGAGGGGTGTTGAGAGGGTGGATATGGAGAGGATGTTTCCTCTTGTGGGAGAATCTAGAACTGTTTAAAAAAAAGGTGCTGCTCATTTAAGTCAGAGATGTGGAAAAATGTTTTTTCTCTCAGAGGGTTGTGAGTCTTTGGAACTCTCTTCCTCAAAAGGCGGTGGAAGCAGGGTCTTTGAATATTTTTAAGGCGGAGCTAGATAGATTCTTGATTAACAAGGGGGTGAAAGGTTATCGGGGTGGACAGTAATATTGGGTTGAGGTTACATTCATATCAACCATTATCTTACTGAATGTTGGAGCAAGCTCGAGGGGCTGAGTGGCCTACTCCTGCTCCTAATTTGTAAGTTAGTTTTAGGGACAGGGAATTCCATTAAAGCCTGTACTATCGCTGTTCTTGGCAACATTTGCCCCTGCCTACGATATGCCCTAGATAACTTACTCGCACTTTTTGCAAACTCACTCTAGGCAAGGTTTATTACTAGATTTGCTGACTGTAGTTGTTAAATAAAGCTTCCAATTGTTTTAAGTGGTCTTTCCAAGTGTTGCTGTAAGTCATTACATCATCCAATTAAACCACACAGTAAGGAACATTAGTAACCACCTGATTCATTAGTCTTTAGAAAATGGCATGAGTATTTTTTAACCCGAATGGCACGAGTCAGCATTGAAAAAGACCCTCTGGCTGATATTTCTTTACCTCGGGGTGTTAAAGGAACTTGCCAATATCCCTTTAACAGATCTACTTTGATAAGAAACATGGCACAGCAACTCTGTCAATACAGTCTTCCAAACGAGGAATTGGAGAGGAATCTTCTTTAGTTACTGCACTGACATTTCTGTAGCCTGTGTAGAATCTGGTCGAACCATCTGGTTTAGACACTAACACAACAGGGGAACTCCAGCTGCTTTGGCTGGATTCAATTAGGTGATTTTCTAACATGTACTGGATCTCTGCTTTTACTTGAGCCTGTTTCTCTGGCCCTAAACTGTTGCTGTTTTATAGGAGGGGATTCTCCTACACCCATATCATGTATGGCTAAGGTTGTACATCCTGGTTTAACCCCACAGATTCCTTTAAGTTCTGTAAGTAATCTCACTAGATCCTCTTGTTTCCTGCTTCTAGGTATGAAAATATGGTGTCTAACAGTCCTAATATTTCAGTGTTAGCTAACTGGATATTAGGAGGTTTAATTTGTGATCTGCCTAAGTCTTCTTCTGCCTCACTCTCACTGTCTCTTCCATCTTTGACTGTACTTACAGCCTGACATACCTGCTCCTTCTTATCCTCCTCCCTATGATGGTATTGTTTCAACATATTGATACGATACAGCCCGCTTCTTTTTCCTATGATCTGGGCTGTCTACCCAATAATTTACTTTACCAAACTTCTTAATTACCTGTATGGACTACTGAATCGTGCTTTCGGAGGTTCCTCCTGTAAAGACAATACCATGTTGGGGGAGGCGGTGGCATAGCACTATTGTAACCAGACTAGTAACCCAGATACCCAGGGTAATGCTCTGAGGACCCAGGTTCCAATCCCACCAAAGCAGATGGTGAAATTTGTATTCAATAATAAAAAAAACCTGGAATTAAAAGTCTAATGATGACCATGAAACAATTGTCATAAAAACCCACCTGGTTCACTAATGTCCTTCAGGAAAATAAATCTGCCATCCTTAGCTGGTCTGGCCTATGTGTGACTCCAGACCCACAGCAATGTGGTTGACTCTTAAATGCCCTCTGAAATGGCCTAGCAAGCCACTCAGTTCTCAAGGGCAATTAGGGATGGGCAACAAATGCTGGCCTAACAAGCGATGCCCACACCCCGTGAACAAATAAAAACAAACTAATAATTCATCCCCAGGTTGTAATATTCAGGTCACAGCTTGCATATCTGCCCATTCCTTCATCTCAGTTTGAGAAACTTTAAGATGCTTGTGACCTACTTTGTAGTCTCCCGTGAGCCATTCCTGGAAAATGAACACATAACCTAAAACAGAGGATTCGTCCTTCTGTCCTCAAATCTTTTCTTTAATTAATTTCAGAGGACCTCTTACCACATGTCCATAAATTAATTCAAAAGGGTTAAAACCAGTAGATTCATTGGTGAATCTTAGGTAACAAATAAAAGAAAGTCCAGTCCTTTGTCCCAATCATGGAGACATTTATGACAATATGCTTTAATCATTATTTTGAGAGTTTAATGGTACCTCTCTAAAGCTTCTTGTGTTTGTGGATGATATGCTGTGGACTTTAACTATTTTATCCCCAAACTACTCGTTGGCCAGAATTTTACAGTCGGTGTGCAGGCTCGGTGGGAGGGGGCGAGGGCGGTCAGGAAGCTGACTGCCGCCTGTGATCGGCTCCGCAATGCCATTTTACGCAGGAGGGCCAATTAAGGCCCACCCAGCATAAGACAGTGAAGAAGGGGCGGGTGGGGATAGGAGCTCAAAGTCCGCCAGGTCCAATGGCGACCCGGCAATAGCTGCCAGTGAAGCACATGCACCTCATCATGGAGCTCGTAACTGGTGAACACAGCAGGCGGGAGGGCAGTCGGCCCCGCGTTTTTCTGATGAATATCTTGCTGTCCTCCTGGAGGAGGTGGCAGCATGCAGAGAGGTCCTTGTTCCCACGGATGGGAGGAGTTGGCATCCAGGGCGAGCTCCCATGATGCGATGAGGCGACATGGGCGCAGTGCCATTAGCAGTTCAATGATCTCCTGCGATCGGGAAGGGTGCGTTCCGTGTTGGCATGGGTCACTTAGCACAGCAGTTAGGAGCGACCTCAGAGGTCTTAGGGTGTGAGTGGTAAATGTCAATGAGGCAGCATCTGGGCAAGGGTGTGAGCCCTGGCTGCTTGGAATGAGTGCCTTGCGGCTCCAGGGCCATGAATGGGCTGAGCCCTGTGAGGTGTTCCTCAGGTGGGGTTGGCCAGGCTGCAATGGCAGTGCAGGTACAGGGTGGACTAATCAATGCTCCTCTCTCCTTTCAGGAGAAGACATCCCATATCAATGCAGAGAGGCTGCGGACTGGTGGAGGACTGCCCCACCTTCTAATCCCAACTAGATATGAGCAGGAGGCCCTGGAGCTGGAGAGGCGCCATGCGCCTAGGTCAATCAGCCGCGGTGAGGTTGGGGTGCCACAGGGAGGTAAGAGTGCAATGCACTGAGGTCAGAATGTCTGTCATTGCAACCATTCCACTGTAGTCTCTATATTGATGTGAACATCAAACATCAAATCTTCATTGATAATAGGGAGACGAGGGCACCCTGATCTGGGTACCAGGCATGCACAGTAACAGCGTAATGACTTCAACTAATGACATGTCCTCATTCTTCCTTTCAGGCTCACCAGCAGCCCATCAGGATGAGGAGCCTGAAGGTCCACCACTGACCCCAGAGGACAACAGCCATGGAAACGCACCAGTGTCACATCCTCTCAGCCAAGCAGGCACCAGTGTAGATAACAGCACCTTGGTGGGCATTAGGTCGGTGGATAGTATCTTGTTGCACAGCGGTGAGGGCACTTCACACTCACTTGAGGTGCAGGTGGAGGCAGAGGATGCTGGCAGTAGGAGGACTGCTGGGGACCAGGAACACGCTCAATCGGTGGCTGATTGACCCTCATGGCCGAGCGCACTGCCTCCTCCGTGCAGAGAGTGGCGACTCTCATGGAGAGGCTACTCCAGGAGCTGAACCAGGGCTCCCTGGGGATGCGCTCGGACCTACAAGCCCACACAGCGGCAATTACCTCAGGTGGTCACTGTCAATGTGGGAGATGGATTGGGCACCCAGTATCCCAGCTAGGTGCCCATCCATCAATTGTGAGTAGGGAGGTCCAAAGCGACCTGACTTTGGCGCATGAGCTGCTTGTTGTCTCTGCAGGCTCCTCGCAGGGTGTTCCAGGTGATGGCAGCAGCTCCTCCGCCCCTCTGCCAGTGACCGTGGCATCTGATGAGGCTGCAGCGACTGAGGAGATGCCAGCCGTGCCACTGGCCATTCCCTCCTAGGTGGGGCCATGCACAGGCTCTAAGGGTCAGAGGATGCCCGCCAAGGTCATCAAGGCCAACAGGACAGCAGAGTGAGCAGGATATCTCCAATGCCAGTGCCAGCGAGAGGGGAGCACCTAGATGTAGCACCCGCACGCGAAAACTTAAAGCACCTTAAGCACACCACGGACTTATCACTGGTGATATTTTTTCCCCCAGTGTTACATTAAACATCATTTGGTGTGATGGATAACAACTTCCCATTTAATTTGTATTATGTGTGCTAGGCACCACAGCATTAAATGTGTTTCTGTTCAATAAGCCTCTGGGTGCTACATTAATTCTGCAGGTGCAGGGTAACCCATGATGTTATGAGTGAATTGTTTATCATTGAACTTTATTGAAATGGCACATAGTGCATGTTGTTCACCAAACAAATGTTCCTGCCAGCTATCTAGTATGGAGCCTGCCACCCTTGCATGTGGTGGTGGTTCTTATTTGGTAGACTAGCTGAAGGAGCGTTCGAATCATGAAACCATTGCCGATTGTTGTAAAAACCCATCTGGTTTACTAATGTCCTTTAGAGAAGTAAATCTGTCGTCCTTACCTGGTCTGGTCTACTTGTGACTCCAGACCCACTGCAATGTGGTTGACTCTTAAATGCCCTCTGAAATGGTTTAGCAAGCCACTTAGTTGTAACAAACCACAACAAAGTCACAAAAGAGGAATGAAACCAGACAGACCACCCGGCATCGACCTAGGCACTGGAAACGACAACGGCAATCTCAGCCCTGTCGACCCTGCTAAGTCCTCCTTACTAACATCTGGGGGCTAGTGCCAAAATTGAGAGAGCTGTCTCACAGACTAGTCAAGCAATAGCCTGACATAGTCATCCTCACGGAATCATACCTTATAGATAATATCGCAGACACCACCATCACCATCCCTGGGTATGTCCTGACCCACTGGCAGGACAAACCCATCAGAGGTGGCAGCACAGTGGTACACAGTCGCGTGGGAGTTTATTGGCAGTCCTGAACATTGAGTCGGGAACCCCATGATGCCTCATGGCATCAGGTCAAACATGGGCAAGGAAACCTCCTGCTGATTACCACGCACCGCCCTCCCTCAGTGCTCCTCCATGTTGAACACCACTTGGAGGAAGCACTGAGGGTGGCAAGGGCACAGAATGTACTTTGGGTGGGGGACTTCAATATCCACCACCAAGAGTGGCTCGGTAGCACCGCTACTGAACGAGTCCTAAAGGACAAAGCTGCTAGACTGGATCTGCGGCAGGTGGTGAGGGGACTAACAAGAGGCAAAAACATACTTGACCTTATCCTCACCAACCTGCCTGCCACAGATGCATCTGTCCATGACAGTATCGGTAGGAGTGACCACCGCACAGTCGTTTTGGAGACAAAATCCGGGCTTCACATTGAGGATACCCTCCATCAGATCTAGCTACTCAAGACTGGGCATCCTTGAGGCGCTGTGGGCCATTAGCAGCAGCAGAATTGTAGTTGAACACAATCTGTAACCTCATGGGCCGGCATATCCCCCACTCTACCATTACCATCAAGCCAGGGGATCAACCCTGGTTCAATAAAGAGTGCCGGAGTACCAGTGCATGCCAGGAGCAACACCAGGCACACATAAAAATGAGGTGTCAACCTGGTGAAGCTATACACAGGACTACTTGCGTGCCAAACAGCATAAGCAGCAAGTGATAGGCAGCGCTAAGAGATGCCACAACCAACGGATCAAATCTAAGCTCTGCAGTCTTATCACATCCAGTCGTGAATGGTGGCGGACAAAAACTCTGTAACAATGGAAATACTTAGGCCTTTGAACATCATCTCCACCCTCAATACCTTCCTTTCCGATTTGAGGAGGAATTCATGGGGCATTCCCAGCTGTGCCTTCTCTTCCCTGGCTACTTGCCTTCCTTTCACCTTTCCACCTTCTATCCTTCTTGGGTTTGTGGGAGTGACAGAAAAAGGGTTTTAATTTATGGGCCAGCTGATAATTGTTAGCCATCTCTGCTGCCTCTCTGGCTGTTGCAACCCTCTGGTCTTCAACATGGATTCTAACTACTGAAGGAAGTGAATTTTTAAAATCTTCCAGGAGAATTATTTCCCCAAGAGCCTCATACGTTGTCTCTACCTTTAATTTCCATATCCAATGGTCAAAATTACTTTGCTTTACCCTGTCAAATTCAATATAGGTCTGCCCATTCTCTTGGGTAAATTTTGAACACATTCCCACTTCCTTAACTATCACTGATTCTCTGTTTTACCTGGAGAAAACCATTGGTTTTTCCTGTGCCTGTACTTCAGAACCCGTAGCACTTTTATTTCCAGAACTTTTCTGTATCTCAATAATTCCAACAGATTTTCCCAGTAATTTCCAACACACTGATTTTGTATGCCCCACTTTATTACAATGAAAACACCTGAACTTTCAAATGTCACTCTTACCCTCAGCACCTTCCTTTTTATTCTGAAAAAAACTTCCCGGGAATTTCCAGCTACTCCTTCTCTTCCCTGGCTACCTACCTTTCTTTCGCCTTCCCACTTTCTATCCTTTTTGGATTTAAAAGGGTAAAGGAAAAAAGGTTTAGCTCTATGAACTAAATCATAATCATCAGCTATCTCTGCTGTTTGATTACCATTTGAACCCTCAATTCTCCACATGAGTTCTCACTATTGAAGGAATTAAATCTTTAAATTCTTCCAAAAGAATTACTTCTCTAAGAGCTGCATATGGTACCTCTATTTTTAATGCCCGTATCCACCGGTCAAATTTACTTTGCTTTACTCTCTCAAACTCAATATACGTTTTCCCAGGCTGTTTTCTCATATTCCTAAATTTCTGCCTGTATGCCTCAGGAACCAACTCACATGCACTCAAAATGCCCTTTTTCAGCACATCATAATTCACTGATACTTCTTCAGATAGTGAAGCATATATCTTATGCGTTCTACCCACCAGCCTAGACTGTAACAATAATGTCCAGTTTTCCTATGGCCATTTCATTAGTTTAGCCAACTTCTCAAATGAAATAAAGAATGCTTCAATATCTTTTTCCTCTAACTTTGAAAAAGTTTTAAAAATCTCTCCACTGAGTTTTACTCTGGAGATAAGTCCTCTCTCACCTCCTGGTGTCTCTTTTTTATCTGCCAACATTTTCAGTTAAAATTCTCTCTCTTTCCCTTGTCTATCTTTCTTTATCCTTCTCTCTTGCCTGAAATTCCAGTTCCAGCTTCCTTGTTTTCTCCTGCCTTTCTGCTTCCTCCCTTTTAAATGCCCTTTCTCTTTCCTTTGCTTCTAATTCAAGATTTTTCAGTTCCTTTGCTTGTTCAGGTTCAAGCATCTTCATTTTTTAACTGAAGTCTCACTACCTCCAGCTGTGACTCACTAGTGTCAGGTATCACTTCCAACTGTAGATCCTGTGCCATACCTTTAATTATATCTGCTTTCTTCACCCCTACAGGTAACCATAATTTTAACTTATCTGCCAACTCTGTTAACTTATTCTTGGACATGTTTTGTAATCCAATCAGAGTTATATCTTCTAATCCCAGACAAGTCTTACCCAATTTCAAAAGCCATCTTGCAGCCTGACCACTTATAAAAAACCTCCAAGTCCTGAATTCAAAGTGCTTCTTGTACTCATAACCTTAAGATTCACCAATTCCAAACCAATAAATGAATTACAAATATAATCCCACCAAGAGCCCCCAGTTGCTATGACACATCAGTTGGTAAAGGCTGAGCTGTTTAAATCCCAGAGGGAAACTTGAACAACTGTCATAACCTATATTTTCAACTGATATGTTTAGGATGCAGCTCTGAATTCAGGAATAAGGCCACCGAGCCTCGAAAGGACTTTTTAATATAAAACTAAATTAAACATTTATTAATTGAACAACAAATTAAACACATAGACATGTCTACATGTTACTACCATAATAACTTTTAAACAAATCCCCAAATTAATCATCCCCAGGTAAATCTTCACCAAGGCAACAGTAACCCATAGACTTTAAACAGACACCAGGCAAATCACATTTGACCTTATGGATTCAAAATGAGGTTCCTTTCAATTTGTTCCCTTTGCAGACTCAGTTATAGGCTTACAGGCTGGTTAGATCTTAAATGCCTCTGACTTACACACACAAACTCTTTTCTGTTTATACCTAGCTTTTCCCTTGAATGTAAATTTTCCATTTAGGTTTTTTAATTTTAGCTCTCCTAACAATAATCCTTACATTCCACCAATTTTATTAGTAATATAAACACATTGCTTAGCATCTCCCAGCTAGGTGCAATATTTCACCCATTCTTTTGAATGGTTTATTCAACAAATGCAAAATTACACTTTACCTATTCCTCCTTACATTTATCTAATTAACATCTCAAACTACTATACAACAAAGCACCCAAACTAGCTGGCTTTAATCCAGTTAACACACACATGCAGGCACATAGGAGCAATGAAATAAGAATAGAAACAGAGAAATTTGGAATTCGACCAAACATTAAAGGTGAATTAAAGGGTCAAAGGCAAAGGTTAGACGGTGGAGTTCTTGAAATGGCATCCAGGTTGTACAGTTGGACTCTCAGCACTGATCCATGAAACAATCAATGACTCTGGTACTGCTTTTCATGCAGGCTCGAGGAACACTCAAGGACACTTTATTCAAGCATGTAGCGACTTGGGAGCAGCGTGTATTCACTTCTGGCTGTGGACTGGCTCTGGACTGCAAAAAAGCTGCTGTCTTCCTTCTCAAGTAGTCGGTCCTTCCCTTCTCAAAAAAAAACAAATCCCACTGATTAAAACTGCTTAATTAATCTTTCTTGTAAAAGGGTGCTTCTTCTTGGAATAGCAATTAGAGTCCTGCATTAACCCGTTAAGGGACAGTGTATTTTAAGGCACAAATTCTTCCAAAATGTCTTTAGTCCCTGAAGACGAACCATTTTCTGTGATTACAGTCTTCATGACATAGGATGGGTGAGCATCATCCCATTTAGTGTCTTTATTGGGCAAATGGCCTACTCCTTTCCTATAATCACTGTAAGTACCAAGGTTTCAAAGGCAAAATGCCACTGCACATTTGTGAGTTTGAAAGTGATTGCAGCAGCCCATTCAACCATGGGGGCTACCTATGTTATAGAGTCATAGAGGTCTACAGCACAGAAAAAAGGCCCTTCGGCCCATTGAGTATGTGCCGGTCAAACAAGTACCAAACTATTCTAATCCCATTTTCCAGCATTAGACCCGTAGCCTTGTATGCCATGGCATCGCAAGTGCACACCCAAATACTTCTTAAATGTTATGAGGGTTTCTGCCTCTACCACCCTTTCAGGCAGTGAGTTTCAGGTTCTCACCACCCTCTGGGTGAAAAAGTTCTTTCTCACATCCCACCTAAACCTCCTGTCCCTTACCTTAAATATTTGCCCCCTGGTTATTGATCCCTCGACCAAGGAGAAAAGTTCCTTCCTGTCTGCTCTATCTATGCCCCTCATAATTTTATACACCTCAATCATGTGCCCCCTCAATCTCCTCTGCTCTAATGAAAATAACCCCAGTCTATCCAATCTCTCTTCATAACTAAAACTCTCCAGCCCAGGCAACATCTTGGTAAATCTTCTCTGTACTCTGTCTAGTGCAATCACATCCTTCCTATAATGCGGGTTCTAGAACTGCACACAACACACTAGCTGTGGCCTAACCAGCGTTTTATACAGTTCCAGCATAACCTCCCTGCTCTTATACTCGATGCCTCAGATAATAAAGGCAAGTATCCCATATGCCTTCTTAACCACCTTATCTACCTGTCGCGCTACCTTAAGGGACCGGTGGACATGCACACCAAGTTCCCTCTGACCCTCGGTACTTCCCAGGGTCCTACCATTCATTGTGTATTCCCGTGACTTGTTTGTCCTGCCTAAGTGCATCACCTCACACTTATCCGGATTAAATTCCATTTGCCACTGATCAGCCTATCTGACTAGCTCGTCTATATCCTCCTGTAATCTAAGGCTATCCTCTTCACTATTTACCACTCCACCAATTTTCGTGTCATCCGCGAACTTACTGATCAACCCTCCTACATTCAAGTCTAAATCATTTATATATACCACAAACAGCAAGGGACCCAACATCGATCCCTGTGGAACCCCACTGGACACAGGCATCCAGTCACAAAAACATCCCCCGACCATCACCCTATGCTTCCTGCCACTCAACCAATTCTGGATCCAATTTGCCAAATTGCCTTGGATCCCATGGGCTCTTACCTTCATTATCAGTCTCCCATGCAGGACCTTATCAAAAGCCTTGCTGAAGTCCAAGTAGACTACATCAAATGCATTGCTCTCATCCACACACCTGGTCACCTCTTCAAAAAATTCAACCAAATTGGTCAGACATGATCTCCCCTTAACAAAACCTTGCTGACTGTCCTTGATTAATCCCTGCCTTTCCAAGTGTAGATTAATTCTGTCCCTCAGAATTGCTTCCAATAGTTTCCCCACCACTGAGGTTAGACTAACTGGCCTGTAGTTCCCTGGTTTATCCCTTCCCCCCTTCTTGAATAACGATACCACATTGGCTGTCCTCCAGTCCTCTGGCACCTCTCCAGTGGCCAGAGAGGTATTGAAAATTATTGTCAGCACCCCTGCTATCTCACTCAACAGCCTGGGATACATTTCATCTGGGCCTGGAGATTTATCTACTTTTAAGTCTGCCAGACCACTTAGAGCCTCCTCCCTTTCTATGCTAATTTCTTTAATTATATCACAGTCCTTCTGCCTGATTTCCATACCCACTCACTTGTGAACACTGACACAAAGTATTCATTTAGAACCCTACCTACCTCTTCCGGCTCCACAATCAAATTATCACTATGGTCCTTAATGGGCCCTACTCTTTCCCTAGTTGTCATCTCACTCTTAATGTACTTGTAAAATAACTTTTGATTTTCCCTTATTTTACCTGCCAATGTCTTTTCATGCCCCCTTTTTGCTCTCGTAATTTCCTTTTTGAGTTCCCCTCTACACATTCTATACTCCTCTAGGGCTTCCATTGTTTTGAGCCCTCGGTATCTGCCATAAACCTCCCTTTTTCTCTTTATCCAATCTTGTATATCCCTCGGCATCCAGGGTTCCATGGATTTGTTGGTCCCACCCTTTATCTTTACTGGAATATGTTGTCCCTGTACTCTCCCTATTTCCTTCTTGAATGAGTCCCACTGCTCTGATGCCGATTTATCTAAAAGTAGCTGCTCCCAGTCCACTCTGGCCAAATCATATCTGGTCGTATTAAAATCGGCCTTTGCCCAATTTAAAACTCTGATTTCTGGCCCATCCTTGTCCATAACAACCTTGAATCTAACAGAGTTATGATTACTATCTACAAAATGCTCCCCCACTGATATCTCTATCATCTGCCCAGCTTCATTCCTTAAAATTAAGTCCAGGACTTATTTCTCTTGTAGGACCTTCTACATACTGGCTTCAAAAGCTCTCCTGGATGCATTTTAAGAATTTTCTCATGTTCTTATGTTCTTAAGTAATGCCCAACTGTGCACAAAAGCAAACTATTGAGAATGATGGAAATCTGAAATAAAAGCAGAAAATGGTGGAAATAATCAGCTGTTCTGGCAGCATCTGTGGAGAGAGAAACAGATTCAATGAGCAGAATCCTACAATCTTGGTCTCTGCTGGAACAGCAACACCCTTTTTGGTTCTGGAACTTAACTCTGAATTGCATGCCTGGCAGTTGTTCTTCACCAGAGTAAACCACCTTCAGGCTCCCCTACCAATTAGGAACGGATTACATTAAAAGGAAGGATTTCTAATTAAAGAGACCATAACATGGGTAAGGAAAGCTCACCAGTATTTGGACTTATGAGGCTGCAGCAACAACAGGAATAGAGACCTAATTCCCGGGTCTCTCACTCTTACCTGGAGGTCCTGCTGTGGAATCTGATGGGGTGCAGTGAGGTGAGCTCTCCCAAGGGTGGGAGGAAGAGGACACCCTCTCCAACCAAGCAGATGTGGATGGAAGTGGCTGAGGATATCAGCAGCAGGAGTGTGGTCCCTCTAACCCAGAGACAGTGCACCAGAAGGATCCAGGGTTTCAGAAATGCCCTGGTAGACCCATCATTTCAACCTGTTCTTCCCCTGTGGAACTGATTACTTCCAGCTTTGACTATACTTTTTCTTCTCCTGTCCAGTCTCTTTCATCTGTAACTCTTTGACACACTCTACCACTTTAACAGTTCCAGTTTCCATCTATCTCCTTTTCACCAGGGATATCTAGTTCCTCTCCACCTCCATCCGCCATCAAGGTGGTCTGAGAGCTCTTTGTTTCTTCCTTGTACAGATGCGCAATCCACCACCATCCTCTCCACCTGGTTGAACTTGTATTCACATGGGGCAACTTCTCTTTTAACTCCATGCACCTCAACCACCCCAAATAAATGATGTTGCTATGGGAATCTATATGGAACCTAGATATGGCTGCATTTCTGGGAAATATGTGGAACATTCATTATTCCAAACATACTCAAAGGGCAGAACTTTTCCCTCATTGGGCGGGCTCGCCGGGGGTGAGCAGGAGTGGCTGCGAAATGGACCATCGCCAGCGACTGGGCCGTGACCGTGATTTCATGCTGGCGGGCCAATTAAGACCCGCCCAATGTGAACGCCGGCTGCAGAATGTTCAAGAAGGGGCGGGCGTGGGCAGGGGCCCGCATGGGCAGGGGCCCGTTGGCCGCCGATTTCGATGGCAACACGGTGGCTGGTTCAAAAATGGCACAGGCAGCTCCAGGGAGGCTGCCTGCATCGGAGTTGCTGCAACGAGATTGATGCAAACCAAGATGTGGGTGCTAGGTAAGGTCAGCTTGGCACTTGGCCCTCTCCCCTTTTTCCACTGAGTGCCTCACTGCCCTCCTGGAGGAGGTGGCTGCCAGAAGTGACACCCTTGTCCCCAGAGATGGGAGGAGGAGGCCACTCCACCTCACAAAGAGGGCATGGGAGGAGGTGGCAGCCCGGGGTGTGCAGTCACGACGTGGTGCAGAGCACCTAGGTGCAGTGCCAGGAGAGGTTTAATGACATGCTGCACTCAGGAAGTGAGGGTACCCTGTTGGCATGGTTCAGTGTGTTGAATTGTTTTGGGCTGGCCATCCCCCCCACCATGGAGTTCAGGGGTGTTAGGGTCTGAGTGCCAACTGTCAATGATGCTGAAGCTGGCCAAGGGGGTGAGCCCTGGCTGCTTGGGCTGAGTGCCTTGCAACTCAGGAGCTACCACTCGGGTGTGCCCTGCAAGGTGCTCCTCAGGTGGGGTTGGCCAGGCTGCAACGGTGCTACAGGTAGAGAGTGAACTGATCAATGCTCCTCTGTCCTTTCAGGAGAAGACAACCCATAATAGTATTGAGAGGTCACAGACTGGTGCAGGATCCCCAAGCCTCCTCATCCTCTACAGATATGAGCAGGAGGCCTTGAAGCTCGAGAGGTGGCATGCACCCCGGTCAACCGGCTGCGGAGAGGTTGCGGTATCAGGTGAAGTTAAGAGTGCAGTGCACGGAGGTGAGAGTTTCGGATGGTGCAAACAATTTTGTGTAGTCTCATCATTGATGGGAGCTTTCAGACTGGATTCCTCATTGATCATTGAAAGATGATGGCACCATGATTCAGGTCTCCATTGTCTCGCCAGGGTGCCTGGCATGTACAGTGACATGTGATGACTTTAACTAATGACATGTCCTTCTTCTCCCTTAGATCTGCCACCAAGCAGCCTAACACAGGACCTTCAGGAGCTACCCCTGACACCGGAGGACCACCATGCTCCAGAAGCACCTGCACCAGCACAGGTACCAGCACCTCAGTTGGTTCTAGTTCGGCGGCTAGTGTCTCGGTGCTTATTAGTGAGGGTGGAGCACTGAAGAGCCTCAGCACCTGGGAGTGTCTGAGGAGGTACACATCTTGGGAGCTGCCAGGGTATCTTCCACAAACTTGCAGAATCTGTATCTTGTGGTCACATACTATCTGCACATTCATGGAGTGGAATCACTTCCTGTTGATGAAGGCACCCAGCTGACCTGCTGGTGCCTAGATGGCCACATGTGTGCAGTTGATGGCACCCTGGACACCGGGGAACCCAGCCATCACTTCTGCAAAGCCTCCGGTTCGCGCAGCTGGCTGGCCTCGTCCGTATGGAAATAAAAGAAAGTCAATACCCGCCTGAAGAGAGCTTCTGTCACCAGCTTGATGCAACTGTGGACAGCTGTTTGGGACACACTACACAGATCCCCCACTGAGCCCTGGAAAGAGCTGTTGGCATAGAAATTGAAGGCCACTGTGATCTTCAGAGACATTGGCATGGGGTGTCCAGCCACACAGTCAGGGCTTAACTCAGGTCCAATCATCTGACAAATGGAGGTCACGCTCTCCCTTGAGAGGCAGAGCCTCCTTCGGCATTGCACCTCAGGCATATTGAGGTAGATGCTTGCCACCTGTAAACCCTGGCAGCAGGATAGTGGCGTCGTCTGCGGCCCCTTCCACCTTGGACTTCCTGCTGGCCCTGCGCCCCTTATGCCTACGCCTCTCCTCCCACAGGTCCCTCCCTTGGAAGCTGCATTGGGAAACATGGCCTCCTCTTCCTTCTGCCTCTCTGTTCCTCCTCAGGGGGGGTGCCTCCAGCAGAGACACAATACCCTCAGAGCAGAAGGCTGCCTGGTACCTGGAAGGGTCCACAAGGTCCGATTTCTCAGGGAGCCTTGGAGAAGCCAATGAGTCCTGAAATGACGTATGGAAATGCTAAAAATGAAGCCCCGAATGGAGATGAAGCTGCCAAGTACCAATAAGCAACTATCAGCAAATTATCTCCAAAACTCCTCACTACTCACACTGGTAATGCTGCTGACCCTTTTTATCCCGCCCGTAGATGAGGCTTTGCAAATTGTGGGCTGCCCACCTGCACATTTTGCCCATGTGACGAGCAAAAAAAATCGCACGGGCAACGTTAAATTAGCGTCAATTTGGTTGTTAAGGGCCTTAACAGGCCTATTAATTAACTACGGACACGGCTTCGACACCTGCATGTGCCCGCTGACCGAAATATTGTTCAAGTGCACGATGACGTTGGGACACTCACCCGATGTCATCGCGTGTCATTTTATGTTCGTTTGGGTTGGGCACACGCCTACCTGACAAGCGGAAAATTCTGTCCTAATTCTCTCCCTAAGCTCATTTTCCAGTACATTAACGAATGTATCACTGTCTTTTCCTGCTCTCGCCCTAAACTGGAAAGTTTAATTAATATTACTCCCAGTTTTAACCCTTCCCTCAATTCACATGGTCCATCTTGGACCCTTCCCTTTGCTTCTTCAGCTTCTCTGCCTCCATTTCTTGGGATATACAATCAACCAATGAGCCCAAAGACTCCACAGATACCTTGACCATACTTCATCACAGCCTCCTTCCAGTAAGGACTCTATCCCATTCTCCCAGTTTCTTCATTTTCATCACATCTGTTCTGATGATTGAACCTTCTATGCTAATGCTTCCAATGTGGCCTCCTTTTCCCTCAACTGTAATAACTTGATGAAGCTGCAGGTTGGTGAGGAAAAGGCTAAACTTTATTTAGGAGACATGTAGAGGTGCTGGCCTGCTAGACGCGATCTCTCCATCGGAAGCCCCACCCACAGGATTACCTCCACAGTAAGCTTATTGGTCGAAGCCCCTGTAATTGCTTCACATGATAATTGATTGAACAGGAAGGAGAGACAATACATCTAATTACTACATCAACTAAGGATCCTCCCTACCTTGGTGACTGGGCCCTTGACCATGTCTGTTAAATTTCCCACACTTGGTCTCACCCCTTCATCCCCTCCCGTGACAATAATGGGGTTCCCCTTGTCCCCTTCTTTCACCCTACCAGCCTCTACATTCAATGGATCTTCCTCTGCCATTTCCATCACTTTCTGTGTGATGCTGCCACCAAACACATCATCACCTCCCCTTTCAGAACTCCAAAGAAACTGTTCCCTCTGCAACACCTTGGTCCATTTCTCAATGAATTCCAGCACCCTTCCCCTTCCTACTGCACCTTCTCATGCAAGTGTAGGAGATGCACATGTATTTTTTTACCTCCTCTTTATCGTCGAAGGCCCCAAACACTCTTTCCAGATGAAACAGTGATTCACTTGTACTTCTTTCAAATTAGTATACTGTATTCACTGTTCACAATGCAGTCATTCCTCTACACTGAGGAGACCAAATGCAAATTGGGTGACTATGTTGCGGGATACCTCTGTTTAGTCCCTAAGCAGGACTCAAGGTTCTGGTTGGCTGTCTTTTTAATTCTCTGCTCCACTTCCAATCTCATCTTTCCAAAATAGTGCAACAAAAGTTCGAAGAACAGCACTTCTTCTTTCAATTAGGTATTTTACAGTCTTCTGTACTCACTGAGTTCAACAATTTCAGACCATTTTTTTCTTTGTGTTTTTTTTGTTTTGGATGGGAGTTGGCGATGATTCTGCTTTTCATATTTTCACTTCCTTTAGACCACCTTTTGTTTTGTTTCTTGTCCCAGTATCATCTCTTTTCGCCTTGTTTTTGTTTTTCCCTTCTCCCCCTTTTCCGGCCTCTAAATTTGCTTAAAACCTGTTACATCTCTAACTTTTTCCAGTTCCGACAGAAAAGAGACCGAAATGTTAACCCTGTTTCTCCAGGTGCTGCCTGATCCACTGAATATTCCCAGCATTTTCTGTTCAACCATGCATGCTTCCTGCAGTGGTGATCAGAAAACAACTAAGAGCAGGAACAAATGTAAAAATTGCAGATCTGAAATCAAAATCTGAACTAAAACAGAAAATCAGCAGGTCAAGCAGCATTTGTAGAAAGAGAAGGCAGATGCAACATTTCAGGTTGATGATCTTTCATCAGAACTGGTTGATCTTTATCATTTTCTGTTCTAAACAAGAACCTTGAAGAACTTCCCTCTTCCTAACTTGAAGGGTGCAGCGACTAATAATGGCACTTAAACTGCTTCACCAGGTAAGATTGATAAACTTATTATAGCCAAGGGATTGAACTTGGAAACTTCTTGGTCTATGGGGCTCAACAATACATTGGATAAACTCAATGGGCCATTAGAGGATCCACATAATTGTATTTTTCAGAGGATTGAAAACTATCTTTCAGTAAGTACATGGAGCTATGTGTTCAGTGGGTTTAGGTTGCCTGACTCACCAGAGACAGGTGGGATTGATGGATCATGTGCTGGAAGGATATACTATGGATTGTGACTCATATTCTAAGCAAGACTAATAGAAAAGATCTGTGAATCTGAGCGTAAATAATGCATCATACTTAACTAAATCTCTTGCTTATAAGGAATATTTCAGCAATAGTGACTTCAGAAATGCCCAACCATTACAAAATATTATCATATGCAGAGCACCAGAAACTTACCATTATCATATGGTAATCTAAGTGGAAAAATATTCATTTCCACAAGGATTAAGCATTTTGTATTGGATATTTTTACATTAAAACCTTGAAGAGAATTGTGTTTATCATAATGTATTAGCATTCTGCCATCACTAACTTACTGATAGAATAATTTAAGTTTGCTATTGTAGACATGTGTGCTGTCCTCCAGATCTTTCCTTAATTTAGAATTAAAAACTGGAAGTACATCATTTATAGACATGTGCAGCTATAAGCATATAAACATGAGTTACATAATCATCTGCAATCTTAAGTGTTTGATAAATTACATCAAATGTTTTTGGAATCATGAATAAGTTCATGTTGAATATTTTTACTGAACATCATGTCTAATGATCTTGCCTTAAATTCTTAACTTCTTTTTGTTATCTTGAAATGGTTTATATATTGAGTAAACCTAAATATTGTTTAGTTAGCTTCTTAGTGTGTTTCTGCTTATCTCTTTTAGAAATAAGTTTGACTATTAAATGCAGCCTGAATGATACATTCCAACAATGGGCACCCCATATAATTAATACCGACAACATATCATGTTGTAACCTGTGTATCCCAGTCACAAAATACATAGAAGTATAAATTTCAGTTCATAGAATCTGGCTCTTGAAACTGCCTTTTTGCTGTGAACTGGAGTTAAGTGTTTGGAGAAAGCCCAAATTGAAATAACATACTGTACGAAAAATTGAAAATCTCCTAACAGATGTTATGGACCAAAGAGACAGATTTAATAATCTCACAACAGTTAACAATGAACTCATTTAGGTATTAGTAAATGCTGAGACTTTCAGAAAGGAAGTCTGGTTTCTGATATAACTGAACATAAACATAAAATGCAAAATAAAATAATATTTTAGGGACTTTTTATGCAGATATAAAGTCTGCTATCAACGTAATTGATTGGGTAAAATAAACTTGATTATCTAATTAGTCTTTTCCTATTTTCTGCTATTATGACTAATTTAATTGACTTGCATTGGGAGAGCAATAGAATATATATTTTTGCAGATACTGTGCTGATGAAGTGGTCTGTGGATCGAGTATGCTCCACTCTTCATTACTGAACTAACTAATGTGATATGGCAATGAGCATTCCCAAGTGTGAAGATATGGCTTTGCACACCTCAAGAAATTATTTAAAAAAAGAGGGGCTGTTGAAAAGATGACAATGACTGCTATTCTCAGCTGTTGATTCATATCAGTGCTTGGTGGATGCTAACTTTGGCATGCACTTTTTTTTCAGGAGCACTCCTAAGGATGGGTAACATGCACTCTGCTCTTCATTATATTACTGGAATGGTAGCAAATCTGAGTGCAGGTCACTTATGACCCAGTTTTGCCTCATGGCTTTAAATCCTTGACATGCTTCCTCCAATCCAAGATCCAAGATTCTGCTGCCAAGTAGATTTGTAGACAAAAATATGGAAACTGGAGAGTGGGCTCTGGCCTCCAAAAACATCGCTGAGCACCTGAAGGTGGCATCAGTCTTCAAGAAGACATGAAATTAAATCAGAAAATGCTAGAAAAACTCAGCAGATCTGGCAGCATATGTGGAGAGAGAAACTGAGTTAACATTTAGAATCTGTACAACTCTTCTTCAGAGCTTCTGCTGCCAGACCTGCTGAGTTTTTCTGTTTTTATTCCAGATTTCTAGCATCTGCAACATTTTGCTTTTACTTAAAGAAGACGTGTCTTTTTTCCAAAACCGGTAGCAGTATCTGTCCCATTTTCCATCCAGTTAAGTTAATGGGTGTGTGATTTTGCCCACCCAATTTTCCTCTATGCATTTTTCCCAGACATTGCTTTACATCGTTGTTGTACACCTAACTACTAAGGAAAATCCATTCTGGTTAGCTGCTTGAATGCTGTTCGGCCTGTTCTTTCAGCTGCTGTTTACTCTGTGTCCCTTTGTAATTTCCACCACCCATCTGCATAACTTATTGTTGTGTGTCAGCAACGGTTCAGTACTAATACACTTGGCACTGAATTAGAAGACTGGGAGCAAGTCACACTTGAGAAAGTTGTGCACATAATCTAGGCCGATACTACTGTGCAGCACTGCATGAGTGCTGCACTGTCAGAGGAACTGTTTTTCAGTGCAGCTGACAAACCACCTCTCGGGTGGACATAAAAGACCCAATGGCGCTATTTAGAAGAACGGGGGAGCTTTTCCTGATGTTTTTGACAATCTCAACTAACAACATTGAAATAAATTATCTAGTCATTATCTCATAGCTGTTTGTGGAACCTTGTGTGCACAAATTTGTCCCACATTTTATACAGTAGAACATCGACTACACTTCAAATTTACTGTGTTGGTTGTAAGGAGCTTTAGGATATCCTAAGTTCAAGAAAATGCTGGATAAATAAATGTCTTATTTTATAGAGACTCCAAACTTAATGTCATCTGTAAATAAGGACATACAATTCAAATTCTTTCCTCCAATTAAGTCATTAATATTTATGGTGAAAAGTAGAGGCCCTCCTGTGTATCACCATTTGTCACAGCCGTCCAATCAGATAATAAACACAGTCTAAAAATAAGGGGTCTCCCAGTTAAGATGCAGGTGAGGAGAATTTTTTTCCCTCAGAGGGTTGTGAGGCTTTGGAACTTTCTTCCTCAGAGACCACCAGAGGCAGGACCATTGGATATTTTTAAGGCTGAGTGAGATATGTGCTTAATTGATAAGGTGTCAAAGGGTATGGGGGTAGACAGGAGATTGGAGTTGAGGCCACAATCAGATTAGTCATGATCTTATTGAATGACAGAACAGGCTCGAGGAGCTGAATGGCTTACTGCTGCTCCTAATTCACATGTTTGTATAAACCATTTAGCTGAACTTTCTGTTTCCTACCTTGTAGCCAATTATTGGCCAATTACCTGGGATGTAAAGCACAGACACAGGACATTTGACCTAATTTGCTGATGTCAGTGTTCATGTTCCACACGAACTTTCATCCACCCTTCTTCTCTAACCCCATCAGCATAACCTTCCATTCCTTTCTTCCTCAGTACTTATCTAGCTTCCCCTTATATGCATCCAAGTTTGCTTCAACTAGTCCTTGTGGTGGGAAGTTCCTCCTTGTCATTACCTCCATTTCTATGTGCTCTCAATTTGTTAATTTTTTGTGTGGAACCTTATCAAATGCCTTCTGGAAGTCCATATTGCCACCATCCATGGTGATTTCCTGATTCACCATACTAGCGATCTTCAAAAAAAATCTTGATTTATCTGACAAGACCTACTCCATACAAATCCACACTACATTTCTTCAATCAACTGACACATGTTGAAGTGCTCTGCCACTCTGTCTTTGATAGATTCCAGTAACTTCCCCACAACTGATTTTAAACAGGGCTACAGTTTAATGCTTTCACTTTCTTTCCCTTCTTAAATAATGGAGTGAAATTTATAATTATCTAATCCAGAGACTCAGTTTCTGAATCTAGAGCACTTTGAAAAATTAAGACTAATTCCTTTGCAATTTCCTCACATTTATTTTACTGGCCTGGGGTACAAACCATCAGCTCCTTATGATTTGCCTGGTTTCACATTTTCTCCATTAAAAAAAAAAATCTTACAGTAAACTCATTAAGTTCTTCCCCTTGACTTATTTTTGGATTCCCTTTTACTGTCGGCAGTTTTTCCTCTGTCTACTGTGAAATGGATACAAAGCACTCATTTAACAAGTCTGCTATTTCCTTGTTATCCATTATATCTTCACCTACATGCAACTTTAATGGGGTCACATTCCCCTTTACCATTCTCTCTCTCTCTCTCTATTTCCAACAAGTTTTGGCTGTTAGCTTTGATATCTCAAGCAAGCTGTTATCATATTCCCCTTTTGCACCTCATTACGCTCTTTGCATAATTTTATTGCAGTTTGGAGTAGTACAATGTACCGTGTTTAGTTTATAAGTGGGAGAACTGCCAATTTGAAGCTGGATATTCAGAAATTCAGAAAAGCAGTGGAGTTGTGAAATGACTTAATTATATAATTTGGTTCTTGTTACTTCTGCTATCTTGGTTTGATATGCAGCAGTGGGTTTACAATCTTACCATTTATGTGTTTTTTAAAAAAAGATATTACATAAACTGCTCTAAATTAATCAAAAAATATAAAATTTTATTCCATATATTTAAATTATAATGTAAAAGCAGTTGGAACTAACATAAACAAATATATTCAAGTGGATCCCTTGTTCTGCTTATATAGATGAATTAATGTTATTTCAGTTCTTAAAAGATAATTTTTACTTTTATCATTCAAAATATTTTTGAAAAGTGATCAATTAATTATAGTTATTAAGGGTAACCTTTCTGTATATAGAAGAGGCATCTCAGGCATGTAGCTTCTCAAAGGCACAAGGTGATGTGGCTCCATTAGCTTTGTCATTAATCCAAAGACTCCTTTTAGGGAGCTGGTAGGACTCGTGCTGACTCATGGTGTAAGTTTAACAATATGCTTTTGGCATAGCCTTATATGAGCACATTGCATTTACAACTATAAAGCTGGAAGAGAAACTGATTAACCCTGACGTTCCTTCCTAAACAGGGAAGTTTGGCTGGCTAATTCAGTAACCCCCTTCCCTTTTATATAACTCATTTTCTCTCTGCTGATTTTTCAGCTAGATTTTTCATTACCTTTCAGTTCCTGGAGTTGTGCATCATCAGCATTCTACTCTTTTTTAAAACTCAAGTAAGAATTAATCCACAGCAAGTCAAGATGCTGAACCAGCTTCTTTCTTCATCCAGTATGTATGTAATAAGACACTGGAAGACATCTACAAGAGGCACTGCAGCAACTCATCAAGGCTCCTTCAACAGCACCTTCCAAACTGTGACCACTATCACCTAGAAGGACAAAGGCAACAGAAAACCACCTGCAAATTCCCCTCCAAGTCACTCACTATCCTGACTTGGAACTGTATCACTGTTCCTTCATTGTGACTGGTTCAGAATTCTTGAACTTCCTCCCTAACAGCACTGTGGGTGTACCTACACCACGTGGACTGCAGTGGTTCAAGAACCGGCTCACCATCACCTTCTCAAGGGCAATTAGGGATGGACAATAAATGCTGGCCTTGTCAGAGACACAACATCCCGTGAATAATTTTTTTTTTAAATTAAAAATTAAATTCTACCTTACTCGGACATTGAGGCTACTTTTAGCGCCCCTGTGACAACCCCACCCATGATCAACTAACTCAATGGTGCAGTGCTTTTACTACTGAGAAAGAAGGAATTGCATTCATACAACACCCTGTTGTCTTCTCCTGTTCCCTGCCCAAAGGCAGGTCCTTGACCATTAATTGCTGAGCCACAGCAAAGTGCCAATACTTTTAATACAGGTGGGGTGAGGAGGAAGGTCCCGCGTCTACCTCAGCCAAAATGGGGATTCAGCTCCATTCTATTGGTAATAATCTGAACCACATGCTAGCCATCTAGCCAACTGAGCTAACCAGCCCCCATGAGCACCCTATATGCCTTCTCAAACATCCAATAATACTAGAGAATAAGGATAGTGTTATATCACTTGGGCTCTCGACCTCTTGGGGTTCAACACCTTTTGTGTTGCACTTGTTTGCAGAATTCACAGCCTTTCCTATGCCAAACCCATTAAGCAAGCCAAACCCCAAACCACAATATGAGTGACAAACAGCACTTGCAAGTACAAAAGTGCACTTAACGCTGAGGCATATACTGTAGTTCTTGTGAAGTGCAGGCAGCTGTTGTAAAGTAAAATTTTTAACAATACATCAGGATTTAGAAATACCATTTACAATATCCAAAGGGAACATACAGAAATACCAATTAAAAGTATTGGTTCCCTCAATAGCACAGTGACATTATCCAATAAGCAGCTAACCGGTACAGACCTAAAGCTGCCAGTGTTACTCACTAGCCATTGCCTTCACAGCTACCATTGATGTAAGGATGGCTGGAATTTGGTGCCCCCGCCCCCCCACAGGGAGCAGGCAGAAAGGTAGGCGGGCTGTAGAATGGGACAGGTAGGATCAGGGTGGAGACCTTGTGATCTTCCCACAATTAAGCCCTGGGTGGGAATGGTTGTGGTTAGCTTTCCAACCCAAGGTCAATTGAGGCTCTAAAGTGATCAATTAAGGGCCTCACCGGCCGGCATAGTTGAGGGGCCTGTGGGTAGGTTGCCGGGTATATCCTGGGAGGGTTCCTTCCTGGTTGGATACCTTGTGTCCCACAGAGGGACTCATCTGCAGCAAAGGCCCCCCACCCCCCATACTCTTTAAACCGACCCTCCCCCCGCACCCTCACAGGGGCCTGCCTGACAGGACCCAGTGAGGTCCCCTCACTTTCCTGTGTCCTAGGGTTCCACAGCTGTTCCTCCTCCTGGGGCTAACTGCAGTTCTGGCACTGGCACTGTTCGTACTGGAGCTGCTGGCCTCTGATTGGCTGACAGCTCTTGGAGATATTACACCCATCGTTCAGGACCTGAGAAACCCAACACCAACCAAGTAGGTGTCTGATTAGATTTTAATTGCATTGGGGCACCCAGAAATGACTACGGTGGGGTTGCCACTGGTTGTCCAGCTTGTGGACAAGACCATGGCCACGGGAATTAAATTCAGCCTCACGCTTCTGATTCAGGGATGGATAAAGTTCAGGATTCCAGTTTCTGATTTCTGTCTTTCATTAGGTGAGCCAAAATTGAGCTGAATTCTGTGACACACTGTAATTAAGTAGCTAACCAATACGTATGGCTAATGTTCACGTATGAATAATACCACTTGGATAAACTGTTGGATTCTGGCTTGGATAATCAACTCCTTAGGAAAAGGTTCAGAGCCACAGGAAAGTGCACACCAAAGGAAAAACAATGAAAACTTTCTCCTTTTCAATATTAATAATGAGCATTCAAGTTGTGAATTATATCATTCAATCAACACTTTCACTTTAACAATGATTCCCGCATGCTACACAGCTTGCACACAAAACATAAGCCTCCAAATCTGTAATTTCTCCAAGGTTTCTTAGCATCTTGAAAAAGATTATTGGCCTCTTAGATGTCACAGTAATACCGAAACAAATCACCCAGATGGCTGTGATGAATGCTGAAATTCATAAGAGTGCATGGTGGGAATACTGGAGGAGGATTAGACCAGCACATTTACAACACGACTGCCAAATTCTGTTGGGGCCAAATTTGTTTCTTTTACTGTCTCTCAGCAAAAATTCCATCCACTAGCATTCCCTATAGTCAGTCATTCCCAGATGAAGAAGCTTTATGATAGCCTTATGTATCTTCAAGAAAATACATGACATGACAACTCAACTAGGCAATCCCTTATCTAGCTTTTAATTCGCCCCTCAATTCAAATTGCATGATCCCATTATTTTTTTTTGTGGCAAATTAACATAATATAAACTTTAAAGAAACACAATTCTCTCATAAACTCCAGTTACAGCATCATACCGGGACCAAACTTTTGGCTTGTTGTTAGCATTCCCAGCTCTGAGTTAGAAAATGCAGGGTTCAAACCCTGCTCCCGATAGGCTTTGACAAATGGAGACCGGATATCTGGCTGTGAGTTCTGGATTGACATCGAGTGGGATATTTCTGTCTGGTGCGTGTGGGTGGACACCCTGATCATATGAATTGTAGGAGCCCTTGAAACTGTCTTGTCTTATAGGGATATCAGGTATAAAAGTATAATTGAAGGAGCTTTCCCATTGCAGATGCCAGGTTATTAATCAGCCTGCAAATCCTTCCACTGCTTCACCTTGGGCGGTATTTTCCGACCCCACCCACAGTCGGGATTGTCCAGTCCCGCCAAAAGTCAATGAACTTTTGGCTGGGCCATCGCATCCCCCACGAGGGTCCTGCATGGCAGGACCAGAAAATCCCATCCCTTATTTTCTGATGGAAGTGTGTGAAGATATAAAAACAAAAATTATCACATAGGCAGAAATTTCTTCATTCATAGCATTGTAATGTTCAGAATAATCTACCCTAGAGGATTGTGGATTTTCAGTAGTTGAGCATATTGGGGGAGAGTGGATTTTAGAAAAATAAGGTAGGGTCTGGCCAAAGTAGACTGGGAACAGCTACTTGTGGGGAAACCTACAGAAGAGCAGTGGGGGGCGTTCAAAAAGGAAATGGGGAGGGTACAGGCTCAATATGTTCCCTCTAGGGTTAGAAGGAGTAACAAGCCCAGAGAACCATGGATGACCAGAGATATTCAGGTTACGATAAGAAGGAAAAGAGAGGCTTTTAGCAGGTACAAGGGAAGCAAATTAGCTGAGGCATTCATGAAGTACAGAAAGTGCAGGGTGGAGTTTAAGAAAGCAGTTAGGAGAGCAAAGAGGGGATATGAGAAAGCTCTGGCTGGTAAAAGTAGGGAAAATCCCAAGATATTCCATAAGTATATCAATAGGAAGAGGATAACCAGGGAAGGAGTAGGGCCCAAAAGGGACCAAGGGGGCAATCTATGGGTGGAGCCAGAGGACATCGCTAGGGTGTTGAATGAATACTTCACATCCGTCTTCACCCAAGAGACTGAGGATGAAGATATCGAACTCGGGGGCAGAGACTGCGAGGTTCTTAAGCAAATTGATATAGGGAGTGACAAGGTATTGGAGATGTTGGCAGGCTTAAAAGTGGACAAATCTCCAGGTCCAGATGATTTCTATCCCAGACTGCTGAGGGAGGCAAGGGAGGAAATCGCAGGGGCTCTGACCCAAATTTTTAATCCCTCTCTGGCCACGGGGGAGGTGCCAGAGGACTGGAGAACAGCTAATGTGGTTCCGCTATTTAAGAAAGGTTGTAGAGATAAGCCAGGGAACTACAGGCCAGTGAGTCTCACGTCAGTGGTAGGGAAACTATTGGAGAAAATTCTGAAGGAGAGAATCTATCTTCACTTGGAGAGGCAAGGTTTGATCAGGGATAGTCAGCATGGCTTTGTCAGAGGGAAGTCATGCCTAACAAATTTGATTGAATTTTTTGAGGAGGTGACCAGGTGTGTAGATGAGGGTGGTGTAGTTGATGTAGTTTATAAGTATTTCAGCAACGCCTTTGACAAGGTCCCACATGGGAGACTTATAGAGAAGGCAAATGCACATGGAATACAGGGTAATTTAATAAGGTGGATTCAAAATTGGCTTAGTTGTAGGAGGCAGAGGATGATGACAGAAGGATGCTTTAGTGACTGGAATCCAGTGTCCAGTGGCGTACCACAGGGATCTGTGCTGGGTCCCCTATTATTTGTCATTTATATAAATGACATAGATGACTATTTGGGGGGTAGGATTTGTAAGTTTGTGGATGACACAAAGATTGGCTGGGTGGTTAACAGTGAGGTTGAGTGTCTTGGGCTACAGGAAGATATAGACGGAATGGTCAAATGGGCAGATAAGTGGCAGATGGAATTTAACCCTGAAAAGTGTGAGGTGATATACTTTGAACAGAGTAATTTGACAAGGAAGTATTCAATGAATGGCATGACACGAGAAAGTTCTGAGGAACAAGGGGACCTTGGCGTGTGTGTCCACAGATCTCTGAAGGTGGAGGGGCATGTTAGTGGGGTGGTGAAAAGGCATATGGGATACTTGCCTTTATCACTCGAGGCATAGATTACAAAAGGAGGGAGGTCATATTGGAGTTGTATAAAACCTTGGTGAGGCCACAGCTGGAGTACTGTGTGCAGTTCTGTTCACCACATTATAGGAAGGATGTGATTGCACTGGAGAGGGTGCAGAGGAGATTCACCAAGATGTTGCCTGGGATGAAACATTTAAGTTATGAAGAGAGATTGGATAGACTTGGGTTGTTTTTTTTGGAGCAGAGAAGACTGAGGGGCGACCTGATCAAGTTGTACAAGATTATGAGGGGCATCGACAGGGTGGATAGGGAGCAGCTGTTCCCCTTAGTTGAAGGGTCAGTCACAAGGGGACATAAGTTCAAGGTGAGGGGCAGGAGGTTTAGGGGGAATGTGAGGAAAAACGTTTTTACCCAGAGGGTGGTGACAGTCTGGAATGCACTGCCTGGGAGGGTGGTGGAGGCGTTTTGCCTCACATCCTTTAAAAAGTACCTGGATGAGCACTTGGCACGTCATAACATTCAAGGCTATGGGCCAAGTGCTGGTAAATGGGATTAGGTAGGTAGGTCAGGTGTTTCTCACGTGACGGTGCAGACTCGATGGGCCGAATGGCCTCTTCTGCACTGTGTGATTCTGTGATTCTATAATATTCTAGGCCCTAGAGGGTTGTGGATTTTCGGTTGTTGAGCATATTCTAGGCTGAGATTAGCAGATTTTTGATCTCTTAAGGAAATCAAGGGATAGGAGGAGAGGATGGGAAAGTGGAATTGATGTAAATCTTCAGCCATGATCTTATTGAATGGTGGAGCAGGTTCGAGAGACATTATGACTTATTTTTGCTCCTATTTCTTATTTTATCTTAATTTAGCCCCCAACTACTGGAAAGTTGAGGGCTGTGGTTTGAGTCATTGTCCTTTGCTCCATAACAAAAACAGAATTACCTGGAAAAACTCAGCAGGTCTGGCAGCATCAGTGGAGAAGAAAAGAATTGACATTTCGAGTCCACATGACCCTTCATCAGAACTCTGAACAGAGTTCTGTTGAAGGGTCATGTGGACTCGAAACGTCGACTCTTTTCTTCTCCACCGATGCTGCCAGACCTGCTGAGTTTTTCCAGGTAATTCTGTTTTTGTTTTGGATTTCTAGCATCTGCAGTAGTTTTTTGTTTTTGGTCCTTTGCTCCATGTTGGTTTCGGGCTGAATGAGATTCCCCTTATGCTATGAGCGACTTGGTCATAGGCTGTATTAAGTTTTTCTTAAAACTATTTATTTACAACTATTTACAACCAAGGTTGCATGCTAGGGAGCTTACTCTCTTTACAGACTGAATGTGACCTTCTTCTTTGGAATACCTTGGTCATCTAATCTGGTGTCATGCTTACATCATCATTAACAACAGATTCTTTTCTTGTGGCTTTCAACAGTATCAGAGCCTTTCTGTTTCTCTGGAGAACTCCAACTGGTGTCTGAACGAGCTATGTTCGTGGCTGCTGAGTTTGCTCCAGGACTGTACCTTCAGCCGGGTGGTCTCTTATCCATACATTTTGTCCAGGTACTAATGTGAATAGTGTTTTTGCTCTATGCCTGCGATTATTCCATCTGGACTGTTTATCCCTGAGTTTCTTCCTTATGCCTTACTTGCTCATGATCATGTAAGGTAATGTTAGGTCTGCATTTCTGCTTCACTGAAGGTCTGGGCGGAAATGTTGTTGGTAGTAATGGTTCTCTAGGTTCTTGGTTGTTAATGGCACAAGTATGACACATCAAATAAGTTGTTCTGTGGCCTTTGAGATTCCAGGCCACCATACTGACTGTTGTGCCCATGCTCTGTATTTTGTTATGCCTAAATGACCACCATGGAGATTTTCTCAAATCGTTCTTGGAATTACCAGCCTGTCATTGAAGACTAGAAGGTCATCAGCAATCATCATATGCGGCTGTTCATGATATATATGTTGTCTTAACACTTGATCGCTTGGGTCATATTCAGGTCAGTTTTCATGGCAGTATGATCTGATCTGAATGCATTTTGTGTCCTTCAACTAGGCTTCTCTAATCTCTCTCAGTTTGTTTTCTGAGACTGGGTCGGGAATTTGTTATTGTGGAAGAATGTGCTTCTACCTCAGAGATGAGCACCAAGTCTTGCCTTGAAGCCTGGTCAACTGTAGCTCTCGACACAGGGTCTGTAGTTGTTTGACTTTTTCCAAGCACGTACTCTATTGTAGAATCACAGTGAATGAGTGAGCTGAAAACGCTGTATTCTTGGTGATGTCTTTGTGATTTCCTTGGAGTTCAGGAGAGTGACCAGAGGTTTATGGTCTGTCTTAATCCTGGGCTGCAAGCCAATTAGATAGTCGGAAATAATTTTCGCAGGACCACGTCACCGCTAATGCTTCTTCTTCAATTGTAGTGCAACGTATGTCTGTGTCTGTCAATGGTCTAGAGTCATAATAAACTGGTTTCTTCCTTCTTACCATCTTCCTGAATTTGTAGAAGTACAGCTCTAAGCCGTAGTTTGGGATCATAGTGCACAAGCATAACTGAAGAGATGAGCTGCTCTTTGATCCTCTCAAGTGCATTCTGCTGCTCAGTCCCCCAATACCATTATTGATCCTTTCTCAGCAGGTCTCATAAGGGCTCGTTAGTTGCAGATAAATTTGGGATGAATTGCCCCACCTGGTTGACCAAACCTAAAAATCTTTTTACGTCAACAACACACCTGGGCTTTGAAATTCTGTGATCGCCTTGGGGCGGAACCTTCCACTCCTGCCAACAGTGAGAATATGGTGCACGGGAGCACTTAATTTGATGTGAGTCAAAAAATCAGTTTCCTGACGGTGGGAAAACAGTTTGGAATTTTGTTCTCCCGACTTCCAAAGTGGGTTCGATTTGGACTGAACTTTCCGACGAGCAATGGCGGGAACTCCATTTGCATTCATCAGCATGTCATGAATGCTCATTAAAAGGCCAACTCGCTGGAATCACATTCCCCCTCCAAATTAAGTTCCCTGTCAGCAGTTAATGAAACCGTCCTGTTTTACAACTGTACATAAGTAGTGCACACATGGTGAGTTTCACATCACCCACAAGTTTGAGGTCAGTAGACGCTGCTTTCAGATTCCATTCACTGCTACATGTCAGGTGCTACCCATACAGGCTGCGCCAAGGCTGGGCACGGGAGGCAAAGACCAGCAGAGAAGGGTGGGATGGAGGCAGGACTAGGTGGGGGTGATTACTAATGGGGAGGGGTGAGGCAGAGGCAGGGCGAGGGAGGGGAAGGATCAGCACAGAGGAGTGAGATGAAAGCAGGCCTAGGGGTGGGATGGACTGAAGGGCAAGGGTGAGATGGAGGCAAGGCTGAGGGGGGTGGGGGTGTTGGTGGGGTGGGTGCAGGGTTGTGGGGGTCACTGGGTAGGACTGGAAGGCAATGATGAAAGACTGTCCGGTGGGGTATTGTGTTTAAGAGACTGTGTAGGGAATGTGACCAGGTTGTTCAGGGCATGTTAGAGGTAGTGCATGGCATGCATATCTTGGTCCAGGTCTTGGGTGGTGGAAGTCCTCTTTGGACAGTGATGGTTGTGCACAGAATTGTGTGAAGGGTGTGGTCAGTCATCCATTTCATTTGGTCCTCGGGGTTCGATGCATGATATTTGGACAGACAGGGCACAGCCACATTCGGGGAGGCATTTGGATCTGGTACAGAGGTAATTCCAATGTTATGGTGGGGTAGTGGATAGTCTCATGGCCAGGGGTGGGGTGTGGCCTCTAAAAGTAAGGGTGCATCTGGCCTCCAGAAGAGAAGGGATCAGATTAATGAGGGGCATGGGGATATCAACATTGAAGAAAATAGCGGGGGGGGAGACAGGATTATCCGCAAAATTATAATGGGCTCAAGGGTAACAAGGGTAGGCTGAATGGTCATGGGAGGGAGTGGAATTAGGAGGCTGTGACTGTAGAGGAGGATGGGATAACTTGGTGGGTGACAGGGGATTGGGAGGTGGTGGAAGCACTGATAAATCTCAGGAGAACCATCTTCTTTGTTCAGTAATGTTGCAGCTAGAACAGCAATCATGAAAAAAATGATATGGGAGGGGTCTCAAAGCAAGTGGGAGGAGTTCAGGACTCCTCTTTTGGATCGAGTGAAGGGGCATGCTATTAATTATTCGCTCAAGACATAGAGAACCAGGCTCAGTTGAGTTCTGTTCTCAAAGATCAAGTGTCCATTGAAGGAGAATTGCTCCTTGACTAATGGTGCGTATTCCTGTGAGAATCCATTCAGGTTTGGAGTTGAGTTTGAGTAGGTGTGATTGGTTATCTGTTTCTGACTGAGGCATGGAAAAAGGGATGAAGGTGGATTCGTTCAAGGGACACAGCTGCTGGACAGTAACTAGGTGCACACTCCAAACCTCACTAATCCCAGATAAATAGTTATGGCTGACAAGGCATCATGCTTAAACTCTTTCCATAATTCCAAACATGTGTTCTCTTTGTAGAGAGTCTGGGCTCATGGCTCAAGCTGACGACTGACTGACAGAGAGTTCTCACACATACCTGTAATCAGCCTGATCAAGGCACTATGCCTGCATGTGCAGTCATGTATAAATGGAAGGAGCAGCTATTGATGGTTCTCCAGGTTACCCCTCACCTGCCATGGGGCTGCAATGTCCAGATGAAGGCAGTGCCAATGGCTTTGCACTAGCCTGCTGGCTTGTAGATGGTGGGAACCCAGTTAAGGGAAAAACTCCTTAAGATATCTAATGTTTTCATTGATAGATACAAAGAGGTGTGGAGAACGCAGGCTGCAGGCAACCCTGTTATGGCTAATTCTCTAATACAAATGAGAAGAAGAAGGGTCGGTTGTCAACTGGTACAAGTCCAGGATGAGCATTGGCATCAGCAGCAAGAGGGTGAGGTGCCCCAACATGTACAAGACGCTCATAAAGAGGGGCAGATGCAGTGAAGACCAGTGGCCCAATCACGGGTATATCAAAGATGCTGCTTATATATAGAAATGAGTGAAAAACAATGCCATAGTTGCCTTCACTTGTCTAGAGATGTGGTGGCTCACATTTGCCACCTTCTCCGTGAAGATCTGCAGGCACAAGGACATTGGGGGGGATCCTATGCCATTGGGATTGAAGGTAACCAATGCATTGAACTTTTTGCTAGCGGGTTCTTCCAGGGCTCCACTGGGGACCTTTGCAGCATCTGCCACTTGGTGGCACACCGGAGGTGACAGATGCCCTGTTCTCCAGAGTCCACCCTATGTCCCGTAAAAGCCAGGCTGTGGACCTTGGGACCATGCTTACAACAATAACCTGGTTTCCTGCAAGTGAAGGTCACCATGATTGCACATGTGGGCTTGAGAACACCCTGGCCCCAGCCTGTGAGATTCATCAATCGAAAAGGATTTCACTCTTTCAATGTCCAGCTAATTTGTAATCACAGAAGGCAAATACTGCATGTTTGCGCTAGGTACACAGGGAGCTCTCACAACTCTTACATTTGACATACTCGCAGGTGGTACAGATCTTTGAGGGACGTCGCCGCTTACAGGGCTGGCTCCTTGGGGAAAAGATATACCCTAGAAAACCTGTCTGATGACGCCTGTTCACCGTCCACAGAGCGCTACTGAAGAGAGATATAATGGTGCTCATTCCCCCACCAGATCCTTGCTAGAGCAGATGATGGGCCTCCTGAAGATGCGTTTCCGATGTTTGGACCACTCCGGTGGAGCTTTCCAATGCTCACCACAGATAGTGTCCAGGATCATCTTTGTTCGCTACACCCTGAATAACCTTGTGCTGCAAATAGGAGATGTCTTGCTGGGCGGTGGGGGGAGACATGGAGGACAAGTCTCCTCCGATGAGGAAGATGTCAAATGGGGTGGATCTGATGAGGGCCAGGATGTCAATGAGCCACATGAAGAGGCTATAGCACGGGTACGATGTGGCAGATGTGCCCGTGACAATCTAATAGCCACTAGATTCCAAGAGCAGTAATGAGCAGACATTCTCATCATTGTTTATTTCTCTCGTCTTTGTTGGCTGGAAGGCCCCAGCACCTTTTTTGTCAGAGAGCATTTCTCTTGAAAGTTCAGTGCTTTCTTAGAGATGAGGGTTTCAGTGCTCACCATCCACCCTGATGTTCGTTCTTGGAATAAGCTAAACCACTGTTAAATGCATAGCCTTGGCGATATATGGCCGCTGTAGAACCTGAACAGCACTCCCTTCTCCCATGACCTTGGGCAACTTCACATGGAATAGCACTTTAACCCATGCCCTCACCAAGTCAGTGTGCATGGTAGCTTATAAGTGTCTGGAACTCAAATGCACTCCTGTCACCCTAACACCTGCTCAATAATGCGGACTGACCAGACAAATCACTTTTTCAGGCATAACCAGATGGATGGCTCAACAGAGAGCAGCAGAACGAGAGTACCATATGTCCCATCGCCTTCGCTCCTCAATGCAGATTGATGAGGCATCATCTTGCTAATGCCACCCAATTGCCATTCCCACATCATAAAACCAGAAACATTGGCATCTTGATCATGCAGTTAAGATTCAAGGTTTGTTTGCATTGTCCTCACTGAGACTGCCTCAACAGGACTATGGTTTGCTGAAGTGCAACCACTCAGGACCCTACAATCGTTGGAAGCCTTAAAAGTGCCTGTCCTAGATTACCTTTGCATTAGGACGATAGCTTGGACATTCATTTTGGACACACCAGCCGAGGTAGCATTGTTTCCTGCTTGGCCCTGCAGAGGCCTTAGAGAGTTGACTATGCATCACATTGAGAACATTGCAATCCTCAAGATGGTACAGCACACAAGGCCATTCATGTCTCTCTGTCCTAAGTCACTGGAAGCCATGTCATGCAATGATTTCTAAATCAAATTGAGAGCTATGCCTTTACCCAAGGATTACTAACATTCTTGCTAAGGAGCTGTGCAGGTCCAAAAAAAGTCAATTTGAGCTCAGGAAATGGCTTCAGCAAGATGAGTACACACTTCTTCAGTCATACACTCTAACTCCTCTTGCGGTCAAGTCTCAGGTGCCCACTGTTTCCCCACTTGCCTAGTTCAGCATTATGTTCACTGAGAATAACAATGCATCAAGGAAGGACATTCAGCATTAAAAACACCCGCTACATCTTCCTCCAGGCAGTTATTCAAGCCTTTGGATTTTGTTTGCTAACATTACAGTGCCCAAAAACAATTTATCATGCCTGAAAATCATTCGAGATGACACTTGAGGCAGGCAAATCTGATCTAAGTTGCCACGACTACTCGTGCCATCCACAAACAACTGACATCAGTGCCACAGCAGCAGTGAATGTAATATCCTCGATGAGCACTTCTCCCGAGGCCAAAGCATCATAACCTGGGATAGACAGAAGTATAAGGCAGGTAGCACATTGACAAATGATGGCCATTGCTTGATGATGCACATGTGCCATTATAGAATATTCACTCTGGTGGCAATGGGGTAGAACTGGAGCAATTTAAGTTCCAGATGGGACACAATTGGGGACTGACATTCTTGAGCCTAAAATGACTGCAAAACTTTGAAGAAAATGATATAAATATATATTATCTTTATAATAGAAGTATTCTATTATGGAAAAATAGAAAAATGGAATCCATGAGACTTGGAAGCAGATAGATTCAAAATATATTTACCAAAGTGACAACTTAATACAATGGGCATACAAATGTGCCACCAATGTGCATTAAATACTTTTTAATTTTTCTTACCCTACTGCTATATTTAGGGGCAGCCCTAATATCTGCAGCTGAGATGGAGGCAGCCATTCACTGCTATGCACTGTTGACTGTGATGACTTCGGCACGTGTCCTCTGGTGGCCCAAGGCCTGGTTAGATTCTCCTGCTCAGGTGCAGGTGCACCCTCCTTGGCCTGATCTGCTGGAGGGAATAGGGTCATGGAGTTAGAGTGACAGGCCACCCTTGGAGTGTCCTGGGTGGATGTCCCCGGAGTGCCTGCTCACTGGTTCTCCTCCGTGTGGGTGCCTTATGGGCCTCCCCACTTCCTTGAAGGAATGGGGCGACTGGAGGGAGGTTGAGGTGCCCCATTCCCTCTTGCTGAGTCATTGCTGGATGCAACCATGGCTAGAACGATGGAGTGCAGATCCGAACACAAATCAGGCAGAAACTGCTGGAACTGGGTCTCCAAGGCTCCCCCCATTCCCTTCCCATGGAGACTTCCATGCACTTGCATGCCAGAACCACTACAGCAGACAAAACATGGATGGACTCCTCCACCGTTCGGTCCAGTCTGCAGATGGCATCTGGCAACTCTGCCTGATGTTCCCCTGTCTGATTCTGCATCTCCAAGAGGTGTCTTAGGGCCGAGTCCAGAGGCTCGTCAGCTGAATTGGACTCAGCGGGGTCTCCAGCAGCCCGAGTGTCAGAGACCTCGGCTGTGGCATCTGGTGGATGATGCCCTCCCTCTTCTTGCTGGTACCTGGAATACAGAAAAAAGAGAATTAGTAATTGACTAAGCAGGCTAATACATTAAAGATCACTCAGAGTCAATGCCAGAACATTGTAGATGGAGACTGGATGCATCCTCCCTGCATTGTTGGGGAGGCCGATCTTGCCTTCTGCACAGGCACGGCCTCTTTCCTTTCCTGCCAGCTCTGTGGCCTGTTCCTCAAAGCTACTCAGGGACAAATTTTCAGAGTATCCCATCCACTCTTGGAATGCTCGCATTTGTTATGCAATATCTTATCCTCTAGAAAGACAGAAGGATTGGTTGTGAGGCCATTGGGTGAATGAGAAGTTCAGAAGTATGCATGCCTATTGTCACTGCTGAGGCCTCCCCAGTAAGTGATAAAGAAGCCATTTGTCCAGGAACTAATATGAGATGGAGAGCTTAAACTAGCTGCCACACATTCAATTCTGATGTCCCATCTGCTGGCTGTGTGTGACTTCCCTGTGGACTCTAACTTTTAGACTACCTGATGCCCTTTTGAGAGTGTGGGTTTGTAGTGAGTAGACAGTGCACTTACCCTGGTGGAGTGCAGCGATCATTCATTCTCTTCCTGCACTGCAAGCCGTTCCTTTTTTGGGCTCAATGGGCGCTAACCACCCCAACGACCTCCTCCCAGGCCGCCGTGGTCAGGTGTGAGGGCTTCCTGCTCTCATCCCAAGGAAAAAGCACCTCCCCTCTTTCCTGGATGGCCTGGAGGAGAATCTCCAGGGAGTTGTTGTGGAACCATGGAGCCGAAGGTTGCTTTCTTCTCTTGGACATTCGGCTTGATGCGGAATCTGGAGCTCCTGGCCTGTAGTGAGTAAATGATTGTTTGGGTGCTGTTTAAATATGGCACCAGGACCTTTGACCCCATGATGCAACGGTAGGGTGGGTGACTTCCTGCCTGCCCTGCCACAAAGTTTGCCGAGCTCCTCGCCAATGCATAATTAATGAGCTGAACAGCAGAAGATTGTCCATGTTCAGCCATCCCGCCACCCAGCGGGAATCACTCCGACTTTCCTGCCCATCATCAGACTTAGTCTCTGGAAAGGAAGATTCCGTCCTTGATCTTTTTGGGGCCTACTTTATCCCATTTTGCTGTATAATACATCATAAGAATCTGATAGTAGTTTTGCCAAACTCACACTTTTTGTTCAGAGTGAGGCCTGCCTGTTCAAGTGCTTTTAAAAACTCACAGACTCTATGGTCTTGCTCTTCTTTGGTAGCACCATGGATAAGCACATCATCCCATTTGACGGATTGTTCCCTCTTCGCCTTTGAGGATATTGGATATTGTGTACTAAAAGTATTCTGTGCAGAGGATATGCCAAAGGGAAGTTGGTTAAAGTTATACCAACCAAAGGGTGTGATAAAAGCTGTCAACAACCTTGATTCTTGGTCAAGTCGTATCTGTCAGATTCCACTGTTTGTATCTAGCTTTGTAAAAAGAACATATTTGGACAACTTCACAAGATTGTCATCTACAGAAGACATTGAACAGCTCAATTTTCTTTGAACAGTTCTGTTTAGCTGCGTCAGGTCGACACAGAGCCTGATTTTGCCATTTGGTTTAGGGACTGTCACTATCCCTGAGCACCATTTTGTGGGCTCTGTAACAGGTGAGATTACGCCTTGATGCAGCATCCTATTGATTTCTGCTTTGACTTTATCTACCAAAGGGTGTGGTACCCTCCTCGGAGTAAATAAGCAGGTGGATTTGGCATCTGGGAGCAGAGGGAAGAGATATTCACTTAACAGCTTTGCCAGTCCTTGGAACAGCTTTTGAAATTCATTCCAGAATATTGCCCCATTGTCATCTTGCTTTACTTCATCAACTTTATATGAAGACCAAGTCTTGAGCACATTTCCCTGCTGAGCGGGCTTTTTGGTGGACGGAACTCCCAACTTTGGGCCTACATAATGATGGACACCTCCAGAGCTCTGGAGACTCCCCGAATTATGCCCCGATTCTGCTTCCGTAGCTCCGCCTGACTTGCAGCTTTTTCTGTATAGCTTTTTCTAAAGTTACATCATCTTTAGTTTATAAGTAGCCTGATAGCGCCTCATCGAGCATGCCGACTACTAGAAGGTTGCTGATTTACTCTTGATTTAAGCCTCCATGGGGGAGATGGTGGCGTAGCGGTAATGTCACTGGACTAGTAAACCAGAGACACAGGCTAATGTTCTGGGGACATGGGCTCAAATCCCACCATAGCAGCTGGTGGAATTTGAATTCAGTTAATTAATCTGGAATATAAAGCTAGCATTAGTGATGGTAACCATCATTCATTGTTGTAAAAACCCATCTGGTTCACTTTAGGGAAGGAAATCTGCCATCCTTACCTGGTCCTGGTCTGACTTATGTGACTCCAGACCCACAGCAATGTGGTTGACTCTTGGCTGCTCTCTGAAATGGCCTAACAAGGTAGTGATGGGCAGCAACAAATGCTGTCCTTGCCAATGACACCCACAACCCATGAAAGAATAAAGAGCAAAAAAAAACCTACTGGCTAGTCTGTATAGGTCATTCATAAATGAATTGATGGATTCATCTGGTCCCTAGCTTCTTTGGTTAACATCATTGTCTAATTAACATAAACATTAACCCTCTACAGGCCCTTCACTCAATGACTTATACAGACTAGTCATTCATTGCTGCCCTGGAGGCTTAAAACAAGACTAAATCTGTGACCTTATAGTAGTCGGTGTGTTCAATGAGGCGTGATCAGACTTCTCATAAGCTAAAGGTGATTTAACCTTAGAAAATAATTAGTTGCCTGCTCTGTTTGTGCTATTCAGGGAACCAGTTCTTGTATAAGGGCTTGACCTGCTTAACAAAGAAAGAAGGGAGAAAGTACAACAACTGCCAGTATCTGAAGAAAAGGCTGTCTGCCTTTCACTGTAAGGATAAAGTCATTATGGCTTAGAAGTTTGATGGCACCGCACCCAATTTGATGCCTAAGCCTACAATATAGCAGGCAGGAAGCACACTCTCATTGTGAACATGAAGTGTGCTGACACCATATTTGCACGTAGAGAAAAGACTCCAGGACTCAGTCTGACAAATCTGTTAGTCTTGTGCATTTGCAACTAAAGGGCCTAATGTCTGTTTGAGACCACCCCCAGCCCCATGACTGATAGGGGTTACTGTATGCAAAGGGACTTGCAGGGGCTCACAGCAGTCCTAGCCACCTGCCCTCCAACAGATCACTCAGATTGTTGAGGTGCCATGCTGGGCGTGTGGGAATGGCAGTGGCTCCATGGGGAAAGAGCTTGCTTTCCTCTCTCAGGAAGTCAGCATTCGTCCTCCCATCATTGCCACTCCACCGGTGCCCTTGTTGTTACCTCTCAGCCAACCAGCCCAGACTGCTGCCCCAAGCCAAGGCAGTGCAGTCTGAAGCCAGGCCTTCTAGGCCTAGCACTACTCAAGGTTGTCCTTCAAGGTTATCTGCAGTCTCCTCCATTGAAACTCAGCAGCTTTCCACCAGTCGTGCTGCAGGGGAGAGGTAAGGTGCTTTGGTGTTTGTGAATGGGAAATCGGTGTTGTGATTACTGGTTTTGCACTTGGATAAGTTCTTCACAGGCAACTCATGCAGAAAGTAGGTATCCAGGTTGCTTCCTCCCTCCCTCTTTCTCTCCCTCCCTCTACACAGCTGTTCACTGTCTATGCAGTGGCAAGGTCTGCCCCTCACGTTGGCGAGGCTGTGTACCATGCAGCAGACCACTACATCTATCGACAACTGCACACTTTGTGAGGCAGATTGTCTCTCATATTTTGCCCGCTGCACGCACGTATGTGAGTAGTCCTCCGGAGTCATCAGCCATATCATCAGTGGATAGCCCTTATCGCCCAGTAGCCACCTTTTGGTTTGCTGTTGGTGGCTCAAATGCAGCTAACACAGTGGATACTGCAGAATGAAGGAATCATGATTGCTGTAAGGCTATCACGGCATTGGTTGCATGATTCATCATGTACGAATGTTGAAGGAGTGGAATCACTTTCAGTTGTGGTATAGGGCAGAATTGAAATGCGGTACTAACAAAGCAATGTCCATAAAGTAAGTTGCAGCCAGCACCATGGGAAAACCTGCATTGCCCAGGTGAAGCCATGGGCTTTTCTACCTGCTTCCCTCTGACAAGAGAGAACAAAATGTTGTTTGTTTGATAGAGAGCCTCAGTGGCCTCCTTTCCTGAAAATCGGTTGGCAAACTGTAAGATGTTGCAAGCGTATGCAGCTCTAGATTGGAAATAGCTAGGTATGTGAAATTTCATCGCCATGGTCAGCTTCGCAGCCAATGGCAACGCGGTCCTCGCCCTGTTCTGAGGTTGCAGTTGTGGCTGCAGCAGATGGCAGATTCAATGATGATATCCTTATTAAAGCAAAGACACCTGACACACTGTACTTCTCTGAGGTTTAGGTGGAAGAATTGTTCTTTGAACACCCTGGATGGTTCTGGCTTTCTGCTGAAAGCCCTTCTCCCTCCTTCTCCTCCTCCTCCCTCTTCCAGCAGCTTGTCCTGCTCTGGGTACCCTCTGCTCATTCTCTAAATCATGCTTTATTTCAATGGAAATGCTCACTAGTGCACTCACTTCTGGGGGCAACTGGTTGGTGCAGAAATCTTTAAATCAGCAAAAAGTCCTTTAGAACTTGTCACACCACTCCCTGTAGACTTATGTAAATGGAAACAACTGTAGAATGCACCAAACACTTGTAGAATCGCAGCAACAGCCAGAACAATTCAATCAGCTAACATGTAGGTGGTTAACAAACTCTTTAAATAGCACAGAATGAGTGTTCAGCTATACAAGGTTAAGAGAGGGCATTGGCTGGAATCCAAAATGGCAGTGCTGGCATCAAAACATACACAGCAAAAAAAACAAGTGCAAGCAAACCCAATTTCTTTCTCACAGAATCCAAGGGCGAAATTTTACATTGGGGGGATTTTACAGTCCTGCTGACACCAATGGACTATTGAACAGCTTGCTGCATTTTACGCCCCCAACCCCAACACGACAGGTCTGTAAAATATTGCCCCAAGAGAACTTCACTGCAGACCGGAAATTTATAATAGTCAAAATCATGGACTCCCTCCTTAACAGCACTGTGTATGTACCTACACTACATGGGCTGCAACAGTTCAAGAAGGCAGCTCACCACCACCTTCTCAAGGGCAATTAGAGCGGGCAATAAATGCTGGCCCAGCATTTATAAAAAATGAATAAAAAGAGAAGGGGCTAGATTTTGCCCTCGTAGGGCGGGTGGCGGGGGTGGGCTTTTGAGCAGCCATGAAACTGACTGACCGCTGACTGGGATTTCATGCTGGCGGGCCAATTAAGGCCCGCCCCGTGAGAAACGCAGCTCGTCACTGGCCGGGAAGGGCTGAACGGGGGCGGGGGCTTGTTGGCCACTGGGTCCAATGGCGACTAGGCGGCCGGTATAAAAAAGGCCCAGGCCGCCCCAGAAAGGTTGCCAAGGAAGGATGTCTGGCTGCCGTTCTGAAAATGCACTTGGGTGCGGCAGCAAACGCCAGGCGGGAAGGCAGGTTGGGTGGGCACTCAGCTCCCGTCTTAACTGATGAGTGCCTCGCTGTCCTCCTGGGGGAGGTGGCTGTCAGGAGGGACACGCTTGCCCCCAGAGATGGGAAGAGGGGGCCACTGCACCTTACCAAGAAGGCATAGGAGGAGGTGGCAGCCCGGGTGAGCAGCCATGACGTGGTGAGGCACACATGGGTGGAGTGCCAGAAGTGCTTCAATAACCTGCTGTGCTCAGGAAGGGTGAGTACTGTGATGGCATGGGTCAGTGTGCAGAAGTGTTAAGGTGTGGCCATCCCTCCCCCCGTGGACCTCAGGGGTACTTGAGTCTGAATGCCAACTCTCAATGATGCCAGAGCTGGCCAAGGGGGTGAGCCCTGACTGCTTGGACTGAGTGCCTTGTGACTCGAGGGCCACGACTCGGATGTGCCCTGTGAGGTGCTCCTCAGCTGACTTTGGCCAGGCTGGAATGGTGCTGCTGATAGAAAGTGGACTAGTCAATGCTCCTCTGTCCTTTCAGGAGAAGACAAGCCATAACCAGGCCGAGAGGGCATGTACAGGTGGAGGCCTGCCCAACTTTCTGATGCTCTCCCAGTTCGAGCAAGATGCCCTGGAGCTGGAGAGCCTGCACAATCCCCGTGCAACTGGGCATGGAGAGATGGGGGCTCCAGAAAAAAGTAAGAGTGCAGTGCACAGAGGTGAGACTTTTGGATTGTGCAACCATTCTAGTGCAGTCTCTCATTGATGTGAGCCTCGAACCTGTAGTCCCCATTGATCATTGAAAGACGATGGCACCATGATGCAGATCTCCATTGTCTCACCAGGGTGCCTGGCATGCACAGTGACAGTGTGATGATTTAACTAATGACACGTCCTTCTTCTCCCTTTTAGATTCACCATCAAGCATCCAATCTGCAGACCCTGAAGGTCCACCCCTGATGCCAGAGGACCACCGGGCATCACTGTCACCTACGTTACACCCGCTTTTTGTAGCAGGCACTAGTGCAGATACCAGCATGTCAGTGGGCATTAGATCAGCAGCTAGTATCTTGGTGCACATTGGTGAGAGCAGTTCACGTTTGCTTGAGATGCAGGCGTAGGGAGAGAATGCCCAGGGCGCCGGCAGTTGGAGGGCTGCTGGAGACCAGGATGATGCTCAGTTAAAGGCTGATGATGAGCCTCTGGAGTCGTCCATTAGGTGGCAGATGCTGGATGCCCAGCGGGATGTGCGGGAGGATCTGGCAGAGATCCATGAGGGTCTGCGTGCCATGGTCTCCATTATGGAGGAGCCCATGCAGAGCGTGAGACTGCATTGACTGTCTTGGGCAAGCGCACTGCCTCCTCCATTGAGAGAGTGGTGACTCTCATGGAGAGGCAGCTCCAGGGTCAGAATCAGGGGTTCCTGGGGTGGTGCTCGGACCCTCAAGCCCTCACACAGGCGCTGATCTCAGGTGGTCAGTGCCAGTGCGGGGGATAGATGAGGCACCCAGTATCCCAGCTAGGTCCCCATTCAACAATGGTGTGCAGGGAGGTCCAGAGCGACCTCACATTGGCGCATGTGCAGCCTATCATCTCTGCCGGCTCCTCTATGGGCGCTCTGGATTACGGCAGCAGCTCCTCTGCCCCTCCGCCAGTGACTGTGGCATTTGATGAGGCTGCGGCGACTGGAGAGATGCCAGCTGTGGCACTGACCACTCCCTCCCAGGCGGGGCCAGCACAGGCTCCACGGGCCAGAGGACAACCACTAAGGTCATCTAGGCCAACACAACAGCAGGGTCAGCAGGCTTCCACCAATGCCTGGCTTCCACCCCGCTCGCCAGTGCCAGATTGTGGAGAGCGCAGCATGCAACCACGATCAGCGACACAAGCTCTGGGGGGTTTTGTAGTGCACCCCCTGAACGGTCCAGGCATCGGAAGCGCATCTTGAGACCTATGGTCCTCTCTACCGCCGCCCTTGTGGGGGCATGGCTCATTTTGTAACCCTTCTCTCCCTCTGTTCTTGGGTGGTGGAGAGGTGTCATGAGCCACCTCTTCAATGAATAGCCCTTGTCACCCAACAGCCATCCATCCAGTCGGGCTGAAGCACTGAAGAGCCCTGGCACCTGGGAGTGTCTGAGGATGTAAGCGTCACAGGAGCTGCCTGGGTACCTTGCACAGACTTGTAGAATCAGCATCCTGTGATCACACACTATCTGCACGTTCATGGAGTGGAAGCCCTTCCTGTTGACGAAGGCACTGGGCTCACCTGCTGGCGCCTTGATGGCCACATGTGTACAGTCTATTGCACCCTGGACGCGGGAGAGCCCGGCAATCGCTGCAAAGCCTCTGGCTCGCTCAGCCTGGCTGGCCTCGTCCATACAGAAATGAATAAATGACATTACCCACCTGAACAGAGCTTCTGTCACCAGCTTGACGCAACTGTGAACAGCAGCCTGGGAGACTCCACAAAGATCCCCCTTGGGCCTTGGAAAGAGCCGGATGCATAGAAGTTGAGGGCCACTGTGACCTTCAGAGCCACTGGCATGGGGTGTCCACCCACACTGTTGGAGCAGATCTCAGGCCCAATCATCTGACAGACGGAGGTCACTGTCTTCCTTGAGAGGTGGAGCCTTCTTCGGCACTGCACCTCAGACATATTGAGGTAGTTGCATCGCCACCTGTAAACCCTGGCAGTAGGATAGTGGCGTTTTCTGCGGCCCCTTCCACCTTGGACTACCTGCTGGCCCTGTACCCCTTGAGCCTGTGCCTCTCCCCCCACTAGCCTCTCCCCTGGAAGCTGCATTGGGACACGTGGCCTCCTCTTCCTTCTGCCCCGTCTTCCTCCTCAGAGGAGGTGCCACCAGCAGAGACCACAATCCCCATTAGCAGGGTAAGGGAAGGCTGTCTGATACCTCTGGTCTGAATCCTCCGGGGTCTTGTCAGACAGCAATGAGTCCTGAAATCATGCGTGGAAATGCTAACAATGAAACCCCAAACAGAGATGAAGCTGCCAAGTATCAATAAGCAACCAGCTGCAAACTATCTCCAAAGCTCACTACTCACACTGGCAATGCTGCTGACCCTTTTTATCCCTCCCTTGAATAAGATTTGTGAAAATGTCAGCTGGCTGCTTGCCCGTTTTGGCCGTGTGACAAGCAGAAAATCACACGGGCAAGGTAAAATCACAGACAATTGGACCATTAAGGGCGTTAAGTGTCCTGTTAATTAATGGCGGGTGCCGCTCGCCAAGTGAATCATAAACTATGCAAATCCTTAAAAAATGCATTACATAGGGCAGGGCTGTTCAATCTTTCAAAGCACTGGCTAGATCCAAAGGGTACAGTCATCGAATAGACCACATACAAGGAAACATTTAAAAGGTTTTTGTCTCTTTAAACTTCATTAGTCTGAAAACTGTCCCCTGAATGCTGTAAAAACATTATTCACTCATTTATCCAAAGCACAACCAGGAAACAGCTTTATTCAGTCCTCAAGGCCTAGGAAGTTTGAACCATCAGTGTGTAATCAGAAGGAAACTACCGTGCATTGGAGTAGATTCAGCCTGCTGTTTGCATCCTGTACATGGCTGACCTGGAGGTAATTTCTTCATGTTTATTTCCTGAATTGTGGAATAGGCTGCCACCTAGTGCACTGAATGCCATAGGGAGAAAGGAATTGTGTGGGGCTTGCACAAAGATCTAAACGGCAGTCAAACTGAGGGACCTTTCTTTATTGTGTGTACTGTAGGCTTTTATTATACTTATTTGATAAGCTTTAATGTAATAACTTGTTTAATTTCTATCAAGATTACAGTTGATCATCAGTACCACCATGCCTATTGCATGGTGGAAAGCAAATTCATTTTTCTAAACAATTACACATTTACCGCTGTTGAACCACACCCAGTACATATGTCATACTTTAGGTAATGGAGCATTGGCAGTCAATTCCTGTTTTTAATCTGCTGCAGTATTTATATACAGATTGCTGGTAGGAACTTGCATGAAGCCAATATACTCAAGAACATTGCAGTCATGCCAGTGGCATGGGGCCATGCAAAATGTATCCTTTTATAGAAAAGTGGCTGTTGCGTAGTTAGGTATGTTCCCTTCCAAGTTCCTTGATGAGATATGGTCAACTCAGTCTTTGCAAATAATACAACACCATATCGCTTATTTTAATAAGTAGCGAGAATAATATATTTGAGCTGTTGCAAATAAAAATTGTTCCATGTCCTGTACTCATAACACTGCCATGAGAATATTAAATGCAGTCATAAAGTGAGCAAATTGAAAAATGCTAATATAAGTGAAACAATCAAACACTTTAATGGACTTGTCATCTACGGTTTTACCCTACTCTAAATTTTGTCAGATGTGAACGACTGTGCAAAACAACTGGGTGATATAAAATCCACGGTTAGGCTTGAAATGAGGGAGATGTACAAAAAAGATCATCGCTGGGTAAATATAGTTTATCTTCCAAAATGCCTTATTGTGGGGAAAAAACACTTTTCAATCCTTAGAGTAACATCCAAAAGATCTAGCAATTCTGGCATGTGAGATATGTATTTATTATATCATAACAATATTATCAACTTACTGTATGATAGGATATTTAATAAAGTCATTGTTATACAATGTGCAGAATGTTTATGTCTATAATCAGTTGTGCACAAAAAGTGTACTTTTGGTTTTCTGTCTTACCATTAAAAATACCTTCACTTCACAGATGGTCCAAAGTCATTTAAATTGTTTTTGGACATTCACAGATCATTCTTTGACATTCATATTATTAAGACTATAATTAAAATCTGGCTTTACCATCCCTTAATCCACTCTAAGCTATGCGTGGCACAATCCATTATCATCAAAGCTCCTAAAACTATGAAATGGCTGAATATGAACCAGCTGAAACCCTTTGTTTAGCAGGAATTTTTCTAAAGCAATCACAAAGACAGCAAATAATATATCAGTCATCATATCCAGATAGGAAGATGAGTGGACAAAGTTCACAGTGCATGTTTACAAAATCTCAACTAAATCCAAAGACTACACTTGTCACAATCATCAGGATTGCTTTGATGAAAAGACGTAGAGATTTGCAGTCTTGTTGATGAGAAACATGCGGCCAGCCTCAGCTGTATGAATAATAAAAAGTTCACAGGACAGAAAAAACACTACACAATTGTCAAAGATTAGTTAAACTAAGTGAAAGACAGAACTCCTAGTAGGAAAAGACAGTGGCGGAAATTGAACCAGGCACAAATCAACATGATTGAAATTAAAAACAAAAACAGAATTACCTGGAAAAACTCAGCAGGTCTGGCAGCATCGGTGGAGAAGAAATCAGTCAACGTTTCGAGTCTTCATGACCCTTCGGCAGAACTGAAGCATAGTTAGGAGAAAGATGAAATATAAGCTGGTTTAAGGTGGGGGGGCGGGGGGAGAGAGAGAAGTTGAGGGTGTGGTGATTGTGGAGATAAGCAAGCAGTGATAGGCTGTGAAAGCGGGTTTTAGTAAACACCTTGTCAAACACCAGGAGAGAAATGGAAAGCAATGAAGGTGAGCAGGGCAGAAGAGACAGGCGGAAATCCTATCAGAGAACAGAACCATACTTCTTCAGAGAGGGCATTTCTTGAAGAGAGGTGGCAGTCAATTAAACACAGAGGTAAAAACAAAAAGCTAAAAGCTACTGCGGATGCTGGAAATCCAAAACAAAAACAGAATTACCTGGAAAAACTCAGCAGGTCTGGCAGCAGTAGCTTTTAGCTTTTTGTTTTTATCTCTGTGTTTAATTGACTGCCACCTCTCTTCAAGAAATGCCCTCTCTGAAGAAGTATGGTTCTGTTCTCCGACAGGATTTCCGCCTGTCTCTTCTGCCCTGCTCACCTTCATTGCTTTCCATTTCTCTCCTGGTGTTTGACAAGGTGTTTACTAAAACCCGCTTTCACAGCCTATCACTGCTTGCTTATCTCCACAATCGCCACACCCTCAACTTCTCTCTCTCCCCCCGCCCCCCCACCTTAAACCAGCTTATATTTCATCTTTCTCCTAACTATGCTTCAGTTCTGCCGAAGGGTCATGAAGACTAGAAACGTTGACTGATTTCTTCTCCACCGATGCTGCCAGACCTGCTGAGTTTTTCCAGGTAATTCTGTTTTTGTTTTGGATTTCCAGCATCCGCAGTAGCTTTTAGCTTTTTGTTTTTATGATTGAAATTAAACTGCCCATGATGCACTGAAAAGTTATGCATGGACCAATCATCAATACTGTGAGGCCAGGATTTTATGGCCCCTCCTGCTGGCGGGCTATTACGGTCCCGCTGGACTGAATGGAGATTTAAATGGCTCGCTGCATCAGCTGGGGGGAGGGTGACACTCTTTGGTGGGGCCGGAAAATCCTGGCCTAAGTGATCATGCACTAATCATTGAGGAGCTCAAACGATTGGCAAGTTGGGTTGAAATTCTCACCGAATTCTGCAATGAACCGTCATTGATAAATTGATGCCTCCTGAACCAGGATCCCAGAGCAACCAGTTCAACACTCTCTGAACCTATCAGTGAACCAATCCCTCTTGATAAATTACAAGGACTCTCAAACATGCTTAGAAATACAAGCTACTGGGCTCAGATGTCATTACAGCTAAAATAGTTAATCATGATGGCCCAGGCATTGTGCAATGTTTCCCCTGAATCATTCGGCATTTTAGGTTAAGGAAATATTTCCTCTCAAATTTGAACACTGTGGGCAGAATTTTCCATTCTGGGATGAAGTCCCATGGTAGGGGGCTGTGGGTGAGAATGGGGAGTGTTCCCCACTATGGAGGCTGCTGGGAATTTGCGACGTATCGTGCAATGCCGGCCTCATTAATTACACAGCCGGGTGTTTCCCGACGTGTTTCGTGGCCGGGCAGGCCGGATGCTGCTTGACCCGCTGTCATATGCAGGTGCCACATTTAAAAGGCACCTGGACATCAACTTACCCACCGTTGAAGGAGGAAATGGCCCGCCAATCACAGGGAGCTCCAGCCCCCACATTCAGTGACACATCCTTGGAAGTCCTTCTTAATGCAGTGGAGGCCAGGAGGGGTGTCCTCTACTTAGAGGTTGGAAGGAGGAGGCCGAGCCCTCAGACAAACCCTGCATGGGAGGAAGTCTCCAGGGTGGTCAGTGCCAGGGCCTCCACCAGAGGACTGCCCTGAAATGCCACAAACAGATGAATGACCTCATCCACACCACCAAGGTAAGTGAACATTTAACTGCTCACACTCACCTCACTGCATGGTAAAGAGGACATGGGTCTCAGTGGCAAGGGCATCCATGAGGCCCATGCATAAAAGAGCAACTCAATGTGATAAGGTGATGCTTCATAGTCCCACTGCATCTAGTTTGCAGGTGGAGAGGTCACAGTGGGTCCCTGACCCTTCCACACATGGAGCTCAGATGTCTGGGAGGTTGGGGGAGACAAGTGGGGAAGAGGGTAGGCGTTGAGGGAACCAGCAAGCATTGCTAATGACATGCCTTTGTAAGCCTTATCCTTATATCTGCACGGGCTCACCACTCTGGAGAGTGCTCCCCAGAATCTTTTTGGGCAGCCTGCAGTGCATCAATCACATGGCACACAATCCAGTGGGTTATTGTAAGACTGGAAGCATGAGGAAGATACCTGAAACCCAATTGCTTTCAACGCCATCTTCTCTCTTTGTGCAGGAAAAGTTGAGGCCCAAAAGGAAAGAGAGAGAGAAGACTAGATGGGGCCGGCCTGACCTCAAGAACATCACTGAGGAGCGGCTCAGAAGGAACCAGACTGAGACTGCGGAGATGGAGAGGTCGGCGGGAAGCCTCCATCCAGTAAGGATCCAAGCATGTCACATAGAAACCTAAGGGTCATGTGTTCGTCCGTGTTGGAGGCAGTTCATGCAGTCACTTGCTCTGTCTGCTCTCATTTGCAGGTGCCAGCAGGAAGAGGGCAATGGAAGAAGAGGAGGCACTGTCTAGCAGTTCCTCCAACCCACAGAGGGCCCAGGACATTGGGGAGAGGAAGAAAGTGCACCTGTGGAGGCGTCACAGCAGTCGCCTGCACCCTCCACCAGCGCAGAGACGTACTAGATGTAGTGCAGGCCGGGTCTCATATTCTGGTGACCCTTGCACAGACATGTGTCCACGGTAGGAGGAGGCAGGGTCAGCCAAGCTCACCGGCACTCAGGCGACTGGTGGGGAAAAGGCATCTGCGACGTACAAGTCAGGTGACAAGCCTCTGGGATGGGCCCTGCATGAGATGCTGGGGAAGCTGCAAGGAACGGGGGTACGTCAGGCAGAGATGTCAGAGACCTTCAACAGAGTGGCACCTGAGGAGTCTTTCCGTCTGCTCTCTGATGAGGTGGTGTCGACATGTGCGTAGAGTCTCCATGGGAAGGGTGATGGATGCTGTGGAGAACCTGGCCCAGCAGAATGCCCAGCTGCTGCTGGAGATGCAAGCAGACTTGCATCCAAGGCTGTAGCCATGGTTGAAATTTTGCAATGGCTATGCGAGAGGGGGATGGGTCACCTCAACCTTCTTCTAGGTGCTCCTTTCTTTCAAGGTGTCAGACAGGGGCCCTCGGGCACCCAAAGGAAGGAGGAGTGGCTGTCAGACATGACTGAGACCTCCACTCAGGGTTCCCTGTGGGTGTCTGGCCCTTTGAAATACCCCTTGCCTGTGACCCCTTCAGCCTCATCCTCTGTGACCACAGAGGGAGCAGCTGCCCCTCTTTTTTTATTAAAGGAATAAAATATATGGATGCTTTAAAAGTGATCTTTTGTTTCAACTACTCTGATGAAATTTAGGCCTCGAATTTGTTTGGGTCATGATCCCAGAGTTTGTGGCCTAGTGGTCAGGCACCTTAGGTGAGTGGGTTCCTTGGTAGTTCCACCAATCTCCCACCAGAGTTATGGCAGGAGGCTGACAGAACCCTTGTGGATTTTCAGACTCATATTTTCTCAAAGAAAGGGACAAAATGCAATTTCAGGTTCCCACTGACCAATCCATTTCATGTCAGCCTGCTTGAAAACAGTTTTGAGATTGAACTGGGATGCATATTGTACTGTGCCCACAGTCTGTGACAAATTCACCTTTGTCTCCTTTCTGACAAGCACAACAACACTGGCTCGAACACTACTCTCAAATAAATGATTATGCTCTTTCACTGAATTGTCTTTGTGGCATATACGATTAATCAAAGCCATAGATCTGTTTCAATGGGTTTCAACAGTCTCTTTGATTTTAGTCTGATCCCATGGGCCAACTTTGACATACAGGCTAGAAAGGTAAGTTATTTTATTGTTTTGTTTAAAATTCAGCTGTATACTGCTGTAGGAATTTTGCTTTAAAACACCAGAGATAGAAGAGTATAAGCAGGGAGTAGTCATTTATGTAGAGAGATACAGTCAGTTTTACCCTTGCTAAAGAAACATGTATTATGGGGTTAATATTTTATATTGTATTCTGCAATTTTAAAATCTAGATATTTAGTTCAAATTCAATTATGGTAAATCCACAATTTGGACTTAGAAGTAAAGTGTTCAAGAAAAACAATGCCACCATTGAAATAAAAAAAATAAATATCAGAAATTTAGATAAAAAAGCACAAAATGCTAGAAACCCACAGCAGCTCCATCACATTCTGTTCTAGCAAAGAACTGTCAGCCCATCTTCTCTTCCTACAGATTAATTCAACCTTTCATCCTTTCACTGTCTGGTGAATTTGATTTCTGTTGTCATCTGAGATATGAAAAATGCCCTCTGAGAAACTTAGTAGTCCAAAATGCTTCAGGACTTTTCAGAAGTAGTTCTGTACTCTCAGCTGACAAACTAGTGCAACTACACATGTTAGATACAATCAACATTCCTGTCAACACACATTAGTGACATCAGGAAATCTCCATGTAAAGAATGATTAACATAAAAAAAAGGAACTTGCATTAACAGCAGCTTTCATGACTTCAGTTCATCCCAAAGTACCTTAGAGGCATTTTGAAGTGTAGTGACTCAATGTAGTAACTAATCTCACATGTTCCCACAAACAGCAATGTGATAATGAACAGACAATTTGTTTTAGTGATGTTGGTTGAGGGATAGGGCTGGGACATGGAGGAAGAACTCACTTGCTCTCCTTGAAATGATGCCTTGAGATCTTTTGCTTCCACTTAATAGGGTAGACAGAGTCTTGGTGAAACACCTTATTTGAAGGATGACACCTACAACGGTACAACTCTCCCTCAGTATTCAATATCTGGAATAGACTCTCAAACAGATTAGTGGAAACAAAAACACTTAAATCTTATGAAGTACTGAACTGGAGGAACACCCCTAGCCAAGCTGTTCCAGTACAGCTACAATACTAGCAGCTACCCGGCAATGTGGAAAATTGTCCTATACACAAAAAGCAGGACAATTTCAACCTGGACAATTACCGGCTCATCAGTCTACTCTCGATCAACAGTAAAGTGATGGAAGGGATCATCAACAGTGCTATCAAGTGGCACTTGCTTAGCAATAGCCTGCTCACTGAAGCTTACTTTGGCTTCTGCCAGGGTCACTCGATGCCTGACCTCATTACAGCCTTGGTTCAAACATGGACAAAAGAGCTGAACTCCAGAGAAGATGTGAGAGTAACTGCCCTTGACATCTAGGCAGCATTTGACCGGGTGTGGCATCAAGGAGCCCTAGAAAAACTGGAGTCAATGGGAATCAGGGAGAAAACTTTCCACTGGTTGGAGTCATACCTAGCACAAAGGAAGATGGTTGTGGTTTTTGGAGGTCAGTCATCTCAGCTCCAGGACATCACTGCAGAAGTTCCTCAGGGTTCTTCAGCTACTTCATCAATAACCTTCCTTCCATCGTAAGATCAGATGGGGATATTTGCTGATGACTTCACAATGTTGAGCACCATTTGCGACGACTCAGAACTGAAGCGGTCCATGTTCAAATGCAGCAAGACCTGGACAATATCCAGGCTTGGGTTGACAAGTGGCAAGTAACATTCGTGCCACACAAGTGTCAGGCAATGACCATCTCCAACAAGAGAGAATCCAACCGTCTCCACTTGATGGCATTACCATCACTGAATCCCCACTATCAAAATCCTGGGGGTTACCTTTGACCAGAAACTGAACTGAACTAGCCAAATAAATACTGTGGCTACAAGAGCAGGTCAGAGGTTAGGAGTCCTGTTGTGAGTAACTCACCTCCTGACTCCCCAAAGCCTATCCACCATCTACAAGGCACAAGACAGGCGTGTGATAGAATACTCTCCACTTGCCTGGATGAGTGCAGCTCCAACAACACTCAATAAGATTGACACCATCCAGGATAAAGCATCATGCTTGATTGATACCCCATCCACAAACATTCACTCCCTCCACCACCAATGCACTGTAGCATTGTGTGTACCCTACACAAAATCCATTGCAAGAACACACCAATGCTCCTTAGACAGCACCTTCCAAACTCACAACCATTGCCATCTAGAAGGACAAGGGCAACAGATAGATGGGAAAACCACCACCTGGAAGTTCCCCTCCAAGTCATTCACCATCCTGACTTGGAAATATATTGCTGTTCTTTCACTGTCGCAATGTCAAAATCCTGAAACTCCCTTCCTAACAGCACTATGAGTGTACCTGCAGGAAATGGACTGCAGCGGTTCAAGGAGGCAGCTCACACCACCTTCTCAAGGGAAATTAGGGATGAGCAATAAATGCTGGCCTAGCCAGCGACACCCACATCTCACGAATGATGAAAAATATATAGTAAAATAAGTAGCAGCCATACTCAGAGGCACTACTTCTGCTGATTATGCTTTTCCCATATTGTCTCACTCTATTTTCTTTCCTTAAAATTCTGACTTCTGCTCGGACATGAATCTATAGGCATTGGCTTATAAAGCATTGGCATACTTTGGTACCTTGCCCAAGTGGCCACTCCAAGTGTAGGCTGAGAGAGTTAATATTGTTTGGGTTGGAGGGCGATGGGTGATAATAAGGGAAATGGGGGGTATACTCTGATTTTGTCTTTAGCAGTACCCCCATGGAGATGATTTTTTAAGAGGGTTTGGGAGGAGTGGGGCGGTTTCACTGGGTAGCAAATAGATTATTTTATTTCTTCAATAGGGAAAACATTTGGGCATTTCTCAAGCCGATTTTTAAATGAAAAGCCTCATGCTAATATAATAGGAATAAGGTTACTTAAAAATAATTATAATTTCTTTTAATAAATGGCATCGTTCTTTAGTTATGTGTCTTGGCCTATGTCAATTGAACCAGGGAAGATTCTTCTGGGGGAACTCTTTCCCCCAAAACGCTGTCGATGCTGGGTCAATTGAAATTGAGAGTGGTAAATTTTATTTGTTAAGTGACGGTTGCAAACCCAGAGAGTCTACAGGCAGAATATTGCTGTCGGCGTGCGGGGGTGGGGCTGACATGCCGCCACATAAAATGACGCACAATGACGTTGGCCGTGCGTCCTGACATCATCGTGCATCATTTTGATATTTTGTTCGGTGGGCGCGCGCCAGAGACAACTGCGCGCCCGCCGAACTGTCAATGGCCTATAAAGCAATTAAAGTCGTTAACAACACTGCCCATCCAACCTCAAGATTGGCGGGCAGGCAAAGAGCTCAAGCAGCCTTTGCGTTTTTCAGGAAACCTCATCCACAGGTGGGGTGAGGTTTCCCGAAGCTTGTATGAAATTAATAAATTTTCATGACTTCAAAAACATGTCCCAGTTCATGTGACACTGTCACATGAGGGGACATGTTTAAATAATTTTTAACTTGATTATTTAAAAACTTTTGTTATGTACTTAATCTCGCTGAGGCAACTCTCCCTCCTCCCACTGCCAGCACAGGTAGCGTTTAGCGCTACGGAACGCGTATTACGCTGGGCGGGCCTTAATTGGCCCACCGGCCTAAAATGATGGTGTGCAGAATCACAGAATCACAGTGCAGAAGAGGCCCTTCGGCCCATCGAGTCTGCACTGACACGTGAGAAACACCTGACCTACTTACCTAACCCCATTTACCAGCACTTGGCCCATAGCCTTAAGACGTGCCAAGTGCTCATCCAGGTACTTTTTAAAGGATGTGAGGCAACCCGCCTCCACCATCCTCCCAGGCAGTGCATTCCAGACCATCACCACCGTCAGGGTAAAAAAGTTTTTCCTCACATTCCCCCTAAACCTCCAGCCCCTCACCTTGAACTTATGCCCCCTTGTGACTGACCCTTCAACTAAGGGGAACAGCTGCTCCCTATCCACCCTGTCCATGCCCCTCATAATCTTGTACTCCTCGATCAGGTCACCCCTCATTCCTCTCTGCTCCAACGAAAACAACCCAAGCCTATCCAACCTCTCTTCATAACTTAAATGTTTCATCCCAGGCAACATCCTGGTGAATCTCCTCTGCACCCCCTCCAGTGCAATCACATCCTTCCTATAATGTGGCAACCAGAACTGCACACAGCACTCCAGCTGTGGCCTCACCAAGGTTCTCTACAACTCCAACATGACCTCCCTTGGGGCGGCGATTGGCTCCGCGCCCGCCCCTGCCCACTCCCGCCCAGCCTGCCCAACATAGATAAGATTCAGCCTTATATTTATTGCATAATTTCTTCACAAGAAGTCTTTTCTCCAGATCACTAATTCTTTCTGACCTCATGAAAATGATCTGAACTTCACAGTGACATGGTTCAAAAACAGATTCTGCAGGTTTAATTGTTTCACATTAATTGCCTTTAGCCCCAGGTTCAGAGAAAAGGAAGTGGAGAAGATTTTCAATGTAACATGTTTTTAAGTGGTGAACCTAAACATGTACAGGCTTATTAAAGAATGGATTGAAGCATTGACTTTGTAACCCCCTGCTGGTCAGGAGGTGGAGTTACAGCAGAAGATGATGCTGACATCATGACAGTACCTTAAGTTAATCTAACATCCAACGTGGAAATTCAAGACATTCTGTGGACAAGCTGGTGTTGGGCCAGCTGTTAAATAATTGCCTGTTCTTTTGCAGCCACCATAGGCAGGTGTTAGCAATTGGACATTCATTTTGAGCAAATAAAATGCAATGTGAAAATGAAATATTAACAAGGCCACTTATTCTATTTTCCCCAGATAAACATAATAAGCAAAAATGCAGACTTTAAAGGCTGTAGCAAGTATAAATATAATCCACCTATTAAAGATATTTTAGCCAGTCTCATGTACTTTTACTTTTTTATATATTTAGGTCTCAGTAGTGATATAACGTACAAGATGATAAAGAGATACTTTATTTAAACAAATCTCTTTCATACTCTATTTCTGCAGGGATGGCAGATTAGAATAAGGATACAGTAAGGGCAAAATCTGTGGGCTTTTTTGGTTCCCATTAAAACTCAAGCTTTTTTTTCTGAAGCATTATTACATAGTGCTAAGATAAAAGCAAAAAACTGCAGATGCTGGAAATCCAAAACAAAAACAAAAATAAAAATACCTGGAAAAACTCAGCAGGTCTGACAGCATCTGCGGAGAGGAATACAGTTAACATTTTGAGTCCGTATGACTCTTCAACAGAACTAAGGAAAAATAGAAGGTGGGGAAATATAAGCTGTTTTAAAGGGGGGTGGGACAAGTAGAGCTGGATAGAGGGCCAGTGATAAGTGGAGATTGCCAAAAGATGTCATAGACAAAAGGGCAAAGAGGTGTTGATGGTGGTGATATTAGCTAAGAAATGTGCTAATAGGTGACATTAAGGGTAGAAGGCAGGACAAGCAAGGTACAGATAGCCCTAGTGGGGGTGGGGTGGGGAGAAGGGATCGAAATAGGCTAAAAGGTAGAGATGTTTTTTGCGACAGCCTGCTCCACTATGGACCACGTTTCCCATCACTGCACGTCGGGAACGTCATTTTAATATATTTGCATCTAATTATAAGCCCAGCTCGCAAGAATCATTCCCCACGTCAAATTTACCGTCCATGTCAGCGTGACTTCAGAACGACGTGCTTCACAACTGCCTTTAAAAGGCGTACAGCTGGTGACCTGAAATTCAAGGGGACACAACCTTGTGCAGTGCTCGTGAGCATCGCCTGAAGGACATCAAGAAAGAGGCACTGTGCATTTGCAGGGGGAACAGGCAAGTCGCTTTTTCCCAGCTGGCTTTCAGTGCTGTGCCAGGGCAAGGGTTCCACTGCGGGTCGGATCAGAAGGGGTGGGGGTCAGACAGGGTACAAGGCAGCACAGGCAGACTGCAAGAAATACTCAAGCACATGCTGGGGGGATGGGCGAAGTGGGGCGTTGAGGGAAGTGGCCACACACTTGGAAAAGCTTGTCAAGAATGAGCATTCTTCTGCAGCTGAGACTGTTCAGCTGCAGCTCCATTGACCTGCTTGGAGTTGGGCCTCTGAAGCTTTCCTGCCCACTCAAGCAACGCAAAAGCATAAAAGTGCCACTGAATGCTCCAGAACTTTTCACTCCTCAGGTGCAAACTGCAAATTAATGTGCGTTTTAGGGGGCAGCAGAGCAATTGGTTGACTGGGCAAGTTGTACAACCCCCTTGCGAAAGGTGACCATATTGCAGTCACTGGCAGAGGCGCTCACAACCCATAGAATCATAGAAAAGTTACGGCACAAAATGAGGCATTCAGCCCATTATTTCTGTGCCGGCCAGAAAAAGATGAAAAAGAAACTAGCCGTTCATTTTAATGCCACTTTACAGCACCTGGTCTGTAACCTTGCAGGTTACAGCACTTCAGATGCAAATCCAAGTACCTTTTAAATGAGTTGAGCATTTCAGCCTCAACCACCAATTTAGGCAGTGAATTCCAGATACCCACCACCCTCTGGGTGAAAAAGTTTTCCCTCTTCTACCAACCACCTTAAACCTATGCCACCTGGTAATTGATTCTGAAGCTAAGGAGAGGCAGTGGTATAGTAGTATTGTTACTGGCTTTGTATTCCAGTGACCTAGGGTAATTCTCTGGGGATCTAGGTTCAAATCCCACCACAGCAGGTAGTGAAATTTAAGTTCAATAAAAAAGATGTCAAAGTCTAATGATGACTATGAAGCCATTGCTGATTATTGTAAAGACCCATCTGGTTCACTAATATCCTTCAGGGAAGGAAACTGCTGGCCTACATGTGACTCCAGACCCACAATGATTCTTAAAAAAAATGTCCTCTAATGCCTAACCAACAATACCCACATCCCATGAATGAATAGAAAAAATATGGGAAACAAACCTTTCTTATCTAGGCCTCTCATAATTATGTTACCCCTTAGCCTCCGCTGTTTTATGGAAAACAACCCTAGCCTATCCAATCTTTACTCATAGCTGTAATTTTCAAACCCTGGCAACATTCTTGTAAATCTCCTCTACACTCTTTCCAGAGCAATTATGTCCTTACTGTAATGTGGTGACCAGAACTGTACACAAAATTCCAGTTGTGGCCTAACCAGCATTTTATACAGTTCCATCATCACATTCCTGCTTTTGTATTCAATACTGCATCCAATAAAGGAAAGCATTCCATATGCTTTCTTTACCATCTTATCCACCTGTCTTGCCATATTCAGGGGCCTGTGGACATACCCTTTGCAATGTCATCATTCAGGTTTAGACCACTCTCCCCCATGGTTCAAGCTAACAGTGCAGCCTTGCAGTGCGGGTTAGGAGAATGTCTGCGCCTGAGCTGAGAGCACAGCATGCAGTCCAGTGGGCAAAGCTACCATCAATTGGTCAGGTGGAGTGGGGCGAAGAGGGTTGAGTTTTGGACTGCCATGCAACGCACTATACACTGGCCATCCAAGTGATGGCCAGCACTCTCTGGAATGTGTGAAGGGGCCTTCAGACTTAACCAAGAAAGGTTCTTAGGACACATATGCAAACCCACGCATCTCTCTCTTTCATCTTGCAGGAGGAGAACATCAGGATCATGGAACTTGGTGACCTAGTGATATGCCTCACGGCTTACAGAGACTAGAGCAGAAGAAGAAGAAGAGGAGAGCGGCAGAGGTGCCTGGCTCGGCAAAAGGAGAAGTACCTCCCTCAAGATGAAGGGGAAGCAGGGCCTGCCGCTCATACAGCTGAAGATCCACAGTGAGCCATCACTAATAGGTGCCTAGTTAGACTCAGGATCTATGGACGGCGCCTGTCCTTCCTGAAGGTGACTAACAACCAGTGTTGCTGAAGAGTGCGCATGTCTAGGGAACTGGTCGGTCACATCTGCTAGGTCTGCAGGATTTGTCACCATGGGGACAGGGAGGGTATACACTGTCAGTGACCCAGAAAGTGACTGTGGCCCTCAAATTTTATTCCAGTGGCTCCTTCCAGGGCTCCACAGGTGTCCTGTGTGGGATCTCGCAAGCCTCCATGCACAAGTGTATCCAGGTGGTCAAGGACGCCATCTTAGCAAAAGCACACAACTTTGTGCATTTCAGCCGGGATCAGGCAAGCCAGGGAGCAAGAGAGCAGGGATTTACGCAGATCTCAGGCTTCCCATTGGTGCAGGGTGCCATAGACTGCACTCATGTGGTGCTTAGATCTCCGTGGCATCAAGCAGTCAACTACATCAACCACAAGGGCTTCCACTCGCTGAATGTTCAGCTGGTGTGCAACCGCCATGAACACAACCTACAGGTCTGCACATGATTCCCAGGGAGTGTCCACGACTCCTACTTCCTTAGCAGGACTCAGATCCCTGACATTGTCCAGGGTCCACGGAGGCTGCAGGGTTGGCTCCTCGAGAACGAGGGCCACCCACAGAGGATGTGGCTGAAAATGCCGGTGCCTCAGACTGCAGCAGAGAGACGGCATAACGATGCTCATGTAGCGACCTGGACTTTGGTGGAGTAAACGAAAGGCATTTGGAAAATGAGGTTCCAGTGCCTCAACAGGTCTGGTGGAGAACCGCAATACAGTCCCCAAAGGGTGTTGTGCATCATGGTTACTTGCTATGCACTCCACAGCCTGGCACTGCAACAGGGGAAGGACCTGACTGACTGATGAGGAGATGGAAGAGCTGCACATATCCTCTGATGAGGAGGACACCAAAGTGGATTTTGGTGATGAGGTCCCTGAAGACAAGGACACTGCCGATGAGGCTGCCACACTGGCCAGACGGGGCAGGTGTGCTTAGGAGGCCCTCACAGCCGCTAGATAGTGGAGGATGATGACGAGATGCAGTGAGGACAGTCCTGACATCCTCACCTTGCATCAGTGAATGTTTGACTCCTGTGTGGCTGCGCACATACTCTCAGTGCTCAGGCTCATATCATGGAGATGCAGAGGAGGCCCTAATAGTTGCTAGATTCTAGGAAGATGATGATGACATGCAGTGAGGACGCTACATATATCTTCACATTGCCTCTGGGAATATCTGACTCCTGACTGGCTGAGGGCAGCTCACTTGTGCTCTATAATCAGGGTCATATCATGGAGAAGCAGCCAAGAAACTTTAAATGCACCTGATCTTTTGTCTGTCTTCAACACCTGTCCCCTTCAGAACCACACTATCACAGGTTACAGTTGCTAAACAGATGGGGGCCAGCCCCACCTCAAAGCTGCTGAGACCACACAAAGAGAATGACGGATCTCTGTGCCCACAGCATCCTAGCAGCAATGACAAGCACCATCGAGGTGCAGGCATCACTAATGTGTCCAGTGACTGTGAAGCCGGACCATCACTTTGCTCTGAAGGTTACACACTGCACAGGGGAGAGGCCCTGGACTGAGACACCTGCCTTTATCTTGTACAGAAAGGTTTCACATCTGAGTGACATGAACACTGCTCATTGTAACAAGGAGCCATAGGCAAGGAGACATTCTTGGGAGTTTATTTACAATAGTGAATATTAAGTACAAGCTATTAACACCCATACCCAGGCTGTGCAACTACATCTTCTAAACCTTCCTAACCCTGCTGGTACATCTTGGTGCTCCCCCAACATTCACAGCAGATGTGGAGGCAGCCTGTTGACTGCTATGCCATGTCCGTGATGACCTTGGTGGGCGTCCTCTGGAAGGCCGAGACCTGGAGGGCCCCAGCCTGCTTTTGAGGTCCTGCTGTGTGGCAATGGCACCATCCTTGGCCTATGGGACTGGAGTTGCTGAGGACACAGGAAGATGGGATTCGGATGGGCCAGACTCTCCTGGAGTTAACTGGGTGGATGTCCCTGGGGTTGGCACCTCCTTATCCTTCTCCCTATGAGTGCCCGAGGGCCCTCGGCTGACTCCTTGAGTAGAAGGGGAAGTTGGAGTGAGATCGAGCTGCCCCACACCCCTCTTGTGTTGACAGCGTTGGATGCCAACTATGGCGTCAGGGATGGAGTTCAACCCACACAGCAGTACAGGACCAATGAACTGGATCAAGGTATCCATGGTGGCCCGCTTCTTACCAGTGTTGACCTTGGCACATTGGCATGCCAGCACTATCACCTCAGAGTAATGGCAGATGGACTCCTCCATCGTACCTTGCAATCTAAGGAGTGCAGCGGACATCCTTCCTGATGTTCCTGAGCTTGCTTTTGCAGCTCCAGCAACTGAGGTATGACCGAGTCCAGAGGCTCCTCATCTGACTTAGACTCAGCAGATTTCTGGCTTTCAGCAATCCTCCAAGTGTCGTAAATCTGGAAAGTCCCAGCCGCCACCTGCTGGGGATCAGACAGTGCGATGTGCTCCGCAGATTGTGACCCTGAGGCTACTCTAGAACTAGGACCCACTGAGGTGTGCGTCTCTGCCCTGGTGGAGGGCGTGAGTGAGTGCTGTGATGGGTCTTCAATTAGGATGTCATTAGATTCTCCTTCTGAAGTGCCTTTGGGGCTTGAGTTGAGGATCTCGGCTGCTTCCCAGATGTGCCTGTGGAAGCAAGGAGAGATAATTAGTGAATGGCAGGGGACTGGGGATCAGGGAACTGACCCACAGCATGGTTGTCCAATGGATGTTGCATAGCTGGATCCTCACTTGGTTGAGCACAGCCGACCTCACCGTCAGCACAGGACCGGTCCAGATCCTCGCCGGCCAGCTGAATGGCTCTATTTTCAAAGTCTGTGAGGACCTTGATGTCAGGCGTTCTGAGATCTCTCCCATTTGTTGTGTGCCACTTGTCCTGCATGAATACAGATGCAAAAAGTGTAAGCAGGACACCTACCTGACCAGATGATAAGGATGCCTGGCATGCGTGGGCGGTGAGTGGTGCCATGGATGGGATGAGGATATGATCCGCAGGGTAGATGAAGGTGTGTGTAAGAGAGTGAATGGTGATGTCCCTTGACCTGGCAGTGAGTGGGATCCCTGTGGATGTGTGATGGGTTTGTGAGTGTATGAGTTGAGAGTGATAAGAAGAGTGAACTTACTTTGGTAGAATGGAGGAGATTATTCATCCTCTTTCAGCACTGGGTGGTTGGCCTCTTTTGCGGGGAGTTGGCACTGACCATTGCTGCCACTGCCTCCCATGCTGGATTTGTCACCTTGCTTACTGGTCTTCACCCAGAGCAGGTGTAGAGGACATCATAGTAGCCTCCACTGTGTCCAGCAGGCATTTGAAGGAGGCGTTGCTAAATTTAGGGGCAGCATGTTTCCTGCCTTTGGTAGCCATGACTTTGCAGCAGCTCCTATCCCCTAGACAGTGCTAGCTCTGTGCAGGGGCACCCTTTATATATGTGCCTGGATTACTGAGGACCTGAGATGATGGCGAGGCGGGCGAATCAGCGATCTGGCATGTATCCCAGGAATACATTATTAATGAGGCAGGACGTGCCAGGAATGGGATGACACAATATGGCCTGAAAACCTACCATTGTGACCGATGGGTAAAACGTCCTTTTTCCTGCCCGCTACCGCACTTTGTGCAAACCTGGGACAATTCCACCCTTAGTGTTGGATTGCCCCACAAGTGAAAATACTTTCCTGTATGTCTACTTAATTAAACACCTCCATAATTTTGAAGAGCTCTACCCAATCACATCTTGGCCTTCTTTTTTCACAGAATGGAGCCTTAAACTGCTCAGTATTTTCTGATAGTTAGAAACTCTCACTTGAATGAAGAAAAATATTAAAGCAAAAGAGAAAATAAGCAGATGAGTAAAATAAGCAGAAGAGTAAAATATCATGAGTGATTCGGTGGTAGCTCAACCATTTATCTGGAAAGTGTTATAATGTTAAGGCTACTGTCATAATTAGCATAGAATTTTCATAGAACCTTTCTTCTGAGCAAGTTACAAATGGTAACATATTACAGGCTACACTTAGTATTAGTTTTGATGGAATAAAAAAGAATTCTGGAATATTGACTGTGACAGACGTATGTTGATAAAGCTAAAAGCCAGTTGCCATTCACGTGGATGATGTTTGACGATTAAAACACCCATTTTCCTAACAGGTGATGTAACCAAATAAGATGCAAATTAACAAGTTTTGTACTGTGTTTTTATCTGCCTGGAGTGTAGAGGATGAAGGGTGGAGCTGGTATCGTTGGTTTTAAATTTCTCATCTGACCATTCTCTTTTTATCCACAGTGAAATTGCTGAGGAATGTCATCATTTTCATTGTACCACACCTTATAATTTGTGTTTTTTAAGCAAAATCTGTTTGTGGAGACTTGCTTTTACTGATTCTAGGGATGTATTCTTTTGTGTATTGTTACTATGCTGGTTGCTGTGTTTCTAGTTACTCTGTGAGATACGCTATTACAGGAATGACAAAGCTTCATTGCTCATTCAAGCATATAGTTAAAATAAGTTAACTAAGAAAGAAAAGTTAAAGAAAAAAGAAAGTTAAAGAAAAGAAAAAAGTTAAATAAGAGGCTACAGGTTCTAACAGCCCAGCTCTTTGTGTCTCAGTTATTGAATTAAATTTGCACACAGCAGACCAAGAGCGAAAGATACCATTTGACACCGCTATAGTTCTCAATATTCCTGGTTTACTTGAAATCTTTTTCTTTGCAGCTGTGTATTAAGCACATGATAAGTCAGGGGAATAAGGGTATGCACAGAAAGGAGACATGAACACAAAAATTAGGAGCAGGAGTAGGCCATTCGGCCCCTCGAGCCTGCTCCATCATTCAATAAGATCATGGCTGATCTGATTGTGGCCTCAACTCCAGTTTCCTATCTCTCACCCCCACCGCCCCCCCCAATAATACTTGATTCCCTTGTCAACTAAAATCTGGCTAACTCCGCCTTGAATATTTTCAATGACCCAACCTCCACTGCCTTCTGGGGAACAGAATTCCACAGACTAATGACTCTCTGAAAGAATTTTTTTTTTCTTCATCTCAGTCTTAAATCTGAGACCCATAATTTTTGAACTGTGTTGCCTAGATCTAGACTCCCCTCCCCCACCCCTTCCCCATCAAGGGGGAACATCCAAAACGATGTCAGAACGTGACGTAGATGGAGTGCAAAGTTGGGTATTTGGTTCATGTGGGAATCTCTGGTAAATTTTTCTGAAGTTTAAATTTAGATTAAGAGTCAGGCTCTGACATAGAACTTTCAAACTGCAAGCTATTTAAGTAGCCTAGGTAAACAGGAGCTAATTGGCAGTGGCAGTTATCTTCCAATCAACTAAAAGTGCTTACCTAATAGCTGTTAATTATTGTAGTAGGAAGCTGAGCTAGACTTGCAATTGAGAGTGTGTCATCAGTGCTCTATAAAAAAAGACAAGTTTACAAACTGGACAGAATGAAGGGCACAAGGAGAGAAGGTGATGTCTGAGTGCAAAGTGGGTGATTTGGTCCATGTGGGAATTTGATGCAGAGGGGGAAGAGGAGCTCCTTTTTTCTACCTTTCTTTAGCCAAGTGAATCTTCATCATTTGTCTCCAAGTTAGGAGAGTGTAACTTCCTATTACTTTAGCTCTATAAATTAATAATTAATTGACTAATTAGATAAATAATATTGGACAGACATGGCTGGGATGGTGATGTGCCATGACTGCGGCATTCAGGAATTTGTGGAATGCACTGCAATTTTGGACAACCATATCGACAGTAAGGGTCTGTAGCTTGTGTAACTTCAGTTCAGAGTTGCTGAGCTAGACTGAGTTGCAGATGGTGAGGGACATCAGGGAGGGTGAGAGTTAGCAGGATACTTTGTTCCAGGAGGTAGTCATGCCCCTTAGGTTAGGCAGGGGATGGAGGAGTGGAGGAGCCTCAGCCCGTCATTTTGTCCAACAGATACAAGGTGCTTGCTGCCTGTGGATGCAGAGAAGTGTTGCAGGTGGATGAGCAAACCTGCCATGGTGATGGTGCAGGATGCCATTCAAGTGGGTAGAGCAAAGGGCCATGTGGTAGAGATAGGAAGCAGTATGGTGGGGGATAGATACTGTTCTCTGTGGCTGTGACTGGGAGCTCCAAATGTTGTGTTGCCTGCCCAGTGTTAAGGACATCTACTTGGGGCTAGAAAGGAACTAGAGTGGAGGATCCAGTTGTCATGGTCCTTGTGGGAACCAATGACAAATGTAGAACCAGGGATGATGTTTTGCTAAGAGTTTGAAGAGTTAGGGTCCAAATTAAAATGCAGAGCATCTAAGGTAATCCTCTGGATTGTTACTTGAGCCATGTGCCAATTGATATAGGGTCAAGTGGATTAGAGAATTAAACACATGACTCAGTGGTGTGTGAAGATGGGATTTTGATTCATACTATAGAGGAGGGAGTTATTCCATTGGGATGGCCCTGTGTACTGCCCAATCTGTGGACAGGGGTTTAAACTACTGCAGGGTGGGGTGGGAGAGGGTTCAGGTGAAGGGAGATTTAGAAATCTAAACAAAGGTTGAGACAGTATAGTGATGTGGGTAAAGACAAGCAGAATGGGTCAGAGAATTTAACATTTTTTTAAATCATTCTTGGGATGTGGACATTACTGGCTAGGCCAGTATTTATTGCCCATAACCCCCAGAGGGCATTTTTACAATGTCCTTTAGGTCTGGAGTCATATGTAGGCCAGGCATCCTTCCCTAAAGGGCATTGTTTTTTTAACAATAATCAACACTGGGGTTTTATTTTTACAACAATCAACAGTGGTTTCAAGGTTGGCATTAGATTTTTGATTCCAGTTTTTTTATTGGATTCAGATTTCATAATCTGTCATGATGTGATTTGAACCCAAGTCCCCAGAGTATTACCCTGGGTCTCTCACTAGTCCAGTGATAATACCACTATGCCACCACCTCCCCTGAATTAATTGTGCATTAGAGCAAATAAGGTCAATACAGGGAATAGTAGTAAAAATGAAATTAAAATTTCTTTATCTGAATGCATGAAATGTATGAAATAAGATAAATGAACTATTGGCACAAATTGAGATACATGATTTTGATGTAATTGCCATTACAGAGACTTGGTTGTAAGGTGATCAAGGTTGGTGAAATAAATATCACAAGTTACACAATATTTTGGAAAGACAAAATGGCAAAGGAAGAGGGGTAAAGGAAATGTCAATAAGGATATTAGTGAGAAAGGATCTGGCCTCGAAGTAGAACCAGAATGGGTAGAAATTAAGAATAGCAAGAGTCAGAAAAGGCTGTTGGGAGTAGCATATTGCCCACTAACAGTAGTTATACCATTGGATAGAGCATTAAAAATACATATTGGAGTTTGTAACAAAGGCAATGTAATAATTGTGGGGAATGTAAATCTTCATATCAATTGGGACAATCTAATTGGTAAAGTTGGTCTAGAAATTGAGTTTGTAAAATGTTTTCATTGCAATTTCCTGGAGCAATACATCCTGGAACCAACTAGAGAAAAAGCTATCTTAGATCTAGTATTTTGTATTGAGGCAGGGTTAATTAGTAATGTCATAGTAAAATATCCACTGGGGAATAGTGATCATAATACCACTGAACTCCATGTTGAATTTGAAAGTGACATACTCCAATCATAAGCAAGAATCTCACTTAAACAAAGCCAATTACATAAGTATGAGGGGAAAACTGGCTAAAGTATGACAATAATTGGAGAGTAGAAAACATTTTAAAGAAACAATTCATAATGTTGAACAAAAATACATCACATTGAGAAAAAAACACTCAGCAAGAAAGACACATCAATGGCTCACTCAGGTAGTTAAGAATAGTATTAAATTAAAAGAAGAGGCTTATAATATTGCAAAGAACAGTAGCAAGTCTGAGGATTGGGAGTGTTTTAGCAACCAACAAAGGGACAAAAAAAGTTGATTAAAAAGGGAGAAAATAGAATGAGTGTAAACTATCCAGAAATATAAACAGATTCTATGAGGTTTTATAAGTATATAAAAAGGAAGAGAGTAACTAAAGTAACATTGGTCCCTTGAAGCAGTGATGGGAAATTATCATGAGAAACAATGGAAAGTTAAGTAGTGGGGAGGACATAAAGAGCTTGCGAAAAGATATAGACAAGTTAAGTGAATGGGCAACAAAATGGGAGATGGAGTATAATGTGAAGTTATTCATTTTGGTCGTAAGAATAGAAAGGCAGATTATTTTTTAAAAGGTGTGAAACTTGTAAATATTCATGTTCAGAGAGGCTTGGGTGTGCTTGTACAAGGAACGCAGAAAGTTAGCATGCATGTACAGCAAGCTATAGGAAGACAATGATGGCCTTTGTTGCAAGGGGATTGGAGTACAGTACAGGAATAAAGAAGTCTTGTCACAATGGTACAGGACTTTGGTGAGACTACATCTGGGATACTGTGTGCAGTTTTGGTCTCCATATTTATGGAAGTATGTATTTGCATTGGAACCAGTCGCGCAAAGGTTCACAAAATTGGTCCTTGGGATGGAAGGTTGTCCTATGATGAGAAGCTGAGTAAATTGGGCCCATGTTCTCTGGAGCTTGGAAGAATGAGAGCTAAACTCAATGGAACATACACGATTCTGAATGGATACAGGATGGACACTGAGAGATTGTTTCTGCTAGTTGGGGAAAACTGATATATGGCGTACAGTCTCAGGATATGGGACAGATCATTTAGGACTAAGAAGAGCAAAAATTACTTGACTCAAAGGGTTGTGATTTTTAAAAATTCTCTACCCCAGAGGGTTGTGGATGGTCCAGCGTTGTATATATTTAAGGCTGGGATAGACAGATTCTTGGTCTCTTACGAAATCAAGTAACAATGGGGAGTAGATGGGAAAGTGGAGTTGAAGCCCAAGATCAGCCATGATCATATTGAATTGTGGAGCTCCTATTTCTTGTGTGTTCTAGTTTTGTTGCACTGTAGATGGCGATCTCCATCATTAGTTTGCCTGTATAAAACCTTGCTGATTCAAGAGATGTAACATCTGAATGTAAAACTGCAAGAACCTCGGCTGAATTGAGCAACGTTAATGTTTTCTGGTAAAATATTTGGACTTCAATTTCACCCCATCAATAAAGACAAGAAATGATCAATGTTTGCAGTAAAATCACTTAAGTTGGGTTAGGGACTTGCTGCCTATATAAGGTTTTGGAACTGGATTTGCAGCTGTCTATAAATGCATGAGTCATCCTTTCTGATCCAATCAGTTAGCAAATGATTTTTGTAGTTTCTTTCTACCGGTGAGAGACAATTAAGCCACTCCTCTCAAAATAAATAGGCAAGGGACCACATTGTCTGGAGTGCACCTAGACAAAGAAAGCTTTATGATTTCATTTGGGTTTTACATATACTCAGACATACCACTCCATTCATTTTTGAATGATGAATGGCTTTAATTGCACCTAAACGTCAGATTCATTTATTATAATCCATAATTCTATAGCAATCACATTTTATTTCTACTTGTATTTGATGGCTTTTTTTGAGGAATAGCTTTGTAGATAAATGTATCCCACATATTGCGATAAGGAAATTACATATTTCAGTATTTTATGACACTGAGCAGAATGCCAAGAATGCGATGTTCCTCATTGTGCAGTAAATAACCTGAAGTAAATCTTCTGACCTCAACAGTCTTATGCTCTCTGGGTTCACTTCACAGTTAATGGACTGAAGGTGAACATATGGTAGCTGAACTTTTTCCTGACGTGAAAAATCCAAACACTCAAATTAATCATAAACACGCTCCTTATAATATTCACAAAATCCCTTTTGATTACTGATATAATCTCTTCAATTAAAGTGCATTTTGTTTATATACCATTGCTATAATGGGGCATTTTAACTTTTCCTTTATTATTTCTATGTAATTTTCCTCTGCTTAGAGCCTGAATAACTAAATGATGCCATCTCATATAGTTGTACTAGGTATTTTTTTATTGAAATAATGAAGTGTTGAAGCAGGTCCACATTTCAGTATAGCCTCAAAGTTCAAAGAATAAATTGTAAGCCAGGAAACAGAAATTACCGATATTCAGCTTGATTTAAAAAAAAACTCTGATTATAGAAGCAAAATATCAACTTACATTTAAATAGTGCCTTTAAAATAAATTAATAGCCCAAGGTACTTCACAGAAGCAAAATTGGACACTGATCAGTGGTGTAAGAAGAGGCACAGTGACTAAAAGTTTAGTCAAGCAGGAGGCTTTTGAAGAATGGAATAGAAAGTTGCAGGGGTTTTACTGAGAGCATCCCAGAGTGTGAAGCTGAGATAGTTGAAAGCTCTGAGGCTGAAAGAGGAATAGAAGGAGCAGTATTCAAAGGAGTCTAGGATTGGAACTGTGGACATCTGAAGTATAGGGTGAGAGCAGGTTCCATAGGTGATGAGGAGGGAGGCTGTGGATGGACTTGTAGATAAGGTCAAGGATTTTGAAATTGAGACTTTTGGAATTGGCAGCCAATGGAACTCAATGATTACATGGGTGATATGGGAGAAGGGCAGGAGGCAGGAGAAAAGTTTTGCATGTGTTTAGTTTAATGTTGGGTGGAATTCAAGAGCCAGGTGAAATGAACTTTGAAGTAGTTGAGTTCAGACAGGACAAAGCAATAAATGAGTGTTTCAGGGACAGTGAAGTAGAGGGGATGTAGGTGAAGATGCAAAAAGGGAAATAAATGGTCTTGGTGATAGGGAAATAAGTGGTCTTGGCTAGGATTTGAGGTTTGAAGCAAGCTCTGGGTCAACAGAACACTGAAGCTGCATGACGTTAGGTTCAGGCTAAGCAAATCGCAAGAGGTGGGAGGGGCCCATATCAAAGGGATAAGGTAGGGCATTTTTGGCAACAGCCAGAATAAAATGTTTGAATGGAGAACATTCTTGCTCAACCACAACTGGATGATAGATACACACTTGGAAAGTAAAGTCATGGTCATGGTTTCAAAGTGGTGACAGAGCTGGAGTTGTCAGTAAACATATGGAAGCTGACTCCATACATACAGATGATGCCTGCAATGTTAGCATGTCATCAGGGAAAGGAAAGAGGCCATGATAGAACCTTGGACTGCGATCAAAGTGACTATACAGGTTAAAGCCATTACAGATGTGCTAGCTGCATTGGAACAGGTAAAAATGGAACAAAGTACCACATAGGTAGATAAGAGAGAAGAGACCATAAACAATAAACTGTTGGAATTCTGGGTAAAAGGGGCCTAACTGGGGCCTTAATTGTGCAAATTGGCTGTCACCTCTGTGGAGCAGGCAGCTGACCCACCTTGCAGCCGGCCTCCTGCCCATCACTGGACAGCATCCAGGAGCCGTCCCATGTGGCTCCCCACTGTATTACCGGCCCCCATCCCCTCCATTGTTGCAGCCCGGGATGCAGGGGGTGAGGGGGAAGTAAAGTTCAGCCCAATGTTTTAGTTGACAAATAGATTATTTAGCTAGTTCTAAAAGTACATGGCACTTAGTTTTTAGATTAGCTGATGTCTATGACAGTGAATGAGTACCATCCTGATTGTTTGATAAAATAATAAACGTTGAATTAAATCAAGAATTAAATGGCAATATGGGCCGGGACTTTCCGTGCCTGCTGGCGTCAAGTGTGCTCAGAGGTCACCATGGGGACTGGGGTGCTTTATAGACCCTTTTGATCAAACCAAAATGTGATATTTGTAAGTTCTCTTTGAATTTTGTCTTTTGCTTTTGCAGTTTCCCTTCAAGGGGCTGCTTTTACTTTGTCCCTGTTTTTTAAAATTTAGGTTAATTGTTTTGACTCAAGAGTTACATCTTCTTAACCTTTCTAACCCTGCCGCAATGTCTTCATGCTTCCTGGACATCCACAGGGAGGTGGAGCCAGTCTGCTGACTGCTATGCCCTATCTGTGATGACCTTGACAGGCGTCCACAGGAGGTCCAAGACCTGGAGGGCCCCGACCTGCTTTCAGGGACCTGCTGTGTGACAGTGGCATGCTCCTCAAGCTATGGAGCTAGAGCTGCTGGGGTCATAGGTAAAGTGGATTCGGATGGGCCAGATGCTCCCAGAGTCACCTGGGTGGCTGGCCCGGGGTGTGTACCTGTTTTTTATTCATTCATGGGATGTAGACTTCGCTGGCTGGGCCAGCTTTATTGCCCATTCTTAGTTGCCCTTGAAAAGGTAGTAGTGAGCTGCCTTCTTGAACTGCTGCAGTCTGTGGTGTAGGTACCCCCATAGTGCTGCTAGGAAGGGAGTTCCAGGATTTTGACCCAGTTACAGTGAAGGAATGACGATATATTTCCAAGTCAGGATGGTGAGTGATCCCATGGGCGGGATGAGGACAATGGAGGTGTGTGTGAGAGAGTGAATGGTGATGTCCCTTGAACTAGCAGTAAGTGAAGGCCCTGTAGACGTGTGATGGGTTTGTGAGTGTGTTAGTTAGAACAAAGGAGTGCTCTATCCTCCAAGTGCTGGAAGCCAGGGAAGTCCCTGTGCCATCTGCTGCGGATCAGAAAGTGTGATGCGCTCACCAGATTGTTGTCCAGAGGCTACTCTAAAGCTAGGTCCCACTGAGGTGTGTGTCTCTGCGCTGGTGGAGGGTGTGGGTGAGCGCTATGACAGGACTTCAAGGAGGGTGCCTTCAGATTCCTCTTCAGAGGTTTCTTCAGGGCTTAATTGGAGGCCTTGGGTCGTGGACTCTGTTGGCTGCTTGGCAGATGTGCCAGAGTAAGCAAGGGGAGATAACTAGTGCATGGCAGTGGCCTGTGAAATAGGACACATCACTCACAGTATGGCTGTTTGATGGATGTGCACTGCTAGATTCTCACTTGGTAGAGCACCGCTGACCTCACCATCAGCAGAACAGTCCAGGTCATCACCAGCCAGTTGGATGGCTCTGCTTTCAAAGTCCGTGAGGACCTTGATTTCAGGCATTCCTCCATGGGTAAGCGACCTCTCCTTGTTTTGTGCCAGTTTGTCCTGCATGAATAGAGATGGAGAGAGCATAAGCAGGATGCCTGCCAGGCCAGATGACAAGTATTCCTGGCCTGTGTGGGTGGTGATTGGTCCCACGGACAGGATGAGGGCAATGATGAGAGAGTGAATGCTGCTGCCCCTTGAACTGCCAGTGAGTGAGGGCCCTGTGGGTTTGTGAGTGTGAGTTGAGTGATGAGAACAGAGAAGTGGCAGAATGGAAGAGATCATTTGTTGTCTTGTGGCACTGGGTGGCTGTCCTTTTTTGCAGGGTGTTGGCGTGACCACTTCTGCCACCACCTCCCAAGCCAGATTAGTGAGGCTGCTGCCCACCCTGCAACCAGAGCTGGGGTAGAGGACATCACAGTGAGCCTCCACTGCATCCGAAAGGTGCTCGAAGGATGCCTCATTGAACCTGGGAGCTGCAGTATTTTTGCCTTTCAGGGCCATGTCTTTGCAGCAGTCCTGAGCTGGAAGCACTGAGAGGTATGCACGCGGCTGCACTTTAAATATGGCACCTGGCGTGATGAAGCGGTGTGGTGTTGGTGTGATGGGCGAATGAGAGCCCGCCTGTCATGGAAGCGGCGTGTTTCCTGGGAATGCATAATTAATGTGGCGGGTTTGAGATGATATGGCGTGAGAAGCTGCCATCGTGGCCGACGGGTAAAACATTGTTTTACCCGCCCACAACCACACTTAGTGCAAATCTGGGATGATTCCGCCCATGGCGTTTATAATAGTAAGACACTTTCAAACCGATTTAAGGGTGCACTTACGCTGTAGCTCTCGGTCAGCTGCAGTTAAGGTTCCAGGTGGACAGAATTGCATTTATATTGGTCTGGTTTTTGCCTGGATAGAACTCCAACAGAAGCAAAAAATTCTGGAAAAACTCCAACAGGTCTGACAGCATCTGTGGAGAGAAAGACAGAGTTAACATTTCGAATTCATATGACTCTTCAGAGCTAAAGAGAAGTAGAAATGTGGTGAAATATATATTGTTTAAGGGGGGGTGGAACAGGTGAAGCTGGATAGAAGGCCAGCGATAGGTGGAGGCAAAGGAGATTGCAAAAGGTGTCATAAACAAAAGGTCAAAGGGGTGTTAATGGTGGTGGTACTGGCTAAAGGAGGTGCTAATGATGACAGTAAGAGTAGAAAGCAGGATGTGATAATGGCCGGACCAGGGTAAGCACTTTGGAAAGAATAACGAGCAAGTGACAGATGGCCCTAGTGGGGGTGGGGTAGGGGGAGGTGACGGTGGTGGGAAACAAAATGAAAATAGGCTAAAAGCTGGGGACAAAACAATTAATAAAAATGTAAATAAATTTTTTAAAATAATAATAACAAAAATAAGCGGGGAAAAAAAAAGTGAATGTTGAAAAAAGGGGATCAAAAAGGGGTGAGGATGGAGGAGACAGTTCATGGTCTGAAGTTGTTGAACTCAATGTTAAGTCCGGAAGGCTGTAAAGTGCCTAGTTGGAAGATGAGGTGCTGTTCCTCCAGTTTGAATTGAGCTTCACTGGAACATTGCAGCAGACCAAGGACAGACATGTGGGCATGAGAGCAGGGTGGAGTGTTGAAATGGCAAGCAACAAAGGTCTGGGTCATGCTTGCAGACAGACCGAAGGTGTTCCGCAAAGCGGTCACCCAGTCTGCGTTTGGTCTCTCCAATGTAGAGGAAACCACATTGGGAGTGGCAAATGCAGTAGACCAAATTGAGGGAAGTGCAAGTGAAGCGCTGCGTTACTTGAAAGGAATGTTTGGGCCCTTGGATGGGGAGGAGAAGGGAAGTAAAGGGGCAGGTGTTGCACCTTCTGCGTTTGCATGAGAAGGTGCCTTGGGATGGGATTGAGGTGTTGGGGGTGAGGGGAGGAGTGGACCAGGGTGTCCTGGAGGGAACAGTCCCTATGGAATGCCAATGGGGGGGGTGAAGGGAAGATGTGTTTGGTGGTGGCATCATGCTGGAATTGGTGGAAATGGCGGAGGATGATCCTTTGGATGCAGAGGCTGGTGGGGTGAAAGTTGAGGACAAGGAGGACCCTATTATGGTTCTGGGAGGGAGAGGAAGGTGTGAGGGCAGAGGCACAGGAGATGGGTCGGACACGGTTGAGGGCCCTGTCAACCACTGGGTGGGAAACCTCAGTTAAGGAAGAAGGAAGAAATGTCAGAAGCATGGTTTTGGAAAGTGGCATCATTGGAACAGATGGAGGCAAAGGAACTGAGAGAATGGGATGGATTCCTTACAGGAAGCAGGGTGTGAGGAGCTGTAGACGAGGTAGCTGTGGGAGTCAGTGGGCTTGTAATGAATATTGGTGGACAGTCTGTCACCTGAAATTGAGACATGCCAAGGAAGGGAAGGTTCACAGATGAACCATGTGAAAGTGATGGAGGGGTGGAAATTGGAAGCAAAATTGATAAATGTTTCCAGGTGCAGATGAGAGCATGAAGCAACACCGAATGAGTCATTGATGTACCAGAGAAAGAGTTGTGGGAGGGGGCCTGAGTAGGACTGGAACAAGGAATGTTCTACATACCCCATAAAGAGACAGGCATAAATGGGGTCCATGCAGGTACCCATAGCCACACCTTTTATTTGGAGGAAGTGAGACAAGTTTAAGAAGAAATTGTTCAGTGAGAGAACAAGTTCAGCCAGGTAGAGGAGAGTGGTGGTGGTTGGGGATTGTTTGGGCCTCAGTTCAAGGAAGAAGCAGAGAGCCATCAGACCATCCTGGTGGGGGATGGAGGTGTAGAGGGATGTCCATGGTGAAGATGAAGTGGTTAGGGTCAGGGAACTGGAAAATGTTGATATGATGTAGGGCATTAGAGGAATCATGGATGTAGGTGGGAAGGGACTGGACAAGGGGAGAGAGAATGGAGTCAAGATAGGAAGAAATGAGTTCCGTGGGGCAGGAACAGCCTGACACGATTGGTCTACCGAGACAGTCCTGTTTGTGGACTTTGGGGAGGACGTAGAAGCGGGCCGTCCGGGGTTGGGAGACTGAGGTCGGAAGCTGAGGGAACATCTCCAGAGGAGATGATATCAGTGACAGTCCTGGAAACAATGGCTTGATGTTCGGTGGTGGGGTCTTGGTCCAGGGGGAGGTAGGAAGAAGTGTCTGAGCGTTGGTCTGCAAGGCACAGGTCAGTACATCAGGCAACAACAGCACCATCCTTGTTGGCAGGTTTGAAAACAAAGTCAGGGTTGGACCTGAGAGAACAAGTTCAGAAGGAGACAGGTTAGAGTGGGTGAGAGGAGCAGAGAAATTGAGATGGCCGATCTCACGCTGATAGTTCTCAATGAAAAGATCAAAGGCAAGTAAGAGGCCAGAGGGAGGGGTCCAGGTGGAGGGAGAATACTGGAGGTGGGTGAAATGATCCGTTTAACGGGGGAGGACTCCTGCCCAAAGAAGTGAGCACGGAGACGAAAGTGCAGAAGAAGAGTTCAGCATCGTGCCGAGCCCGAAATTCATTGAGGTGAGGGGGTAAGGGTATGAAACTGAGTCCTTTGAGTACTGAACATTCAGCATCAGAGAGGGGAAGGTCGGGAGGTGTGGTGAATACACATCCGGGGCTGGGATCAGAAGTTGGGAAGGGGTGGAAGGTCCTGGATGGGCATTGGTATCAGTGGAAGGGGTGACATTAATGACATCTTTTATAATCTCTCCTTTGCCTCCACCTATCGCTGGCCTTCTATCCAGCTTCACCTGTTCCACCCCCCTTAAACAGTATATATTTCACCACATTTCTACTTCCCTTTAGTTCTGAAGAAGAGTCATATGGACTTGAAACGTTAACTCTGTTTCTGTCTCCACAGATGCTGCCAGACCTGCTGGGCAGAATTTTATGGCCCCATTTCGGCATGGACGGGGCTGTAAAATGTGGCGAGACATTCTAAATCCCATTGCCTTTGGCGGGAACGTAAAATCCCACTGCCGTAAAATTCTGCCCGCTGAGTTTTTTGAGCATTTTTTTTGTTTCAGATTTCCAGCATCCACAGTATTTTGCTTTTATCTTAGAACTCCAACAGACTTGCCTGGACAGGGCTATGCATATCCTGGAGGTGTTACTTACAAAATCCACACAGGCACCAAGAGCAAATGATCCTTTGTGAACTGAGCTCTAACAAACCTCACCAAAAGGGACCAAATTTAATGGGAAATCGGGAGAGTGTCATCAGTCAAGGAGGGGCAGGGCTTCAGCCTCAGTAGAATATTATTGAGCCACCACATACCTGGCAGTCAGCTTAGCCAGAGTGGTTCAGGAAGGCAGCTCACCACCACCTTCTCAAAGGGGCAATTAGGGATGGGCAATAACTGCTGGCCTATACACAACACCCATATACCATGAATGAATTTTTAAAAAGGCGGAAAAGCAAACTAGAAGTCGGTGGCCTCAGCCAGAGGCTGGTGAAGATGGTCTCCTGTGCTCAGAACATCAGTTCCAGGCTTGGCATGCTGGGGTATGAGGTGCAAGAACCTCTTGATCGCTGTACTACAGATGGAGAGGTTTGCAAATAGCAAAGGGGTGGGTAAGGTGGAAGATGGGAATTGGGGACAGCAGAAGGCTCCGAGCAGTGGTGGGGTTTGTGAGGAATGGGGGAGGGTGGGGGTCTTACTGCGATCGGAACTGGGCCTGTCCATTATCAAAGGGAGGGTGGGTAGCCAGGTTCAAGGGAGGCCCAAGATTTCCTTGAGGTTTGGAGGAACAGTTCTGCTCCTCTTGGCCCAAAAGAAATGGACATAATGAATTGGACTCTACATCCCCACGCCAGAAGCTTTGAAGGTGGGGGAGGGGGCTCTTGAGGGGGGCTTGCTAAATTCAGTTGGCAGCCTGCCTGCCCTTAGCCCCATCACCAATATATCAGCGAGGGAATGGCATTGGGTAGCCCGTCTGCCAGTGGGTCAACTGAGGCCCTTAAGTGGGCAATTAATTCCCACTTAACGGCCTCATCCTGCCGCCACTGGGATTTGACTGACTGTGGGAGAGCCCCATGCCAAGCAGTTTCTGTGCATAGGCTGGTGGCATGCAGGGATCGTCCCACCTTAACAGGCCCCCCAGGCCCATTGAAGGGTCTCCCAAGATTTTACCATCCCCAACTTCCTCTCACCCAATTAGCATCTCAAACCCCAGCCCCCTTCACCCGCCCTCCCACTCCTCACCGGGGCCTGCCCACTGGACACCTGGCGAGACACTGAACACAAATCCCAGTCCAATGCTGCATGCCTATATCCTGAAGTACTGAAGAGCTGCTGCTTTCTGATTAGCCGGCAGCTCTCTGATGCTGGACTTCCTGATTCAGAAGGGCATAAATCCTGCCTCCAGTCTATTAATGGCCAATTGACTGTCAAATGGCTGCAAGCAGAAGGCGTTCCCCTCTGTGGGCTTCCCCACTGCCCCCCCGCCTCCCTTGCATTTTAGCCGGCGTGGGGTGGTGGGGCGGGGTATCTGGTGCCTTGTATAATTCAGCCCAATATTGTTAACCTGCTAGGTCTCTTATAGCCAGAATCTAGCACCTGGCAGGCTTGATCTGATGTGAAACTGGCACTATCCCCACATACCAGTCAAAACTTTGATAAATATTGACATCATTAGACTCAATATGCATATTTAAAACAGGAAATCATTTCCTCCCTAGATTGAAAACAAAGGAAACAATCTGGACAATTTGGTTGACTCATGCTTCACAAACTTCACCGCACTGCTACAAGCAATGAAGACGTTAAAAACAGCATCCCAAAATACTGAACATCTGCCCTATGATAACTTATGTTACCTTATGTGCCTGACTGCACCTCTGATCTACTGGTGTTCCCAGGCTACAAAATAGGAGAATGAGCAATAGCTTCAGACTAATGTTATAATCGTCTAAAAACCAAGGGCAGAATTTTCTGTGCCCGCTCACATCGGGCATGTTCAGCAGCCTGAGCAGATAATATGGGGAGAAAGCCAAAAATCAGTTGCACGATGTTGTGAAACCACTTTGCAATCGTCCACACCGCCCATCAATGGCAGGCTGCATTTCCTGCCATCGGATGTTGGGAACCTCATTGTACTTGTAATCTGCATATTGTTATAAGGCCAGTCTGCCGGAATCAGCCCTCAAGCTGGATCATCCACGTTGGTGGGAAAACACACTGGTGCGGAACAAGTCTTGCCAAGTGTGACTTGCAGAAGTTGGTTCTTACTGCCAGGGCCTTGCTCACATTCCCGACATCCAAGGAGCAGAAGGTGCTGGAGCCCGACAGCAATGGGACCCTGGAGGAATGTCCACGACGTTGTGTGGATTCTCATGGGCATGGCTCTGCTGTGAAGCAGCCTATGGAAGGTGGAAAGTCACCGTTGAGGGTCTACTCACACCGATGATGGTTGAGGGGCTGGAGGGGAAGGTCCAGCTGTGTTTGAGGGAGGAAGATGTACTGGGGGGCGGTGGGAGAGGAAGGTTTAGGATCGATTGAGACAGGGAGTGGTGGCAGGGGTGGGGAGGGGGGTTGGGAATCAAAGGTGCTGGGGGTTTGAGGTTGGAGGGGGGAAACAAAGGTGTCAGTGGGGGGTGGGGGGGAGAGACAATGGGGGGAGGAGGTGGTAACAGGGGAGAAGATGGCAACTGGGGAGGCAGTATAAGGGGGGCTGGTAGGTGTAATGGAAGAAGTTCAGAGGGGAGAGGTAGTCCTGAGAGGGTAAGCAGTCCAGGTGGAGGAAGGAGCCCGGGGGAAGGAAAGAGTGCAGAGAGGGGAAGAAGTCTGCCTTCTGGGGGAGGAAGGAGTCTGGAGTGGGGAAGGAGTAAGTGGGGGGGGAGAGACCAGGAGGGGAAGGACTAAAGGAGGGGGAGCCCTGGGTGGGAAAGGAGTTCCAGTAGGGGAAGTCCAGGGAGGGGGGGGCATGAGTTCCAAAGGGGGAAGGAGTCCTGAGGAGGGGAATGAATTCCAAGGGGACAGGAATTTCAAGGGGGGATGGAATCTGGATGGGGTGGGTGTCCAGGTGAATGTGCAAGGGAGGGCTCTGTTGAGTTCATGACTACCTCCTGAGAGCGAACTATGGGCGGACGTGGTATGAGGGAATGGGGAGATTTACCAAGGGCAGAGTGAGGCATTAGGGTGGGAGGGTGAGGGTACGATGGTATCGGTAGAAGGGATGTTGAGGGTGGTTGGTGGGGATTCGGAGGCAGACACAGACCCTGGGGGTGGGAAGGATGAGGTCGGGGAGGCTAATGTGGATGGGGGTGGGATTTTTGGGAAGGAAGGGAACGTGCACGTTCACCTGGACATCCCTGCAGGAAAAGGGTTGTGGCTGGTAGGTCACGGAGAGGAGGTGGAAGGTGATGCCGGGCAGGTCAATAGTGATGGAGGAAAGGAAATGGGTGACTGGGGGAGGGGAAAGGATGGGGGCCCGGAAGAAAAATGTTAGACACAACATGCTTGCCAAATCGCAAGTGAAACGAGAGTCATGGTGGGCGAGATCAGGTGCTGCATAGGAGTGTGATCACTGGGTGGGCGGAGATGCAGGTCAGCTCAGATGCACAAGTGAAAGAAAATCTCAGCAGGCAGCATTGAAAATACTCAGGACATTGAGGTGAGTGTGATATGGGAAGGATCCGCTTGCGTGGGACAGTGCATGAGGCTCTGAAAAGCCCTGCCCCACACACACACTTCTCCCTCCAGAATCACTCGTGGGCCGGCTGCGTACAGCTGAACTGCTGTGGGGCCAGAGATGCAGTGGGAGGACTCGCAAAACCTGTCAATGAAGCTGAAATACACCATTACACATTATTCAGTGAAAGTGAATATATTACCAGATTGTAAAGTAACAAAGTGTGTTCACCCGTGCAGCCAACTGTGATCTGAATTTATTAACTTTTGAACGCCTTAGACTTCTAGGTGCTGCCCTGACATCCACAGCAGGGGTGGAGACAGCCTGTGCAATGGTAGGCCCTGTTGCCTCTGATGCCTTTGGCATGGGTCCTCTGGACAGCCAAGGCCTTGGGGATCCTGGTTTGCTTTGGCTGTCCTCCTGTGGGCCAGCTGCTCCCTCTGTGGTGACAGAGGACAAGGTTGAGGGGGTCACATACAAAGGGGGCTCGGGGGGTGGACAGCCCCTGAGATTCATAAGTAGATGACCCAGGGGTATCCAGCTACCGCTCCTCCTCCCTTCAGGTTTCCAAGGGCCCCAGCCTGACTCCTTGAGGGGAAAGAGCACCTGAGGGGACATCGAGGTGCTTCGTTTCCCTCTCGTGTTGCCACTGCAGGAACTCACCCATTGCTACCACAATGGAGTGGAGGTTTGCACACATTTCTGCATTCTGCTGGACCAGGGTCTCCATGACATCTGCCATCCTCCCCATGGGGTGACCACCAGATGGTGAACCCGAGCCTGCTCTAGATCTAGGTACCACCGAGGTGTGTGTGTCCCTGCGCTGGTGGAGAGTGTGGGTAAGCACTGTGGCAGGTCTTCCAGGCTGCTTATTTCCAGCTCTTCAATGGACGAGGAGTCCTCTTGGCTAGAGATGAGGGCATGGAAGGAGCCGAGGGTCAGGCTGGCTGAGGGTGTCAGTCACTTGGCGGAGCTCCATGTGAACCAAAAATAGAGATAATTAGTGCATAGCAGCAGTCAAAAGCAAGAGAGAGCACTCTGATTTGCATGGAGAGAGGGATCTATAGAGGGAGGCTGTAGGATCCTCCGACCTCATTGTCACCGCAGGCACGGTCCACATCCTCACCAGTCAGTACGATGGCACACTCCTCAAAGTGAGTGAGGGACCTAATGTGGGCCACTCCACCCTACCTGGTCTGGGACCTCTCCTTGCTGATGTGAGCAGGCTTCTCTCGCGTGAAAACAGATAAAGTGTGAGCAGGACACATGGCACTGCGTGGAATGTTTGTCTGGTGAGCGGAGCCATGGACAGGATGAGGATGTGAGCTCCAGAGGATATGAGCCTGATGGAGATGTGAGGGTGTGTGAGAGCTAGTGGTGTTGTCCTTTGAGGTGTGAGATCCCTGTGGGTGTGTGGTGGGTCTGTGAGTGTGTGAATTGAGTGCAATGGGAAGAGTGAGTCACCCTGGCAGAACAGATGAGACCATTCATCCTGTGCAGCAATGGGTGACTGTCCTCTTTTGTAGGGCATTGGTGCTGACCACTGCTGCCTCTGCCTCCCACGCTGGATTAATGATGTTGCTGCCCATCCTGTGGCCAGAACAGGGGTAGAGGACATGACAGCAGGCTTCCACTGCATCAAAAAGATGCTCAAGGGATGGGTCATTAAACTGATGGGGGCCAGTGTCTTCCTACATTTCAGGGCCATGTCTTCTGTGCAGCAGTCATGGGCTGGAAGCACTGAGATGTATGCACGTGGCTGTGCTTTAAAATGGCGCCCAGCATGATGAAGCGGCGAGGTGACAGCATGATGGCTGAATGAGAGCCTGCCCGCCATCGAAACGGCGTGTTTTCTGGGAAAGTATAATTAATGAGGTGGGTTTGCGAAGGTATGGAGCGAAAACCCACCACATAAATCATTTTTTTTCCTGCCTGCTACTGCACTTAGTGCAAATCTGGGACAATTCCGCCCCAAGACTCCAGTTAGTTATCCTGTTCAAACATTATAGTCACATTTGGTTTATTAGCTTGACTGATTTCTATGTTAGTCGATTGCAGGATTTTCTTTTGGTCACCCAATGCCATAAAAGCATGAAAACTCATCACTCATCCTAAGATGTGTCATGCCAGCACTTTATGCTTTGTCTTCCATCTCTTCAATAAATTGAACATGTTCTGCATTACTTACCCATACCCTATCTTCTACTCTCCACTGAATTCCAAATTCTGAACAAATTGCTGTTTTAGAAGCCACCATACTCTTACTAACTCAGTCAGTGATAAACTTTTTGGCTCCTGCATCCTTGAACAACAGCTTCAAAATTTTTCTTTTAAGCTATATAAAGCCATATCCTCATATCACACTCATTCTTCAAATGCAGTGCATAAAACGCCAGTTGAATTTTCCAAGAACACATTATCATCTACCAAAAGGAACAGCACATCTGTTTGAAATGCTCAGAAGGGAAACTCCAAGACTCTAGCCAGGAATTTCCTTGATATAATTTGCACTGTTGCTGCCCCTTTAAGAAAACCTTGTGCCCATCAGTGCCTGCAGAGAGTTACACACATATTTTATACAGTTTGAATCCATTTTTGCTGAACTTGGGATAAATCAACTTAAAATGAGTGTAGTTGCTGGACCACAGGTACCTGGAAACCTCTGTGACTCTTCAAAAAGACAGTTCAACCTGCAATCTTCAACAGACTGGACTACAAATACACATGTGAGTAAAGGTAATTGACTCTTTTACTTGAATCTCTAGTTGCTTCACTACAGGGCTTCACAGTTACATTTGTACAGAGCTATAAAGCTCCATTTGGCATCAGAGGAGGACAGCAGCAATTTTTTTTTTTATTCATTCACGGGATGTGAGCTTTGTTGGCTGGACCAATATTTATTGCCCTTACCTAGTTCCCCTTGAGAAGTTGGTGGTGAGCTGCCCTCTTGAACTGCTGTAGTCCATGTGGTGTAGGTACACCCACAGTGCTGTTAGCTAGGAAGTTCCAGGATTTTGACCCAGCGACAGTGAAGGAGCAGTGATATATTTCCAAGTCAGGATGATGAGTGACTTGGAGGGGAACTTGCAGGTGGTGGTGTTCCCATCCATCTGCTGCCCTTATCCTTCTAGATGGTAGTGGTCGTGGGTTTGGAAGGTGCTATTGAAGGAGCCTTGAATTCCTGCAGTGCATCTTGTAGATGGTACACACTGTTGCTATTGTGCATCAGTGGTGGGGGGAGTGAATGTTTGTGGATGTGGTGCCAATCAAGAGGACTGCTTTGTCCAGGATGGTGTCAAGTTTCTTGTGTTGTGGGAGCTGCACTCATCCAGGCAAGTGGGGAGTACTCCAATCACACTCCTGACTTGTGCCTTGTAGATGGTGGACAGGCTTTGGGGAGTCAGGAGGTGAGTTACTCGTCACAGAATTCCTAGCTTCTGACCTGCTCTTGTAGCCACAATATTTATATGGCTTGTCCAGTTAAGTTTCTGGTCAATGGTAACCCCCAGGATGTTGATAGTGGGGGATTCAGTGATGGTAATGCCATTGATCATCAAGGGGTGATGGTTGGATTCACTCTTATTGGAAATGGTTATTGCCTGTCACTTGTGTGGCACGAATGTTACTTGTCACTTATCAGCCCAAGCCTGGATATTGTCCAGGTCTGGCTGCATTTGGACATGGACTGCTTCAGTATCTGAGGAGTCGCGAATGGTGCACTAAGCCAGAGAAGGAGAATGAACAACCTCAGTTGTTCAAACCACTAAACTCTCCAGGAAGGCATTGAGCAGACAAACACATTCCTGAGTGCGGGTGCCACATCGAGAATTATCATTTGTGCCACTTGGCAGTAGCTGGTACTGGCACTGAATGGCAACTTCCTCATCCCAGGATTACAGAACAGTTCTGCAAAAAAAAGCAACTTCCTGAGTAGGACAGACAGGGTAATTGCACTGCACACCCCTCCCTTTTCTCCCTTGTCCAGCATAAGCATTATCACGCTCTTAACCCTTGTAAACCAACATTTGTTCAGCTAACCATTCACAATGCACTCTAGTTAAACACTGCACTATGGCTGCCCAGTTCCCCTCACAGCACTTCCTTACAAGCATGACCCTAATAGCACTTCCTCCAATTCAACTACCTCGATCATATACCTTAATTTTTACACACCATCTAGAATAGTCCTCAACAGCTAGTTCTCATTCACTTTATCCTTTTGCAGGACAAATTGGTGCACAATATCTGCTATCTAGGCAAGGCATGGGAGACTTATTCCTAATCTTAAGAGTAACACACTCCTCTCTGAGTCAGAAGATCACTTGACATGTGCTTCCGGCCGCGATCGACCCCCAAACGCAATTTCACGCTGGCTGGCCAATTAATGGGAAGCCAGTGTAAAACGCGCACTGAGACAGGCTTGGCACTGCCGGGGGTGGCAGGAAGCGGCGGGTGCCAAGGAAAGTGAGGGTGCGGGTGGGTATTCCTAATGAGCTTCCTGAAGGCAGACAGCTGCTGTGGAGCTGCAGACCTGTACAGGTTAAATGAGCATGGAAAATGCAGCAAACTGTGTGTATGCAACACTTTCAAGCACCTGACAGCAGAACTTAAAAAACCTCAGTCACTGGACAACTTTTTAAACTATATTTCACCCTGGACATTTCATGCTGCCCTGGATCAAGGTTGTGGCAAAAATGTGAAGCCTTCCATGCCGGTTGCCAACTGTAAATGTGGACGGGCCATGTAAAATCGCTTTCAATTGACTCCTTAATGGCTTAATTGCCCACTTAGTTGTCGGCAGGCACGCTTCCAACTGCCGTGTGCGCCCGCTGAGTGAAATATCGCGTGAGTGCACGATGACGTAGGACATGCGCCTGACGTCTTCTTGTGTGATTTTATGCTCTGTAGAGTCAGTTGCACACCCGCTCAAATGACGTAAAAATCTGGCCACTATTTAAATGCAATTCTTTTATTCTGTTCTGTTCTCTCTTCGTTTCTTGACATTGCAGTTTGTGGTAAGGCACTGAGCTCTTCCTGTGGCTGATGGCAAAGTCGGTGTCATCTTGGCAGCACTAGGTTACTGAGTAAATAACTACACTGTCACTTTCATATCCCTGTTGAATGAAGCATTATACAATCATACCTTGAATCTCAAGAGAGCTATGCTTATCCATTATTGGCAGCTACCTTCCTTCCCTGCAGATCCACCACAGAAACACAGGCCATAAGCAAAAAATACATCTAATAATTTTTTTAGCTCAAGAAGCACGAAAATCAAAGAAAAACATAATGGGATTAATTTGAGAAGGGATGTCTAGCAGTGCACTTTAATATCACATTGCTTCTTATTAGGAGTGATTCCAGAAGGTTATGTCCTTCTGTTGCCCAGATAAATCCTATCCATGAAGTCTGGTGTTTTACTGAAAGTTTTCAATAAAGGCAAATAAAATCTAAGCTGACAAGACTTAAAAAAAAAACAGTTTCAGTAAAATGACTTTACTACAGCACTCTGCAATGGTAATTGTGCCAGCTGGAAGCAACTTTTTTAAAACCTTCTGGTGTTTTTTTCTTAAGCTCCTCTCTGTAAATTTTTTGAGGACTGTTCAAACAGTTGGCTTGTTCCAAACATTCTTGGGGTAAGATGAAATTTTGCTATCTGGGCAATAGCAAATTGCCCATTGCAGCACCCACCCAATTTTCATTCTGTTGCTTTTGATGGTGCAAAAATTGATTCTACAATGGGCAAACAATTTTCCCAATGCCAGGGTACTACCCAGGTAGCAAAGTGTCTACTCCAGCAGATCTAATGCATTAAGTGGTCAATTGAATAGGGATTGAAAGGCTCAGTAAGAACATGAGAATTACACCAGTTTAGCCTGGTATCTTATCTTGTGGATCACCATCCATTTCCAAAAGCCAATATTATTGTTTTAACTTGAAATAGATTTGTATGTCAAGGTATGTAATGGTATTGCTGCTAGCTGTATCAAGCCCAGACAGACTAGTTCTCTGAAAGGGTAATCTTAAAAAAATATGCTGTATGTTTATTCACCAAACTTTTGGGATGGAAAATGTGATTTGGGATGGAAAACAAACCCATCCAAAATCTATTTTTGATATTTGGGACAATTTTGTAAATATGAGTAATTGATTTCTTCAAAATGTACTTTGATGTATCTAAGGGCAAGTTAACATAGCAGCTGGTAATTAAGTATAAAAATATTTTGAGATAGGAAAAGGGACTTTAAAAAAATATTACCAGTACGTACAAATACAAAGAGAGCAAAAAAATCCTGAAAATCTGAAATAAAAACATAAAATTAGGAAAATTAATGGCAGGCCTGTAACAATAGCCTACATTTCCATAGATGCTTATATACTAGCTGCATCCTTCCAGTATTTGTCTGTTATTATTATTATTTCAAACCACTGGTGGATTGTAATTGTGATTATTTTATACTAAAAATCATTGCCTAATCAATTGCAGTAAAGGATTAGGAAAAATTGTAAAGGAAACTTTATAGCATCTTTGGACTTCAGGTATATGCCTGAAACATATGTTTTTTCCTTTTCCATTCATTGCTTTGGCTAGTCAATTAACATTATCAACTTTTAGACTGGTGAACCATCAGAGTCAAAGAAGGAACTTTCATATATCTGGCACTTTATCATGATTCTCGGTGCTTCACGGTTAATAAAATGCTTTGAGTTACAGTTGCTGTGTTACATTGCTGTTATACACCAACCATTTTTTACATAGCAATATCCCATTATTTGGTAAAGAGATGAGTGACCAATTAGTCCATTTTTGCTGTTGCTTCAGGAAGGAATGTTAACTATAGTATCAGGAAAGTTCTTGATTTTCGTTGAATAGTTGACATCCACAAAGACCACTGGGCCAGACGTCCCTGCCAACCATACACAGTTTGCCTGCAAAAGAGTCCCTAAAAACAAGAAACAAATAGGCACATCAGTGGGCAATCATGGGGAATGCACCACAGCACTGTAACGTCACTGACATTAACAGTTATGGGTTATTTTCTGATTTGGCAGTGCATACTGCAAATTTGGGCACGTATTATGCATGATTTTCCACATAAATTTGAAATGCTTGGTAAATTATACTTGCCCAAATTCCTGACTTGCTCTTTCAGTGAGGAATGCTGCCAGCTGATAGTGTGAAGTTGGAAAATAATCCCTTATATATGTATGTTGTTAGATCGATTGGCTAGGTAGCAGGACTCTGTTCTAAGAAATCACTACTACAATTTAATTTCTTTCCCTTTACTCTCGATACAGAAACAAATATTATAATGCTTCCAGGTAGAAATTCATCTAGGATGGTAGCATAAAAAGGGCAGTATTGGATCAGCCTCCGGTTGTACTCAGAACCTGATATACAGTTCTATTGTGTTTAATGGATTTAAACATCAGATGCTGTGTATAACCAGCAACTGAGCTGATACTATCCGCTATGCGCCACGATCAGAAATGAATTTCTATCCCTTTGGCTCTCAACTTAACTGCAGGATTTTTTTTTGATCATCCAATGTTTAATAGGTATGAAAAGCTATTACCCGCTTTCAGATGTGTCCTGTGAGGTCTTTGTGCTTTGTGTTCCATTAGCCTAATGAACTTATCAATTCATCACCAGAAGTAGGATGGACAAAATGCACTCTGTAAAAAGCCTAAATTGCGCCAGCAGCAGAAAATCCCCCCTTATATTCCTGAAAACACTTTGGATAATCCCTTTCAAACCGGAACATTTTCTTAAGGAGGCAGAACAATGTGACATGAAATTACATCAAACACTGCTCTCCAATTGGAATTTACCTTTGAAAGAAATCAGTCAATAAGATATATGTTCCTTTGAAAGTGGTATTGAAATTCAAAAGGATTTATTGTTTCAGAAATTATACTGCAATTCTCGCCATTACAGTTCCATGCCAGTATTTTGTTGAAAGTGTAAAGAGAAATCTTGTTAGATTGCCCACAGGTCCTAGCACCATCTATTCTGTTTAATGAGATGGGGGTTTTGAATAGATTTCCACTAAACAAAATTTGAAATAGTTCAAAACAGAACAAGTGACTGTTGTTTCATTATCTCAATGTGATAATGTGAAACCTAAGAATAAAAATAAGCAAGGATGGTTAGTTCAGCAGGTTCGAATGTGGTGCTTGATAATGGCGTAGGTTCAATCCCTATACTGGCTGAGGTGGTTCTTGGGGGCTGCCTCTTCTACTTGCCTCATCGTGATGTCATGGCATCATTGATCCCTGATTAGTAACCCTTGATTAATGAGGACACCACATAAAGGGAGGGAAGAATAAAAATATTACCACGTATTCCTCTAACAAAATACAAAATTGACACAAACCTAGGAGCCTTCCAGATATCCAGAGCTCTAATAATGTGAACACTCATACTTCCAACTTTTGCAATGACCCAATGAGAAATTATTGAAGTCTCTCAGCTTTAATTTGAGCGTCTGCAGAGTCCCAGTTTGGTTTTAGAAGTTGATTTAAAATAGTTTGGTCTCTGATATAAAAAAATCCTTATTACTTATATGAATCAGATATGCACTTATGAGAAACATAAAGATCAAAAGAATTCCAAAGATTATACTTTCTGAAATGCAATCATTGCCCACTTGCAAAAACTAATTCCAGTCCAATCCTTTTTCCATAACCAAGATTTGCATTGGCATTTATTTGCAAAATTTGGCTGTCTATTTTCTTATTTTTAAAAAACTCAATGCATCCATAAAATTTACCTAAACTCGGCTGGCATAACAGTCAGACATCGCTAGAAGGAGGATGCCAGGAAATCCTGGGTCCTGTTTATTTTTCTTACCATTTTTAATGAAACTCACTATGCTAAGCTGCTTTTAGAGATATTAAATTCAGAGAAGCTTTTGATCTGCAGACTGTAGAAGGACAAAATGAAAGGACCTATTCTTCAAATGCAGTTTTTACTTGCTTACTAGTAAATGTGGAATCTGGTACGTGCTGTTGCTTTTACGGCTGTTACTGGTCCGTAGACAATACCAGGCAGTGTTAGTATAGCAGCTACAGTATGATCTTAATTATCTGCGTTCATTATACGCACACTCAATTATCTACAGACATTTCTGTGGGAGTTTTGGTTGGGTCAAGAGAGCAGTGAGGATGGAAGCCAGGTCAAGAGATCAGTGGGGGTCGGGGTCACCAGGTCAGGAAATCAGCAGGGGTCAGCAATCTTATGAAATGTGAAAGTCAATAAAAATCTGACATTAAGTCAAATCTACTCTAATCCTCAACTTTAATCTTGTTTATAAATGCACTGTGCTTTGGAAGAGAGTAGCCAAGTAATTTCAAGCATGTAGTCAGTATTCTATATTATTTTCAGTATGGTAAACTGCTTTTTAAAATAAAATGATTGGAGTCTGTTACCTCATCTACCACGGATTCAGCTGCCTGCATTAATATTCACTGGTTTCAAAAATTGTACATACATAATCCGTAATGGAGTGTGAATCCTTCTGCTTTCTCTTCAGTCCCTCGTCTCCTGTGTGATCAAATGCATCTACCCTCGGGCTTCTGAGGTGATTGTTCAGAGTATGTGAAAATTACCCTTTGAAGAAGTGGTTAGCAGGTACCTGGCACCTCTCAACAGCAACTCAGCTGTGATTGGCAACTTGGTGATGTGAGGATGGAGTCTGTGTCCCTCACTGTTGAGACAACTGGTATTCCAATAGAATCACAGAATCACAGAATTTTGATGGCACAGAAGGAGGTCATTCAGCCCATCGTGTCTGCACCAGCTCTCCAAATGAGCATTATGACCTAGTGCCATTGCCCTACCTTTTCCCCGTATCCCTGCACATTGTTTCTATTCAATAATTATCTAATTCTGTCTTGAGTGCCTTGATTTAACCTGCCTCCACCACACTTCCAGGTAGTGCATTCCAGACCTAAACCACTCATTGCGTGAAAAAGTTTTTTGTGCTATGTACTGGCACATCCCACATAGGGTCAAGTTTCCCATTCTTGGCACCACAAGTACACCTACCTACAGGTGTAGATCAATTGAATATTTGGTCTCTGACCTCTTTCCACTTCACTTCTAGGAGGTTTCTGAGAGGGGAAGGAATTACAGCCTTTCCCAACAGATGCATTTGAATAATATTATACTAAGGTAGGAGTGGAAACACCATGCACCCTCCCCCCCCACCCCCCACCCCACTCCTATGCACTTCATCACCACCACATCACCTCACCCCCACCACACCAAGGGCCCAACTCTTTATTTTGCTTTCAGTCTGGTGGATACCCAGAAACCAATTTACCCACTATAAGTAGGCCTCCTAATCTAAGAATGAGCTAGCTACAATCTCTTCCCTCCGCGAAATAGTAAGTTTCATTGTTTTTTTTAAAGATCAATGAATTTCAGCAGGGCTAGTGGCCAGTTGGCTGCTGTTTTTGGATATCAGCCATAATTGATGCCATATGTGCATAGTTTGGAGGAGTCATTGACTCTGGTCACTCCTCCTTTTCCACTGGGAATTCTCTAGGGAGCCAACAGTATTCAGGGCTGCAGAAGAAAGCCACAATCCTCTGTCCTACTTCTTTAAGAAAAGTCCTTACTTGTATCGTGGAACCAAGTCTACACCCTGTGGACTATCCACTCTTTCTATAATTTTGCCACAATATCTTAATGCTGTTTCCTAAATTAAAAACATTGGATGTCCCCTAATGCTGCTGTTTCCCTTCAAATCCTGCAGCACCATGTAATTTCCCATGTTTTACCACCAAAGTCCCAATCACTGGCATGCCTGGAACTAGCGCATTACATTTAAATTAGACTGGCCCCAGAAATATATCCAGAATCAAATGTGTTCAGGACTATGTGACTAATCACAACTGTTCCTGCACATGCAGAACAGGCCAAATGGCTTTCTTCTGTGCTGCAAGTTTCTACAATCCATACCAGAAATAGAGGGTAACCTTGGGGCTAATTAGAGTGAGGAAATTAATGTAATTCATATCAGCAGAGAAAAAGTACTGGAGAAACTCAAGGCACTAAATTCTAGCACATCCCCAGAATGTGATTGATGGCCTACATCTTAGGGTTCTAAAAGAGATAGCTGCAGAGATAGTGGATGTGCTAGCTATGATTTTCCAAAATCCTCTAGATTCTGGAATGGTCCCAACAGATTGGAAGTTAACAAATGTAACACTGATGTGCAAGAAAGGAAGGAAAGGGAAAACAGGGAACTGCAGGCCAGTCAGCCTGACATCAGTATTCGGGAAAGTGCTGGAAACTATTATTAAGGAAGTCTTAACAATGCATGTAAAAAAGCATAGTATGATTAGAGCAACTCAACATGGTTTTGCGAAAGTGAATTCCTATTTGGCAAATTTATCAGAACTTTTTTGATCATGCAACTGTTAGTGTAGTAAAAGGGGAAGCAGTAGATGTAATGTACTTGGATTTGAAAAAGGCATTCGATAAGGTGCTACAGAAAAGGTTAATACACAAGATAAGGGCTCATGGAGTTGGAGATCATATATTAGCATTGGTAGAGGATTGGTTAATGGACAGGAAGCAGAGAGTAGGGATAAATAGGGCATTTTCAAGTTGGCGGGCTGTGACTAATGGAGTGCCGAAAGGATCAGCGTTGGTGCGTCAACTGTTTATTATCAATATAAATAATTTAGATGAAGAGGCACAGAGTAATGTATCTAAGTTTGCTGATGATACAAAGCTAGGCGGGAATGCAAACTCTGAGGAGGATTCAAAGAGGCTGCAAAGAGATATAGACAAGTTATGCGAGATGGCAATAAGGTGGCAGATGGAGTATAATGTGGGGAAGTGTGAGGTTATTCACGTTGGTAGTAAGAATAGAAAAGCAGGATAGTTTTTTAGAAGGTGAGAAACTTGTAAATGTTGATGTTCAGAGACACTTGAGTGTACTTGTACAAGGGACACAAAAAGTTAGCATGTAGGCACAACAAGCAATTAGGAAGGCAAATGGCATGTTAGCCTTTATTGCAAGGGAATTGGAGTACAAGACTAATGAAGTCTTGCTACAGTTGTACAGCGTTCTTGTGAGACTGCATCTGGAGTACTGTGTGTGGTTTTGGTCTCCACATTTAAGAAAGGATATGCTTTCATTGGAGGTGGTACAGCAAAGGTTCACTAAATTGGTCCCTGGGATGAAGGGGTTGTCCTATGATGAAAGGCTGAGTAAATTCTTTGGAGTTTAAAAGAACGAGATGCAATCTCATTGAAACCTACAAAATTCTGAAGGGGCTTATAGAATGGATGCTGAGAGATTGCTTCCATTAGTTGGGGAATCTAAAACATGTGGGCACAGTCTCAAGATAAGGGTCAACCATTTAGGAGTGAGAAGAGGAGAAATTTCTTCACTCAAGGAGTTGTGAATCTTTGGAATTCTCTACCCTAGAGGGTTGTGACTGCATCATCATTGAATACATTTTAGGCTGAGATACATAGTTCTTTGATCTCAGGGAATCAAGGGATATGGGGAACAGGTGGGAGAGTGGAGTTGAAACCCAAGATCAGCGTGATCATATTGAATGGCGGAGCAGGCTCAACGAGCCATATGCTCTTCTCCTGATCTCTTTTCTTATGATTCAATCAGTGTACTCCAGATTGACTTCTGCTCAATGGGAAAATCTTGGCTAGTATCTCATGGCTGAAGTAGGGCATGATGAGACAAAGCATGTTAGATCAGTATGCATTATGTTGCCTGTATCTGAAATCATGCTACCATATGTATCTGCAAGCTTGGTACACTGACTATGGTGAACTTGTTTCATTGGATTCAGGTCTTTGCAATCAGGTACAAGGGTACCTGGAACCAACCTGCTTCAGGAAGCTTGTCCTCAACTTGTTTTTACCTCCAACCTCTTTAAGGAGAGAACACAGTTCATCTTCATTTCTCACATGTATCAAGTGGCGATCTGTATGGCCAGTATGCCATCATCTTCCACAGTGAATTGAAGTAACAATATAAAATGGCTGCCTAATATTACCATACCGCTGTATTCCTAAAATAGAATGGTCATTGATGGGAGCCATCCTACAGCTTATCTGAGTGTCAATAAGTGATCAGACATTATACAAGTAGATTGGATTATAGTGATTTACATTTGCTAAACTGCGGGGTTGTGTGAAGGTTCGTCAGCAGAAAATATGCAACTGATTGACAGGCAGCATTTTGTTGCATGTATATTTGTACAGTTAACTAGTAAATAAGACTTGTATACTTTCACATTGGTATCTTCCCTAAGATATGCCTTCTTCTTCATCTATTCACAGGTTATATCGATACCGAACAGAGGATTGACTCCTACCGCCACCTGCTTTCAGGCATGTTGGACTGCTGAGTCTCAAATCTCCAATTCATCAGTAATCGAACAGGGGGTTTGTTTTTTGCATTGATTCATGACTTAGCCACTTACTTAGAAAAGCTGTTAAATATATCAGTGAACATGAAACTGGCTGTCTAGTTTGCCTCTAGGAAAGATTAAGAGGAAGCAATTTAAAAGACAAGCTTCTGGACATCACAAACCATGGGCCTAATGCTCGTCAAATGTAGTGATGGTATATGAGTGATGAAATTAAGTCACAGCCTTTGACTTCTACCAAGTATGTGATACCTTTATATATAAAATAGTAATTTAAAAGCATTAGCTACTGGCAAGATTGTCTGTTACAATAACAAGCCAAAATTTGCTGAAAACGTGTGTTATAATACTGTACACCAATACTATGGTGCAAAAATTCCAGAGAATTACGACATGAGTGACTTATGTCATCACTTATGCGCTAAAATACTGAGTATTTTGCATTGCTCCATAGAGACCCTAGGAAAACAGTTATAATAGATCCTAACACTGCCCCATACTGGGATCATGCTGGCCACCTCCTGGTAAACAGCCTATTAGCGACCTCCTCCTTTTCCATTTTGGCACCCATCACTACCTTTGTAACATTTCTGCCAAAGCCTCCAAAGGCTGAAGTCCCATTCTTCATCAGTCATGTCAATGTTATGAGGATTGAAGTAACACTGAGGACGTAGTATGATTAACAGCTATTTGCACTTGGAGAACATCCTCGGCTGGCTTGGCCCAAACGTCGCCTCACATTTTCACCATCAAAGTCACACCGCAGACATTGTCCCGTAGGTGGAGATTGCTTTTCTTGAGGCACCTTGTCAGACTGAACGCCTATAGCCACGAGTGCACTGAGGATTGCACTCCAGCTCCTGCCTCTTGTAGGCTGCCGCAGCGACTGGGATGCTGGAGAAATGCTTGAAGAGGCTGCACCATCTGACGCGTGATGCTGAGACACCCTCCTGCAGTTAGTACCAAATTTCAGCAAGGCATCATGCTCCCGAGGGTTCATCATCCTTCAAAGGATGAAGATATGGTGACCCTAATGTCTCAGTACTCATTCTCAGATTGAAGTGGATGGTTGAAATGAGGAAGATAGCAACGCTGGTGGTAATGTGGGCCCAACATGGAGGCCAGTGACCTGAGAGCACAATCACTGCATCATCCTCCTGGAAATTGGTGGCTATTAGTGCCTCACATTCGTGCCTGCCTCATCTGGCCCATGCTATGGCCTCTTCACCTGCAGCCTCAGCTTCCTGGTCCTCATCGCCCTCAGCACTCTCGATGTCCTCATTCTCTCAGGAGATGTGCAGCTCCTCCATCTTGTCCTCTGGCAAGCTTTTCCCCCTTTGCAGCACCAGGTTGTGCAGCGCGCAGCAAGCAACGATGATCCGTGAAACCCTCTGGGCACTGTACTGGTTTGTGTTGCCACATCTGTCGAGACATCAGAATTGCATCTTCAAGATGCCAGTGGATTGTTCTACCAATGTTCATGTAGTGGAATGAACATCATAGCACCTTTCCTCAGATGGGGTTGTGGCCGTCTGACGGGCATCATCAGCCACGTCTCTTGCAGGTAGCCTTTCTCACTGAGGATCCAACCTTGGATGTGGTGTGGGCTCTCGAAGGTGTCTGGAATCTATGATTTACTCAATATGTAAGAGTCGATGCAGCTTTCTCGGTATCTTCTGCATACCTGCATGGTGTGTTTCTGGTGGTCACAGACCAGCTGCACATTAAGTGAAGGGAACCCTTTCCTGTGAATGTATTGCATTGGCTCTTGCCAGGGGGCTCTCATAGCCATGCGAGTGCAGTCGATGGCACCCTCCACCTGTGGCAATTCTGAAACAGCAGCAAATGGCTGCCTGCTAGCTTGATCTCTAGTGAGGTGCACATAATGATGGGCCTTGGCAAAGAGAGCATTCGTAACTTCCTGTATGCACTTGTAAGTGGAAGCTTGAGAGATCCCACAGAGATCCCCAGTGGAGCCCTGGAAAGAGCCACTCGTGTGGAAGTTAAGAGCTGCAGTGTCTTTGCCAGCCACTGACAATGGATGTCCTCCCAGTCCCCGTGACAACAACTCCTGGAGAATGTGCCGGATGTGACCCACCAGATTCCTTGAACATGCGAAGGTGTTGACGACACTGTTTCTTGCTCATCTGGAGGAATGACATGCGTCTTCTGTACAGCCTTGGTCTCACGAGCCACCTACACTCAGCAGATCTGTGAACTTCAGAGGGGGCCCTGCTGTCCCTTGCTCATCAGGGTGATGAACCTGCCTTTGCTGAGGCTGCTGCAGACGTCACACTCTTCTCCGCCTTTCTGCCTGCGTGCAATGATGAAGGAAATGTTTAATACACCATTCATCTTCCTCACATTCTCCTCTCTGCTGGAACATTGAAGAAAAACATGAGTAAGCATCAGCCTCCAAAGCTCCTCTTCCTGCCACTGACTAGTGATGACTGTGGTTTCAAGGGGTTAGTTTCAATCAAGGCTCCTCATCGCCACAAACTTCCTTAGCAGTGCGATGACAGTTTTCAGGATCATAGTAGGCACTTTCCTGCCCACCCCCCACATAGGTTTTCCAAGACGTCATGCTATGAGGTTGCTTTGGGCAGGCGCTTGGATATGCTGCTTTAATCTGAGGCACTGAAATCCTTATCCAGTGCACTCTAAGACTACATCCTTTGGAATACACATGAGGGCGAATGTTCAGTGAGGGAGTGAGATTATTTTAGGTGGGACTGGGGTTTCATATCTCTGAAGCTGCCAGCCGCAAGGTTCAGAGGTGCAGTTTCCAATGGCCTTCTGCAGTTTGTCCAGTAGCCCACTTTGCTTTGGATTTATTGATGCACTGGGGAAATCCATGCATGGGAAAAGGGCTTATTGCAAGGAGATCAATTCGTGGCACAGATCGGAATTAATCTCGCATGAATGCGCTTTACGAATGAAGGCTCCTGATTGCATTTATTGTGATTAAAATGCTCCCAACATGTCTCAGCTGTGCATTCCTCCTCATTTGGGAATACAGATAGCAGTTGGGTGCACCTTAAGAGGCCCACCAGGGAAGTGATCCACTCCTCCCAGAAGAGCCCTTCCCACCAGATACTTTTCAGAGTTTCATTTTCTACTGCGCCATTGGTTCAGGTTGCCAGATGGTGGTGCTGAGATTTTACTAACAGGTCAACTTTAACCCTCCCTGTGTGACTGTGGAAATCCTTCCCATTGTCCTGGAGGAGCATATTGTACAGGTTTCCCTCCCTCCAATAACTCTGTCTTCCCCCTGTAATCCTTGATCCCATTGTTATTCTGGTGGATATCCCTGTCGGACCCCCTGAATCATTTGAGGTGAATGTGCCTATGCCCCATGTGGACTGTACCCTTCCCCACCTTAAGGCCTATAGCACGGTGACATATAGAGACCCCCACCCACTCCATGAGACCATTGAGTGCCCACCACTACACTACCTGTTCCTGATCTACAGGCTGCAGATGCCGCTGCTGAATGTGACTGTGCCATCTGTGGCCCAGTATTATACCCAAAACCCCCAGGGCCGACCTGCGTGAGATGGTGACTAGGCCCTGTGCACCTGGCTGGCCATGAAGTGTCCTCCCCCTCCCTGGACTGGGAAAAGGACAGTATTTGCAAGCTCTGCAATCTAAACTGAAACGCTTCTTTACTCCACTCACTTCCCATTCTGGCCCCAACTCACTTTGGGCTTCTGCCCTAGACTCACTTCCCATTCTGGCCCCGAGGACGTTCCCACCCCACACCACCCAATCATGTATCTGTGTGCACCTTTTCCCAGTATTCCCTCCTGCAGTCAAGTCTTTGCCCTCCAGCCCCTTCCCTTGCCTCTGTCTTGTCTTCCCCCACCTCCACATCCCAAGTCAAGACTTTGCCCTCCAGCTCATGTAATCCAACACCCTCCTGCCAATCCCATCTTACTCCGGTCTAGTACATAGAACCTTGGCTCTGAAACCACCCTGAAATCGTTTTTCTGTTGCCCGCGCAGCCTGGTGCAGATCCGGAGGAGCCGAGAATGATGCGTGATGTAATTTAGGTGAATATACCTTGAAGTCACAAGTGAAGTGCAGTTCGCCAGGTGCATGTCCCTGATATCTGATCGTGAATGACACCGATCTAATTAGACAACGGTGGGGCCTTTTGAACCAGCATGAGGGCGCGATTCTGGTGAGCTGCCTTCTTAATTAGCATCCTTGCTATGCAAGTGTATTCAAATGTAGTTCCCAACATGCTGCAGTGGGAAATGTGCACTATCATTGAAGTCTGGAACGGACAATCGCGACCTGTCTTTAGGCCGACGTAAAACTGGCTTTTGTGCTCTTGTGATATTTTCCCCTCCCACCCGCCATTATGCCTGTTGATGACGGGAGTGGAAAATCCCACCCAATGTCCCTCCATCACCATGCCAGCAGCAGCACCAGACAAACCTGGTGAATGAGGTGCCAACCTGGTGAAGCTGCAATACAGGAGAAATGCATGCCAAACAGCGGAAACAGCATGCAGTAGACAGAGCTAAATGATCCCAGAAACAACAGATCAAATCTAAGCACTGCAGACCTGGCACATCCAGTCGTGAATGGTGGTGGACAATTAAACAAATCACTGGAGGAGGAAGCTCCACAAATATCCCCAAAATCAATGATGGGGAGAGCCCAGCACATCAGTGCAAAAGACAAGATTGAACCATTTGCTGCCATCTTCAGCCAGAAGTGCTAAGCGGATGGTCCATCTTGGCTTCCTCCTGAGGTCCCCAACATCACAGATCCTAGTCTTCAGCCAATTTGATTCACTCCACGTGATATCCAGAAACTGCTGAAGGCACTGGATACTGCAAAGGCTATGGGCCCTGACAACATTCCAGCAATAGCTGTGCCCCTAGCCAAGCTGCTCCAGTACAGCTACAATATTGACATCTACCCAGCTATGTGAGAAATTACCCAGGTATGACCAATCCAACCCAGCCAAATCCTGTCCCATCAGTCTTCAATTGATCATCAGTAAAGCGATGGAAGGCCTCATCAACAGTACCATCTAGCAGCACTTTCTTAGCAATAACCTGCTCAATGATGCCCAGTTTAGGTTCTAACAGGGCCACTCAGATCCAGATGTCATTTAAGCTTTGGTCTAAAGATGGACAAAAGAACTGAACTCAAGAGGTGAGGTGCCAGCGACTGCCCTTGACTTCAAGGCAGCATTTGACTGAGAGTGGCATCAAGAAGCCCTAGCAAAACTGAAGTCAATGGGAATCAGTTGGAGTCATACCTAGCACAGAAGGACCTGGTGGTGGTTGTTGGAGGTGAGTCATCTCAGCTCCAGGACATCACGGCTGGAGTTCCTCAGGGTAGTGTCCTAGGTCCAACCATCTTCACTGCTTCATCAATGACCTTCCTTCCATCATAAGGTCAGAAGTGGGGATGTTCACTGATGATTGCACAATGTTCAACACCATTCATGACTCCTCAGATACTGATACAGTCCATGTCCAGATGCAGCAAGACCTGGACTATATCTAGGCTTGGGCTGACTAGTGGCAAGTAACATTCGGGCCAAACAAGTGTCAGGCAATGACCATCCCCAACAAGAGAGAATCTAACCATCTCCCCTTGACATTCAATGGCATTCATATTGCTGAATCCCCCACTATCAGCATCCTGGGTGTTATCATTGACCAAAAAGTGAACTGGACAAACCACATAAATACTGTGGCTACAAGAGCAGGTCAGAGGCTGGGAATTCTGCAGAGAGCAACTCACCTCCTTATTCCTAAAGCCTGTGCACTATCTACAAGGCACAAGTTAGGGATGTGATAGAATACTCTCCACTTCCTTGAATCAGTGCAGCTCCAACAACATTAATGAAGCTTGACACCATCCAGGTCAAAGCAGCCCACTTGTTTAGAAGCTCATCCACCACCTTAAATATTCACTTCCTCCACCACCAATGCACACTGGCAGCAGTGTGTACCATCTACAATATGCACTGCAGCAACTCACCAAGGCACCTTTGATAGCACTTTCCAAACCTGCAACCTCCACCACCTCAAATGACAAGGGCAAAGGGCAGCAGATGCATGGAAACACCACCATCTGCAAGTTCCCCTCCAAGCCATGCACCATCTTGACTTGGAATATCACTGTTCCTTCAGTCGCTAGGTCAAAATCCTGGAACCCCCTTCCTAACAGCATTGAGTGTACCCGAGTTCAAGTGGTTCAGGTAGGTGGCTCACTACCACCTTCTCAAGGGCAGTTAGGGATGGGCAATAAATACTGGCCTAGGCAGTGGCGCCCATGCCCCGTGAAAGAATAAAAAAAAGTCATCCACTCAGTCACTCACCCATTCACTCACCCACTCCACCACTTACGCACTCACCGACTTGCCCACCCAATCAATCACTTACCCTCTCACGCCCCCCACTCACCCAATCACTCTGCCACTCACCTACTGACCCGTTCAATTTTCAATCAGTCACCCATTCACTCACTCGCTCACTCACCAACCCACCCACTCTCACATTCACAGAATCACAGAATTTTAACAGCATTGAGGGTGGCCTTTCAGCCCATTGTGTCCGCACCGGCTCTCCCCGTTCCGGTTCTTCCCCGTACCCTTGCACATTGTTTCTATTCAAATAATCATCTCATGCCCTCTTGAATGCCTCGATTGAACCTGCCTCCACCACACTTTCAGGCAGTGTATTCCAGGCCCGAACCACTGGTTGTGTGAAAAAGTTTTTTTCTCACGTCACATTTGCTTCTTTTGCAAATCACTTTAAATCTGTGCCCTCTCGTTCTTGATCTTTTTACGAGCAGGAACAGCTTCTCCCTATCTACTCTGTCCAGCCCCCTCATGATTTTGAACATCTTTGTCAAATCTCCTCTGAGCTTTCTTCTTTCCAAGGAGAACAGTCCCAACCTCTCTTCACTCACCCTCACACTTACCTGTTCACTCACTCACCCATTCACCTACCTACTCATTTACCCACCCACTCACCCAACTACCCACTCATCCATTCAACCACCAGCCCACTCACCCACTCACTCGCCCTCTCACTCACTCACTCACTCATTCACTCACTCATTTACCCACCCACTGACCCACTCGCTCACTAACTGACTAATCCCACTGAAAGACCTGAGACCTTTAAATCTTACCTGAAAATAGCAGCTGATGTCGTGAAAAGGGGGTGTGCCCTCTGTGCTGATCCTCTTTGCTCACTGGATTGCTGCACCAAGCGTTCGTTGATGCAGCCCAAAGCGGAAGGCTCTGCTGGAATGGCACAAAATGGTAAGTGTGCAATCATCTCCATAACCCGCAGCAATGTGCGCAGCATCACTGTTAATCGGAAAATCTGGGCCAAGATAACACCAAGCCACAGAGGAGATATTAGGTCAGATGACCAAAAGCTTGGTCAAAGAGATAGGCTTTAGGTCTTAAAGGAGGAAGGTGAGCTCGAGAGATGGAGAGGTGTAGGAAGGGTATTCCAGAGTTTATGGCCTAAACAACTGAAGGCATAACCACCAATGATGGGGGGATTGAAATCGGGAATGTTCAGAAAGCCAGAATTAAAGGAATTCATAGGAGTTGGGAGGGTTGTGGGACTGGAGGAAATTAGAGAGTTAGGGAGGGGCAAGGCCATGGTGGAATTTTAAAACCAAGGATGAGAATTTTAAAATCAAGATGTTGTTTGATCAGGAGCCAATGTCGGTCAGCAAGCCTAGTGGTGATGGATGAACAGGACTTGGTACGAATTAAGACATATGCTCCAGAATTTTGGATGACCTCAAGTTTACATAGGTTTCTAAGGGAACTGTGTTTTTAAATGCAATTTGTATTTTTTAAGGCAGACCCTAACAGAAACAGAAACTGAACTGAAAAGACAACAGAAAGGGAAACAAAACAGGGAACTGTAGACAGGAAACTGACGCTCCCTGTTTCTAAGGAAACAAAAACAAACTGAGGTTTGGAAACCAAAACTTCTGGCAAATTGACCCTGGTTGAAAGATATCTAAGGACACAGGTCAGTCCATGCTGAGGAATAGCAGTTGATGAGTCCACTGGTACAGAACAAGCAAGTTGAAGAAGACAGTCCAGATCCAGAGGCTGAAGTTCTGCTATTTGTGGTGAAGACCATGCCTGTGGAACTTGGGTTGGTTGTGTGCTGCTTTCGACTGGGGTTCAGGTTATCTCCAGGAAGGAGGAGCTGAAATTCCTCATGAAGAAAACAAAGTTTGAAAGACTTTGTAACCCACTGTGATCATCAAAATCTGAGTGGACTGCTGAGCCAATTCATAAGATCTGTCTTAGCTGTATCTGCCATTTACTGAGCAACCTACAGTTTATATTCAACCACAATTTGCCTGTTAATTCATTTTCAACTCATGTTAATTCTGAATGTTAGAATATAGGATAGATAATATTGTTTACTTTTTTGACTCTTGCATAGTAAAAATTCTTCTGTTTTAAACTGTGGAATCTTGTGGCTTTATTCTTTTAGTAAATAACTGGGATTTCAAACATTAACCTACTTTTAAATAAAAGTTACTGGTCTCTAAGAGGTAGAAGGCTAAGAGGGGAGTTGAGGAGAATTTTCTTTTAACCCAGAGGGTGGTGGGAGTCTGGAACTCACTGCCTGAAAGGGTGGTTGAGTCAGAAACCCTCGTAACAATTAGGAAGTATTTAGATGTTCACCTGCATTGCCATAGCCTCCAGGGCTATGGGCCAAGCGCTAGAAAATGGGATTAGTGTCGTCAGACCTTTGTTGAATGACGCGGATATGATGGGCTGAATGGCCTCCTTCTGTGCTGTAAACATCAATGAGTCTATGAGCCTAATGAACACCATTGAGCTCACCAGTATTTTGGCAGACAAACTGAACCATTATTGTTAAAAAGGACTGGTATCAATTGTTTAAATTTGTCATTTCTATGGCACTTTTCCTTTTGGCATTTCTGAGGCCAAAATATATTCTGTTGAAGAAATGCAGCATTCAGTCTGGAAGCTTCATATCGTCATAAAGCCAATGTGTCCATGAAATCATAGAATGGTTCCAGCACAGAAACAGGCCATTCAGCTGTTGTGCCCATGTCAGCTCTCTTCATAGAATGGAGTCAGCTACCATCTGTTGCAAAGAATTTCTGGTACAGAAATTTCCTTCAATTAAATATTGATAAGACTGAGTCAATCATTTTCGGTCCCCATTCCAAACTCTATTCCCGAGCTATTGAGCTTATCCATCTCCTTGGTAACTGTCTTAAATTAAGCAGGTGTGTTTGCAACCTTGGTGTTACATTTGACCCCGAGATGATCTTCCGATCAGATATTCCGAGATCATAACAGGCTAGGAAATGGGAGACCAGGCAGGAGTGTGTTGGAATAGTTTAGTGGTAATGAAGGCGCAAATGAGGGTTCCAGCAGCACATATGCTGAGGCAGGGGTGAAGATAGGCAGTGTTATAAAGGTATAAAAGGCACTGTTGGTGATGACACGAATATAAGATCGGAAGATCATCTCGGGGTCAAATGTAACACCAAGATTGCAAACACACCTGCTTAATTTAAGACAGTTACAAGGAGATGGATAAGCTCAATAGCTCGGGAATAGAGTTTGGAGTGGGGACCAAAAACGATTGACTCAGTCTTATCAATATTTAATTGAAGGAAATTTCTGTACCAGAAATTCTTTGCAACAGATGATAGCTGACTCCATTCTATGAAGAGAGCTGACATGGGCACAACAGCTGAATGGCCTGTTTCTGTGCTGGAACCATTCTATGATTTCATGGAACACATTGGCTTTATGACGATATGAAGCTTCCAGACTGACTGCTGCATTTCTTCAACAGAATATATTTTGGCCTCAGAAATGCCAGAAGGAAAAGTGCCATAGAAATGACAAATTTAAACAATTGATACCTGTTCTTTTTAACAATAATGGTTCAGTTTGTCTGCCAAAAAATTGGTGAGCTCAATGGCGTTCATTAGGCTCGTAGACTCATAGATGTTTACAGCACAGAAGGAGGCCATTCAGCCCATCATATCCGTGTTAGTCAACAAAGGTCTGACGACACTAATCCCATTTTCCAGCGCTTGGCCCATAGCCCCGGAGGCTATGGCAATGCAAGTGAATATCTAAATACTTCCTAATTGTTACGAGGATTTCTGACTCAACCACCCTTTCAGGCAGTGAGTTCCAGACTCCCACCACCCTCTGGGTTAAAAAAAAAATTCTTCTCAACTCCCCTCTTAGCCTTCTACTTCTTACCTTAAACCTAAACCCACTGGTTATTGACCCCTCTACTAATGGAAATAGTATATTCCTATCCACCCTACCTATGCCCCTGATAATCTTATACACCTCTATCAGATTCCCTCTCAACCTTCGCTGCTACAAGGAAAACAACCCCAGTCTATCCAATCTTTCCTCATAGCTCAGACCCTCCAGCCCAGGCAGCATCCTGTTGAATCTGCTCTGCACCCTCTCCAATGCAATCACATCCTTCCTATAATGTGATGACCAGAACTGCACACAGTACTCCAGCTGTGGCCTAACCAATGTTTTATACAGTTCCAGCATAACCTCCCTGCTCTTGTATTCTATGCCTTGGCTAATACAGTCAAGGATCCCATATGCCTTCTTAACCACCTTATATACCTGCCATTCTACCTTCAGGGATCTGTTGATATACACACCAAGGACCCTCTGATCTTCAGTACTTTCCAGGGTCCTACCATTCAGAGTGTAATTCCTTGCCTTGTTAGCCTTCCCCAAGTGCATTACCTCATACTTTTCTGGGTTGAATTCCATTTGCCACTGCTCTGCCCACCTGACCAGTCCATTGATATCCTTCTGCAGTTTATGGCTATCCTCCTCAATATTTACCACCCTACCAATTTTCACTTCATCCGCAAACTTCTTGATCATACCCGCTACATTTAAATCCAAATCATATATGTACACCACAAACAGAGAGGGCCCCAGCAACGAACCCTGTGGAACCCCACTGGAAACAGACTTCCAGAACATTCCTTTACCATCACCATCTGCTTCCGGCCTCACAGCCAATTTTGGATCCAATGTGCCACTTTGCCTTGGATTCCATGGGCTGTTACTTTCTTGACTAGTCTGCCATGAGGGACCTTATCGAAAGCCTTGCTAAAGTCCATATAGACCACATCAAATGCATTACTCTCATCAGCACTCCTGGTTACCTCCTCAAAAAATTCAGTCAAATTTGCCAAACACGACCTTCCCTTAACAAATCTGTACTGACTATCCCTGATTAATCCATGTCTCTCCAAGTGCAAATATATTCTGTCCCTCAGAATTCTTTCTAGTAACTTACCCACCGCTGAGGTTAGACTGACTGACCTGTAATTTCCTGGTCTCTCCCTTCCTCCCTTTTTTAATAATGGGGCAACGTTAGCAGACTTCCAGTCCTCTGGTACCTCACCTGTAGCTAAATAGAAATTGAAAATTACTGCCAGGGCCCCTAATATCACTTCCCTTGCCTCCCTCAAAAGCCTGGGATACATCTCATCCGGGCTTGCGGATTTATCCACTTTTAAGATTGATAAACCCGCTAGTACCTCCTCTCCCTCTCTGTTAATTTCCTTTAATATTTCACAGTCCTCCACCCTGATGTCTATACCTGCATCATCCTTTTCCATTGTGAAGACTGACGCAAAGTATTCATTGAGAACTGTACCCACGTCTCCCGGTCCACACACAGATTACCTCTATGGTCCCTAATTGGCCCTACTCTTTTCCTAGTTATTCTTTTGCTCTTCGTATATTTAAAAAACCACTTTGGGTTTTCCTTTATTCTACCCACTAACAGTTTCTCATGCACTCTCTTAGCTTTCCTAATTTCCTTTTTAAGTTTCCCCCTGCACTTTCTATACTCCTCTAGGGACTCTGCCGTATTGAGTCCTTGGTATCTGCCATAAGCTTTTCTTTTTTTCTTAATCCTAACCTTTATGTCCTTTGACATCCAGGATTCTTCCAGACTTGGTCCCCAACTTTGTCTTTACAGGAACGTACTTGCCCTGTACTCTCCCTATTTCCATCTTGAATGCCTCCCACTGCACTGACACAGTTTTATCTGCAAGTAGCTGCTCCCAGTCCACTTGGGCCAAATCGTATCTCATCTTAGTAAAATTAGCCTTTCCCCAGTTTAGAAATTTTATTCCTGGCCCAACCTTATCCTTTTCCATAAGCATCCTAAATCTGACTGAATTGTGGTCACTATCTCCAAAATGCTTCCCTACTGATACGCCTTCCACCTGCCCGGGCTCATTTCCGAATATTAGGTCCAGAACCTGCCCCCTCCCTTGTTGGGCTTTGTACGTACTGGCTAAAAACGTTCTCCTGGATGCAACTTAAGAATTTTGCTCCCTCCCTACCTTGCACACTAAAACTATCCCAGTTAATATTTGGGTTGGTAAAATCCCTTACTATTACTGCTGTATTATTCTTACACTTCTCTGAAACTTGATTACATATTTGATCCTCTATCTCTCCCTGACTGTTTGGGGGCCTATAGTACAAACCCAACAGCGTGTTTGCCCCTTTTGTGTTTTTTACTTCTACCCATATAGCCATTTGATGATCCTTCCAAGATATCAACCCTCCTCACTGTTATAATTAATTCCTTGATCAATATTGCGACCCCCCCCTCCTCCTCTTCTATCCCCCTCTCTATCTCATCTGAATACTCTATAATCAGGAATATTGAGCTGCCAATCCTGCCCTTCTTTTAACCAAGTTTTAGTCATAGCTATGATATTGTACTCTCATGTGCCTATCTGTGCCCTCAGCTCATCTGTCTCATTCATCAGGCTCTTTGCATTAAAATATATTCCATTTAGCCTGGCTAAACTCACTTCTTTCTTTTCTAGCCTATGTTTCCTCTGCCCTCCAGACTCACTAGCGTTTTTACTTCTAATTCCATCGCAGCTTCTCGCCCCTCTGAACTACTTTTCAGGATCCCACCCCCTTGCCAATTTAGTTTAAATCCACCCCAACAGCATTAGCAAACCTCCCCACGAGGATGTTTGTCCCATTCCTGTTCTGATGTAACCTATCCAACTTATACAGGTTCCACCTCCCCCAGAAATGGTCCCAGTACCCCAGGAATCTAAAGCACTCCCTCCTGCACCATCTCTCCAGCCATGTATTCATCTGCTCTATCCTTCTGTTCCAATACTCACTACTGTGTGGCACCAGGAGTAATCCGGAGACTACTACCTTTGAAGTCCTGCTTTTCAATTTCCTACCTAACTCCCTAAAGTCTGCTTGAAGGACCACATTTCTCTTTCTTCCTATGTCATTGGTCCCAACATGGACCATGACCTCTGGCTGTTCACCCTCCTCCTTCAGATTGCCTTGCAGCTGTTCCGTGACATCCTTGACCCTGGCACCTGGGAAGCAACATACCATCCTGGAGTCACGTCTACGGCCGCAGAAGCACCTGTCTATTCCCCTCACTAACAGATCCCCTACCGCTATTGCCCCTCCACACTTCTTCCTCCCCCACTGAGTAGCTGGGCCACCCACAGTGCCATGGCCTTGGCTCCGTTTGGCCTCTACAGAGGAACCGTCACTCTCACTGTTTTCCAAGGCCAAAAAATGGTTTGTGAGCGAGATGCACTCGGGGGGTTGCCTCACTACCTGCCTTGTCTCCTTCTCCTTGTCTGGCGGTCACCCATCCCCTTTCTTCTTGCACTTCCTTCTTGCAGGGTGACCAGGTCCTGAAACATGCTATCCATGAACCTCTCAGCCTTGTGAATACACTATAGTGCCCGCAGCTGCCGCTCAAGCTCCAAAACCCGGAGATCGAGTTGCTCCAGTCGGCGGCACCTCCTGCACACATGGTCATCCAGACCACCAGGAGCGTCTAGGATTTCCCACATAGCGCAGGATGTGCAAATCATGGGATTGAGCTCCCCAGATATATCTTAACTAAATAGAATATGGACCCTTGCTTTTATTTTACCTCTACTCCTACTTGAGTATAGTCTAAATGCTTGGTCCTCTAGATAGACTAGATCCTCTAGGTGCTGCTGGCTGCCTATCTCAGGGTCCTCCACTCACAACTGCCTCTCTGTAGGAAACTCTGTAGTGAATGGCTATACCCCTGTGATGTCACACCTTGAGTTTTTTTTTGGAATGCGGAAACTGGTTAGAAGTTAGCCCCCGCTGTTCTCGCCGACTCTTGGAGTGGACTCCAACTCTCTCTCTCTCTGCACTTTGAGCCACAGCTGTTCTCGCTCACTCTCGGAGTGAATTCCTGCATAGAGAGAGAGAGAGATAGAGCAGGAGTTCACTCCGAGAGTCGACGAGAACAGCAGGGGCTAAAAGCATGGAGAGAGAGCAAGAGTTCACTGAGAGTCAGCGAGAACAGCGGAGCTGAAAGCGCGGAGAGAGAGGTACGGAGGGAGTTCATTCCGAGAGTCAGCAAGAATAGCCAGGGCTGAAAGCGCAGAGAGAGAGAGAGAGAGAGTGGGAGTTCACTCTGAGAGTTGATGAGAACAGCGGGGGCTGAAAGCTCTCTTTCTCTCCGTGCTTTCAGCATCCGCTATTCTTGCCGACTCTTGGAGCGAACTCCCGCTCTCTCTGTCTCTCTGCGCTTTTAGCCCCCGCTATTCTCGCTGACTCTTGGAGCGAACTCCCGCTCTCTCTGTCTCTCCGTGCTTTCAGCCCCCACTCTTCTCGCCGACTCTTGGAGTAAACTCCCACTCTCTCTGTCTCCCTGCTCTTTTAGCCCCTGCTGTTCTCGCTGACTCTCCAAGTTATTAATGTTATTAATGTGTAAATCAAACAGCAAGTGTCAAAAGTGGCCCTGTAGTGTTAGCTTTGGTGCAGTTGGTAGTATTCTCTCCTTTAAGTCATAAGGCTCTGGATTTGAATCCCACTCCAGGGGTGGAATCATCCCAGATTTGCACTAAGTGCATTAGCGGGCGGGGAAATCGATGTTTTACCCTCTGGCCGCAATGGCAGCTTCTCACGCCATATTGTCCCAAACCACCCGCATTAATTATGCATTCCCAGAAAACACAAGGTTTCGATGGAGGAATCCGTCTGCCTTCAGGCTGAGGTGATAGCGCTGGCATGCCAATGCATCGAGGTCAACACTGGCAAGATGGCAGCCACATGGAGACCTTGGTCCAAGACGTTGCTCCTGCACTGCTGCGTGGGCTCAACTCCATCGCTGATGCCGTAGTTGGCCTCCAATAGGCGTGTGGGGCAGCTCGATCTCACTTCAGCTTCCCCTTCGCCTCAAAGAGCCAGCCAAAGGTCCTTGGGCACCTATAGGGAGGAGGATCAGTGGGTGCACACCCCAAAGCCATCCACCCTGTTGACTCCGGGAGTGTCTGGCTCATCCGAATCCCTCTTTCTGTGACCCCAGGAGCTCCAGCTCCATAGCCCAAGGAGGGAGCCACTGCCACACAGCATGACACTCAAAGCAGGCCGGGTCTCTCCAGGTCTTGGCCCTCTGGAGGACGCCCATAAAGGTCATCACAGACAGAGCGTAGCAGTCAGGAGGCTGCCTCCACCTCCACTGTGGATGTCTGGGGGGCACCAAGGCGTAGCGGCAGGGTTAGGAAGGTTAAGGTGTAGTTGCACAGCCTGGGCACAGGTGTTAATCACTTGTACACAATGTTCACTATTGTAAATAAACTCACAACAATGTCTCCCTGTCTATGGCTCCTTGTTCTGATCAGCAGCGTTTGTGTCACTCAGATGTGAAACCTTTCTGCACAAGATAAAGGCAGGTGCCTCAGTCCAGGGCCTCTTCCCTGTGCTTTGTGCAGCCTTCACACCAAAGTGATAGCCTAGCCTCACACTCCCTGGAGACATTACTGATGCCTGCTCCTCGGCAGTGCTGGTCATTGCTGCCAAAATGTAGTTGGCAGGCGTCACAGAGTTCTCTCATTCTCTCTGTGTGCTCTCAGCACCTTTAAGCTGGGTCTGGCCCCCATCTCTTGAGCATCTGTGACCAGTGGCACTGTGGTCTTGGAGGGGTCAGGTGCTGAAGGTGGACAAAAGATCAGGTGCATTTAAAGTTTCACGGCTGCGTTTCCATGATATGACCCGGATCACAGAGCACAAGCGAGCTGCCAAACAGGAGTCAGGCGACCTCAGAAGCTATGTGAAGATCTATGGAGTGTCCTCATTGCATGTTGTCATCATCCTCCTGCAATTGAGTGACTATTAGGGCCTCCACTGCATCTCCATGACAGGAGCATCATCACAAAGGGTATGCTGCCATAAGCCAGATTGGAGTCAAACATTCACAGATGCAACGTGAGGATCTATGGGGACACCTCACTGCATGTCGTCATCATCCTCCACAAATGTAGCAACTATGAGGGTCTCCTGAGCACGCCTATCTCGTCTAGCCAGTGGGAGGTCCACATTGCCCTCAAGGACCTCTTCACCCTCATAACCGTCGACTTCCTCCTCATCCAAGGAGGCCTCCAGCTCCTGAATCTCCCCCTCAGCCAGCTCCCCTCTCTGTTGCAGCGCCAGGTTGTAAAGGGTTCAACAGGTGACAACGATGCGTGACACTGCAGGGCTCCAGGCACCAGAACTTCACTTTCAACATTCCGATAGTTTGCTCAACCAAGTTGCGAGTTGCAGCATGAGCCTTGTATCTTCGCTCTGCTGCAGCCTGAGGCTGCCGCATGGGCTTCATCAGCCCCATCCACTGTGGGTAGCCCTTGTCCCTGAGGAGCCATCCCCGCAGCCTCTGTGGACCCTGGAAGACATCAGAAATCTGTGACCGCCTGGAGAATGTGGGAGTTATGGACACTCCCTGAAAACTGTGCGCAGACCTGCAGGATGCATTTTTGGTGGTCGCACACCAGTTGCACACTCAGCAAATAGAAGCCCTTGTGGTAGACATGGTTGACCACGTGTTGTGCCGGAGATCTGAGCACCATGTGACTACAGTTGATCTGTGTACACCTGCAGGAAACCCGAGATCAGGGAAAATCCAGTCGCTCTTGCATCCTGGCTCTCCTGGTCCCAGGCAAAATGTACAAAGTTGTGTGCCCTCGTGAAGATGGCATCCGTGACCTCGTGGATGCATTTGTGGGTGGAGGCTTGTGCCATCCCACAGACGGCACCTGTGGAGCCCTGAAAGGAGCCACTGGAGTAAAAATTGAGCGCTGTGATCACTTTCACAGCCGCTGGCAGTGGATGCTCTCCATGACCCCGTAGCACCAAATCCTGCAGTAGCTGGCAGATGTGACCAACCAGTTCCCCAGACATATCCAGTCTTCGGTGACACTGGTTCTCAGTCATCTGCAGGAATGAAAGGCGGTATCTACACACCCTGGGTCTAGCTAGGCGCTGAACAGCGATGGCTCGCTGTGGCTCTTCAGAGGCGTGTAAGGGAGCCGCAGATGCCCCTTCTTCCTGAGGGTGCTGGTCCTCCCTCTGCGCAGTCAGGCACCTCAGTCACTCTCTTTGTTGTCTTCGTTTTCTGTACACCATGAGGCATAATGGTATCTCACCAGGCTCCATACTCCCAACGCACTCCTCCTGCAGGATGAAAGAGAGAGACGCGTGCGTTAGCTTGGGTAATCTAGGAACCTCTCCTGGTTAAGTCTGCAGACCCATTAACACATCCCAGAAAGTGCTGGCCACCACATGCATGGCTGCTTGAAACCCTACCTTCCTCTGGCTCACTCCACCTAACCGATTGGCGGCAGCTTTGCCCACTGGACTGCATGCTGTGCTCTCAAATCAGGCACAGGCATTCTCCTAACCCGCACTTCAAGGCTGCACTGTTAGCTTGAACCATGGGGGAGGCTGGTCCAAGCTGGGATGATGACATTGCAAGGGGCTGTGAGCGCCTCCACCAGTGGCTGCTCCACAGCCAGCTTTAGCAAGGAGATTGTAAACATGCCCAGTCATCCAACTATTCTGCAGTCCACTAAAATGCTTGTTAGTTTGCAGTCGGTGCCCAAGGGATGAAAAGCTCTGGTGCGCTTGGTGGCACTTTCATGCATCTACATTGCTTGAGTGTGCAGATAAACTAGATGCCAGACTCCACGCATGTCAATGTGGTTGCGTCTGAACTGTCTCAGCTACAGAGGAATGGTCACTTTATACAAATAGTTTACTTAATGTGTGGCCACTTCCCTCTCCCCCACCCTGCACATCCTTGTGCACTACCTTCAATCACTGGGCAGCCCTTGACCCCCTCTCAACACACCTTAACCACAGAGTCCTTGCCCAGCCCCCCTACAATGCACCTCAACCTTGAAGTCCAACAGGCGACCCTCACGAGTGCTACGCAACGTTACTCTGCACTCATCTCCGAGTTCCCCTCAAAGGGCAGCCCGCCAAGTGCATGCCTTATATATGCTGTTGTGAAACACATGGGCTGGGTCATGGGCGTGGGGGATGATTCCGGCGGGCTGGCCTTATCATCATATGCAGGTATATTACAATGAAGTTTCCGACGTCCGATGGTGGGAAACATGGCCCGCCATCGACGGGCTGAGGGGACAATCGCAAGCTGCTTTCATGACATTGTGAAATAGGTTTCTGGCCTTCTCACCATGTTTGTTCACTCACGCCGCTCACGCCAGTGGGCACCGAAAATTCCACCCCAGGACTTGAACCAGAAAAATCATGACAGGCACTCCTGAACGAGTGCTCCACAATCGGGGGTGTCATTTTCAGATGGCACATTAAACTGAGGCCCTGGCTTCCCTCTCAGCTGAACACAGCAGATCCCATGACACTATTTTGAAGAAGAACAGGGCTATCCTAGTTCCTGGCCAATATCTATCCCTCAATCAACATCACATACAAAAAAAATCTGGTCATCATCACATTACTGTTTGTGGGAGCTTCTTGTGTGAAAATTGGCTACCATGTTTCCTATATTACATCATTGAATATATCTCAAAAACACTTTGCTAGCTATAAAGCACTTTGCAATATCCAGTGGTCACAAGAGGCCACGAGATAAATGCACAATTTTTTTCAAGTTTTGGCAAGAAAATATGACCCATGAATTGTGAATCACCGCAAGTTGATGAACAATTTATGCGGTTCCGCTGTTAACTTCACAAGAGCGGCAGTTCACACTTATTTGGATTTTCATATTAAACTCAAATTAAACTCACTGCAGAATTTTGAGCCGGTACTTAACAGAGCAAATATCTTTTTTACAAGGTGATAATTGTTAACAGAATGACAATCAACCTCTTTAACTCAAGCAAAAGGAAGTATTTAAACTTGCTGAGTCTCATTTTTGCATGTAGGAAATTCTTAAGAGATTTAAAAAATAATTAATTTCAAATTATTAAAACTTTTTTCCTTTCCTGGCTCCTTTTTTTTTCTCTTTCTTAATCCATTCTTTCTTTCCCTCTCTTTATTTTTGTTTCCGTACCTTATTTCACTGAAATTTACCCCCCTTCTCTGTTCTGTTTCTTTCTCAATACTTAAAATCTCATTGCTTAAGCTGATAAAATGCCTGTTGCCCTCATTGTGCCATTATCAGATCACTTTTCCATCAAGTTGTGACAGAAAAAATTGTTGAACTGACGGCTGCAGGAAAAAAATCTAACTCATGGTGCACACCACGAAATGTCCCCTCCAACAGAAGCTGAGGCAATAGCCACCCTGCCGACAACTTGATACTGAAGTGAATTATTTGTGTTGGCCCTAAGGGTTAATCATGATAGTCTTATGTGATTGTTCAGATGCTTTCATTATAAATTCTTCAATATCCATTGCAATATTGAGTGCTTTGTTTATTTTACGGGGTATTCATTTCACACAGTTTTATACAGGGCTACCCTTACTTAGCTTTCTTTGAAAGTTTCACCCCTTCCTCTGAAGGCGCATTAACCTTCACTTGGCCCATTTCCAGAGTGCATGAGAACCCATCATGTGGGAAACTGCAAAAGGAAATTGTATATCACCAAAAATGCTGCCCCAAGATCCATCCTTTTGATAAAAGCATGAATTAAATTTAGTTTTAACTACATACAGTTGTGATAGCTAGGTATATGATAAGACAGATAGATAGAAACAATGCAATACTAAAAAGCATGCCAAGGATAACAAAGTAGATACTTAAGGTCAGTTGGTTAAACGTGAGAGGAGACACTGGCAACCAGACAACAACCTTTTTCTAGAAACCCTCACGGTATCTGTCTGCCGCCAGCTGACCCTGTAACCTGAGGTGCAGCCAAATCAATTAATGTCGCTTGCTACATGGATGGTGGTTTGAGTCAGATTGCGTAGAAACAGGATAATATTTGCATACAACAACATTTCAGCTGGTTGTGCTGAAGCAGACGCTGCTGCTGAGATCAATATAGTGGTTACAAAATGTTTTTGAATCTGGACAAACAACAAAGGTGAAAGCAGATATCCGTGCCTGTTAATATGTTGCACCTTAGGGACAGTGCAGGCTTTGCACACCATTGATCAAAACATCCCAGCTCTTTAGGGATTGTTTTGAATCCTTTTTCAGCATTGAGAACAAGTCTGCAAAGAGGTTATCTAACTTCCTCAATGAAACATTCTGGGCAGTATTTCATCTGTGGCGCGCTGCTCCCAATGGCGGAACCAGAAGTGGGCGGCACTTCTGCTCTCGTGTCAGGATCCAGCTCCGACGTGATTCTACTTCAAATTTAGAATGTCAGTGGCGTGCACAGGAGGCATGTGCGATCATGTGGCGGGGACAGGCATTCATTTGTGAATCCTGCCGTCAACCTGTGCTGGGGTCTCTAAAAGCTCTGGGAGGTGCGAGATATGCAAAATGTGTGAGTCTTGAGAGCTCACTGGAAAACAAGCTCAGATTTGCATGATTCTTTGCCTGTGGTCACAGACCAGCTGCAGGTTCAAAGAATGAAAGCCCTCCTGATTCACAAATGGCAGTGCCTGGTCCCCTGGAGATCCAATGACCACAGGAATGCAGTTGATGACCTCCCTTGCACTATAGGGAAATGAGCAATGGCCCCAAAGCCCAATGCCCTTGCTAACTAACTGTCCTCATCCGTGGAGTAAATGATGGATTCATTCATAGGGTGGTAGAGGGCATTGGTCACTGTTTTTATGTACCTGTGTGTGACAACCTGTGATAAGCCACATTTGTCACCTGTGGAGCACTGGAAAGCACCAAGAGTGAAAAAATTGAGCACCGCAGTTATCTTGAGCGCCACTAGCATGGGGTTCCCACCATGCTGCACAATCCCACATATTTCAGCAACCACTTCCCTGGACAGTCTCAGTATTCTCTGGCATTGCCTCTCTGACATCTGCAAGTAGGTAGTTCTTGCCCTGAGGAGGTGGTGATGTGCCAACGTCTTCTACAATGTCTTCCCTGGATGGCTGCACCCTGACCAGCCTGCCACTCTGCTGCTGCCTGCTGCTGGCAGTTTGGCCTCCATTATTGACCAGCAAGAGCCCTCCTTTGTCGCATCTCCTCCTCCATGACCCCAACCTCCCACCTGCCTACACCTGAGGTCCCAGTCCCGGGCCTCCATGCTAAGCTGCCATTTTCCTGTTCCCCTTCCTTGTGCCACAGAGTTCAACAAGGGAAATGCTGACCTCAGACACAGCTGCACAAAACAGACTGCTGCAGGCCACCTTTAAACAAACATGAAGCGGCTGCCATGAGATTCCTGTACGCCGCTGACTTAATTTAATGAACATTCATGGCATGCACATGTATTACAAGTAGGAACCTGCCACAGGATGGCGTGAGACCCGACCCGTCATGTCACTGAATTAATCTTTGTGCTGTCGGGAAACCGAGATTTCAGTTCCTGCCTAATAAAGTCACGCTGCGCACCATGTTTCCTGCTTTTGCAGCCTCCATAAAATACCATCCAATGATATCAAACAATATTGTATATTGTCTGCTGCATGTATATATAAACCGCCTCAGGTTTAGGAACCTGAATTTTGGGAAGCTTTTAAGAAATAGTTTTTGCCTAGCTGCCTTAAAAACTGGAAGAAATTCTGTGTTTTGAACATGACATCGATGTGCACAATTTTCTGAGGAACGCTCCGAACTAAATATTTAGCCTTATCACCCTCAGAACCCAAGGCTAATTAGTAGTATATCTCCACCATGAACTCAGGAGGCAACAGAAGAGCATGCTAGGATTTGCAAGAGTGAGTGGCTTGCCCCATGTCTAGGGCATCAATGAGTCTTTACCCCTTATCGTCACTGCACCACTAAACCAGCCAGCAACATTTATAAATAGAAAAGAATACCCGCATGTGCCTGAATGCTGTGAGTGGACGCTATCCTGATGCCACAGAGCATAACTAGCTGATGCCAATCCACCGAGTGGGTTTTGTCTAGTTTGCATTAATCACTCAAGAAAAAACAAAGCAGAAAGGGCCATATAGGCCTTGAACTATGACTTTTAAAGGGCCACTCAACAGATTTCAGGTGAGGTGTTTTTCACTCACATCTGCTCAGGTCATGTTAATTAAAGCACCGTGGGGTGTTGCTGGAGATGTTTTGTGGCAGTCAGGGAGGAAAGTGAAGCACGAGATCCAGGAATTTTTTTTTTTATTCATTCATGGGATGGGGCATCGCTGGCTAGGCCAACATTTATTCTCCACCCCTAATTGCCCTTGTTCAGAGGGCATTTAAGAGTCAACCACATTGCTGTGGGTCTGGAGCCGTATGTAGGCCAGGCCAGGCAAGGAGGCGGCAGATTTCCTTCCCTAAAGGACATTGGTGAACTAATTGTTGCAGTAATTCTTAGATTTCGGCAGATGTAATAGATGAGGCTGGGAGGGGAATCTCTGTGATGATGCAGGGGAAGGAGGGCTCACCAATGAAGACCCTAACCATCGTGCATATTTTGCGAGCAATGCCATATGAATGAGACAAGAGCAATGCATGAGAAGGCTCAGATTTTCCAAGGTGGTGATCATGGAGCTTGTAACGATGCACATAGAGACTGTAAATTTTAAAAATAAATATGAACTTCCATTTAATAGCTGAAAGAATGATATGTTAGGATTTAATGTTTTAAGATTTTTACTATAATAAATGACTAAAAATGCTATTAACTAAACACTATCGTTGTAGGCAACTTATATTTTAAACCATAGAAAAGATTAACAACACCCCCCCCATCCCATTCTTAGCCCAACCAAGAAAGCACACTTCACAGGCATATGTTATACTGTCTTTTACATAGATATTCCATTTTCCCAGAATCAATAAGACCATAAGACCATAAGATGAATGAGCAGAAGTAGGCCATTAGGCCCATCAAGTCTGTTCCACCATTCAATGAGATCTTGGCTGATCTGACAACCCTCAACTCCACTTTCCTGCCTTTTCTCCATAACCCTTGATTCCCTTACTGATTAAAAATCTTTCTATCTCAGCCTTGAATATACTTAATGACCCAGCCTCTACATCCCTCTGCAGTAAAGAATTCCACAGATTGACTACCCTCTGAGAGAAGAAATTCCTCCTCATCTCTGTTTTAAATGGGTGCCGCCTTACTCTGAGATTATGCCCCCTGATCCTAGACTCTCCCACAAGGGGAAACAATGACTCAACATCTACCCTGTCAAGCCCCCTAAGAATCTTATATGTTTCAATAAGGTCGCCTCCCATTCTTCTAAATTCCAATGAATACAGGCCCAATCTACTCAACTTCTTCTCTTAAGAAAATCCCTCCATACCCAGGATCAACATAATGAACCTTCTCTGGACTGCCTCCAATACCAGTATACCTTTCCCTAGATAAGGGGACCAAAACTGTTCACAGTATTCTAGGTGTGGTCTAACTAGTGCCTTGTATAGTTTTAGCAAGACTTCCCTATTTTTATACTCCATTCCCTTTGAAATAAAGGCCAACATTCCATTTGCCTTCCCTATTACCTGTTGAACTTGCATGTTAGCTTTTTAGGATTCATGCACAAGGACTGCCAAATCCCTCTGTGTTGCAGCCTTCTGCAGTCTTTCTCCATTTAAATAATATGCAGCTCCACTATTTTTCCTGCCATAGTGCATAACCTCACATTTTCCCACATTATATTCCATCTGCCAAGTTTTTCCCAAGTGATTCTCGAGGGTTTATTCCTCTTTTTTTCATTTCTCACCCTCATAACTTGCAATCTTAGACTTCTCTTTCACAGTGAGATTTTCCTTTCCCAGAGACTCTCCCTCTAGCCCAAGCTAGGTGACTCTTCCAGCTTCATTTTAACTTCCCATGAATTTAGTCTTTTTAATCTGAGCTGGAGCTTCTACCTGCATTACTGCACAGTGAACCACTGGGATTTTTTAGGCCTCCAGCTGCTCTATCTCTCCTGGATCCAGGCAGAATCAAAAGTACTATTTGTCATATTCAGTGATTTGTAGGGAAGCCTGTATCCTGATCTCAAAAATCGCTTCAATTGCACTCTTCCCCATGGCAACGTGAGAAACATTAGCCTTACATCCAGGTAGAAATGCTGATCAGTTATTCTTGATCCTTGATAGAATGCTTATTTGTGCATGCGCAAAGGGTTTTTGTCTCACACCCGGTGAAGGTACAGTGTCAGAGTAGGACCAGCTGTGAGAAAATTTCTGACCATACAGGCTAGCTATTCAAATTAAACAAAATCTAAGAAGCAGGATGAGGGTGATCTCAGAATTGGAAAATCAAGGGCAGAATTTTGCCCTTGATGGGCGGGCGGGCCCGACCGCTGCCACCGAAATGGGCCCCGCCTCCATTTTAAGTGGGCGGGCCAATTAAGGCCCACCCAGCGTGTTGCCCGATGGGAAGTGCTATGCACTTCCTGTGCGGGCGGGGGGTGGGGGTGCCCCAACTGCCAGAGTGCGCTCTTTCGCGCATGCGCATGAAAGAGCGCACATCTCCCTGAGGCAAAGTGCAGCCTCAGGGAGATCGCTGAAAGGCAGTGAAACTTTAAAAATAGAAAAATAAAAAAATCATCAACATGTCCCCCTCATGTGAAAATGTCACACGAGATGGGACATGTTAATGCGATATACAAAAACCTTTTAGCAATTTTTTAATTCCGATATCAAAACTCATCCCGCCACAGTATGAGGTTTGTAAAAAAATCACTTACCCGCCTGCCCGTTGGGCCCGTGCGTCGACCCAAATTTCGCACAGGCCCCTCAAAATCCTGGTCGATTGGAGAGTTAATGACCTTAACAAGGCCTTAAATTAATGGCGGGCGCGCGTCCCGCTGCCTAGTGCGCCTGCCGACCGAAATATCGCGATGCTGCGCGCTGACGTCCGGACGCTCACGCGACATAAGCGCGCGACAGTTTAAGCGCTGGCGTGCAGACTCCGCCACCTGCACGCCAGCTAGAAGATTCTGCCCCAAGTGTTTGACAGAAATCTAAAGGTAAATATTACAAATTGCTGCTCCCGGTGAGTTTTTTCCTCTGGGAGTTAAAGCATAAAGTTCAAAAGGGCTCATGTGACATGCTCTCCGTTAAAATCCTGCAGGGTCAGCGGACTCCGTATCTGAATTCCTAACAGGCATTATCATTGTTCAAAGCTTTGTGCCAGAAGTGTAAATTTGTAAAGTTTCTCCTCTCTTTTTATTTATTTCCTTAAAATTTTTGTGTTGCATAAACTGCACTCTCTCCAACAAGTCACACACATGCTGGCATTTCGGCAATACATTCTTACCCTGTCACGTCTAACAAAGATGCTAAAGTGTTTGTATGAAATATCTATATTCATTATTGTAACAAGGGTATTAGGTTCATAAAATTATTTAATTTATTGAAAACATGGCAAAGGAATTTCACATGAGCATTTTACAGTGTTCACTATTAATGTCACACAATGCAATTTCAATTCATTCAGAGGAAGATTTCTTCCACATGCAATCTACATTGAAATTGTAAGTAGGAACATAGGAAGGATATTTGTGATTTTGTTATATGTAGTGAACAGAATAACTCCTCTCCCATTGTGGTCTTTGTGATGTCATTCAATTCCTGATATCACAATAAACATTGAAATGACCTTAGACAGACTCAGGTCTTTATAAAGTCTACCAGCAGGGTTATTTAACACTTGTAGTGATGAAGGATCAAATATTTTGACTACTTTAGACTATTCTGAAACTTTCTATAGCTGTACATGTAGATTTTTATATTTTGGAGTAATTGCTTGTCACCAGCATAAGCTTGCTGGTGTGGTTTAGGTGATCTTACTGAATTGTTAGAATCAGACTGAAGTTTTCTTTTACAAAATGGCAAGATTTGGCATGATCTGGACATGTTGATGCTAACCTGGGACTTATTTTAAAAGAGGGTCATAAATTCACCTTGGAACTGTCAACAAGCAGGCGTCTTGCAAGAAATCACCTGACCTATATGGTGCCTGAGAAGGAATTGTTTGTTTGTGTTGAACTGAAAAGGACTTTAATTAATGGAAATCTGGGAGACAAAAAGACATGGGAGAGAGGGAAAATAACTTAAGTTGTGAACCGGCTTGTTTTGAAGGCAGTCTTATTGGAAAACAAGCTGAGAAAGGAAGGGTACCTTGACTGGGTCCCTCTCTCTAACTTCCCTAAAATTACGTGTGGCTATAAACCTATAGCCAGAGAATTCTCATCTGAGTGTAGCTAGTCTGCATTTGGACCTGCAAAGCTGAGACCAGTGGTGAGAACTTCCAGGCATCCACAAAAGAGAGAACCCCAGGTCGAACGCATCGAGATTCTGTGGACTTTATCTTTACTTTATAATGCCCATCCTCCAAAGCCCATCTCTGCAGAGAGACTCTATTTGTCCTTTGTTTGTCTGTGTGTGTGTGTCTGTGTGTGTGCTGGGGGAATTCTTTAGGAAGAGATAGATAGTTATACTTCACAGTTACAATTGTGTGTTAATCACTACTTGCAATTTGTGATAATAAATTTTGTCTCAAAATAAATCAATCATTCTGAGTTTTTGAAAGAAGCCTGGTCTCTTTTCTTCTGGGTACTAGAGGTATAAGTACACAATTGACAATTTTGGTGAGAAAATTAAACATCTAAATTAATTATATGGCCTGCGGAGTAGTAGGGCTTGATAATTTTTGCGCTCCTCCCATCCCAGTTGTAACAGAATGCACATTATTCCTGTCATCCAGGTTAATTTGAAAAGTGTATGTGTATTTTAATTTTATTGATATGGGGGAATAATTTGTATATAATTAAGTGCAGAACTTAAAAATTGCTGAAAAGAGGGACTAGTTGCTGAACCTTTTTATCTTCAATTCATCTGGAAAAATGCAAGAATGCCAAATTTTAACCAATTACTACAATTTATACTACAGGAGAAAAGGGTGTTGATTGATTGGTAAGTCAATTCTGATTGGCGGAGTTATTGCAACAGAGAAGGCAACTGGGTTGCCTTGAGGTGCTTTATTTCTGTGTCAAGCTTGCAAGGTGAGTAAATGGCTAGGACCCTATTTACAAGATTGCTGACAATGCCAATCTTATGGTGAGTAGAGCTGTAGAAATCCCAACGTGTATATTGATCAGTAAAGTTCGGCTTGTGGTAGACAGCAGTGGAGAACCCATTAGCAGATTTCTCAACTAACACATCGATGAAAGGGAGTGTATTGGACTGCTCCATCTCAAAAGTGAATTTGAGCATGGGATAGTGTGTATTAAGGTGTCAGAAGATATTTCAGGTACAAGCTCAATGTCCAGGAATACATTCTCCAAATGGAAATCTACTCCATGAACCAGTGATCTTCAGGTATATTCTTCATCATTAAGTCCAAGGGTGGTAAATCAATAGTTAACTCACATCACAGAAAGAAGTCAGCTGATAATGAATGTAATTCAATTGCGTTGAATTGTGCTGGGCTTGTTATGAATTGGTTTAATGATGAATTTTCAACACAGCTAGGTGAGGCCTTGACCCAAATAACTCTTTGAGTCATTGACAATCAAAATCTAGTGATCTCTGTTGTTTTATTTTACATTCTTTTCCTCTGTCATATATTTGATGAGATGTACAGCTCACATTTCTTTAGTCAAAAATTCACTGACTGTGTGAGCATAAAAGCAAAGGAGATTTTTTTTATTTGTCCTTGGGGTATGAGTGTCATTGGCTAGGCTAGCATGTATTGCCCATTCTCATTGCCTTGAGAAGGTGGTGCTGAGCCACCTTCTTGAACCGCTGCAGGCATGTCGTTTAGGTACACTCAAAGTGCTGTTAGGGAAGAAGTTTCAGGATTTTGACCAATGACAGTGAAGGAATGGTGATATAGTTTCAAGTCAGGATGGTGTTCATTTGCACTGAATTGTCCAAAAATCTATCAGATACCTTTGTGTAAAAATGGATTAACAGATCTATTTTCCTTACTTTCGTGGTTAAACCGGGTGTGAAAATTCCTTTCTGTGCCTTTTCCCATCTATAAGCTTCCCACATTAGATAATAGTTCCAGATACACTACCAAAGTTACAAGATTAAGGGCAGCACTTTCCCCCCGTTAAGGAGCGGACACGAGCTGGCGGGTTCCCAATCGGCGCCCCCAATTGGGGGCGCATCACCATTTTACATTTTTCACATGCGTGTGAAAGAGCGCTCGGATCTCCCTGAGGCAAAGTGCTGCCTCAGGGAGATCAGTGTTACTTTTAAAAAGATAATAAACGATGAGAAAAATGTTATTGACATATCCCCTCGTGTGACACTGTCACTTGAGTTGGGACATGTTTTTAAACATGTTTTTAAATTAATTTTAAATCCCTCATGAAACCTCAGCCCGCCCATGGATGAGGTTTCATGTCTTTTCTGAAGGCCGCCCGGGCTCTTCGCCTGCCCACCAACCTTGACGTTGGACGGGCAGCATTCTTAACAACTTTAATTAATTTAATGATGGCCTTAAAAGGCCTTTGACAGTTTGGCGGGCGCGCAACCAATATGGCTGCCAAACTGACAATCTAAATGACTCGTGGTGACGTCGAGACGCCTGCCCGATGTCACCGTGCGTCATTTTATGTGTCGGCGAGTGGGCCACGCCCCCGCTCGCCGAAGGGAGAATTCTGCCCTAAGAAACAGACTTGTGCTCTCTCTGACCTGTGAATATACATTTACTATGTGATAAAGTTATGTTGTTAAGTTTTGCCCGCGGTGAGTCATGAGTTGTACAATCTTATATCGAAAATAAATATATCAGTGGAAGAAGTATAAATACAGAAAGGAAAGGGATAAAAAGTGTATTAACATTTATAAAGTAGCTCAGTGAGGTTCCCTGGCAGAAAATAGGTCATATAAACTCAGGTTATTTCTCAAATGACCACAGCGTTAACTATCCAGCCGGAGATCGAGACAGGTCTCTGTTGTCTAACCTTATTTGGTTTAAAGAAATATAAGCCTGCCATTTCAGCTTGGTGTACTCTTTTCAAAGTGTTTTGTATTCAAGTATATCATTGAATTAAGAGGATCCTAGTAAAGTTACAGCTTCTTTAACATTCTTTTTCCTTGCCTAGAGGGATCTTATTAAATAATTGTGAGTATGCACTTGTGTTTAGATACCAGCAAGCCACAGGGGACAGAAACAAAACACTGAATCATTATTTGAAACAAGATATATAATCTTGAAAAATAGAGCAATGATCCGATAGGCAAAGGTTTACACAATGATTGACAATACCTGAATATACCATTGTACCCAGGTCAGATCTTGTTTTTTTTTTCCTTTTTTTCTCCTAAAGGCATGAACTCAGTAAATCACTCAATGACTTCTTCAGGCGTAAGCATAGTTGGTGGAGGTTTTTTTCACTGTTATGTTGTAAAAACGGAAAATCCAACTTCCATTATCACCTGATTTTACAGCAGGGATCACTGGGCAACGAGCTTGAATGGAACATAAGAAAAAGTTAGAGGTGAGAAAAGGTATTCAGTCCACAAAACCTCATCTAGTCTAGTATGTTAGTGATCTCATCATAGAGGAATCTAATTGTATTTTGCATAAATTCAGTTATTTTGCCTATATTCCATCATTAATAGTTTATGCAAAATATTGAACTCACAAGGGTCCCAAAATTTCATGCAGGGACTTGCACAAATTTATGTCAATTCAGTAAATTTGTGTATTAATTGGAGATTCAATGACTCAAATCCCAAGAACAATGTGCTGGTAATGCTTTGAAATTGGAGTTCAGCCTTTAAAAGCTAGTCTGCTTGAAAATTGCAGCTGGGAAACAACTAGGCAAGCAGCAAAGTGTTTGGAACATTAATTTCACTGTTAGATAATTGCACTAAATAGCTCAAGTGGACTTTTATCTACCTTTGAAGAATGTCTATCACTGCTGATTCTGGTACAACAAGAGAGGGACAGGGACATGGCTAAGATGTACAGAAGACAAGCACACAGTTGTTGTGACAGTGAAATTTTCCTGAATAAGACTGAGCAAAGGACAAAGAAACTCTTAGTTTCGATTGGAAGAACCTACAGAAAAGATGTCATGTGTTGCGGAGTTAGGTGGCCATTGATACTGAAGGACAACTTCCACTCCCAGAATTGTGGATCATATGGACATATGAATTAGGAGCAGGAGTAGGCCACTTGGCCCCTCAAGCCTGATCTGCCATTCAATAAAATCATGGCTGATCTGATTGTAACCTCAACTCCACATTCCCACCTTTATCCAATAACTTTTCAGCCTCTTGCTCGTCATTAATCTATTTAGCTCTTCCTTAAGAATATTCTAAGACTTTGCTTCCAAAGCCTTTTGTGGAAGAGAGTTCCAAAGACTCATGACCCTCTGAGAAAAAACATTTCTCCACATCTCTGCTTTAACTGGGTGACCCCTTAATTTTAAACAGTAATCCCTTGTTCTAAATTTTCCACAAGAGGAAACATCCTCTCCACATCCATCCTGTCAAGCCCCCTCAGGATGTAAAGATTTCAATCAAGTCACCTCTTACTCTTCCAAACTCCAGGGGATACAAACCTAGCCTGGCTAACCTTTCCTCATAAGTCAACCCGCCCATTCCTGGCATTAGTCTAGTAAATGTTCTCTGAACTGTTTCTAATGCATTTATATCCTTCCTTAAATAAAGGAGACCAATACTGTACACAGTGCTCTAGGTGTGGTCTCAACAGTGCCCTGTACAACTGAGGCATAACCTCCCTACTTTTGTATTCAATTCCCCTCGCAATAAGCAATAACATTCTATTAGCTTTCCTAATTATTTGCTGTATCTGCATACTAGCCTTCTGTGATTCATGCAATGGAACATCCAGATCCCTCTGCATCTGAGAACTTTGCAATCTCTCACCATTTAGATGATATGCTTCTTTTTATTCTTCCTGTCAAAATGGACAATTTCAGATTTGCCCACATTACACTCCATTTGCCATATCTTTGCCCACTCAATTACCTTATCTATGTCCCTTATGTCCTCTTCACAACTTAGTTTCCTACCAATCTTTGTGTCTTCAGCAAATTTAGCAACCATTCCTTTGGTCCCTTCATCCAAATCATTTATATAAATTGTAAAAAGTTGAGGCCCCAGCACTGATCCTGTGGCACACCACTTGTTGCATCCTGCCAACCAGAAAAAGACACATTTATGCCAACTCTCTGCTTCATGTTAGCGAGCCAATCTTCTATTCATTTTCAATGACCTGATTAGGGGAAACAAGGTACCACACCAACCATTCTCTCTTTTTTGGCATGGATGCTCTGAACATTGACACAACCTTATCTTCAAGCTTTACTATTAAGAACTGCAAAACTAACCCTTCACACTACACTTTCATTGGAGGAAGTATTAATTTGAGGTCTGTTAGGAACAATGTATAGTTTTAAGTTTAATTTATATTTTATATTTGAGTGTTAAGAAAGGTGAAAGCTGGTTTTAGTTTCATTTAGAGGTTTTTGTGAGCCCGGAAGTCTGAGGCCCTGTTTGTATACATGCATTTTTAATGAGGTTTTACAACTCTTGAAGTGAAGTGATGGGTTATCAAGGGGTTAGTAGTTTAGTGAAGTTAACAAAAGCTTAGAGTAGAAAAAACTGTGCTGTTGCCTAGTGACAGAGTTCAGAGACAGAGAGCGAGGGGAACCCAGAAAGGTTGTCAATTAATGTATGTATACCAGAGAGTGAAAGCAGAAAGTCTAATATCTCTAACAAGAAATCCTGAAAGCCTGGCTGGGTAACTGAGTTTAGGGAACTCATGTGTTTGCACTGAAGTTGAAGTAATAGTGAGTTTAGATTGTGGATTTTGGGTGTCTCAGGGAGAGATACCAGCTGAATAAAAATATCTAGTGAACGCTCAGAAGTCCGCCAGAAGAAAACTTTGAATCTTAGCTAACCCAAGCAAGAGACCTTGATGTTGACACAGTGGTAAATCTTCACTGGAGTATTGTGTCTATAAGGGTTGCTGGGATAAAAGAATTAGTGTGAGCTTGAATTATTTTCTGGAATCTATATTGAAATCTTTCCAACCTTTTTGTATAGTGTAATATAGTTCATTTTTTCTTGTTTAATAAATGTTTTACTCTTTCTGTTAACAGTATACTGGCAGACTCTTGTGACTGTGTTCAGTAACTGACCTCCACAGTATCTAAATAAAAAAACAAAGTTAGGATCTACCAAACCAGGTTTCACCCTAGGTTCTGACTTGTCCAGTATTAACATCATCTGGGATCAATCAAAGTGAGGGCTCTGGCAGGATTAAAAATCCTTGAATTTCAGTAGGATCTGTGAATCCTTAAATAAATGAGTATGTGGATGTACTAGGCATTGGAACAGGAGTTTCTGTGAAGTTCATTACAGATTGGAATTCAAAAATGGCTTTGAATGTTGCTAAGACTTTTCTGGGAGTAGATGTAATAGTGGATTATTTGAAATCCTTGACTAAGACTAAACTGAGGGTTAGCAGATAAATTGAAGGTAGAAATAAAAGCAGGATTTCATAAGGAGGATATGATAAAGTAATTACCCAGTGTTTAAAATTAAAAGAGGAGATATCTGAAATTGATGTATCACAGCTAGAGATAGCAAAAATTCAGTTGCAAATAAAGCAGCTTGATATAGAAAAAGAAAAGAGATGTAAAACCTTGAATTTGAGGGAAAAAAGTGAAAGATAAATAGGAAAAAAAAACCTTGAATTAGAAAGAAAGGAGAAAGAAAAAGAAAGAGCAAAAAAAAAGGAAAATGAAAAGGCTCAAATTGGAAACGGAAAAATAAATTGAAATGCAAAACCTTGAATTGGAAAAAGAAGATAAAGAAAAAGGGAGATTGAAAGAAATGGAAATGTGAAAGCCCTGGTTTGAATTTCAAAGAGAAAAAGAAATCAGACAACATGTTTTGTCTAGAGAAAAGCTTAGAATAGATGAAGAAAAGGGAGATAGTAGTTCAGAGAATGACCCTGATTCCACTGAGGAATTTGATTTAAGCAAAAATATTTGTTTCGTGCCTAAATTTTCAGAGGATGGAGTTGAAATATATTTCACCTCATTTGAAAAGATAGCTGTGAGGTTGAAGTCGCCAAAAGATGCTTGGACCTTAATGTTACAAAGTGTCCTGTCAGGTACTGCAATTAATGTGTACACTGGTCTGTCAGAGGAACAGGCCGCAGTCTATGAAGCAGTTAAAAGGGCAATAACTCAATCATATGAGCTTGTCACTGAAGCTTATCAATTAAAGTTTAGGACCATAAGAAAGAAACCTAATCAGACATTTGTAGATTTTACAAGAGAAAAATAAATGTTATGGGGTCAATGGTTTCGGTCACTGAACTTAAAGGAAGCTTTTGAGAATGTGAGGGAAATCATGATTATGGAAGAATTCCAAAGTAGTATTCCAGTAACCATTAAGACTTGTTTAGATGAGCGTCAAGTATCAAAGATCCAAGAAGTGGCAGTTTTGGCTGATACTTATGATATCTCATACAGACAATTACATGTGGGGAAATGGTCATATGGGAATCAACAAAGAAGCTGGAGGAATAGAAAATCTGGGGATGAAAAAGATACCAGTTCCAGGGAATAAACAGAAGGGCACCAAAAAATAAAGGAGATAGACAAGAACCTAAAAGTGATGAGAAGAAAATAATATGCTTCCATTGTAATAAGACTGGACATACTAAAATTAATTGCGGGCAATTAAATGGGAAACCTATTGCAGTAGTAGGAACATTTAAGGAATCCTCAGAAAGGTAATACCAGGAAATGAAATGGGTAGTAAAACCACAGCAGTGGTACAGGTGAAATGTGTTCCCTCAGATCCTACTGGGAAGAAGGATATGGCTCAGGATAGTCAAAAAAGAATCGACTTCAGCTAAAGACAGTCAGGTTACCGAATATTCTAGATGTTTTATGTCCAAGGCAGATGTGCTCCTTTACTCCTCCAACAAAATAAGTAAACACATTATGGAAAGGTTTAAATATTTTGTTTATAGAGGAGAGGTATTTCTTTATTCTTTGAATCAAGGAGGGAAACCAATAAAAATATTGAGAGACACTGGGACAAGTCAGTCACTGATGCTGGCTGGTGATAAAATTTGTCTTCCAGAGAGGTTAAGGAAGGAAAAAATATTAATTGGAGGTTTTCCTGGAGGTTATAAACTCGTCCGATTATGTAGAGTTGGATTAAAGAGCGATTTAGTGAGTAGAGAGGTTGCAGTTGGAATAGTCTATCAAATCCCTATAGAAGGAATTGATTTGATCTCGGGGAATGACCTGGCTGGTTCAAAATATTAGCTTCACTGACAGTGCTGGAACGACCAGTAGAAGTTAAGAAACTGAGATGCTACTGGAGGAGCATCCTGGTTTGTTTCCTGACTGTGTTGTGACTAGATCTCAGGCCCATAAAATTAGACAGGAAGAGGAGGAAGTTATACAAAAGGGAGATGATGTAGAAATTCAGTTATCTGACACTAGTTTCAAAAACTTGGGGTAGAATTTTATGCCTGGCAGGCGGATGCGTGCCTGACCCAATCGGGCGTAAAATAGCGCGAGAAGATGTCAGGCGAGCATCCCGACGTCACCCCGCATGTGCACAATCTTCAGGTCGGCGGGCGTGCGTGAGTGTTAGAGCTGCGCCTGCCATCAATTAAGAGGCCACTTAAGGCCATTAAAAATCCAATTGAACCCCGTTTTACATTTCCTGTGTGATTCCGCGCTCATCACACAGGCAAAATGGGCTGGCGGGCAGCCCACATTTTGCAAAACCTCATCCAAGGGCAGGATAAAAAGAGTTAGCAGCATTGCCAGTGTGAGTAGTGAGGAGTTTAGGAGATAGTTTGCTGCTGGTTACTTATTTGAACATGACAACTTCATCTGTGTTCTGAGCTGCATTCTTAGCATTTCTAGGCTTCATTTCAGGACTTATTGGTGGCTCTAAGGCCCCTGGAGGACTTTGACTGTGTGGACCCTTCCAGGTATCAGACAGCCTTCTGTTACCCCGGGTAATGGGGATTGTGGGCTCTGCTGATGGCATCTCCTCCTCTGAGGAAGAGAGGGGCAGGAGGGAGAGGAGGCCAGGTGTCCCAATGCAGCTCCCAGGGGAGGGATCTGTGGGAGGAAAGGTGCAGGCACAAGGGGCGCAAGGCCAGCAGTTATTCCAGGGCGGCTGTTGAAGACGCCACTATCCTGCTGCCAGGGTTTACAGGCGGCGATGCAACTACCTCAATATGTCCGATGTGCAATGCTGAAGGAGGCTCCACCTCTCCAGGGGGACAGTGACCTCCATTTGTCAGATGATTGTGCCTGAGATCAGCTCTGACTGTGTGGGTGGACACCCCATGCCAGAGGCTCTGAAGGTCACTGTGGCCTTCAACTTCTATGCCTCCGGCTCTTTCCAGGGCTTGGTGGGTGATCTTTGTGGAGTGTCCCAATCGGCTGTCCACATTTGTGTCAAGCTGGTGACAGAAGCTCTATTCAGGTGGGTAATGACATTTATTTACTTCTGTATGGATGAGGCCAGCCAGGCTGAGTGAGCCAGAGGCTTTGCAGCAATTGTTGGGTTCCCCTGCATCCTGGGTGCAATAGACGGCACACATGTGGCCATCAAGGCACCAGCAGGTCAGCCGGGTGCCTTCGTCAATAGGAAGGGATTCCATTCCATGAACGTCCAGATAGTGTGTGACCACAGGATGCAGATTCTGCAAGTCTGACAGCTCCAATGATACTTATATCGTCAGACACTCCAAGGTGCCGAGGCTCTTCAGTGCTCCAGCCCGGCTGGGTGGATGGCTGCTGGGTGACAAGGGCTATCGTTGAAAAGGTGGCTTATGATGCCCCTCCACCACTCAAGAACAGAGACAGAGCAGCCTCCACAAGGGCTGTGATAGTGGACCGTATGTCTTCTCAAGATGCACTTCTGATACCTGGACCATTCAGGGGGAGCACTACAATAACCCCCAGAGCAGGTGTCACTGATAGTGGTTACATGCTGCGCTCTCCACAATCTGGCACTGGCAAGGGGGGACCCACTGGAGGAAGAGGATCTTGATGCACCTCCACAGGCCACAGAGGATGAATCCAGTAATGAGTCAGAAGAGGAGCACAGTGAGGAGAATGCTGAGGGCATGGAGGCAGACCTCTGTATCCTTCAGGGAGGCAGGGACACCAGGGACACCTTGATCCAACACTCCTTCAGCTAGGCTGTCAAAGATCTGCTCCCACCTCATACCAAGGCTGCCGCCTCCAACTCGGATGTCTGAAATGACCCTTTCATTTGAACCCAAATTCCGCTCAGTGCCTGTGCAGTAAAGTTTAGAGCCACTCACGTCCAGCATTACATACTGACATATCTGCACCAGAAAAATAAAAAGGTGAAGCATACTCAGGCCATTACAACAATAACAACATTTATCTCATTTTGACAATCCAAACAAATTAGCATATCCTTATCTGTCTTCATTCCCAGACCAGTAAACATAAACAAAACATTGCACAACAGATGATCACCCATGACCAGTCCCTCTTATGCTCATGGTGCCTTAAAGTTACGTTTGCGAGTGCTATGTCTTGGTGCTCCCCCCTCGCTGGCAGCGGCATTGGAGACAGCCTGCTCACTCTGCTGTCTTGTTGGCCTTGATGACCTTGGTGGTCGTCCTCTGGCCAGTGGAGTCTGTGCTGGCCCCGCCTGGGAAGGAGCGGCCAGTGCTACGGCTGGCATCTCCCCAGTCATCGCAGCCTCATCAGATGCCAAGGTCACTGCAGAGGGGCGGAGATGCTGCTGCCATCATATAAAGCACCCTGAGAGGAGCCCGCAGAGACAACAAGCAGCTTGTGCATGAATATAAGGTTGCTCTGGTCACATTGATGCTCGGGCATCTAGCTGGGATACTGGGTGCCTCATCCATCTCCCACACTGGCACTGACTACCTGAGGTCATTGCCTGTGTGAGGGCTTGCAGGTCCAAGCACAACCCCAGGAAGCCCTGATCCTGCCCTGGAGCTGCCTCTCCATGAGAGTCGCCGCTCTCTCAATGAAGGAGACAGTGCGCTTGGCCATGAGTGTCAACACAGTGCTTATGCTCCGCATGGACTCCTCAACAACAGAGATCATGGCACGTACACCCTCATGGATCTCCGTCAGATCATTCTGCACATCCTGTTGGACATCCAGCATCTGCCACCTAATGGAGACTCCAGAGGCTCATCATTTACTTTTGAATCAGCACAGCCCTGGTCTCCAGCAGTCCTCTGACTGCTGGCACCCTGGGCACTATCTGCCTCCGCTTGCTCCTCAAGCAAGTGTGAAGTACCCTCACTGCTGTGCTCCGACATTCTAGCCACCGATCCAATGCCCACCGAGGTGCTGGTATGCGTGCTTTTGCCTGGGTCAAAGAGTTGTTCTGATGTAGGTACAACTGGAGCCTGGCATCAGGGGTGGGTCTTTGGGGTCCTGCGATTGGGTCTGTAGTGGCAAACCTAAGGGAGAAGAACGATGTGTCGTTGGTTTAAACCATCACACTGTCACTGTGCATGCCAGGCACCCTGGTGAGATCATGGAGGCTCTGCATCATGGTGCCATCGACTTTCAATGATCAATGGGGAGTCCAGTTTTGAGTCTCCCATTAATAATGATATTCCACAAGAATGTTTGCACCTTCTGAAACTCTTACTTCTATGCACTGCATTCTTGTCTTTGTCTGACACCCCAGCCTCTCCACAGCCGGTTGAGTGTGGGGTATTATGCCTCTCCAGCTCCAAGGCGTATTTGCTTGTATCTGGATAGGATTAAGAGGTTTGGGGGGCCTCCACCAGTCCACAACCTTTCAAAGTTGTTATGGGTCACCTTCTCCTGTAAGGGCAGAAGAACATTGATTAGTCCACTCTCTACTTGCAGCACCATTGCAGCCGGGCCAACCTCACCTGAGGAACACCTTGCAGGGCACATCCAAGTTGTGGCCCTCGAGCCATAAGGCACCTAGTTTAAACAGCCACAGCTCACTCCCTTGGCCAGCTCCGGCGTTATTGACAGTTGGCACTCAGATTCTAACACCCCTGAGCTTCATGGGGGAATGGCCAGACCTTAACACTTCAACACACTGGTCCATGCCAACATGGTACTCACCCTTCCCGAGCGCAGCAGGTCATTAAACCTTTTGTGGCACGGCACTTATGTGCACCGCACAACGTCATGGCTGCTGACCTGTGCTGCGACCTCCGCCCAAGTTCTTTTTGTCAAGTGCGGTGGTCCCCTCCTTCCATCTCTGGGGACAAGGGTGCCCCTCCTAGCAGCCACTTCCTCCAGGAAGACCATGAGGCACTCGTCCGAAAACTGGGGTGTCGAGAGCCCGCTCAACCTGCCCCCCCGCCTGGCGTCTCCAGCTGCACTTGAGGCCATAACTTCGGTGTTCAGAACGCTGCAAATACGTGCTTCCCTGGCAGCCTTCAAGGACCTGCCTGTGCCATTTTTAAACCAGCTGCTGGGTTGCCATTGGACCCAGTGGTCGACAGGCCCCACTCCCGCCCGGCTCATTCTGACCATTGGGAAGACTTGTTTCACACTGGGTGGGCCTGAAGTGGCCAGCCAGCATGAAATAGCAGTCGGGGGCCGACAGCGAGCTGTGGTCCGTTTCCCAACCAGTCGCCCCTCCTGCCGATCGCACGTGCCCGCAAAGGGTAAAATTCAGGCCTTGTGTAAAAAGGGGACAAGAGACACAGGGGAGCTGTTAGGAAAAATATTTTTTACACAGCAAGCAGCAACGACCTGAAACTTGCTGCCTCCAAGCATGGTGGAAACAGGTGATTCATGATTTCAAAAATAAATTGGATGGCAACTTGAGGAATTTAGAGTAAATTTGCAGAACTGTCAGGATAGAACAATGGAATGGGGCTGACTGGATTGTTCTGAGAGCCGGCCTGGACTCAGTGGGCCAAATGGCCTCCTTCTGTGTCATTATGACTTTGACTAAGTATGACATAGTCACAACATCCCTGTGAAATAGCAAGCAGCCCAAGCTTCCACCCATTCTCTATTTCCTGAATCTTAATGTTGACCTATTCTTAACCTTAACCTCCTTTCCTACAGATCCACCTCAGAAATGGAAGAGACAAGATGAGTAAACAGAGGAAGAAGTTCCTAATGGTGAGCAAAGTGGGGGGAGATGGAGGAGAGGAAGAGATGGACTGTGAGGAAGTTGAGGGTGGCTGGAATAATGAGGAAAAGGAGGTGAAGGCAAATTCCACCCAAGAATTCTAGCTTTGATATCACAGAATCATAGAATGAATCATTGAATGGCTGCAGCACAGAAGGAGGCCATTCAGCCCATCGTATCAATGCCAGGTCTCTGTAAGAGCAACTCAGCTAATCCACTCCCTGCTACCTTCCCATAGCCCTGAAGTTTTTTTCTCTTTAGATAATGGTCCAATCCTTCCTCATGTTCCTCTGCCACAACCCTTTCAATCTTGTTTCCCTGTAATTTGCCTTTTAACATCACCTCCCCACATTGCCTCAAACACCAACTTAAACACTTTGAAAAGAGGGAATTTAGATAGCAGTAATGGCACCAGCTGTTTCACAGAACACAAGGGAGTTGGAGGACTGAGGAATGGATGAGTATATGACATTTTCCCAGTGAAGGCCCATGCCTTTGGATTAGTTGGATCCAGAACTCATAGTTATTCACTGTAAAGGAACCTTTATGCAGGCTGTGAGAGCAGTCTCTAAAGATGTGCAGCCATTGACATATATGACTCTATAGTATGTAGCGCTCATTAGCAGACATCAATGGGACATGTGGAAGTTTCGTAGAATCATAGAATGCTTACATCACGGAATAAGGAAATTTAGCCCACTGTGCCCATACCATCTCTCTGTAAGAGCATTGGAATCTCCAGCAAATCAGTGCCTGCTCCTCCACAGGAACATGGATTCCAGATCTGGTGTCAGTAGGAAACAGCATAATGACCACTTTGAGGCATAGTAGGGACATGTTAGGAACCTTTCAATGAGAGTGCAGGGAATCTGAAAAGTGAAGCAATGATGCCCATTCATGTAAGACTAATCCTGCAAAATGGCACTAATTGATCCCCTTGTTTTAACCCCTTGTTCACAGCATGGAAACTCCCCAGAGTAATAATGAACTCCAGAGCAATTTGGTGAACGGACAAGCTCAAAGCCTGTCAGAAAGTTGGTGCTGGATGGTTCACAGAACAGAAGTCTCAGGCGCCCTTCAAATAATCTTGATTCCTGAATGAACATTTACCCTCATGTTTAATCCTAAGAGTGTAGTATTAGAGTGCAGTGAATGAGGCTCCCAGCACATCCAAGCACCTGGCCAAAACAGTCGGTCATGTTGAGGGGAGGACTTTGATACGCATGCCACACTAGCCATCATTTCACGGGCAAGTACTCTTGACACGGGAACAAAGCCCTTGAACACACATTCACTGATGAGTAAAAAAAAGGACCATTGGAGACCAATGCTGACACTTGTCTCTTTCTCATTGATACAGCAGAGGGGAGAACATCAGGAAGATGGAGGCTGGATTTATGGCTGGCTGTGTTGTCTCTTATAGTCAGGAGAGAAGGAGAAGATTGTGATGGGGGGGGGCCTGGATCCCCAAAGGGAGGAGCAAGACCCTCCAGATTAAGGGCCAATAGGACCCCCTCCGGATGCAGGGGATTTGGGTCACAGACACATCGTGCGTAGATGGCTCAAAAGACTCAGGGTGTACAGAACTCACAGTACTTATCTGGAAATGGGTGGGGACCAATGTCATTGACGTCTCTGCATGCCCAAGGATCTGGTGACTCAAATTTACCACATTCTCCAGGAATTAGTGCAACAGGGACTGGAAGGGCATCCATTGCAGGTGGTTACGAAAGTAAAAACAGCTCTGACCTTCTACGCCAGTGGCTCTTTCCAGGGTTCCACAGGAGACCTCTGCAGAATCTTTCAAGCGTCCACGCACCATGAGGTTGCAGGCACATTTTTTGCCAAGGCCCACAATTACGTCAACTTCGACAGAGGCCAAGCAAGGCAGGACGCTAGAGCACTGGGCCTTGCTGAGATTTCCAGATTCCAGCAATCGTGGCTATAAAAGCTCCCTGCCAACAGGCACTGCAATAGATAAACCGGAAAGGCTACCAGTTGCTCAATATACAGCTGGACTATGACCACAAGAAACTGATCATGCAGGTTTGCACCAGATACCCACGGCTAACACATCTTGAGTAGATCGCAGGTCCAGGACATATTCGAGGGACCAGCCTTCAGGGATTGAGGGGTCGAAGGCTAGCTCCTTGGTGACAAAGGGCACCCGCATAGGATGTGGCTGATGATGCCTGTGCGGCAGCCTCAGACTCCTGCAGAGATAAGGTACAACGAGGCTCATAGCGCTCACTGAGCATTGGTGGAGTACATCATAGGGATCGTAAAGATACAATTCCGATTCCTGGACAGATCTGGTTGAGCACTCCAGTACCTAGAGGATCTCACAGGTCATCGTGGCTTGCTGCATGCTGCACAACTTGGTGCTGCAAAGAGAGAAGGATTTGTCAGATGACGAGGTGAAGGAGCTGCACGTCTTCTCTGATGAGGAGGACCTCGAAGAGGATGAGGGTGATAAATTTGAGGAAGCCAAGACTGCAGGGGAAGAGGCCATAGCAAGGGCCAGAGAAGGCAGGCGTCCGCATGAAGTCCTCATAGCCACCGGATTCCACCAGGAGGATAGCGAGTTGTTGTGAGTACCCTATTGGACATGAGCCCTCCATCATGGGCCAGCATGAACACCAGCATTGCTATTCCTCTCAGTTCGCCCATGCACTTCAATATGAGAGTGAATAGTTACACATCAGGCTCACATTGTCCTGATCCTTGGAAGGATGATGGACTCTCAGCAGCACCTGTCCTTGCTGAGATGAGGCGTTAGCTGGAGGAGGTATCAGATGTCAGAAGGTACTGCCTATTTACGCATCTCTCCAGCATCCCAGTTGCAACAGCAGCCTACAAGAGCCAAGAGCTGTCGGTTGATCCTCAGTGATCTCGTAGCTTTATGCCTTCAATGTGACAAGGTTTCTCAAGGAGATCTCAAGCAATGGAACAACACAGTCTGTGTAACATCGATTGTGAATCAGATAATTCACACTTTGACAAGTCAGGCAATGATGCTCCGCTGCTGTGAATCCATTTAGGGATGACTCAGTCTTCTGTGGTGCACTCTTCCAAATTAAACAGACAATCGGCATTCTCAATTGGCGATCCTGGGCTGCATTTATCCTCAGCTTAATATGGATGTGGACCACCTGAGCATGATAACATCAAACACTTGCCTGCCAGACATTAAAATGCCTCCTCTTTAACACATACATTGTGCCCTCATGGCCGGCCCTGGCCCTTGCCAAGTCCAAAATGCACAGACACACTGTGAAGCCCTCAAGGGCTCGGATCATTGCGAATAAAGAGCACACTTCAGCTTCAGTACATCCTCACTCCTATCCCATTGCTCCCCTCCACATTGTCTAAAGCAACCATGCGTTCTTCTGCAGCATGCTCAAAGGCTCTATTGCCTGCCAGAAATCACCATTTGGAATCAGCATCGGTGAACTCGGCGAGTGCTCAGGTGATGGGACGCACAGCGCTGCATCCCTACTTTGTAACGAGAGCCTTGTCCCCACAAGACACACAACCACAGGGTGAGAGAGACTTAAGTTTGGACGTGTGAGAGCTTCATCACTTTGAGGTGGCAAGGTGCTTATTGGTGAGCTTAGCAGATGTACACTCGGAAAGTCGGAAACATGGTTGGCTGACAGGAGCGCACACAAGCTCTGAGTACGGGCTCATAGCATGAAAACCCTGCCGGATGACAGAGAGCACATGGAGCTGCATGATATATGACCCTTCTCCAGCACTGTGGGTGTACCTACAGAACATGGACTGCAACGGTTCTCTCCTTGTACACTGGATCTTCACCTTTCAAGAAAGCAGACGAGATAGGAGAATACCTCTGCCTCAATCATACATAATCAAAAATAAACAAGACATGATCCTGCAAAGCATGTGAATGAGATTCATTTCACAAGCACACATATCATTAAGGTCGAGACATCACTGATGTCAAGAATTATGTGCAAAAGAGGCACATAACTGTGGTGATATGGAAACACACTACTTTGATGATAGACCCATGATAGCGACATGTGTGACAAGTCGGGGGAGGGGTCATGGTGTGACACATGAATGACTGCAACACAGCTCATCATAACAAGGAGGCATAGACAACAGATGTGGGATGGGTGTGATTCTATGTACTGCTGTGAACATTGTTGTGAGTGCCTGTGCCATCATTGTGCTCCTATTATTTTATTGATTCTCTAATCCCACTGCAACGTCTGCGTGCATCCCGGATATCCACAGTGGAGGTGGAGGCGGTCTGCTGACTGCTATGCCCTGTTGCTTGTGATGACCTTGGCGGATGCCCCCTGGAGATCCAAGACCTGAAGAGCCCCAGCCTGCTTTGGATCTCTGCTGTGGGACAGGTGTGCCCTCCTCAGCCTGTGAAGCTGGACCCCATGGAGTCACAGGAAGAGGGGATTGGGATCGGCCGGACACTCCAACAATCATCTGAGTGGATGCCCCGGGTTGTCCAGCTGCTGGTCCTTCTCCCTATGGGTGCCCGAGGGCCCATGGCTAACTCATCGAGGGGAAGTAAGCTGGAGTAAGATCTAGGTGCCCTGCACCCCTCTCATATTGACACATTGGATGCCACTAATGGCTACACCAATGAAGTCCAGCTCCTGCAGCAGGGCAGGACCCATGTCCTGGACCAGGTCTCCAAAGTGGCCACCATCCTACCAGTACTTTTTTTTCAATTTATTCACAGGATGTGGGATTTGCTGTCTGGGCCAGCATTTATTGCCCATCCCTAGGTGCCCTTGAGAAGGTGATGGTGAGTTGCCTTCTTAACCTGTTGCAGTCCATGTTCTGTAGGTACACCCACAGTGCTGTTAGAGAGGGAGTTCCAGGATTTTGACCCAGAGACAGTGAAGGATATATTTCCAAGTTAGGATGTTGAGTGACTTGGTTGCTTTGTTTTTGATGGTGTCAAGCTTTTTGAGTGTTGTGGGAGCTGCACTCATCCTGGCAAGTGGGGAGTATTCGATCACATTCCTGACTTGTACCTTGTAGATGGTGGACAGGCTTTGGGGGGTCAGGAGGTGAGTTACTCGTTGCAGGATTCCTAGCCTCTGACCTGCTCTTGTAGCCACAGTATTTATATGGCTAGTCTAGTTCAGTTTCTGGTCAATGGTAACCCTCAGGACGTTGATAGTAGGGATTCAGTGATGGTAATGCCATTGAACACCAAGGGGCGATGGTTGGATTCTCTCTTGTTGGAGATGGTCATTGCCTGGCACTTGTGTGAGGAGAATGTTACTTGCCACTTATCAGCCCAAGCCTGGATACTGTCCAAGTCTTGCTGCATTTGGACATGGACTGCTTCAGTATCTGAGGAGTCGCAAATGATGCCCAACATTGTGTAATCATCAGCGAACATCCCCACTTCTGACCTTATGATGGAAGGAAGGTCATTGATGAAGCAGCTGAAGGTGGTTGGGCCTAGGACACTACTCTGAGGAACTCCTGCAGTGATGTCCTGGAGCTGAGATGGCTGACCTCCAACAACAACAACCATCTTCCTTTGTGCTAGGTATAACTCTAACCAGCGGAGAGTTTTCCCCCTGATTCCCATTGACTCCAGTTTTTCTAGTGCTCCTTGATGCCACACTCTGTCAAATGCAGCCTTGATGTCAAGGGCAGTCACTCTCACCTCACCTCAGGAGTTCAGCGCTTTAGTCCATGCTAGAACCAAGGCTGTAATGAGGTCAGGAGCTGAGTGGCCCTAGTGGAACCCAAACTGGGCACCAGTTAGGTTATCGCGAAGCAAGTGCTGCCTGACGGTACTGTTGATAACCTCTTCCATTAATTTACTCATGATCGAGAGTAGACTGATAGGGCGGTAATTGGCTGGGTTGGATTTGTCCTTTTTTTGTGTAAAGGAAATACCTGGGCAATATTCCACATAGCCAGGTAGATGCCAGTGCTGTAGCTGTACTGGAACAGCTTGTCTTGGGGTGCGGCAAGTTCTGGAGTACAATCTTCAGTACTGTTGCTGGAATATTGTCAGGGCCCATAACTTTTGCAGTATCCAGTGCCTTCAGCTGTTTCTTGATATCACGTGGAGTGAATCAAATTGGCTGAAGACTGGTATCTGTGATGCTGGGGACCTCCGGAGGAGGCCGAGACGGATCATCCACACAGCACTTCTGGCTGAAGATTGTAGCAAATGCTTCAGCCTTATCTTTTGCAGTAATGTGCTGGGCTCCTCCTTCATTGAGGATGTTGGTATTTGTGGAGCCTCCTCCTCCAGTGAGTTGTTCAATTGTCCACCACCATTCACGACTGGATGTGGCAGAACTGCAGAACGTAGATCTGATCCGTTGGTTGTGGGATCGCTTAACCATGTCTATCATTTGCTGCTTATGCTGTTTGTCACATAAGTAGTCCTGTATTATAGCTTCACCAGGTTGACACCTCATTTTTAGGTATGCCTGGTGCTGCTCCTGACATGCCCCCCGCACTCTTCATTGAACCAGGGTTGATCCCCTGGCTTGATGGTAATGGTAGAGTGGGGGATATGCCGGGCCATGAGGTTACGGATTGCGGTGGAGTACAGTTCTGCTGCTGCTGATGGACCACAGCGCCTCATGGATGCCCAATCTTTAGTTGCTAGATCTGCTCGAAATCTATCCCATTTAGCATGGTGGTAGTGCCACACAACACGATGGATGGGATTCTCACTATGAAGACGGGACTTTGTCTCCACAATGACTGTGTGGTGGTCACTCCTACCAATACTGTCATGGACAGATGCATCTGCGGCAGGCAGGTTGGTAAGGATGAGGTCAAGTACGCTGTTCCCTGTTGTTGGTTCCCTCAGCACCTGCCACAGACACGGTCTAGCAGCTCTGTCCTTTAGGACTAGGCCAGCTTGGTCAGTAGTGGTGCTACCGAGTCACTTTTGGGGATGGACATTGAAGTCCCCCACCCAGAGTACATTCTGCACCTTTGCCATCGTCAGTGCTTCCTCCAAGTGGTGTTCAACATGGAGAAGCACTGAGTCATCAGCTGAGGGAGGGCAGTACGTGGTAATCAGCATTGACCTCGGTGTATAGGCATGATAAGAACATAAGAAATAGGAGCAGCAGGAGGCCATTCGGCCCCTCAAGCCTGCCCCGCCATTTAGTAAGATCATGGCTGATCTGCCCCTGGCCTCAACTCCTCTTTCATGCCAGCTCCTCATAGCCCTCAACTCCCCAATATTTTTAAAATCTCTCTAACCCCTCTTTAAATGCTTTCAGTGGTCTAGCCTCCACAACTCTCTGAGGTAGAGAATTCCAGATAATCACTACCCTCTGAGAGAAGAAATTCCTTCACATCTCAGTTTTAAATGAGTGTCCCCTCGTTCTGTAACTATGTCCCCTAGTTTGAGATTCCACCACTAGTGGAAATATCTTCTCAACATCTACCCTGTCAAGCCCCCTCAGAATCTTGTACGTTTCAATAAAATCACCCCTCATTCTTCTAAACTTCAATGACTAAAGGACTGACCTGTTTAGCCTTTCTAGATAAGTCCACCCCCTCATCCCAGGAATCAGCGTAGTGAATCTCTTTTGAACTGTCTCCAATGCCAGTATATCCTTTCTTGAATATGGGGACCAAAACTGTACACAGTGCTCCAGGTATGGCCTCACCAACACCCTGTACAGTTGTAACAAGATTTCTCTATTTTTAAACTCCAACCCCCTAGCAATTCAGGCCAAAATTCCATTTGCTGTCTTAATTAATTACTAGTTGCACCTGCATGCTAACCTTTTGTGTTTCATGCACAAGAACATCCAGGTCCTTCTGTGTTGCACTTTTTTGGAGTCTCTCTCCATTTAAATAATAGTTTGCCTTTTGATTTTTCCTACCAAAGTGCATGACCTCACACTTTCCTACATTAAACTCCATCTGCTAAGTTTTTGCCCATTCACTCCACCTATTTATACCCCCTTGCAGGTTCCTTATGTTCCCATCACAACATGCCCTCCCACCTATTTTCGCATCATCAGCAAATTTGGACACATTACACTCTGCCCCCTCCTCCAAGTCATTAATATAAATAGTAAATATTTGAGGCCCTAGGGCTGATCCTTGTGCCACTCCACTAGCTATGTCTTTCCAAACCTGAAAAAGACCCATTAATCTCAACTCTCTGTCTTCTGTGTGTTAACCAATCCTCAATCCACGAATGGTTCATCCTTCTCATCGAGTCCTTCTTTTTGACCGGGGTAAATTATTGCTGAGCGTTATGAAATATCTGCTTAAATGTCTGCCACTGCTCATCCACTGACTTTCCCCTCAGTTTATTTCCCAGCCTGCTTTAGACAATTTTTTCTTCATACCTCTGTAATTGCCTTTATTTAAATTGAAGACACTGGTTTGAGATCTGAGTTGCTTGCCCTCAAACTGAATTTGAAATTCTACCATGTTGTGATTGCTACCCCCTAGAGGATCCTTAACTACAAGATCTTTTTTTAATCCTACCTCATTACGCATTACTAATTCTAAAATAGCTTGTTCCCAGATAGGTCCTGCAATGTATTGCTCTAAGAAACAATCCCTGATGCACCCTACAAGTTCGTCTTCCATGTTACCCCTGCCAATCTTATTTTGTCCAGTCAATGTGCAGGTTAAAATCACCCATGACAATTGTAGCATCCTTCTTACACACCTTCATTATTCCCTGATTTATACTTTGCCCTACAGTGAGGCAACTCTTTGGGAGCCTATAGACGACTTCCATCCATGACTTCTTCCCCTTGCTATTCCTTAGTTCCACCCAAATTGATTCCACATCATGATCTATTGCACCTATATCATGACTCACCACCACACTGATACCTTCATTTATTAACAAATCTACCCCACCTCCTTTTCCTTTTTGCCTATTTTTCTGGAATGTTGAATTCCCTTAAATATTGAGTTCCCAGTCTTGGTCACCCTGCAACCACGTGCCTGGCCATCTTCTTGGCTTTCAGGGCCATGTCTTGAGTGAAGCAGTCCTGGTCTGCAGACATTGAGAAGTCTGCATGTGGCTTCAGTTTAAATATGGTGCCCAGAGTGAGGAAGAGATGATGTCATGGCCTGGTGTGCAAATCAGAGGCCACCCGCCAGCGATACAGCGTGTTTCCTGTGCCTGCATAATTACTGAGGCAGGAAGAAGACGATACGGTGTCAAAACCCGCCATTACGGCCGGCGAGAACATCACCGATTTTTATGCCCGCTGCTATAATTAATGCAATTCATGGAAATTCCCACCATTGGACACATATTCAAGACTGATACTTTAGTGCAGCGCTGCACTATCAATGGTGCTAGCTTTAAGATGAGATGGTGCCATCTGCCCTCTCAGGTGGATCTAAAAGATCACACAACACTATTTGAAGTAGAATAGGGGAGTTCCCCCAGTATTCTGGTCAATATTTATCCCTCAGGCAACATCACAAAAAATGTGTCATTAATCTCACATTTGTTCTCAAATTAATGACAACTAAAGCAATGATTACACTTCAAAAGTATGCCCTGACATTGCCACCAGTGCTTTATAAATGCAATCTTCTTCTTCTTTCAACTTTTTCTTTATATGTGGGTTTTCAGTATCCCCAATAAATTTGCAAGTGGCAGCCTACTGCATCAAGGCACTCTATCTGATAGCTAAAATATAAAAGCTACAGCCAAGAAGTAAATTTATAGCCCTGCTGGTCATTGTTTTGAGTCTGAACTTGAAATAATTATCTCAAAGCGAAGCCATGCATTTAAATTTGTTGGTCTGAAGTCATTCTAAATTTGTCAATATAATCTAGACAGGTGGCTGGTGATACTCTAATTTATATTGAATACTATACAGAAACAGGGTTTGGAGATATTGCTGGACAGGTCATTTAAATTGTACTGTGTACAGCAGTGGCAACATATAGGATTGTGGGTTATATAATACATGGAATAGAACACTATTATAGAATATGATACTCAGCCTAAAAATACCATTATTACATCCCTAACTATTGTACCTAATCTACCTCCAGTCACCATACCCCTGGAAGTACGGAAAGGTACAGCAATAGGATACTTGGTATTAAATGCTAAAAGGGAAACTACAGAAGTGAGCTTGTTTACATTAGTGACAAAGTATCTTATTCAGGATTTCAAGATTCTCAAGTGTAACAAAAAGTTTTACCCTGAGCCAATTTTTTCCAGAAACATGGGGCTGGGTGTTGGTGGGTGGGAGTTGGAGGGAACGATGGAAAGGCATGGGATGAAGTTCAGAAAAGGAAAGATAAAATATAACCATCTAACAAGGTAAATGCTTCAAATACAGGGAGATGAGATAGGTTAATATCATCAGCAAATGCTACTCCTTGTTGCTATTGAATAACAAAAGTTGCCCTGCTTCTAACTGAGATAGAAAATAAAGCCTTCCAAATGATGAGTGCTAATAGTGTCACCAACACCATCACTAACAATCTGTGCTTAGGAGTTACTTCAGATATTGACTTTTTTTTCAGTTCGTACATATGGCCAAGCTTATGAGCTATCAACAATGGTGCATTACCTTTAATTTAATAGCCACATTAGAGCTTTTCCTTGAGAACATTTTCAGCTTATTTGTACTGCAGGTCGTTCATGTGTAAAATGAGACAAGCAGTCTATGACTTACTAATTGACCTCCTGAAAATACCAAATGTAACATTCCAGAATGTTTTCCAAAAGCAGATGTTTTCAGGCAAGCTATCTCTGTGCAGCTGAAAAAATAAGCTCAGCTAGCTCACAGCAATGTTTTATTTTACCTATGAGAGTTAGAATCTATCTGAAGTACACATGCTTTTGTTGCTCTAAGGACATATTTTCTTCTTCTTTGGGAGAGGGGTTAATAACATGATCTATGTAATATTTAACTGAGGCTGAGTATGATTTTTCTGTGGGTGACTTTGTGAAACCAAAATTCACTAGCAGGACCAGAAGAAAACTGGATGATTATGTACACTCACAATTATAATCATTCACAATGCTGAAGTAGCTGATAGACATTTAGCTAACTTTACAAAAAGAATGGTAATCTAACTGGAATGTGCAACATTTAAGTCATATTGTCAATGTAAATTAAGACAATGCACAATTATCTTCAAGTGGTCATGCTTACAAATTAAGGACAAGAAAGAGAGTTTACTGGCACAGATGGTAGAACAAGAAACCCTAATGAGTTTCAAGAAGAAATCAGAAGTTATAGTCAACAAATGGGAATCAGGGTTGTTAAAAATGCACCAAGGGAATACTGTGGATAGGTGGCTTAAATGAACTGAAGATCTCATCCTGTGTGAAACTGTTACTACATAACACTTTAAATGTAGAAACAATTACAGGGTAGTTGTCTTATTTTCCATTGGTTTAGCTAACTCAGTTATTCTTTGTGCATGTATGTAATTCAGAAACATGTATGTGATACAGTCATTTGATCTCAGTTTAGAAACGGTGTGGTGGAAACCTTAACCTTTTTCAAGCAAATTATGCTAAGCCATTTGTGCATTTATAAATATTGTTCTTGACATTTAAAAAGCACAGCTCATCACGTTTGTTGAATATGTACAGAAATTATAGAGAGATTTATGGTTTGAGTGAGAATATTTCTTGATCCCTCTACTGCCTCAAGGCTGTCAGATTGCTTGTCCAGCATTGTGTACTGGATGAGCAAAACATTTCTCCCAAATGTCAGGAAAACAGAACCATTATCTTAAGTCCCTGACAAAATCTTCCTTCCTTTCCCACCAACTCAGTTGCTCTTCCTGGCAACTGTCTGAGACTTTTTTATTATTCATTCATGGGATGTGGGCTTCGCTGGCTGGGCCAGCATTTATTGTCCATCCATGGTTGCCCTTGAGAAGGTGGTGGTGAGCTGCCTTCTTGAACCACTGCAGTCCATGTGATGTAGGTACACCCAGAGTGCTGTTAGGAAGGGAGTTCCAGGATTTTGACCCAGCGACAGTGAAGGAACAGCGATATATTTCCAAGTCAGGATGGTGAGTGACTTGGAGGGGAACTTCCAGGTGGTGGTATTTCCATCTATCTGCTGCCCTTGTCCTTCTAGATGGTACTGGTCGTGGGTTTGGGAGGTGCTGTCAAAGGAGCCTTGGTGAATTCCTACAGCACATCTTGTAGATGGTACACGCTGCTAATACTGTGTGTTGGTGGTGGAGAGAGTGAATGCCTGTGGATGTGGTGCCAATCAAGTGGGCTGCTTTGTCCTGGATGGTGTCAAGCTTCTTGACTGTTGTGGAAGCTGCACTCATCCAGGCAAGTGGGGAGTATTCCATCACAATCCTGACTTGTGTCTTGTAGATGGTGGACAGACTTTGGGGAGTCAGGAGATGAGTTACTCGTTGCATGATTCCTAGCCTCTGACCTTGTCTTGTAGCCACATTATTTATATGGCTAGTCCACTTCAGTTTCTGGTCAATGGTAACCCCAGGATGTTGATAGTTGGGGTTTCAGTGATGGTAATGCCATTGAACATCGAGGGGCAATGATTGGATTTCCTCTTGTTGGAGATGGTCATTGCCTGGCACTTGTGTGGCGCGAATGTTACTTGCCACATGTCAGCCCAAGCCTGGATAATGTCCAGCTTTTGCTGCATTTGGGCATGGACTATTTGAGGAGTCGTGAATGGTGCTGAACATTGTGCAATCATCAGCGAACATCCCCACTTCAGACCTTACGATGGAAGGAAGGTCATAGATGAAGCAGCTGATGGTGGTTGGGCCTAGGACACAACCTGAGGAACTCCCGCAGTGATGCCCTGGAGCTGAGATAACTGACCTCCAACAGCCAGAACATCTTCCTTTGTGCTAGGTATGACTCAAACCAATGGAGAGTATTCCCCCTGATTCCCATTGACTCCAGTTTTGCTAGGGCTCCTTGATGTCACACGTGGTCAAATGCAGCCTTGATGTTAAGGACAGTCACTCTCACCTCACCTCACCTTGAAACGAGTTCAGCTGTTTTGTCCATGTTTGGACCAAGGTTGTAATGAATGGCCCTGGCAGAACTATTCTATCCCATTTATCACGGTGGTATTGCCACACAACATGATGGAGGGTATCCTCAATATGAAGGCAGGGGCTTGTGTGGTGGTCACTCCTACCGATACTGTCATGTATAGATGCATCTGCAGAAAGCAGGTTGGTGAGGATGAAGTCAAGTATGTTTTTCCCTCTTGTTGGTTCCCTCACCACCTGCCGCAGATCCAGTCTAGCAGCTATGTCACCGGATTGTTTGCAACCTTTGTGTTATTACAACCCTGACATAAGCTTCCTACCAATATCTATACCATCACTAAGACCACCTATTTGCACCTATGTAACATCGCTGAATTTCCACCTTTACCTCAGCTAATTTGCTGCTGAATCCCTCAACCATGTATTTGTTACCTCTGACTTGAGAACTTGGACCAAGTTCTGCTCATCTATCTCCCCTGTGTTCGCTGACCTATGTTGGATCCCGATTAAACAATACCTCGATTTTAAAATTTTCATCCCTGTTCCTATATTTCTCCATGATCTTGCCCCTCTCTATCTATGTGATCTCCTCCTGCCTCGCAGCCTGCCAAGATTGCTGCACTCCACCAATCCGGACCTCTTGAGCACCCCCAATTTCAGTTGTTCTACCACCGGTAGCCATGCTTTCAGTTGCCAAAGCATTAAGCCTTGGAATTTCCTCTCTAAATCTCTATGCCTCCCTACCTCTTTTTCCTCCCTTGAGGAGCTCCTCAAAACCTACCACTTTGAACAAGATTTTGATCATTTGTCCTAGGTATCTCCTTACATGATTTGATGTCAAACTTCATTTGATAACACTTGTAAATTTGCTATGTTAAAGGTACTATATACATATATGCAAGTTGTTGTTGTCATTGTTGATTATGATCTTGACCGTTTCCATGTATCTTCCATGTTGCTATGATTGGTGAGGAGCAAGGACTATGTCTTTCTTCTGTGAGATAAAATAAATAGCCAAAGCTGCCCCTGCATCTGCTTTATGTGTTGAGGTTTTGTACATAGGCTGTCAAACATATAGGGCAGAATTTTACCATCGGTGAGCAGGGGGCGGGGCCCACTAATTGGGGAACCCCCGACATCATCCCGCCCCATTTAAATTTTCAGGAAGGCGGGGGTACAGCAAAATCAGCTGCGGGCCCGCCGACCTGTCAATGGCCAATTGAGGCCATTGACAGGATCATTTAACCAATTGAAGGACCTGCCCGTCCAACCTTAAGGTTGGCGGGCAGGCCAGGAGCCCCAGTGGCAAATAGAGAAAACATGAAACCTCATCCAGCGGCAAGATGAGGTTTCATGCAGGGTTTTAAAAACTTTAATAAAGTTATTCTGTAAATTATGAACATGTCCCAACTCGTGTGACATTGTCACATGAGGGGGACAGGTAAAGGATTTTTCTTTTCGATTTTTAATTTTTTTCAAAGTGCAGGCGATCTCCCTGAGGCTGCACTTTGCCTCAGGGAGATGTGCGCTCTTTCGTGCGCATGCGCGAAAGAACACACTCTCACTTTTAGGGAACCCCCTGCCCGCACAGGGAGTGCAGCGCTTCCCACTGGACGTCATGCTGGGCGGGCCTTAATTGGCCCGCCCATGTAAAATGGTGGTGTGGTCCGCTTCGCTGGCGGGGATCAGCTCTGCGCCCGCCGGAGATTGGGTCGGGCCTGCCCGCTCGACAGGCAGAAAATTCTGTCCAAAGGACAGGATTTTACAGCTCCTCCTGCTGGTGGGATTTTCCGCGATGGAGCCTTACAATTCTGCCCATACAGCATCACCTGTCCAGACATTAACTGTCACCGAATTAGTAACCTTTACTGAAAACATCACTTTTAATCGTCTAATCAATAACTTTTGAAATAGTGTAACACTCTCACTGCAATTGAAAATAAATTGTCTGGATCCTTAATAGGAGCTGCTTTGAGATGAGCGATTCCCTCTTGTACACTTGCTGTAATAGAAAATTTATTTTGTATTCTGATGAAGCTTTTCTTTCTTAAATCACAACAAAAAGACACTGTTCCACTGAACCTGAACCATAATATATGGTTTACACATATGAAAGAGCTCCAAGCTCTAGCATAACCACCAGAACAATTGTATTACCTGTGTCCTTTGTGAGTTTATTTGTATCCTATCAAGTACAGAAGTGGTAGAAATCATGATTCCATGCGGGGAAATAGAATGCAAGATGTTTAAATAAGAAATATTCTGAACTAGAACTTAGAAGTCATTTTTCTAGAATTAGTTATATGAGACAATTGTCATTATATTTTGATTGGTTGCTGAATGGTATAGACAATATACATTCTCTAGATCATTATGCCAGTACTTTATGATGATGTTTCATTTGCACAATTGCCATTTAAAATATAAAATTCAACCACTCCAGGATGTGCTCAGAAGCATATCTCTATCAACATACAGGATTGACTCGGTGTGCACCGGCTAAATGCAAGAAATGACAACAGTAATTAGATAACTAGGAACACTGATTCATTGTTAAGAATTGGATTGCTCCATGAACCAACCATGCGGGGATTTCTAGATGGCTCAGTGAACTTATCCAATGAGGGATTGAGCCAGACAGACCAAAAAGGAACACATCATTGAACACATCAAAGGATCTTTGAATGAGTTGATCTTTTGCTGGGAAATGCACATATATCAGTGTTAAGGGGAATAAGATTGAACTTGGCTGTGATATCTTCTACAATTGTTTATTCTGCAGACACAACAATCAATTTACTCTCACCTGTCATGGTGGCAGATCTCCAGTTGGGCAGGACTTAGCAAGGGATTAGACCCAAATGTCCTGATGTCTGCCACGATTGTTATCAACAGCGACAGTACCTTGCATTTTAAAACACTATTTGTATAGCATCTTTAACATCCCAAGGTGCTTCACAAGAGCATTATCAAACAAAATTTGGAATTGAGTCACACAAGGAAATATTAGAACAGATAATCTAAAGCTTGGTGAATTAGGTAGACATTAAGGTGCATAATGGAGGGGAGAGAGGGAGAGTTGGAGAGGTTTAGGGAGAGCAATCCAGAGTTTAGGACTTAGGTGGTTGAAGGCACTGCCACTAATAGTGGAGCGATTAAAATTGAGGATGCGCAAGAGGCCAGAACTTGAGGAGTGCAGAGATCTCAGAGGTTTGCAGGGCTGGAAGAGGATACAGAAATAGAGAGGGACCAGGACATAGAGGGATTCAAAAACAAGAATAAATATTTTAAAGCTGATGTATTGCTGCACTAGGAGCCAATGTAGAACAGTGAGCACAGTGGTCTTGATTGACGTGGACTTGGTGCAGGTTAGGATATGGGCAGTAGAGTTTTGGCTGAACCCAGGTTTACGGAGAATGCAAAGTAAGAGATGACCAATTTCTTCTCAGGGAAGAAATTTACCCCCCTTTGGGGGGGGAAGTGCAAGAGTGGACGCGTGCGGGCGTGTTTCCAATCGGCGCCCCTATTTGGGGGCAATTAAGGCCCGCCCAACGAGACATCCGCCAGGAAGCACTATGTGGGTGGGGGAATCCCCTCAGCCAAGAGCGTGCTCTTTTGCGCATGCGCATGAAAGAGCGTGCTCATCTCCCTGAGGCTAAGTGAAGCCTCAGGGAGATTGGCGCCAAATTTAAAAATGATCAATGTACAGAAATAAAATTTCTTTGACGTGTCCCCTCATGTGACACTGACACATGAGTTGGGACATGTCCATCACTTTTAATCAAACTTTTATTAAATTTTTAAAAACCCTCATGAAACCTCATCCCGCCCGTGGATGAGATTTCATGTTTGTTCTGACGCCCACCAGAGCTCCCGGCCTGCCCACCAACCTTAAGGTTGGACGGGCAGGTCCATTAATTACTTGAATTAGTTTTTAAATGGCCTCAATACGCTGTTGACAGGTCGGCGAATGCACAGCTGACTCGGCTGCGTCCCCGCTGACCTGAAAATTGAAATGATGCGGGGTGGCATCAGGAGTTCCGCCCGACGTTATCCTGCGTCATTTTACGTGTCGGTGAGCAGGCCCCGCGCCCCCCGCTCGCCGACCTCAGTATCCTGGCCTTAGAAAAGAAGAGCCATCAATTTGCATGAAACAACAAATTTGTTTCCCTGAGAGATTTATTCAGCAAATTTGCAATGCCTCTGATATCCTCTTTGAGAGGTTACAGTAATAAATATGTTCACCATAGGAGGGACGGCAGGAGTTTCTCCTGGCAAAAATATATAAAAGCACAGAATTGCCAGAAATGTACATGTTTACTACAATTGTTCCTTTCATTTTGCTCTAACTCTAGTGCTACCCCTTATTGCCGTAAGTACCCCTTGTGCCTAAAATGCTGCTTACCCTTTCTCCTACATGATGCTACATTGCTGTTATGTCTGCTTCATGGCTCATGGCTGGGGTTTTATTAATTGAGTTCTCAAAGACTGAGGTAGGATTCATCTTTGTGAAGTCTATGTTGCAAGAATATGGGCAGGACTTTACGTCCCGCAGGCGGGCGTGCGCCTGACCCAATTGGGCATAAAATAGCGCGCAATGACATTGGGCGAGCGTCCTGACATTGCACATTCGCATGATATTTCGGTCGGCAGGTGCACGTGAGAGTCGGCAGCGTGTCCGCCAACAATTAAGAGGCCTTTTAAGGCCATTAATCAATTAATTAAAAGCTATTTTTCGCTGCCCGTCCAACCTTATGGTTGACGGGCAGGCGAATCAGCCTGGCGGCCTTTAGATTTTTAGAAAACCTCATCCATGGGCGGGATGAGGTTTCCAACATTAATTTAAAAAAATGTTTTGACAGCATTTTTACTATGTCCTTGTCCATGTGAGTGAGTCCTATGTGGGGACATGTTTTTCACATTCTCAAAATCTTTATTCTTGATTTTACAATTCTTCAGCTCCCTGAGGCAGCTCCTGCCTTCAGGGAGCTTTCAGCGCGCACTCCCCTGTGCATGTGCAGACTTTTGCGCTCACACTCCTCCCGCCCCCACCCGGGCAGCGCTGAGCTTCTCTGCGCACCTTTCACACTGGCTGGCCCATCAAGCCTGCTCCACCATTCAATATAATCATGGCTGATCTTGGGCATGAACTCCACTTCCCACCCGCTTTCCATGTCCTTTGATTTTCTGAGACACCAAAAATCTGTTTATCTCTGCCTGAAACATTGGGCGGAATTTTATGGCCCCATCGTGGCAAGGGTGGGGCGTAAATGCCTGTTCAAAAGTCCATTGACTTCAGCAGGATTGTAAAATCCTGCCAGTGTTAAACTACGCCCTTATTCAATGATGGCACACCCACAACCTTCTGGTGTAGGGAATTCCAAAGAATCATAACCCTCTGAGTGAAGAAATTTCTCCTCAACTCTGTCGTAAATAATTGACCCCTCACCCTGAAACTGTACCCTTTTGTTCTAGATTCCCTACCCAGGGGAAACAATGTTTCACTGTCTACCCTGTCAAGCCCCTTCAGAAACTTGTCTGTTTCAGTGAGATCACTTCCCATTCTTCAAAACTTCAAAGAATCATTGGCCCAGTTTCTCAGCCTCTCAGATTCTCTCACTCAGTGACCAGTCTAGTGAACATTCGCTGTAATGCCTGCTTAAATATGGAGACCAAAATTGCACACAGCATCACAGGAGTGGTCTCAACAAAGCCATGTAAAATTGTAAGAAGACTTCTTTATGCTTGTACTCAAATCTAATTACAATAAAGGCTAACATGCTTTCCTCATTGCTTGCTGTACCTACATGTTAACTTTTTGTGTTCCTTGTACACCCAAATCCCTCTGAACATCAACATTTACAAATGTCATGCCTTTTAAAAGCTATTCTGCTTTTCTATTCTCACAACCAAAGTGAATAACCTCACACTTCCCCACATTATAGTCCATCTGCCATCTTGTTGCCCATTCATTTAACCTGTCTATATCTCTTTGCAGCCTCTTTGTGCCCTCCTCACAGCTTGTATTCCCACCTAGTTTTGTATTGTCAGCAAACTTAAATACATTACTCTCTGGCCCTTCGTCTAAGTAATTTATGTAGGTGGTAAATAGTTTAGGCCCTGGCACTGATCATTGTGCACCCCACTAGTCATAGCCTGCCAACTTGAAAATGCCCCATATATCCCTATTCTGCTTCCTGTTAGCCAACCCTCTATCCATTCTAATATATTACCCCCAACTCCATGAGCCTTTATCTTATGGATTAACCTTTTGTGTGTCGCCTTATCAAATGCTTTTTTGGAAATCAAAGTATACTGTATCTACTTGTCCCCCTCTATCTACCTTAATAGTTACATGTTCATAAAACTGTAGTAAATTTGCCAAATAGGATTTCCCTTTTGTAAAGCCATGTTGATTTGTTTTAATTATACTATGCTTTTCTAAGTGCATCGTTAAGACTTTGTCAATAATAAATTGCAGCACTTTCCCGATGACTGATGTCAGGCTTACTGGCTTTTAGTTCCCTATTTTCTCTCTCCTTCCTTTCTTGAATTTGTTAGCTCCAATCTGTTGGGACCATTCCAGAATCTAGGGGAGAATTTTCCCCCCATCGGGGGGGGTTGTGTGGGGGCGGGCGGGGGCAGGCGGGGGGCAGGCGGTGGGGGGCGGGGGCGGGCACAGACCCGATCGGCGCCTCCGATCGGGTCCGCGTGGCCATTTTATGTGGGTGGGCCAATTAAGGCCCGCCCAGCGTGATGTGCGCCTGGAAGTGCTGAGCGCTCCCTGTGTGGGCGGGGTTCCCTGAGTTGGGGCCTGTGCTCTTTCGCACGCGAAAAAGCGCAGAAATTTCTCTGAGGCACAAAGGTGCCTCAGATAGATTAGTTTAAGTTTTTAAAATTTAAATAAAGAAAAGAAAAAAATGTTAAGACATGTCCCCTCATGTGACAGTGTCACATGAACTGGGACATGTCAATGAATTTTTATAAAATGTTTTATTCCATTTATAAACACTTCATGAAACCTCATCCCGCCCGTGGATGAGGTTCCATGAAAAATGCAAAGGCCGCCTGGGCTCTTTGCTTGCCCGCCAACCTTAAGGTTGGATGGGCGGCTCAGTTTATTAGTTTAATTAGTTTTTAAATGGCCTTAATAGGTTTTTGGCAGTTCGGCGGGTGCGCAGCTGATTTGGCTGTGCGCCCGCCGAACTGAAGATCTAAATGATGCTCAGTGACATCGGGACGCATGCCCAATGTCACCCCGCATCATCTTACGCCTCGACGAGTGGGGGTGGGGCCCCGCTTGCCGAGCCAAAAATTCTGGCCCTAGAGAATTTTGGCGCAGGATCTTCCGGTAGGTGAGCGGGGGTGGGGCCCGCTTGCCGACGCGTAAAATGACACAGGATGACACCGGGTGGAACCCCCAATGTCATACCACGTCATTTCCATTTTCAGGTCAGCGGGGACGCAGCTGAGTCAGCTGTGCACCCGCCATCTTGTCAACGGCCTATTGAGGCAATTGAAAAAGTAATTAAGGTCATTAATGGACCTGCCCGTCCAACCTTAAGGTTGGCGGGCAGGCTGGGAGCACTGGCAGGCTTCAGAAAAAGCATGAAACCTCATCCATGGGCAGGCTAAGGTTTCATGAGGGTCTTTAAATTTTAACCACATCTTGCAATAAAAGTGATGGACATGTCCCAACTCGTGTGACAGCGTCACATGAGGGGACATGGCAGGGAAATTTTTTCAACCTCTTTATTTAAAGTTTTCAATCGGAGATGATCTTCCTGAGGCAGCACTTTGCCTCAGGGAGATCCGTGCGCCCTTTCGTGTGCATACATGAAAGATCGCACTCCCGGCTGAGTGCCCGCACAGGGAGCGCATAGCGCTTCTGAGCAGACGTCACGCTGGGCGGGCATTAATTGGCCTGCCCACATAAAGTGGCAGCACAACCCAATCGGGGCGCCGATCGAAGGCGCACCTGCTTGCGCCCGTTCCTGCACTTCCCCCCCAATGGGGGAAAAATTTTTCCCTTGGAAAACCATAGTTAGCCCATTCACTATCTCTGCAGCTATCTCATTTAGAACCCTAGGATGCAAACCATCAGGTCCTGGAGATTTATTCAAATTTTTGTCCCTTGAATTTCTCCAGTACTTCTTCTCTTCTGATATTAATTACCCTAATTTCTCCACTCTTATTAGTCCTAGGTTATCCACTATTTCTGGCATGTAACTTGTGGCTTCTATTGAGGAGACAGACAAAAATATGTGTTCAATTGCTCTACCATTTCCTCATTCTACATCATAATTCCTCCTGACTCTACTTCTCAGGGATCAACACTTGCTTTAGCTACTCCCTTCCTTTTTGTATACTTGTAAATGGTCTTACAGTCTATTTTGCATTCCTGGCCAGTTTACTCTCATATTCTATTCTTTCCCTTTTTATCATCTTCAATCCTTGAATGATATGCTTGCAGCGTCATGTCAATTGTATATCATTGCCTACTGGGCCCAACCAGAAGTTTCCTCCCGTGTTAGCATTGGAGAAGGCTGCATTTATCCTGGTGTATTGTCACTCTATGAGAAGCAATGCCAAATTCAGCCATTCCCTACAGGTCATTCATTTGGACGTGGGCTCAGTTGGGCTGCTGGCTATGCAGGAGCAGGTCAAATAATCCAAATTAAGTCCTGAAAGGTCTGAACTAGCTATTGTTCAGGTCATCAATGGATGCAACCATTTCTGCCGCTCTGCATGTGAGAATTGGTATTAGAGCCTTTTCCTGACATGTTGAGGTTACATTGATCTCTTGAACAGGAACAATCACCTTCAGCGGAATGATACAGGGGACTGACGGCATGTGCCACCCACCCCACCCTCAGCCCGGAAACCACGTCGGCGCAGACCGGACATGCTCCACACCAACCAGCCCTGCAGGCACACAGTGTAATCCAATTGGCCAACAGCTCCATCAGTCCCAGCAGCACAAGGAAGTCATCAGTAGCTGCTGCCGGACTGCAGAAGGAAAAGAAGATCAAGGCCCATGTTCTGAGGTCTTGGGCTGGGTAGGTTAAGTAGAGGGGCAATGGTGGTGGGAGGGGGTGGGTTTAAGGGAGGCAGTGGGTAGGAAGGATTGGGGGTTTTGATTTCAGAGGGCAGCCACCCTGCGATTGGCCAAGGCAGCCCCGAAGAGCAAAACCCGGCTTCCTTCCACCCTTTAAACATTAAAGTTCAAAAAACAGGCTTCCCATCCTTGCCCTGCTGCCCACACCAAACATTTTATGGTATGGGCAATGTATTATCAGGGCCAATTGGCTTGATAACAAGCCTAATTAACACTTAATTATTCAATTAAACGTGGTGGGCGGGCTTTCAATTTTGGCTCTGCCCGCCCGCCCTATATGATGGCGGAGATCTCGGGGGTGGGCAGAAAGGTTGTGGGATGGGTGCCCACCCAATTTTACGTGTTTCCTCCCCTCTCCCACTGGAAACACTCACACCGGGGGCACACAAAATTCAGCCCCATGTCATGATTCTTCACGTCATGCCATTCTTCTGGCATTTAACTCCTCCAATCTGCACCACTGATCTGTGATCCTGAATCAAATCTTTCAAAGGTTTGTCCCTAAGATATTGGTCCTTTGACTGTTCAACTGAGGACAGCAATTTCTATCCCCTTCAAGGAAAGATGGCTGTTTGCACAATTGCCTACCCGCCCCTCCAGTTCACTGGTGATGTCAGATACATCCAGTTGCATCTCCTCTGTCACAATAATATTCTAAGTAGATATTTCTAGGCTGGCACGTGAATAAGCTACCATGATGGAATGCAAGTATCAAATGGAGGAAGTGTCCCTCCAGAGGTGTCATGTTGCTTGCCAGATGTTCAGCTCCTTATGGGAAATAAAGGAGATTCATTTCTAGGAATTTCTGATTTGTACATCAGATGTGATTGAGCAATAACAGGAAGCCATTCAAGCTATTGCCTGCAGACAGCCAAAATTCATAGTTGTGTAAGTGCATCATTCCATTAACAACCTGCACCTAACATCTGTCCTTCAACTTCTCCATCTCTCAAAGCTCAGGGGTTGCACGGCTTTATCTTCGTGCCTTTTGAGGGATTTGATGTGAGCCATTCCTCCATTCATGGCAGTCATTTGCCTCTGTTTGTGCACATGCTTCTCCTTTGCAAAGAACATCAAAGGTTATTCTACACACTAACCAACAATATATTTTTCACTCAGGTGTCCATAGACATTCCCTTCTGAATATCTGATCAGGTGAAGAAAGAAGAGCTTATTCAAACATTGCAGGAAATGCGATATAGGGCAAAGAAATGGTAGAGGAGGGATTGGGTTTCTTGTGCTTATTAAAGGTGTTATTAATTCCGTCTTTTACACCACGTGGTTCTGTATAGTATGAAGATGACTCATGACTGCTGCAGTATCTCAACATCTATATGGATGGTCTTGTCTTCATCTATTTAGGTCACCTTATGATATAAACACAGACATAGACATGGGCCGGGATTTTCTGGCGCTGTCTTGGTGGGACCCGCTGTGGGAGACTTGGTGGCCCAGCCAAAAGTCCATTGACTTTCAGCGAGGCTGGACGAACCTGGTGGAGGGCAGGGCTGGAAATTCCACCCCCCACCCCTGACATCCCACATAAAGTTGACAGCACAGATACAGGCCATTCAGCCCAACTGCTCTGTGCTCTACATGGGCCACTTTGGTTCATCTCACGTTATCAACCATATCCTTCTGATCCTTTCTTCCCTGGAATGCAACTATTTTCATTCACAAGATGCCAAAGCATATAGAAACTCTGATCAGTGGAACATTTCAAACAATATAGGTCTTTAGTAGAAATCACTGATCAAAAATAATTTCATTTAAACAAATTTAACTTAGCAGCAATAGAAACAATATTATACAGTATTCATTATCCACTGTGGCTGTGGCACAAAAAGTAATGGTTCCTATATAGTGAATTAAATGGTTTCCAAATGTCTGGAGTCCTACTCCACTCCATCTGGGTGATTCTTAATCTGCTTTCCACAAAGCATCAAATCGAGGCAGTGCACCAGATTCTCATTGGAGTTACACCAGGACACTGGCTGAGGCACCAGTGCTTCTGGGGGCCTTTTGCACCCTCATCACTTAGTGGTAAACTGGTAGGTTGGGGACCAAATGTCTCAATAGAATGCACCCAATTGTAATTTCTATTGATTTCAATTAAACAGAAATTATAAAATTTTCAGCATCATCCATGGATTGGCAGAGTTCCCTCCCTCTAGACTTCCAGATATTCCTCTCCTGGGACATGGCTCCCAGTGTGCCACAGAGCCTTTGTATCCTGGCTCTTATGTCTAAGAGCAATATCTCTGCTGCTGCTTCTGGAAACTTTGAGAAAGTTGGTGAGAATTTCAATTCTCCACATTGCTCCCACTCTGACATTTTTGTTGCAAGCTTGAGGAACAGCACCTCACCTTTTAACCTGGCAATCTACAACCTTCCGGACTCAACATGGAGTTCAACAATTTCAGGTCATAACATCTGCCTCCATTTTGTTTGTGTGATTTTTTTTTGCTGGTTCATTTTTTCCTGTTTTTGTTTGTTCCTTTACTTTGCAATCCAGAAATTCACACTTCGACTAGACACATCTTTGTTTCTTTACCCATTACCAATCCCCTTGGATTTTGTGCCATAAAAACTTATGTCATTCAAACTCTCCTGATCTCCATCCTATCACAGATCTTCCCTTTTGTTCTTTCCACCCACTCCCACTTTCCACTTGCTCAAAACTTATTACATTTCTGTACTTCCTCAGTTCTACTGAAAGGTCACAGACCTGAAACGTTGGCCATGATTTTACCTGCCCCCGGGAGGTGGGGTTGGAGGGGAGGGGGATGGTAAGCTCGCAGGGAGTCAGGTGGGATAGGCTTTCCGACGCAGCACTACCATCGCGGGATTTTCCCAACAGTGGGACCGGATGCGCAGAGGCTGCTCACCCCAAGGAAGCAGGCAGCTAATTTACATAATTAATGGCCTAGTTAGGAGCCATTTTATGTTGCTGTTGGCATTTTGCTGAGAGCACCATGAACCTCGCACCACATGGGGATGCTGCCAGCTGAAAAGAGGTAGTGGCAGCTCGGAGGTGGTTGGGGTTGGGGGGGTTGGTTGATTTAATGAAACAAAGCAGGGGCTATGGGCAGGGAAGGCAGCACCCGCAGCCCCACTGACCCATCCTCTTGGACCCTCAATCTTTTTAAGTGCATGCCTAGCTGCTGAGATCTCCTGCGTATGTTTTTCCAGCCAATTCGGAGGCTGCCTGTGATAAAATTGCTGAGCATGCCCTACTGCTAGAAAGGGCCAGCTCAGGACCCATTTTTTAACCCAATGTGGGGATCCTGACCGTCTTTAAAGTTCAGGCTGTTCACTCTGTTTCTCTCTCCACAAATGAAACCTGACCAGCTAAGTATTTCCAGCATTTTCTGTCTTTATTTGAGAAAGTTGGATGTTGGCAGAAGTACATATGTGGGCAGAAGTACCCCCTTGCCAGTTTACCCACAACATCGGGAAAACCTAGGACTGGGCATTCAGATTGGAACGTGTTCTGATAAACACCATGAAGGCCTCTACTTTTATGAAACAAAAACCAAATTCAACCAAAGAGTTTGAAACTGGAAAAAAGACGTAAGAAGTGTATTTTCATATGGAGACAGGGGGAAAAAAAAAGTAACACAGTGAAGATTGAAATTACAATATCCAGACCAGACCTGCTGCAACTGGAATTTATTAGGAAATTAAAATAATAACTAGGATGGATTTGTCCCAGTTTACCTCATAAAGGAAAAAGCGAGTAACTGTAAAATCAATTGCTCATCAATAAATATGGGGAAGAATTCATTTAAATTTGAAAGCCATTAGATAAAATGTTTGTTTTACTTCACACCCACTTACAAACTACTGAAATCGACTTTTGACCAAAAGTCACTTTCATCTTTCAGACAGCATTGGTACATTAATCATTCTATGACATTTTCAGCATGTTTTAAATGTCAAGAGTTATTGGAGAACGTGTCTGCACTGCCACAACAGCTGGTGGTGTGTTCGTGCTTCAAGAAGGAGAACACAGTCAGCTGTAACTAAATGCTTTCATGGCAGTTTGCTGGACCTAGACACTACGTTCCTATATACACAAGATCTTATTTTGATCTATTTTACAACACATAGGGCAGAACTTTTCATCCTGCAGACGCGCGCCCGACCTGATCGGGAGTGAAATAGTGCGCAATGAGGTCAGGCTAGTGCCTCGATATCATCGTACACTCATGCAATATTTCACTCAGCGGGCGCACAGGGGCGCTGCAGCGGCGCCCACCATTAATTAAACAGCCAGTTAAGGCCCTTAACAGTCTAATTGACTGTGATTTTCCTTTGCCCGTGCGATTTTCTGCTCTTCGCACAGGCAAAACGGGCAGGCACCCAGCCGACATTTTCACAAACCTCATCCAAGGGAGAGATAAAAAGGGTCAGCAGCATTGCCAGTGTGAGTAGTGAGGAGTTTGGTAGATAGCTTGCTGCTGGTTTCTTATTGATACTTGGCAGCTTCATCTCTGTTTGGGCCTTCATTCGTAGCATCTCCAGGCTTCACTTCAGGACTTATTGCTGTCTGCCAGGCCCTCAGAGGATTCAGACCGTGTGGACCCTTCCAGGTATCAAACAGCCTTCTTTTACCCTGATAATGGGGATTGTGGTCTCAGCTGGTGACACCTCCTCTGAGGAGGAAGAGAGGGGCAGAAGGGAGAGGGGGCCAGGTGTCCCCATGCAGCTTTCAGGGGAGGGACTGGTTGGAGGAGCGGCGCAGGTACAAGGGGTACAGGGCCAAGGCAGAAGGGGCCACAGCAGATGCCACTAATCTGCTGCCAAGGTTTACAGGCGGCGATACAGCTACCTCAATATGCTCAAGGTACAATGCCGAAGGAGGCTTCATCTCTCCAGGGAGACTGTGGCTTCCATTTGTCAGATGATTGGGCCTGAGATCAGCTCCACCTGTGTGGGTGGACACCCCATGACGGTGGCTCTGAAGGTCACAACGGCCTTCAAGCTCTATGCCTCCGGCTCTTTCCAGGGGTTGGTGGGGGATCTGTGTGGAGTCTTCCAATCAGCTGTCCACAGTTGCGTCAAGCTGGTGACAGAAGCTCTGTTCAGGCAGGTACTGACCTTTATTTTTTAACTTACAGAGGAATGGAGGAGGCCAGACAGGCTGAGTGAGTCAGAGGCTTTGCAGCAATTGCTGGGTTCCCCCGCTTCCAGGATACAATCGACTGCACATGTGGCCATCAAGGCACCAGCGGGTCAGCCGGGTGCTTTCGTCAACAGGAAGGGATTCCCCTCCATGAATGTGCAGATTGTGTGTGACCATAGGATACAAGGTTCTGCAAGTCTGTGCAAAATACCCTGGCAGCTCCCATGATGCATACATCCTGAGACACTCCCAGGCGCTGCAGTTCTTCAGTGCTCCAGCCCGGCTGGATGGATGGCTGCTGGGTGACAAGGGCTATCTGTTGAAGAGGTGGCTCATGACGTCTCTCTGCCACCCAAGAACAGAGGCAGCAGAGAAATGTTTAAATACGAGTCATGCCTCCACAAGGGCGGTGGTAGAGAGGACCATTGTTCTTCTCAAGATGCGTTTCTGATGCCTGGACCTTTCAGGGATAGCACTACAATACCCCCCAAGAGCGGATGTCACTGCTCGTGGTTGCATGCTGCGCTCCCCACAATCTGGCACTGGCAAGGGGGGACCCACTGGAGGAAGAGGATCTTGATGCAGCGCCACAGGCTACAGATGATGAGTCCAGTAATGAGTCTGAAGAGGAGCACGATGAGGAGAATGCTGAGGGCGTGGAGCCAGACCTCAGTAACCTCCAGGGAGGCAGGGACACTTGGGATGCCTTGATCCAACGCTCCTTCAGCTAGGCCACCAAAGATCAGCTTTAAACCCATGCCAGGGCTGCCGCCTCCATTCTGGATGTCTGAAAGGACCCTTTCACTTGAACACAAAGAACACTCAGTGCAATAAATTACAGAGACACCTACGTCCAGAATTACATTCTGGCATTCCCCGCACCAATGAAATAAAAAGGTGAAGCATTCTCAGGCCATGATGACAAAAACACATTTTATGTCATTCTGACAGTTCAATAATCTTAACAGAAACGTTTCTGGTATTCAACATCAGACCAGTATCCATAAAGTAAACAAAAATGAGCACAAAATCACCTGTGACCTGTCCCTCTTGTGCTCATGGTGCCTTTAGAACTTACGTTTGCAAGTGCTACATATTGGTGTTTCCACTCGCTGGCACTGGCATTGGAGACAGCCTGATGACTCTACTGTCTTGTTGGCCTTGATGACCTTGGCAATCGTCCTCTGGCTAGTGGAGCCTGTGTTAGCCCCGCCTAGGAGGGAGCGGCCAATGCCACGGCTGGCATCTTCCCAGTGGCTGCAGCCTCATCAGGTGCCACGGTCACTGGCGGAGGGGTGGAGGAGCTGCTGCCATCATCCAGAGCGCCCTGAGAGGAGCCCGCAGAGACGACAGGCAGCTCATGCACCAACATGAGGTCGTTCTGGGCCTCCCTGCACACGATTGATGGAAGGGTATCTAGATGCCATACTGAGTGCCTCATCCATCTCCCACACTGGCACTGACTACCTGTGTGAGAGCTTGCAGGTCTGAGAACAGCCCCAGGAACCCCTAATTCTGACCCTGGAGCTACCTGCCCATGAGACTCGCCACTCTCTCAATGGAGGAGTCATTGCGCTCAGCCATGAGGGTCAACCCAGTGCTCATGCTCTGCATGGACTCCTCCATCACCGTGACCATGGCATGCAGACCCTCATGGATCTCTGCCAGATCCTCCCGCACATCTCATTTGATATCCAGAATCTGCCACCTAATGGATGACTCCAGAGGCTTATCATCTGCCTTCGACTCAGCAACGTCCTGGTCCTAAGCAGTCCTCCGACTGCTGGTGTCCTGGGCAAACTGGTTCCGACACCGCCTTGAGCAATTGTGAAGTGCCCTCATCGATGTGCACCGAGATACTAGCTGCTGCTCTCATGCCCACCAAGGTGCTGGTATTTGCGCTGGTGCCTGCTTCAGAGAGCGGGTGTGATGCAGGTGCAAATCACACCCGGTGGTTCTCTGGTGTCAGGGGTGGCCCTTCGGGGTCTGGAGATCAAACGCCTGCTGGCGAACCTAAAAGGGAGAGGAGTGCCAAGTCATTCATTTAAATCAGCACACTGTCACTGTGCATACCAGTCACCCTGGCGAGGCAATGGGGATCAGCATCATTGTGCCCTTGATGTCCCCAATGATCAATGGGGACTGCAGGTTCGAGGCTCACATCAATGAAAATACTACACTAGAATGGTTGCACAAGGTGAAATTCTCACCTCTGTGCACTGCACCCTTACCTTCGTCTGGCATCCACACCTCTCTACGCCCGGCTGCATGTCGGCATGCCGGCTCTCAAGCTCCAGGGTATCTTGCTCATACCTCGCAAGTATTAGGAGGCTAGCAGGGCCTCCACTGGTCCATGACCTTTCTATGTTATTGTGGGCCGTCTTCTCCTGGAACAACAGAGGAGCATTGATTAGTCCACTCTCTACCTGCAGCGCCATTGCAGCCTAGCCAACCCCAGCTGAGGAACACCTGGCAGGTCACATCCAAGTTGTGGCCCTCAAGGCGGAAGGCACTCAGTCAAAGCAGCCAGGCCTCACCCCCTAGGCCACGGTGGGACAGCCAGACCTTAACACTTTTGCACACTGATACATGCCAACATGGTACTGACCCTTCCTGAGTGCAGCAGGTCATTGAATTGCTTCCGGCACTACACCCAGGGGAGCCGCACCACATCATGGCTGCTGACCAGCACTGCCACCTCCTCCCATGCCCTCTTGGTGAGGTGCGGTGGCCTCCTCCTCCTATCCCTTGGGGCAAGAGTATCCCCCCGGCAGCCATCTCCTCCAGGAGGATGGCAAGGCACACATCAGAGAAGCGGGTGGCCGAGTGCCCATCCGACCTGCCCTCCTGCCTGCCGTGTCCAGCACTCGGGTCCATAGTGCTGGCTCAGGGAACTTCCTCCATGAAAGCCATCCAGGGGCTGCCTGGGCCACTTTTAAACCGATCGCCTGGTTACCATTGGACCCGGCGGCTGACAGGCCCCCGCCCCCGCTCGCCGCTTGCCAACCAGTGAAGAGCCTGGGTCCACGCTGGGTGGGTCTTAATTGGCCTGCCAGCGTGAAATCGCTGCCAGTGCCCGAATGCGGGCTTCACGGCCGCTCCCGGGCCCACGCGAAGCGCCCGCCTGGCAAAGGGAAAATCCTGTCCATAAGTGCACTAAGCTAGAGCCTTCTGATAAAAAGTTTTGATTTGAATTAATTTCATTCCTCAAAAAAAATCCTGAAACCACTGTGTAAAGAAAAAGCCCCATCAACTTAAGGTCTTAATAACCTATGCTTCCCAAGTCATGTTATCACTGAACTTTGACAGATGCCTTATTAAGTTGTCTTCTATATCAATATGCTGTGATTTTGTTTATCATGAAGGATGGGTATCAGAATGTTATAAATCGATTTAGTATTTAGATTGGAAAGAGAACAAATCCAAACATTTTATTGATAATGTTCCAAAGGCTGATAAATTTAGCCACATATTTCTCATCTCTATTGTTTTTACATTCACATTTATAAGAAATACATGTTATTCAAGAAACAAGAGCTTACAAGACCAAAGGCTGAGAAGAGACTTGATAGAGGCATTTAAGATCCTGAGGGGCACGGACAGAAATAGTGAGAAATTGTTCCCACTCAAAGAAGCATCAAGAACTAGAGGGCACATATTCAAAATAATTGGCAAAAGGAGTAAAAATGAGGTAAGGAAATTTTTTTTCATCCAGCGGGAGTCTGGAATGAACTTCCTGAGAGGGTGGTGGAGGTTGATTGAAGTATTTAAAAGGGAATTGGATTGCTATCTGAAAAGAAAGAATGTGCAAGGTTACAGGGATAAGGCAGGAGAGTGGAATTAGATAGAATGCTCTTTCAGAGAGCCAGTGCAGGTTCGACGGGCTGAATGGCCTCCTTCTGCACTGTAAAGGTTCTGTGACTCCATGATTCAGGCAAGTTTTAACCGGTGTCCTTTCCTGTAAGCACGAAGATGTCCTATCTAGCCAGTGCTAGTTACAGTAACATATCAAGTAACACTTGCAAAAGGATACACTATCTTTCCTCATGCACAAATATTCTGTTTCTCTGCACAACACATTTCAGATGCCTCATGGGCAGAATTTTGCCCTTGTTGGCCAGGCACGGTGGGGCGGGCCTGGGAGTGGTCACGAAGCCGCCCGCGATCAGGCCCTGACATGGATTTCACACTGGCTGGCCAATTAACGGCCGGCCAGAATGACTCGTGCGCTGCAGCGTTCAGCGCTGCTGGGGTGGGGGCGGCAGGAGCATGAGCGCAGATTTTCGCACATGCGCAGGGGTGTGTGCAGTAAAAGCTCCCTGAGGTACAGTGTTGACTCAAGGAGCTGAAGGATTTAAAAATAAAAAATAAAGAATTTTAAAATGTTAATAACATGTCCCCTCATGGCCAGGCAGCATCTGTGGTAAGAGAAAGAGCGTTAACGTTTCAGGTTGATGACCTTTCATCAGGACATGGAAAATAGCCAAAAAAGACTCAGAAGTTAACTAGCAGAGCACAAACTAAGAATTAAGCTGTAAACTCTTTCGATAGCACAGGGTCCTTGTGGTCTGTTAGTTCCATGAGTTGTGTAGTATTCAATGTTTGTTTGAACCTTGTTTGATTATGCTAGTCTGTTTACTTAAACCTGTGGGTTGAGCTTGAAAGTTAAGAAAACCTGAGAAAATCCTAGAAGGGCTCCAATCAAAAATCAGCTGTAGGAAATCCTGTAAGTTCTGAGATGTTTCAAAGTTCTGTTTAAAAAACTCGATTTAGAACTAGAGTCATTTCTGCATTGCTCTGGGATAAATAAGATATACAGCAACCTGGTGAATACGTAACAAGTTTCTGGGTGAGTTTATCATGTGGTGAGTCAGCACTGTTGCAAGCCAATTAGAAAACACAGTTATTTGACTGCATAGGATATTATTTTAATATTGAGCTTGTTGAATCAGTCTGGCATGCATCCTGGATTTTTATGGTGCAGCGCAATCAAATTCGCTTCTGGCAAAGGATGGCCGTGCCACCAGCCATATTGAAACCTGAGTCAGCAAAACTCCAGTGGACATGGGTCGGAAATTGCTCCTTTACACTTTGCTAGCTCCCATTACTTCTCAACAACATCAGGCACTTCTAATCAGAAATAAAAAGGTGCATTGGAGTCATCCATCCTAATACAGATGACCAAATTGAAATTCTATGCAAATGATAGTAACGTGTTATCTGGGATTTTTACAGTTGGGGTGCATTGGCTATTTGCCCAAGAAAGGATTTTGTTTGACGCTACAATACATTCTGATATGACTGAGGTTTACAATTTTAACAGTCAAAGGACAGCCATTGGAACAATTACCAATAGTGATCTGGTACAAAAAAGAATTTGTTGCCTAATTTCCAATGCTTCCAGTGGTCAGTTACATTGGAGAACAGATTGAAGTGAATTCTTAAAGAAACACCACAAGGTGGTTTGCTTAGGCTTCTACAATGGGGACAGACCATGTATTGCTTGTTTAAGTGGCAGCTTTACTTACTAATCCCTGGACATGATAGGAGTCAGAGTTCTAACTCGAAGCAAAAGAAGGGTGAAACATCTGCTTGGGGACCATTTCAACAAAAGCTGCTAACTAAAAGAGCGAGAAGATTTGCTTCTGCTAAGAAAGCAAGCCAGACCTAAGCTTGGACAGCTGGTCAGGTTTCAGAGCCGATAAAAACGCATCCAAGATAAGTAATATTTTAGGCCAATAATGGGTCAGTGTACCTATATCGTTTATGAGGATTTACTGAAATTAAGTTGTTTAAGATTACTTTATCTGTTGCTGTTACATTCATTTACTGACCCAAATAAATCAGCTTAACAATTTATAGTTGTCCTTGTGCCGTAAAGTCTGCCTGTCAGAAGATTTGAGATGTGCCTTGAAGACACATGCGAAAATCCCAATGTCCAATTCATGCAACAAGCAGGCTCCACTGTCACACTCACTGAATTATGCCATTATGCATCTTGATATTGGGTAAAGAGAGGAAATTCCTGGTCATGAGGGGTACAGGTCTGTGGGTGAAATCAATAATGGTAACAACTTGAAATTTGAAACATACATGTTTATCATCATTTGCACCATGGAAAAGTTGAGCACCAGGGATACCTGTTTGTCACTGGCATCCAACATTATAAGTGATGAAGGAAGGGATTTTAAATTTACATGATCAAGAGATTTAACAAAGTAATTCACTGAGTCATATTTAATTCCATAGTGTTGTTCAGTGAGGCAAAGGTTCATTTCAAATTTCCAAAATGGAAATGATTGAATGGTCCAGTTGATTACCTGCACGCATACCTAGAGAACTAGCAACAGCAATCAACAGATTCAAAAAATCTGACGTGGCCTCCAGAAAACTGACAATTCAAAAATAATCCTGATTATTACCCTGCTTTGTGTGAAAGCAAGAGCTACAAGGGCTTGGCTCATTTACTTGTCAGCCACACCCAACATTCATTCATTGATATGAAAGACATCAAAAACATGAATACAAAAACTTAAAGGAGGGAATCCAAATGATTGAAACCATTATTCGATCTGAAGTACATACTGTCCTTATGAAAATTAGAATTTTTTAAAATTAAAAATTATTCATCATTGTTAGTTGTGTACACATTTATGTTTCACAATGATCGAATTTTAAACCTAAAAATGAAAAACAAAGTTATATTTGGATTTTCAATGAAACACTCAAACATAAGTGAATTGAAATATTGAAATCAATTGAACATACTCGGTACCTGAGTGGAGCAATTACAAGCTCAGCAAATAGTTATCAATGCAGAAATTATTAACATAAAACCATATTCCTTGTAGGGTAAAGGAACATTACTTTGATTCTGATGAGACTATGCTTGACCTAGAAGACTTGATTGGGGGTGATTAGCTTTACTGAAAGGGCCTGGGATGTTCAGGATTTTTCTTGGAAAAAATGAGCATCATTAGGCAGTGTTATGGAATCATTCACAGGATATCTTCTGTGCGACCACTAATAAAAATTCATTCATTACAATAGCACAGGATTAAAAAAGCAAAATATTGACCAATTTCAAAATATTTTAAGAAACCATTAAAGGCTTCAAATGAATAACATTGACGGAGGCTAAGTGTGCTGCATGTTTTCTTAACTTCTATATCAAAAGTTATTTTTCTATTAGTTTCATACAGAGAAGAAAGGATTTTTCTGCTTCATGCACTTCACTGAAATAGGTGCCCCGCCAGGATCAAGTAACATTTTATGTTAAATTGAAATATAACACTATGCTGAAAAAATGTGAGCATTAGCTTTTGTTTCAAGCCGTTAAGTAACAGATACTTATGTTTGCAGTATATGAATCTATGGAAAAGCTTCAATCACCTACCTGTACTGGATGAAATTAGACAACCTCGGCAATATTACAATTACCTACATTATATAAAATTGTAGTTTATTAAAAAAAAAGGAGTTGAAAGATTGAGATACTGAATTCCAAACAAAACCATAATTATTCTACAAGAATTAATTTGGTTTCTGAAAGAAATTAGGGTTTCAGGGGAACCTTACACATCTAATTTGGAGGTGTGTTGCAGTGTAAAAATCAAAACAAATTCTGTGTTGTGTGGAGACCACTTTTATTTTGTCACCATGTTAGTGCATACATTATTTTCTAGCTGTTTGCTGCATCACTCCTCCATTGCAACTATGTACAGCAGTGCATTGCAACTATATACATTGAAATTACTCATCTTAATGTTTTAAAAATGTTGCATGTTCTTAATTATCCTTCTTTATGCAAATGTATGCTATGAAGCTGAGGAATGGCATTGTTAGGAAAACACACCACATTTCTGCTGTTGGCACTCTCTGCCAGGATGAGACCGACTGGTCGCTTAGAAAATATCCCGTGAATGATTCCATAATGCTGCCTCATGATGCTCCTTTTCTCCGAGTAAAATCCAGAACATCCCAAGCCCTTTCAGCAAAGCTAATCATCCCCGATCAAGTCTTCTAGGTCAAGCATAGTCTCATCAGAATCAAAGTAATGTTCCTCTACTCTATCCCAACAATATGCCTCAGTGGCCTCAAGAGAGCAGCAAACATCTTTATGGGCTCAGTGAGTGAGGTTGCCAATATAAACCTAAAAAATACTGCTAGTGTCAAGGTTTCTGGCAAACAATTTGGGGAATCCATTGTTTTGTGAAACTCACACCCAGGTTTCGTGTCCTGGAATTGCACTGTTGAACTTGCAGTGTTTGATAGTGTAGCCAAGAAAATTCTGCCGACATGAAGCTGAGCTCGGCATATAGCTGAGACAAATTCCAGCATGTCTGAATTCAAAAGGGAACTTTTTCAATTTCACAGTTTGTGCAGACATAAAGTTCACTGCAGTGGAAATGACTCTCAGCATTCCCTTGAACCTTGACACAGTAGTGTAGGATGAGCAGGAGCAGAGAATGGTTGTAAGAGATGTCAGATGGAACCAATGTTATAACAACTAAGCTCCCTTGAATAATATAGTAACATTTTTAGGCAAGAGGAAATCTCCAGTTCATCCAGGTAACCGAACCATGGTATTTCCTTGGTGCATTTTCGATAATCCTGAATCTCATAACTGTTGTGTGACACATCCTAAAACAATAGACTGGAATCGTCCCAGATTTGCACAAAGTGTAGCAGCAGTTGGGAGAAAGGGCATTTACCCGCTGGCCGCAATGGCGGCTCTTCATGCTGCATCATCCCATTCCTGGCATGCCTTGCCTAATTAATAATGCATTCACAGGAAACACACCAGATCACTGGTGGGATGACTCGAATTTGCCCACCATGTCGTGACCTCAGCGCTTTCTCACTCCGGGTGCCATATTTAAAGTGCACCAGAGCGCAGCCTACTTCATGTCTTCAGACCAGGACTGCTCCAGGCAACAGATGGCTGCAAAAGCAAAGAAGATGGCAGCCCTGAAATTTAGTGACACCTCTCTGGGGCGCCTCCTGGATGCAGTGGAAGGCTGCCATGATGTTGTCTATCCCCGCTCTGGCCACAGGAGGTCCAGCAGGGTCACCAATCTGGCCTGGGAGGCATTGGCAGTGGCTGTCAACACCACAGAGCACAGAGTAGGTCAGCCACCCAGTGTATGAAGAGGATGAATGCTGTCATTCGTTCCGCCAGGGTAAGTCAACCACTCTCAACTCACACGCTCACAAATCCATCACACATCAACATGGATCTCACACCTCAAGGGACAACACCACTAACTCACACACACACCCTTACATCTCAATCAGACTCATATCCTCTGGAGCTCGCATCCTCATCCCGTCCACGTCTCTGCTCGCCACACAAACATTCCACACAGTGCCATGCATCCTGCTCACACTTTCTCTATCTGTTTTCATGCAGGAGAAGCTGGCTCACCTGCATCAGCAGGGCGAGGTCCCAGACAAGGGGTGGAGTAGCCCACATTAGGCCCCTCACTTATTTTGAGGGGCGTGCCATCACCCTAATTGGTGAGGACGTGGGCTGTGCCTGCGGCAATGGTGAGGTTTGCAGTGAACACCCACATGAGGATCCTACACCACATCATCCCTCCCTCAACTAAACTGTGAGTGCTCTCTCCTGCTTTTGACTCTGATGCCATGCACTAATTATATCTACTTTGGTTCACAGGGAGCTCTGCCAAGTGACTAACACCCTCAGCCAGCTCGTCCCTCAGCTCCATCCATGTCCTCAACTCCAGCGAAGAGGACTCCTCATCCATTGAAGAGCTGGAAATAAGCAGCCTGGAAGACTCGCCACACCCTCTGCCAGCGCAGAGACACACACCTTGATGGGACCTAGATCTAGAGCAGGCTCGGGTTCACAATCTGGTGGTCAGGGCATGGACAAGTGTCCGCAGCAGGAGAACGCAGGTTTAGCTGAGCCCCCCGGCACTCGGAGGACTGCTGGGGAAGAGCCATCTGTGAGGTCCGATTCGGATCACAAGCCTCTGGATTTGGCCTTCGAACTCATCCTGGAGAGTCAGCAGAAGGTTGAGGAACTTCACACAGAGCTGTTGGAAGCCCTCAACAGAGTTGCACGCGAGTCGGAGGAGTGTGTCTGCCTGTCCTATGATGAAGTGGTATCCACATGTGTGTGTATGGAGGTCTCCTTGGGAAGGATGGTGAACACCATGCAGACCCTGCTCCTGCAGAACTCAGAGATATGCGCAAAGCTGCACTCTATCGCGGTAGCCATGGATGAGTTGCTGCAATGGCAATGCAAAGGGAAAATGGGGCACCTCGACATCTTTCCAGGTGCTCCTTTCCCTCAAGGAGTCTGGCTGGGACCCTCAGGCACCCGCAGGGAGGAGCAGCTGGACACCTCGGGCCAGTGATGAAGCTGAAGGTGTTTGGATCTAGGCCAATATTCTGAGGAACTCCTGCATTGTGTCCAACAACATCAACCATTTTTCTTTGTGCTACGTATGACTCCAACCAGTGAAGATTTTTCCCCCTGATTCTTATTGGCTTCAATCTTGCTTGGGCTCCTTGATGTCACTCAGTCAAATGTTGCCTTGATGTCAAGGGCAGTCATTCTCATCTCACCTCTTGAGCTCAGCTCTTTTGTCCATGTTTGAACCAAGACTTTTGTTAAGGCCTGGAGCTGAGGTACCTTGGCAGAGCCCAAACTAAGCATTGATGAGCAGATTATTGCTGAATAAGTGCCAATTGATAGCACTGTCAACAACACCTTCCACCATTTTGCTGATGATTGAGAGTAGACTGATGGGGTGGTAATTGGCCAGATTGGATTTGTGCTAGTTTTTGTGGACAGAATGTGCCTGGGCAATTTTCCACATTGTTGGTAGATACCAGTGTTGTAGCTGTACCATTAATGGGAAACCTGGAAGCATGGGTTGCCTGCATGTTGCAGATATTTACAGCAGTATGCCTTTTAAACATTTTCTGCAGGTTTCCTGCCTGACAGCCAGGCTGATTAATGGAGTAACTGCTTGTAGGGCAGGCGAGTCTGCAAGAGTGGAGCTGAGGAGGAAGCATGGAGTTAGCGAGAGATTGGGGAAGAAATGCTGGGGGATGGGAGAGGGCGGTGGAGGGGCAGATGGTGGATGGAAGTATGAGACAATGGCCAGGAATGGGGGCTAGCGGGAAAGATGCTGGTTGGAGCTGTAGGTGCTGCTTGAGGGTGAGATATTCTGGGTTTAGGGGTTAGAGCGCGGAGATGGAAACAGATGATGGAGAGTTGTCAGCTGTGGAGTTTAGAGCAGGTAAGGTTGATAGATCGACAGAGAAAGCAATTCTGTTCCTCCTGGACAACAAGCAGTGCTGTAAAAATACTCGCCTAATGGATTCTGGCCTTCTCACCTCCTTTTAAATACCAAGCTTTCTGACGCCTAAAAATTTGGTCAAATTGGTTACAAATTAAAAGCTTATTAAAATGGAGGCACACAGCCTCTTCAAAAATTGTTACTGAATGATCCACCTCCAGAGAGTGAATTGATTGTCCACCCTGACCCACCTCCATTAAACCTGTGTAGAGTCAGGTTCAAGATTTTTAAAATGTTTACTTCTCACCTGACCTAAAGACACACTAACACCACCCTCAAAGAAGCTCATGCAATGATTAGGACCATTGTTGAACATAACATCAGTATCAATTGGAGCAGAGTCTGTATAAATCAAAAGAATCTTACACCACAGCACTTTACCCAGTGTCTCCAAGGTCATTGCTGTCAGCTGTGTGTTTCTTCATTGTGATCAAAAATGAGGCCTGACTGTGGAGAAGGAGCAATGCACTTTAAATTCAAGATCAGAACAGAAGACAAATACTGATAATATGCTCTTAATACACCAGTACAACTAAGAAGGCTGGCACTTTAAAAAAACCTTTCTGACCACATGTATATAGAAAGGTGGCTTGAAACAGAAGGAAATGATTCTAAAAATCAAATTCCCTACCATTTCTTCTGTGGCCTCCGGCAGTCCCATTAAGTACTATGGGTTTGGCTACTGTAGAACTGAAAAAAACGGTCTTAGCTTGCAAAATGCATGTTCCATCTAGTTTTTCATAAATTTCGCAGGACAATCTTGGAACAGGTACAGTGTCCTTCTTCGCATATTTAAATGGTTTAATCCTGATTAATCATTGGAAAAATTGTGTGCCTATGAACCCAAATTTGTGTCTCTAGTAGGTGAAGCTCTTTTCTGGAAACAAAAAGCCATAAAATTGCCCAATTACTGTCAGTGTCAAGCACTCCCAGGATAGGTGAAAGATTTAGCACAAGCATAGCTAAATGCAGAATAAAGCACCAAGTACATCAACAATATACTTCAAACTTTAGAACTCACAGCCCTCCTCGCATCCCCTCTCCCTTCAATGCACCAGTGTGATGACGGCTTGTACCAGCCAACCTTTGACATATCTGAGTGAGATTGGCAATTTGTGTCCATTTTAGGATAATTTTGTGCAATGGGCCCATTCCTATTTGGAACTGGATTCAGTCCATTCCAAACTTTTACAAATAGAATTCTTACATGAACAGACAAAGGATATGTTCATCTCATCAGCCTGGGTTGAATTTTAAATCAGATCCCAGAGGTGAAAGGGCAGTGTCTAAAATACTGCACTACTCGATACTCAACTTTATGACATCCTCATGTGGAATAAATAATGTTTTTTAACAGCAAACCAATCTGTTCCCAGTGACCACTTGTATGACAGAAATGTAATAATCCTAAAACAATATAATTAATCTTTAAAAGTGCCAAGTAAAAGAGGAAATAATGCAGAAATTAAGAAATTGCTATCTGTAACTAAACCTTGAATAATTTCTTTGGCTAAATATGATACTGAGATCAGAAATTGAATCATTTGTAAAACACTCAGGAGTCATGAAATTAATACAAAAGTGATAAATTGAAGCCATTAGCTTTTGGTATCAGCCATGGCTCAATGGTAGCTTTCTTATCTCTGGGTCAGAAGCTTGCTGGTTTAAGCTTCTACACCAGAGACTTGAGCACATAATCTAGGCTGTTACTCCACTACGGTGCTGAGGGAGTTTTGCACTATTGGATAAAGCATTAAACAGGCCATGGCTGTCCCCTCATGTGAGCATACAAGGTCCCATGGCACCATTTGAAGAGGAATTGGGGAGTTATTCTGGTGTCCTGCCTAATATTTATCCCTAAATGACAACACTAAAACAGATCATCTGGTTAGTTATCTCATTGTTGTTAGTTGGAACTTGCTGTGAACAAATTGGTTGGCATGTTTCCTGCATTACAACAGTGTCTGAAATCCAAAATAAATGTATTTCGCTGTGAAGCACTTTGGGGCATCCAGAAATTGTGAAAGATGCTATATAAACATAAGTTCCTTTATTTCTTCTAAGTACTTGCAGCTGAAATATTAGCTGTCAGATTTGCAAAAGTCAGTTTTTATGAAAAAGAAGGTTATCAGCCTAATCATTTAGGATAGCTCATCATGAAACAGTTATGGCAGTCCAGGATAATTCGAGTTTTTATGTGAATTTTATGGGAAAGTATAATTTTCTAAGCAAAACCAGCATTATGAATGCAATCAAATTTCTTGTTAAACCAAAAATGTACTGTAGGTGTCTTTAAGGTTGAATGCCATTACAGATGTTAACAGCAAGCAAATGTCTCAGTTACAACTGTGCTAAAGCTTCAAAACTATTAGGACAGTGTGTGTTGTGCTCATGCATGGGAAAAGGGCAACATTTAATGAAAAGATAGCAAAACTAGTCTATCAGATCAAATATGAGCATGCTGAAAAAACACCAGGCAAGTTTTTCAAAGTGCAGAATAATTAGATGCAGAAGGAAGACTGAGTACGATACTTCTGCAATTCATTAAATATCACGCTATAATGACAAAAAAGAATTGGAATGTGAACAGTGTCATTTTTCCTTTTGTCATTTAAAACCTAATCATTAGCAAAACTGGTTGATAAAATATAGGTGGTGCAATGATTAAGTATATTGCCTGTCACACTTCTCTGGGTTTACATACATTCCAGCTTGATGCAGATGAAATTTTCCTTTCTGAAAGATACTTCAAATTCCTTCGGGAAGTATGTTAGTATTGATATCTGTAGTCACAAAATTGAACAGAACTAGACATTAAAGCCCTGAATTTTGTGGGTCTTCCAATGCACTTTCGCCACCTGTGACAGTGCAGGGGGAAGCACACAAATTAGGTTGCAAATTGCACATGGGGATCCTGCCCTGTGCTGCTAATTTATTTTCCTTTGCTTGGAGCAGAACAGCCACCTGTCCCAATATGGTTACCTGTGTCATAGAGGGCATAGTTGTGAGGAGGGAATTCAAAGCAGGCCTTGAGCCTGGCCTGAGATCTGTGGGCAGCCGATAACACGATGTATAGCATTTAGCTGGCAGAAATGGGGATCACCCAGCGTCCAGATCAGACTCTTGGGCTGAACCATCCCCTCGAAAAAAGGGAAGCAGCAAAGAATTGGTGCTGCATGTAAGGGGCTGATGGCTCTGACCTAAACTTTGCAGTGGCTGGGGCCCCTGGAGTGGAACAGTGGTTCACTGTTGCAGCTTAAACCTCCTCGAGATGAATGGCCAGACAGGAATACTAAAGTTGTAGAATCTCACCTTGATCCTACATGCGCCGAGATATAGCAGCAGAATTCTCTAATGGCCACATCCTGGTAGTTGTGCCAGGTTCTTTTCTTCCCTCAATTAATATTCTTGATCTGCAATCAGAGAGGTGACAAGTGTGAGAAACAGAAAAATTTCACTGGTTCAGTCGAGCAGCTTTTCTCTCTCTTTCTTGCTCCTCTCTTGATAACTTTTTTTTCTGTCCCTCCTTCTTCTCTGCTCCTTTATCCTCCAATCTGGACCTTCCCTTTCACATTTCCAACTCTTCTTACCTCTTCCCCTTCCCCTCTCCTCCATTCTGAAAGCTGCAACATAGGGAAGAATTTTCCCCCCGTTAGGGCCGGAGTGCAGGAGCAGGCGCAGGCAGGCGCGCCTCTGATCAATGCCCCCAATTGGGCGCGCGCCGCCATTTTACGTGGCCCAATTAAGGCCTGCCCAGCGTGAAGTCTGCCAAAAACTTCCTGTGCCGGCGGTGGGGATTCCATCAGCCGGGAGTGCGCTGTTTGACGCATGCGCGCGAAAGAGCGCAGTGATCTCCCCGAGGCTAAGTGCTGCCTCAGGGAGATCGGCTCAGAATTAAAATTTTGAAGGTAAATGTTGAAAAACTTTCCCTGATGTGTCCCCTCACATGAGTTGGGACATGTCCATCACTTTAACTCAAACATTTACTATGTTTTTAAAAACTCTCATGAAACCTCATCCCGCCCGTGGATGAGGTTTCATGCTTTTTCTGAAGCCCGCTAGGGCTCCCAGCCTGCCCGCCAACCCTAAGGTTGGGCGGGCAGGTCCATTAATTAGGTTAATGACTTTTTAAATGGCCTCAATTGGCCGTTGACAGGTCGGCGGGCGCACAGCTGATTCGGATGCACCCCCCGCGAAGCTGAAAATGGAGATGATGCAGGGTGACGTCAGGAGTTCCACCTGATGTCATCTCACAACATTTTACACGCGGAAAGTGGGCCCCATCCCCCGCCCGCCGGCCTAAAGATTCTGCCCATAACCTTTTAAAAAAAGGCCCCCATTTGCTGCCCAGTAGCTGCAATATGTGAAATTAATGCTTCTTCACCCACCCACTCATCCCAAAGCTCCATGTTTTTATCCTTGGCTTCTGGCAGAGATCTATGTCAATAGCAAGTATTGGCAGTACTGATTGGATCCTGGCCAGCTAGATCAAGGCTGACCAACCCTATTTTTTTTTGCTGCAGTGCACAAATGATCATTTTAAGTGCACCACCCCTTTAAATTCTTTTGTGTGGCCACGTGCACATAGGCCAGGATTTTCCCCTCAGTGATTTGGGGACAGGGCCAGCTTGCCGAGGGGAAAGTGACATGGGATGACGCCGGGAGGAAGCCCCGAAGTCATCCTGGTCCCTTTAAATTTTTGGGAAGGTGGGTGGACAGCGAAATCAGCTGTCCGCCCGCCGACCTGTCAATGGCCAATTGAGGCCATTGACAGGCTAGTTAAGATAATTAAATACCTGCCCGTCCAAGCTTAAGGCTGACGGGCAGGCCAGGAGCCCCAGCGGGCTCCAGATTATTCATGAAACTTCATCCACTGGCGCGATGAAGTTTCATGTCCATTTTAAAAAATGTAATAAATTTTAAGTGTTTATTATTAACATGTCCCATCTCGTGTGACATTGTCACATGAGGGGGACATGTTAATAATTTTAATACTTTTCCATTTTTAGAGTTTACTTACCTTTCACGAATCTCCCTGAGACGGGACTTTGCCTCAGGGAGCAGTGCGCTCTTTCGTGCGCATGTGCGAAAGAGCGCATTTTGACAGTTGGGGAATCCCTCCCACCCCGTACAGGAAGCACATAGCGCTTCCTGTTGGGCAGGCCGCTGGGTGGGCCTTAATTGGCCCGCCCACTCAAAATGGTGGCGGACCCTGTTTTGGTGGCGGGGGTCAGCTGTTTGCCCGCTGCCGAGCCGGTGGGGCCCGCACGCCATCCGAGGACAAAATTCTGCCCATAGTAATTTAAAGGGCCCAACTTATGCATGGCCTGCACAGGAACTTTTGGGTTACTGCTTACCTGCACAGCCCTGCAGCTTAGAGGAAGCATTGCTCAGGACCATAACCTTACTGATGATGCCTGTCAGGGAGTGCACAAATATTGGAGAACTACCTGAATCATAACATTTATAATAAAAGAATTAGTACTAGAGAAAACAGCTACAATCAACTAAAATGGTATTTTCCTGGCCTTGACTTTTCCTATAACCTTATTTGAAATATTAACCGAATAAGGGGAAAGACGTGGGGCTGGATTTTCATCCTTGAGGCGGGTAGCAGAAGTTGGGAAAATTCCCAGCTCGGCCCAGCCACCTCGGTAGGATGGCTGCAAAAGACAGGATTTTCATTGTGGTTGGGGATGTTGATATGGTGCTGCAGGCTTGCAGGGGGCAAGTTGGGCCAGCTGACCCAGGAAAGAGTTCGCAAGCAGCCACAGGGGCTGCCGGGTGCCGAGGCAGGCTGTTAAAAAGGCCCATCTCAGTGCTGTGGGACTCCATCCCAGTTATAATGAAAAAAATAAGGCCCTCTCACCCTGACCCCTCACACCACTTTACCACCCCCCCATATAGTCCCCATGCTCCATCCATGCCACCTTAAGCCCCCACCCACGCCCCAATGCCAAGGTATGCCACCCTCTATGGTCCTTCATGCACCCCATGCCAAACGACGGTACTTCCATACCCAATCACCTACTGTAAAGAACCAATGAATCTTATAGTGACAGTAAGATATGTAAGAAAAGCTTAAATAAATGTTATTCATTGATAACTTTCCACTCTCTTTGAAAAATACTCCTTTTAACTTCAGGCCAATAAAAGTGTCAATCATCCAGACCCTTTAAAGTATCAATGGCTAAAACTGCAAGCAATTGAATCCTCCTTATCTTGTGTAAATAAACATTGTGAAATTGACAGATCAGGGAGCCAGAGCTGTCAATGAAGCAATGGTTTCTCTGGGGCTTAAGTGTTTCTGTACTCTAATGGATTTCTGGGTTCCCAGCCAAGAATACTCAATGAGGCTTGGCTGAGAGCCCGGAAATCCATTTGTCTGTTGCAATAGACAGACTCCGCTTTAACTGTGAGGTCAGTCTACTATTGCACAGGGGCTTGTGGCACTTGCATAAAACTGCTGCAGCTGGTACAATTTTCAAGCTGTATTATCAGAGTTAAGCTCATTCAGAACTCTGCTGCCCATATCCTATCTCGCACCAAGTTCCATTCGCCTATCACCTCTATGCTCACTGACCTATACTGGTGACTGACCTAGCAACATCCCAATTTCAAAAAAGTTCATCCCTGTTTACAAATCCCTCCATGGTTTCTCCCCTCCCTATCTCTGTAATCTCCAGACCTACAACCCTTCATAACCTATGCACTCCTCCATTTCTGGTCTCTTGCACATCCCCATTTTAAGTTGCTGCCTGTACCTCAGCTACCAAGGTCCAGTTGCCTCTGTAAGTCTCTCTGCCTCTCTGTTCCCCTTTAATGTGCCTCTTCAAATGTATCTCTTTTGTCCTAATAGTCCCTTGTCAAATTTTGCTTCATAATGCGCCTATGATGTGTCTTGGGACATTTTGCCACATGAAAGGTGTGATATAAGTGCAAGTTGTTGTTGTGTTGACAATGTGCATTGATATTTTGTAGATAAAAAATAATGCATGTCATTAAACATAGCAGTTGAAAGACATCTGAAGGAATTATATCGGACAGTTTGAAATGTTATAAGATGTTTTATGCCCCATTTAAATTCCACCAGGCAATGCAGCATTGAGAGCATTTGTAATTGCAGTGCATATCTCTGGGTAACTGGGAAAGGCACAACTCCTTGGGCAACATTTTCCCCTCGTTGAGGGGGGAAGTGTGGGAGCGTGCACGGGCAGGCAGGCTTCCGATTGACACACCCGGTCGGGGTGCGCCGCCATTTTACGTGGGCGGGCCAATTAAGGCGTGACGTCCGTCAGGAAGCGCTATGCGCTTCCTGTGCAGGCGGTGTGGGGGGGGGGGGGGGGATTCCCTCAGCTGGGAGTGTGCTCTTTCGCACACGCAAGTGAAAGAGTACACAGATCTCCCTGAGGCAAAATGCTGCCTCAGGGAGATCGGCTCCGGTTTAAAACTTTCAATAAAGGTGATTAAAAAAATTTCCCTGACATGTCCCCTCGTGTGACATTGTTGCATGAGTTGGGACATGTCCATCACTTTTATTTAAACATTTAATAAAAATTTAAATACCCTCATGAAACCTCATCCCGCCCGTGGATGAGGTTTCATGTTTTTTCCGAGGCCCGCCTGGGCTCCCGGCCTCCCCGCCAACCTTAAGGTTGGACGGGTAGGTCCATCAATTAGGTTAATTCGTTTTTTAATGGCCTTAATAAGCTGTTGACAAACTGAAAATCTAAATGACGCAGGGTAACGTCGGGATGCACGCCCAACATATCCCCACGTCATTTTATGCATCGGCGAGCGGGCCCCGCCCCTGCTCGCTGACCGGAAAAACCTGCCCAAGTTGTTTCTGCACTGAAGTGCTTTTTGTGAGCACTATTCTGTGACCTCTGACTGTTGGCAACATTATTAATATTAGCTAAGAACTAGGGGGATTGTCAGCTTTGTGTATAATAGAAATATAATGGTGGTACTAATAGCTGCCCTGGTACTTTTTATAATTTACAGTATTCATATACTACCTCCTTTATGTTGATCAAAAATTGATTCATTGTTCCTGGAAATCAGTTCAAAGATTTGGGCGGGTATTTTCTGGCCATTGAGCGGTTGGCATGGAAGTGAGGGGGCCAGTAAAATCGCCGGGTTCTGTATAGGATCGGCTCCCCGATCTGGTCCTGCCATCAAGGCATTTTATCGACACGAGACTGCCCACTCCAAGGAGGTCCCAATTAGTGGCCATTTTATGGTGCCAATGATGGGGGAGGGGGTAGGCTCTAATGCCCAAGGAGAGAGCTGCGGACAGGGAAGGACGTCCCCAGGACCTCAACAGTTTCCCCAGAGCGGTTTTCCTACTGGCACTGCCTAACTGTCAATGTCCCCCGTGTGCCTTAGCAGCGACCACCTCTCCATGTGGATCTACAGAGGCTTCAGAGCTGCTTTTTCCTCTGACGTGGGGGTGCCAACTCCCCTCATAAAATTCGGCTCTTGAATTCCAATTGATACATGAAACAAAGATCACACCATCTCAACTGGAGCTTTGCAGTATGTGCGGTATAACTCCAGTCCAATACAAAGACAAATTTTAAAAAAACCCAGTGGATTGACTGCCCTTGAAATTATTTAGGGTTATGTGGGAGTCCACATTCACCTTCATTTCTGGAACATTTAAAATGTGTCACTTAAGGCTGGGGATTACTCTTCAAGCACAGAACTTATTGCAATGGAATTGCATAACAGAAATTAAACCAGACGTCAGTTTGCCCAACCTTCAACCTGCATTATTTTTAATGCATTTAAATGTATCCTTAAATAGATACAGATTTGGAATCTTTAATCTTAGAGCCACCTTATTATTGATGTTAAACTACCAATTTATGATAAATTTATATCCTGCACTTTTGGCGTGATATGGTGTCAAAGGTTTCTCACTGGTGTCTAATTTAATATAACTGGAGTATTAGTAAAGTGACGTACTGCTGGCTAAAAATGTCAAACTATTAGTATTGTCTCTTTTCTTTACTGGGTGTTACCCTCAAATTAAAGTGAGAGTATATCTAAAAATGCATATCTTGACAATGAAGGGGTATGTGTGATATGCACACACCACACCCCCCCTCCCCCCGCCCCATTACCTATCAGTTGCAAAGCAGTCAGTACATTTAACAAACACAAGAGGAAGGATCATGCATGGAATGTAAACATGTTAATTGCAATGAAGAAATCTCACAGGGTTTCCATACTCTACCTGCAAGGGTCTGCCTGGTTACCCTGACAAACATCATTTCTAAAATTGAACAAATTGCCGTTTAAAGAATTCAGTTGACTTTTCTTTTCATAATTTGAAAGATAACATCTGAGCAATCCTTCAAGATACTGCTGTTCGGTTTCAGGCAGTCAGTGTACAACAGGAGGATTGTAATTCGAGGTTTGCTCTCTCATTGTATTCACATCCTGCCATCTTGAATCTATTTTGTTCTTCGGCCTCCAGGGATTGCTTTTTCGCACAGTCAGTATGTTCACATTCATGGCTGCTGCAGCCCAATATTGTTGCCATGGAAATTTAACGACCCACTCAGTTACTGTTCCCTGGAACACAAAATGCATCATTTATAAGTCTCTGGAAAGATTTATTTTATGTAAAAAATCTTCATTTATAGAATTTTCATGCCCCTGGAAAATTACTTGTCATTTAACAATTATATCCTTAAATGATTATGTGAAAGGAATGTTCCCTACAGAACGAACAATTGATTCATCCTGCGGACTGCACTGTAACTACATTTTTTTCCTTCCCTGTACCTACCCCTATCCAATTTACTGTGTTGTAGCTCAGTACTCGTTGTATAGACCACCCACTCAGCACTGGGGGTAAAATTGCTAGCCTATAAAACCACTGAAATTCTTTCTTGAACATTTGCATTTGAGCATAGAGCAGAGTTTAGCGTTTCGCAAATCCATACTGTATAGAACAGTGTAACAATTCTTCCCTTCAGCAATTCACAATGAAGAAATGACACCATGCACTCAGTTGTGATGAATGTGTCCATTCTCCAGTGCCCCTTTTGTGAAATAATTCTTCCCATTATTGGCCTAAACTGCACGGTATTGCAAACATGCACAGCAGAACAACGGATCCATATCCTATTTGTAATCCACAATTGTAACAGTCCAGAGGCCTGCCATGCTGTCACCATCACAAATTGATTTAAACATCAATTGCGGCAGCCATTAAAACCACTGGACGATCTCGCCAAGCTGATGAATTGTAGCTGAATGTGAAATGAGTCTCTGACTCTGTTTCCCACCATCTAATATCAAAGCCCATTGTGTCCTGATAAAGCGGGGGTCACGAGTTCAGCCTGAAGTTCAACAGTGCGTCCAGCCAGAGAGAAGAGCGCTATTCACGCTGAATTTCCAATTATGGCTTATTTTCCATTTTCATTTTAAACAATTTAATATGAAGTGTTTGCGTCCCATTTAGTTCCTGAATAATTGAAATATTCTGATGTCAGTGAGATCCAATGACAGCCATGATCCCAAATAGCTAGAATTCTCAAACCTTGGCATTTCTGTTTTATCTCTTACAAAACAGTGCACATTTCTGGACACCTACAAACTCCCTTTCCTTTATCTCTTTTCAAATTTGTCTCCTTAAGGGGTCAGTCCCAATGCTGAACAGGATTCATTTAAGTAGTATCCATTCATTTAAGAGAAATATGTTACCAAGGCAACCTGGAAACTATTTAGCCCTTCCGGAATCAGTTCTTGCAGATGAATCAGTTTGACGAGCAGAATGCTGCAGTCACAGCACTCATTGAAATGATGCTATGTTGCATTTTTCATTACATTATTTCTTTTTCTAGATATTAGTGAGTAATACCTATTACTCTGTTGGTATTTACATGTTCTTATTGTTAAGAGTCAATGTCCACTCACGAAGAGAAAGACTCACTGCACTGGTTCACTGCCACTTAGCACCATGGTGTTAAATGTTGAGGTAGAAATGTGTTAGTGTATTGCTAGTAGTTATTAACTGCTTCATGTATTTACACATATTGATGCTGGAAGGTCACAAACAATAATGATGGTCAAGGTTACCTGAAAGCATAATATGGCCCCACTTTTCTTTTTTTCAATTCAATCACAAGCATCAAAACTAGCTCCAACTTCAGAAAATTTCAAATTTAACAATATAAAATAGAGATGCATATCAGCAGAGGTTTGCCTCAATGTTTTTGTTACTGTACTAATGTTCTAACTATTGGGCTGTAATTTTCTGAAAAGAAATAACATTAATGAACAAATCAACTTTCAAGTTGTAGTGAGGAAGAGATACCCTGTGAATTGCAAAGTCACAAGTTGTCTGATGATTTGTGCCGCTTCGCTGTTAGCTTTATAAGACCATAAGACGTAAGAGCAGAAGTAGGCCATTCGGCCCATTGACTCTGTTCCACCATTCAATGAGATTATGGCTGATCTGATAATCCTAAATTCCACTTTCCTGCCTTTTCTACATAACTCTTGATTCCTTTACTGATTAAAAATCTGTCTATCTCCACCTTGAATATACTTAACGACCCAGCCTCTACAGCCAACTGCAGTAAAGAATTCCACAGGTTCACTAGCCTCTGAGAGAAGAAATGCTTCCTCATCTGTCATAAATGGGCGACCCCTTAATCTGAGATTATGCCCTCTGGTCCTAGACTCTCCCACATAGGAAACAACCTCTCAGCATCCACCCTGTCAAGCTCCCTAAGAATCTTATGGGGAGAATTTTCCCCATGTCGGGAGGACCAGACGGGAGTGGGCATGGAGCCGATTGCCACCTGCGATCGGGTCCGCGTCGCCATTTTACGCGGGCGGGCCAATTAAGGCCTGCCCAGTGTAATGTGCAACTCCCGAGGATAGCGGGAGTGGGCGGGCAACGGCGGGAGTGCAATGACGCCTGAGTTCAATGGCGACTCGGCGGCCTGTTTAAATGAAGCGCTGGCAGCCTTGGAAAGGCTGCTCACAATGGCCAGTAGAAAGGCTCACCAGAGGGCTGCTGGAGAGCAGGCCAGGCCGGAGGGTAGGGCAGCGGAGCAGGCCAGGCCGGAGGGTAGGCCAGTGGAGCAGGCCAGGCCGGAGGGTAGGGCAGCGGGGCAGTGTGCCCCTCGGTTTTCCGATGAGTGCCTAGCTGCCCTCCTGGAGGAGGTGGCAGCACGGCGGGAGGTCCTCATTCTGAGGGACGGGAGGAGGAGGCCTCCCACCTGACCAAACGTGCCTGTGAAGAGGTGGCAGACATAGTCAGCTCCCACGACGTGGTGTGGTGCACGTGGGTCCAGTACTGCAAGCGATTCAATGACCTCCTGTGCTCGGGAAGGGTGAGTACCATGTTGGCAGAGGTCACTTAATACAGCAGGTAGGCTTTCCCCCTGCAAGTGCCCCACCTCCCCCCTCCAACTCTGAGTGCAGTTACAGCATTGAATCCTTCACGGCATGTTTCCCTCGCTGGGTGGGCTAGCAGATATTGCCCATGCCTAGTTCACCCTGAGAGGGTAGTGCTGAGATGGGCTCTGCACCCACAGCATGTGTGACACTGACACCCTGAGTAGAGTTTTGGGGCCAAACTCAAGGATCTGCACCTAGGCAGAGTGCTGGAACTGGGAAGCATGTCAAAGTCAGGGTGCTAACATGCTGGGAGGGGAGCTTCCAGGTGGTGGGGCAACAATCCATCTGCTGCCCTTGGAGTTCCAAGTACTTGTGCCTCCTTGCTTTGCAAGGTTAGGCCGTGTGGTGCCAAATGTGATGGAGGCAGCATGTGGGCAAGGGGGGGTCAGCCCTGGCTTCTTGGTGTGAGTGTGCGGCAGCTGCAGGGTGACGAATCACTGGAGCCCTGCAATGTCCCACTCTGGTTGAGGTGGCTGGGTTGTGATGGGAATCCAGGTACAGGGTGGACTAATCAATGCTCTTCTCCCCTTTTCAGGAGAAGACTGCACACAATGCCACTGAGCAGATGCGGACTGGCGGAGGCCAGGCCCAGTTGGCCATTAGATTCGAGCAGGAGGCGATGGATCTGGAGAGGCGCCATGCACCCAGGTCCACCAGTGGCGGTGAGGCTGGGGTGCCACGGGTAGTATGTTTGCTGAGCACTGAGCACCATGTGTGTCCCAGCAGCCATGTCACTGCTGAATGCTCAGTGATTGAAGTTAACAACATGGATTGACCATTGATTATGGAAGGATGAGTGCATAATGATCCAGCGGACAGGGATGCACATTGACATTGTCTCCACTTTCTCTAATCAAATGTCCTTGTTCTTCCTTTCAGCATCACTGGAGCAGGGCCGGGAGGAGGAGGCAGAGGGGCCACCTCTCACACCTGAATAACTGGACTCGCCAGCATCACACCATCTCTGCCAGGCAGGCACCAGTGCAGATACTAGCACCTCGGTGGGAATTAGATCATCGGCTAGTGTCCCTGGGCACAATGGTGAGGGCACTTCACACTCGCTTGAGGTGCGGGTGGAGACAGAGAGTGCCCATGGCGCTGGCAGTCGGAGGACTGCAGGGGACCAGGCACAAGCTCGGTCGGTGGTTGATGGAGTCATCTGTGAGGCAGCGGACGCTGGAAGTGCAGCAGGGTATGTGGGAGGATCTGGCGAAGATACATGAGGCTATGAGTGGCATGATCTCTGTGCTGGAGGAGTCCACGCAGAGCATTGCCGATGCAATGAGCCTCATGGCCAAGCGCCATGCTTCCTCCAAGGAGAGAGTGGCGATTCTCGTGGAGAGGCTCTTCCAGGAGAACAATCAGGGCTTCCTAGGGTTGCGCTCGGACCTGCAAGCCCTCACATCGGCATTGACCTCAGCTAATCAGTGCCAGTGGAGGAGATGGTTTGGGCACCAAATATCCCAGCTCGGTGCCCATCCATCTACGTTGAGCAGGAAGGTCCGAAGCGACCTCAAGTTGGTGCAGCAGCTTCCTGTCATCTCTGTGGGCTCCTCTCAGGACGCTCTGGATGAGGGCAGCAGCTCCTCCGCCCCTCTGCCAGTGGCCGTGGGATCCCATGAGGCTGCGACGACTGGGGAGAAGCCAGCTGTGGAACTGACCACTCCCTCCCATGCGGGGCCATCAAAGGCACCACGGGCCAGAGGACGGCTGCCAAGGTCATCCAGGCCAACAGGACAGCAGAGTGAGCAGGCTGTCTCAGATGCCAGTGCCAGCAAGGGGGGAGCACTTAGATGTAGCACCCGAAAGCGTAAACTTAAGGCACCTGAGGCACACCACGGGTTTCTCAATGGTGGTTTTATGTTGCCCCACTATTAGTTCATGACCACATGATGTGATGGTTAACACCCTTGGAATTATTTTTTTCTGAACTTCATTTTGTTAAATCATTGAATTTTGATTTGTGAGTATGGTTCAGGGTGATTCCTTACTTCTGCAGGTGGACGGGAAGCCATGATGTTATGAGTGACTTGTTTGACATTAAACTTTATTGACAAGGCACATAATTAATGTTCCTTCCCAGGCAGATTTTGCACTCAGGTATCGAGTATGGAGCCTGCAGCCCTGGCTTGTGTTGGAGATCCATCTGTGCTGTGCTAGCTGAAGGTTCATTGGATTAAAACCTCCCGGGTGTCCCTGCCTCCCTGCAGTATGCCCTGTTCAGCGTCTACCCCCTCAGCATTTCCCTGTGAGTGCTCATCCTTGGACTCACTGCTGGACTCATCGTGTGCAGCTGCAGCTTCTGCGTCTACATCTTCTTTGTCCACTACAGCCCCCCTTTCCAGTGACAAACTGTGGAGAGCATAGCATGCAACCACTATCAGCGACACACGATCTGGGGGTGTTTTGGAGTGCGCCCCCTGAACGGTCCAGGCATTGGAAGCGCATCTTGAGAAGACCGATGGCTCTCTCCGCCACAGCCCTTGTGGAGCCGTGGCTCCTATTGTAGCTCTGCTCAGCTTCTGTTCTTGAATGGCAGAGAGGCGTCATGAGCCATCTTTTAAGGGGATAGCCCTTGTCACCCAGCAGCCATCCATCCAGCAGGGCTGGAGCACTGAAGAGCCTCGGCACCTGGGAGTGTCTGAGGATGTAGGCGTCGTGGGAGCTGTCAGGGTACTATGCACAGACTTGTAGAGTGAGCATCCTGTGATCACACAAGGCTCCTTCTGCCTTGGGCTTTTTGTTGGCTCTGGACCCCTTGTGCCTGCGCCTGTCCTCCCAAAGGTGGCTCCCCTTGGGCCGAATGTGGACTCCTGGCTTCCTCCCCCTTCTGGCCCTCCATTTCTTCTCAGAGGAGGTGCCTCCAATGGAGAGTTCAGTTCCCATTCCCAAGCTAAGGGAAGGCTTCCTGAAACCTGCAAGGCCCCCAGAAATGATGTTTACTCAGAGTCCTGACCTGAAGGCTTTTACCCCTGTCCAAGCAGCTGTGAAGAGTTTTGAAGTATTCCTGCTCACACAGGCAAGCATCAATAACTTTAAGCATTAAATGCCTGACAAATATCACTCGCAATCCCACTCATCCCTCTTATCCCGCCCGTGGATGAGGTTTATATAAATGTGGCCAACCCGCCTGCCCGATGCGCCCGTGCGATGTCCTGAAGATCGCATGGGCCCTGAAAAATACCAGATAATTGCTGTCTCAAGGGCCCTAAATGGATGATTAATTAATGGCGGGTGCACATCGGAGAACATCACACGCCCACCCACCTAAATATCACGACGGCGTTGGGACAATCACCCAATGTCACCACTCGTCGGCATGCAGGGCCCGCCTCTGCATGCTGATGAGAAAATTCTGGCCTATATGGTTCAATAAGGTAATTCTCATTCTTCTAAACTCCGATGAGTACAGGCCCAACCTACTCAACCCCTCCTCATAAGAAAATCCCTCCCTACCTGGGATCAACCTAGTGAAGTTTTTCTGGACTGCCTCCAATGCCAGTATATCTTTCCTTAGATAAGGGAACCAAAATTGTTCACAGTATTCTAGGTGTGGTCTAACTAGTGCCTTGTTTGGTTTTGGCAAGATTTCCCTATTTTTATATTCCATTCCCTTTGAAATAAAGGCCTTCCCTATTACCTGCTGAACTTGTATGCTAGCCTTTTGTGATTTGTGCACAAGGACTCCCAAATCCCTCTGCGCAGCAGCTTTTTGCAGTCTTTCTCCATTTAAATAATATTCTGCTCCTCTATTCTTCCTGCCAAAATGCATAACCTTACATTTTCCTACATTATACGCCAAGTTTTTGACCATTCATTTAACCTGCCTATATCCCTCTGTAGACTCTTTGTGTCATCCTCACCACTTGCCTTCCCACCTGTTTTTATGCCATCCGCAAACTTGGCAATAATACAGTCACTTCCCTCATCCAAGTCATTCATATATATTGTAAATAATTGTGGCCCCAGCACTGATCTTTGTGGCACTTTACTAGTTACAGGTTGCCATCCTGAAAATGCCCCCCTTATCCCAACTCTCTGTCTTCAATTAGTTAGCCAATCCAAGCTAATATACTACCCCAAAACCCCTTTCCCGGTCCAGTCCAGCCAACTTTGCCCTCATTCCTTTGTAATTACCCTTATTTAAGTTTAGCACAGTTGTGTTCTCACTCACCCAAGGTTCTCACTTTCAAACTGAATGTTAAATTCTGCCATGCTATGGTCACTGTTTCCTAGGGGATCTTTTACTCTGAGATCATTTATTAAACCTACCTCCTTACACATTATCAGATCCAAAATAGCCTGATCCCTGGTTGGATCCACAACATATTGTTCTCGGAAACTGTCCCGAATACAGTCTATGAATTCTTGCTCATTCTACCTCTGCCAATTTGATTTTCCCAATCTACATGAAGGTTAAAATCACCCATGATTAATGTATTGCCCTTTTTACATGCACTCATTATCTCCTGCTTTATTATCTGTCCTACTACTATGTAACTACTGGTAGGGGGCCTATAGACTACTCCCACCAATGTCTTCTTCCCCTTGTTATTCCTTACCTCCACCCAAATGGATTCTACATCTTCTAATCCAAGATCATTTCTTGCTATCGTACTTATTCCATCTTGCCCTCAACCTACATCTTGCCCTCAACTTATCAATGAGTTTCATGAATTTGTTGCATATGCACAATAATTGCTCATTAAATTTGCCATTGCATGTTAAATCTAGGATATATCAGCACAATTTAGATAGCACCTTTAACAGAACCTTCCAAACCAATGACAACCAAAATCTAGAATGACAAGAGCAGCAGACGCATGGGAACACCACCACCTAGAAGTTCACCTCCAAGCTACTCGCCAATCTGACTTGCAAGTATATTGCCGTTCCTTCACTGTCGCCGGGTCAAAATGCTGGAACTCCCTCCCTAACTGCACTGTGGGTGTACCTACACCACATGGGCTGCAGCTGTTCAAGAAGGCAGCACACCACCACCTTCTCAAGGGCAATTGGGGATGGGAAATAAATGCTGGCCTAGCCAGCAACCCCCATGAATGAAAAATGCATTTAATGTACTGCCCTTTTTATATGCGCTGCATTGCATTTGCAATGCATTTGACGTAGTCTACTTGGACTTCAGCAAGGTCTCGCATGGGAAACTGATAACAAAGGTAAGAGCCCATGGGATCCAAGGCAATTTGGCAAATTGGATTCAGAATTGGCTGAGTGGCAGAAAGCAGAGGGTGATGGTCGAGGGGTGACTGGATGTCTGTGTCCAGTGGGGTTCCACAGGGATCAGTGTTGGGTGCCTTGCTGTTTGTGGTATATATAAATGATTTAGACTTGAACATAGGAGGTTTGATCAGTAAGTTTGCGGATGACACAAAAATTGGTGGGGTGGTAAATAGTGAAGAGGATAGCCTTAGATTAAGGAGGGATATAGACGGGCTGGTCAGATGGACTAATTAGTGGCAAATGGAATTTAATCCAGATAAGTGTGAGGTGATGCATTTGGGTAGGACAAACAAGGCACGGGAATACACAATGAATGGTAGGACTCTGGGAAGTACCGAGGATTAGAGGGACCTTGGTATGCATGTCCACCAGTCCCTTAAGGTAGCAGGACAGGTAGATAAGGTGGTTAAGAAGGCATGTGGGATCCTTGCCTTTATTAGCTGAGGCATAGAATATAAGAGCAGGGAAGTTATGCTGGAACTGTATAAAACACTGGTTAGGCCATAGCTAGAGTATTGCGTGCATCTCTGGAATCTGCATTATAGGAAGGATGTGGTTGCACTGGAGAGATGCAGAGGAGATTTACCAGGATGTTGCCTGGGCTGGAGGGTTTTAGTTATGAGGAGAGATTGGTTAGACTGGGATTATTTTCCTTGGAGTAGAGGAGATTGAGGGGGGACATGATTGAGGTATATAAAATTATGAGGGCATAGATAGGGTAGACAGGAAGGAATTTTTCCCCTTGGCAGAGGGATCAATAACCAGGGGGCATAGATTTAAGGTAAGGGGCAGGAGGTTTAGAGGGGATGTGAGGAAGAATTCTTTCACTCAGAGGGTGGTAGGAATCTGAAACTCACTGCCTGAACAGGTGGTAGAGGCAAAAACCGTCCTAATATTTAAGAAGCATTTGGATGTGCACTTGCAATGCCATGGCATACAAGGCTATTGGGTCTAGTGCTGGAAAATGGGATTAGAATGGTTAGGTACTTGTTTGACTGGCGCAGACTCGATGGGCTAAAGGACCTTTTTCTGTGCTGTAGACCTCTATGACTCAATGACTAAAGTCTACCTTGTTCACAACGTGATAATTCTTAATGACTGCCAATCAACCTCCCTTGCCCAGAAAATTAACAAGTAGAAGTGTGGCCTTTCATTCCTTTAGTTTGAGAACTCTTGTTGGACAGTTGAAAAGTACTAAATTTTAGAAACATAGGAACAGGAGTTAGTCATTTATCTTCTTAAATCTGTTCCATCATTCAATGAGATCATGGTTGACCTGTGACCTAATGCCATATGCCCAGGTTTCCCTCTTATCCTTTCATACCTTTGGCTATCAAAAATCTATAAAGCTCAGTCTTAAATTAACATTGAATGAACATCAATTGTCTTTAGTGAAGGGGGCTCGAAACATCTATCACCCTTTGTATGTAGGAACCTTTCCTAACTTCACTCCTGAACAGTTTGGTTCTAATTTTTAGACTATACCTCCTAGTCCTAGCCTCCACAACCAGCTGAAGTAGTTTCTCTCCATCTAACCTATGTGTTCACTTTAATATCTTGAAAGGTTCCATCAAATCACTCCTTATCCTTCTAAATTCCAGGGCACACAGCCATGTTTTGTGTAATCTCTTGTCATAATTTAACCCTTGAGTCCAAGTATCATTCTGGTAAACCTACACTACACTTCCTCCAAGGCCAATGCACTGTAACCTCTCTGGAATGCTTGGAACTAAGTCAGTTCTGGATTTTGGAATTTTCTGGATTATAGAATGACATTGGACTGCCTAGACACAAATATGTGAGCCAGAAATCATTGTAGATATAAATATTTGCCTGAAACATAAAACAGAGACAAGACATTATAAAGCAGTAATAAAACTGATTTTACTTATCCAAATACTATACCTTCCATGTTTCTGCTCTCAAATTACTAAAATGGTGCTAGTGATGTACGTTGAAGGAACCTTTATTTCAACAATAGTTGGAAGGGGTGTGGAAGAAAGTGGCTAATTAACAAAAGGAGCTAATCCTGGGTCCTGTGTTTCATCCAGTATGCTGGTAGATGGGATTGGGCTTGTCGATGCTGTTGATGGGTGTGCTCAGGAATTTCCAACTTCATCAAATATTTGCTGCAATGTCATTACTTTAATGTATTTTGGCTGCTCCTCTATTAATTTTTCTTGGATCCTGTGCACATGCATTATATTTTGTTGGCTTATTAAACTTTGTTTGCATATATATATTTTCTCCATGCTCTACCAATAATAGCAAGAATCAAGGGTTTAATGAAGAACATTTGTTTCTGACCAGGCTTCACGGGGCTGCCAAAGGGGTTTATCAAACAGCAGGAATGCAGAAAAGTCAAAAACTGATTGCATCAATTTTACCCGTGTAGAGATCAGGGTAGATTTTTATAGTTTGATTGATCTCAATTTGGTAAAAACAGGTAAGCTACAGGACATCTTGATGTTTAAAATTGACAAAACCTTTAGTAGCTTAGGGCAACTAGCTACAGTGGATTCCAAGTCTTGCACTATACAAACAGAACATTTGAGTTATGTTTAACATTTTAGTACTGTACTTGATACCTGCTCTGCTTGCCACAAAACTGTACTTCCAAAAATATTGTATCTCACAGTAAGAACTGGCTAAATACTCATTTTCTTTGCTGAACCCATGACTTCTTGGTTTGTTGCAGCAACCAAATGGTTGAGTGGCAAGCCTGTGAGTTGCTTGGATCTGCTCAAAACACTTCCAGACAAATGGTATTTCTGAACAATAAATTTCCAAACTGAAGAGGTTATAGCAAGGGTTCTCAAACTGTGGGTCATGACCCCCAATGGGGGTCACAGGATGAGTAATTGAGGTCGTAAGCTCTGAGGCAGCAATGGCGGCTGTGGAGCGGAGACTCAGATTTGGCAGTCCTGAGATCAGTTGTGAGGCCCCTTTAAATGATTTTTTTGCTGGTGGGCATGGCCTACATCAATGAGTTTTGAAGCCCGATCGCTGACACCAACAGAGCCTGCAAAATGGTAGGTGTTTTAGTTGTCTTTTGTGCCTGTATCCCTGCTGTTTGAATTCCAACCCTGCTTAACAACTCTCCCCGCTAGCCCCTCTCAATTTTCACTCTGGGGTTGTACCAAGTGTGAAGCATTAAAATGGGATCACAACAGAAAAACACTTTGGGAAGCTTTGGGTTACAGTGTATATCCTCCTGAATTTAAATCTTGTTTTCTTACTTTTCTGCTCTGTCTCTTAATCTCTCTCTACCTCTGAACCTAATCTTTATCTCCCTCTTCTTTTTCTCCTTCTGTACCTCATTTAACGTGGAATTCATGCCTCTAATAAACCCTCCTCAATCCTTTGTTGATTTCTCAATCCTTTAGTCTCATTAGTTAAGGAGACAGCTAAGCTGTCAGATGGCATGTTGCCTTTGTTGCACTGTATTCGGCTCACTTAAAGAGCCAAAAAATGACTGAGCTGAAGCATGCAGGAAGATGTCTAACTAACTGTGAGATGCCCTGTTCCAGCAAATTCCAGCTCATTAATTTTTTTCTCAGAATGTGAACAATGCTGACAAGCCCAAATTTATTGTCCATTTCTAAGAAAGTAGTGGTCACTCCTTTTTCTTGTCTGCTGATTAAATGGTGCTTCCACAATGCTATCAGGTGGGGAATTCCAGCAATGATGAAGGAACAGAATGACCATCTTCTTTTCTGTCTGGTATGACTACACCCACTGGAGGATTTTCCCTTTGACCCTATTTGGGCTCAGTTTTGCCTCCTGCCTTGATGTCATACTCAGCCCAATGCTATCTTCATATTGAAGGCAGTTAGTCTCACCTCCCCTCACGCACTCAGTTCAGACATCCATGCCGGACAATTGGCTGCAGGCATTGGTCAAATGTAGAGTAATAAGAAATGCATGTACATTTGCACTAATTTTTAAAAAGCCTCTAGTGTGACACTAGCAAGTAATTAAGAAGGCTAATGGAATGCTATCCTTTATTACAAGGGGAATTGAACATATAAGTAACGATGTTATGCTTCAGTTATTCAGGGCATTGGTGAGATCATCTCAAGTACTCTGTGCTGTTTTGGTCTCCTTATTTAAGGGAAGGTGTAAAAGCATTGGAGGCAATTCAGAGGAGGTTTACTAGATTGATACCTGGATGAGCGGGTTGTCTTATGAGAAAGGGTTAGACTGACTGTTTCCACTGGAGTTCACTGAAGAGTGAGGGGTGACTTGATTGAAGTATACAAGATCCTGAATGGTATTTGACAAGGTGGACGTGGGACAGAAGTTTCCTTTTGTGGGTGAGTCCAAAACTAGGGGACACTGTTCTAAAATTAGGGTTGCCCTTTGAGGACAGAGATGAGGAGAATTTTTTTCTCTTGAGGGTTGTGTGACTTTGGAACTCCCTGCCTCAGAAGATGGTGGAGGCGGGGCCATTGAATATTTTTAAGGTGGAGGTAGATAGATTCTTGTTAGGCAAGGGAATCAAAGATTATCAGGGGTAGATGGGGAAGTGGAATTCAAAAGACAAACAGATCAAACATGATCTTATTGAATGGAGGAACAGGCTCAAGGGGCTAAATGTTCTACTTCTGCTCCTATTTCTTATGTTCGTATGTTCATCGACAGAATTAAAGTAATAAGAAAGTGTAACTTGGAGTCCAGTATGGTTGACCCTTGGATTGATGTGAGAGAAGGAGGAGAAAGCATGCCAATCTATAATTAGAGAAAAAGCTAAAAAGCCACACCCCACCAAACCCCAAATAGTTGAGACCTCAAAAGCAACCCTGATAATTGAGCTTATGAAGTGAAAGAAAAGGGCCCTCAAGTTTTGTGCAATTACCCTGATCTCTTGCAATAACTTCATCCTTTTTCAACCATTGTTGTCATGCTCTGGGTGTTGTGCCATTCTCCCATTAAAATCATGGCAGGAGATCAGGGCAACCACGGTGGAAATTCAGTGCTAAGGTATTAGAAAGTGCAGTGTCAGATGAGCTTCTCATGATTTAAGCTTCAGGCATGTGGTTATGACTTTGGTCACTTTTACTGTAGTGCACAAAAGTGATGTTTGCATCCGTGAAATTTTTTCTAATATGTATCGTTAAGGTATGTATCAACCCTTTCATGTGGGTCAGAATAAATGTTTACCTGTGGACATTTCCTTCCTTTTATTTTATTATATTGCTACCTGTTGGGGCTTTTGTTGAGTGCTTATAGCAATGATCAGATGAAATGAAAAAAAACTTGCATTTATGTGGCGCCTTCCATGACCCCAGAGCATTCCAAAATGCTTTACAACCAATGAGGCACTTTTAAAATGTAGCCACTGTTGTACATGACAACCAATTTTCACATGGCAAGGTGCCAAAAATAGAAACATGATAATGACTGGAGAATCTATTTTAATGATGTTGGTTGAGGAATAAATATTGAGTAGGAGTTTCAGCCTAGATTCTACACTGTAAATCTCTGAAGTGAGACTTGAACTCACAGCTTTACAATTCAGAGGTAAGTATGCTATCACTGAGCCACAAAAGACTTATGTGTCTAGTATGAGTAGAAGGTGCTTTATGGTGAATTGATTTTTTCTGAATCAAGGCAATCCCATACTTTACATAGACACATGCCCAATAAAGTTGACAATTAAGTGGGAATCTGTCTATGAATAGAGGAGCTTGTATGTGTTTTGTAGAAGCAATGGGGCAGATCAGTGAACTAGTAGTGTTATTTAGAGAAAAATTATTATTCCTAATGATATATGGTCCCAGTTTATTGCAAATCAAAGATGCAAATATACAAGTTTTGCTTTTTGGTATTATTAATAAAGTCATCAATATCTTGCAATTATAATGGGTATCTTTATTTCTCATATCATTGCATGAGTCATTCACAGGTGGAAGAACCAGTGTCGATTTGAGAAGTTCTTTTCTTATTCAAGCTGAAAAGGTTAAGTGGTGATTAATGTGTTTAAAAAGGCGATGCAGGATTTGAACATATTAAATACTAATAGTTGCCTGGAATTTACTGGCCATTTTTGGCAAGTTTCTGTCATAAAATTAGCATTGCAGTAATTTTTGTGGGTAACTTCCCATTTTCGCCTGGTTCCTGTCCCAATATGGCAGTGCATCAGTCCCTGTCCAAACACCTGGCTATTCCAGATGTTTGCTGTCAATTCTGCTGTCAGCTCATAATCTCATGTTAAAATGAGCAGTTGTAAAGATGAGGTCTATAAATCCAATGAGCTGTTCTCACTTCACCAAGGCCGAGTTAGAATCTGTTAGCGGAGACTGTTGGAAGTGCTTTACTTTGGAGCAGGCAACCTGGTAAAACTTTCAAGAGAAATTGCTGGAGTTATAGAAAATCTTTTAAAGAACTTTTCCTCCCCCTACATTGCATCAGGATTGAACTGAATTTGCATCTGGTAGCTCAAGGGCCTCTGAGAAGAGGGAGGCATCAGAAAACCTGAAGGAGTCCTGTAATCTATTTTCCTAATAGTCCTTTTTCCATGTATTTACAGCAGTATCTGTCATCAGGGAATGAAACCGCAATTTAAAGTCTCAGGGGGCTCACCAGAAATGACACAGAGAAAATATTTAATTGTGTGGACTATTGCAAGGGTTGCTGGGGGTGTAGTGGTAAGAGAAGGAAGCAAAGAATTTGGAAAGAAATTTGCAAGAATTCTCTCCAGCGACAATGAGGCATTTTTAAAATTGCTTCTTGGTAAGCAAGTAACTATTGTTTTACTTACTGGATCAATAGATACCACAACTACATAAATATATCTTTACATAGATAATGGCTGCTTTTGCATTCACCATTCGAATGGAACAGGCAGGTGCTGTAAACATCTCTATCTCCCTCTTCCAGTGAGTATCCCTTTCTGAAGTAAGCACTTAAAGTAGCTTTAAAAATGCAAAGGTTAGAAATCTGAAACAAAAAAAAATCAGTAAATGCTGGTAACACACATGGAGCCAGGGAGTACCTGTGAAGGCAAGAGACAAGTTAACCTTTAATGCCACACTTGAAGTAGGGCACTGCTGATAATCCATCACTTGTTTAAAAGTGCATTAAACACTGAAGTCTTGGAGTGAAACTTGAATCCTCAACATTCTGATTCAGAGGTGAGAATACTACAAACAAATTTAAGCTGAAGTAATGAGCTACACCATAAATGTTGCAAACAGCTATGACTGTACCAATCTTTAAGCAGCTGTGCAAGCAGGGCATGTAAACCTTCTATGGTATTACTGTCACTGTGCTGGAAGGATTTTTAAAATTCATTCTTGGGATATGGACTTCGCTGGCTGGGCCAACATTTATTGCCCATCCCTAGTTGCCCTTGAGAAGGTGGTGGTGAGCTGCCTTCTTGAACTGCTGCAGTCCATGTGGTGTAAGTACACCCACAGTGCTGTTAGGAAGGGAGTTCCAGGATTTTGACCGAACGGCAATGAAGATATGGCGATATATTTCCCAGTCAGGATGTTGAGTGACTTGGAGGGGAACTTCCAGGTGGTGGTGTTCCCATCTATCTGCTGCCCTTATTCTTCAAGATGGTAGTGGTCGTGGGTTTGGAAGGTGCTGTCTAAGGAGTCTTGGTGAATTCCTGCATTTTGTAGATGGTACACACTGCTGCTACTGTGCATCAGTGGTGGAGGGAGTGAATGTGAATGTGGTGCTGATCAAGTGGGCTGCTTTGCCCTTGATGGTGTCAAGCTTCTTGAGTGTTGTGGGAGCTGCACTCAACCAGGCAGGTGGGGAGTATTTCATCACACTCCTGACTTGTGCCTTGTAGATGGTGGACAGGCTTTGGGGAGTCAGGAGGTGAGTTACTTGCCGCAGGATTCCTAGCCTCTGACCTGCTGTTGTAGCCACAGTATTTATATGGCTAGTCCAGTTCAGTTTCTGGTCAATGGTAACCCCCAGGATGTTGATAGTGGGGGATTCGGTGATGGCAATGCCATTGAACATCAAGGGGTGATGATTGGATTCTCTCTTGTTGAGATGGTTATTGCCTGACACTTGTGTGGTGTGAATGTTACTTGCCACTTGTGAGGCAGAGAAATAACTATTAGATTGTTTTTAGGTAGAATAATGACAGTATCCAGCCTCAAAAAAATATTAGTTGATAAAATCAGTAATGCGACATTCACACAAGCCAATAATGTATTATCTCTAAACCTGAGAACCAACGTATTGCATGACTGCCCTTATTGGGACAAGCCAAGCCATTTTAGTTGACATGCTCACCACAGTGTCACAGAGTCTTCATGCTTCCCTTATTGCTAAACTTCACCACCCCCTTTGGATATGACTCATTCCTCCAATGACACTGTCACCGCAGGAGATTCACAAAGCACGCAGTCAAAAACACACAATCACTCGATACAAAAATCTGTGAGGCTGACCTGGCATAAATCAAAAATTAAATATAGCAACAGCTGAAATACGGCCTTCCTCATGCTGATTTAACAACTTTAGTTCTGATTAGATATGTGGATATCTAACATTGAAGGCAATATTCTTGAAATTCTTTATAAATAAACCTAGATAATATAACATGTTGGCAGCTAGTTAATCACTGGAGCTTTAGAGTTACTCCCAATTCTGTTATAACCTAAAATCTCCTTATCCACACTTTTAAGCAATCAGTTCACCCAGATGATTTTTTTTCTCAGGAATGCAAGGTAGTTTTGTAGTCTATATGGATCAGCACTATAGTCGTTTCGTGTTATAGAACTTAAGTATTGCTGGAAACAGTGACATGTTGAAGATTTTTGCCTTGCACTTGTCAGGACACTTTGCAAGAATAACAATATAAGGGGAAAACAACAATTTATACTGTATGAGAAGAGAGTGCTGATTGGTTGGTAAGTGGACACTGAATGGTGGACGCATTGCCATGGAGAATGCATCAAAGATGGTGGCTGACAGTTAACTGCCAAGCATTGTTTGAAATTTAAACAAGGCATCTTTTCCCCGATTGGTCAAGGCATTGTCCTGAGGAATGAGTCAGTGAATGGCAGTCACTTATTTTGTTTAGCTGAAACAGATGGAAGGTTGGACATGTCTCTTTTTTCAGCAATACTCAGCACTATATAATCTAACACAACTATCCATTAGTCCATTAGGAAAACCCCAGGAACTTTCCTATAAAAAATGGGACTTCATGACGAGGAAAGTCTGAATAACCATAATCCCACTTTGCCGCCATAACTAGGAATATGTTAGGGATAGGGAACAGTGTAGTCAGGGGAATAGATACTGTTCTCTGCAGCCTTGACTGGGAACTCTGTGTTGTGCTGCTCATGTCTGGAGACAAACTCGGAGTGGGAGGGGGAGGATCCAGTTGCCATAATCCATGTAGGAACTAACAACGTAAGTAGAATAAGGAATGATGTTCTGCTGAAAGATTCTGAGGATTTAGGGCCCAAATTAAAATGCAAAATCTGAAAGGTAATGATCTCTGATTGTTACCTGAGCTACGTGCCAATTGGCATAGGGTCAAGCAGATTAAAGAATTAAATGCATGGCTCACAGAGTGGAGTGGGAAGAGGGAACTGTTCCCTTATAATGGGCTGCACTTAAACCAGGCTGGGACCAGTGCCATGGCCAATTGTATAACTAGGGATGTGGCTAGGGCTTTAAACTAACAGAGACAGGGGAGGGTTCAGGTATAGGGAGATTTCGAAATTCAAAGAGAAAAGTTGGGACAATGAAACAGCTTAGTAATGTGGGTAAAGACAAACTGATTAGGACAGGAAGGGATGCATCATGGGTGCATCATAACTAGGGGAAATCATGTTTGACAAATTTATTTGAGTAAAGTCAATGCAGAGAACAGTAGTAAAAAAATAAAATTAAAGGCTGTTTATCTGAATGCACAAAGCATCAGGTAGATGAAGGATGCAAATCGAGATAAATGGTTCAGATCTAGTCGTCCATACAGAAACATGGGCCAGAATCTTTGGGTCCATGTGCGGGGGTGGGCCCCGCTCTCCGACGCGTAAAATGACGCGTGGTTACGTCAGGAGTGCGTTCCGGTGTCACCGCGCATCATTCAGATCTTCAGTTCGGTGGGCGCGCCCCGGAGTCGGCTGTGCGCCCGCCGAACTGTCAAAGGCTATTAAGGCCATTTAAATAGCAATTTAAATAATTAACATAGCTGCCCGTTCAACCTTAAGGTTGGCGGGCAGGCAAAGAGCCCAGGCGGCCTTCGCATTTATCATAAACCTGATCCACGGGCAGGATGAGTCTTCATGAAGGTTTTTAAACTTCAATAAAAATTTTACTAAAATTCTTAGGCATGTCACGTGAGGGGACATGTCTTAACTTTTTTTTTCTTTCTTTCTTTATTTAAATTTTTAAAAATTAAACTAATCTCCCTGTGCCTCAGGGAGATTTCTATGCACTTTCACTCGCCTGCCCGGGCCCGATCCCGCCCAGCATCCCCCCCCAAAAGGGAGAAATTTCTCCCCATGGGGTTACATTTTACAAGGTGGGCATATTGCTTGCTCCCAACATCCGCCAGCCCCCTCCCCCCCAACTAAAAAGTCTGTCAGAAACTAACCAACGAAGAAAAAGTCTTCCCCATAGCCAAATATGCTGCGGTTGACAGCTCTCCAGTTGGCAGCCGAGATCACTACAGCCTTCATAAAATTTGTCCCTTTATGTCTGTCTTCATAGTAGGAGACACAGGTTACATACCAGAAATAAAGATTAATTTCTAATAATAGTGAGGAAATTAAGGTTCTTTAATACCAGCAGAGAAAAAGTACTAGAGAAACTTAAACGACTAAAATCAGACAAATCCCCAAGAACTGATGGCCTATATCCTAGGGGCAGAATTTTCTGCCTGTTGGGCGGGCGGGCTCAACCCAATCTCCGGCAGGCACGGAGCCAATCACCGCCAGTGAAGTGGGCCGCACCTCCATTTTACGAGGGTGGGCCAATTAAGGCCCGCCCAGCATGACGTCCGCTGGGAAGCGGTATGCACTCCCTGTGCGAGCGGGCGGGAATCCCTAAAATCGAGTGTGCGCTCTTTCGCGCATGCACACGAAAGAGCGCACATCGTCCTGAGGCTAAGTGCAGCCTCAGGGAGATTGCTTACATTTTTAAAACTATTAAAAATAGCGAAAAGAAAAATCCCTTACATGTCCCCTCATGTGACAATGTCACATGAGTTGGGACATGTTCATAATTTACAGAACAGCTTTATTACAATTTTCAAAACCCTACATGAAACCTCATCCCGCCGCTGGATGAGGTTTCATGTTTTCTCTATTTGCCGCCGGGGCTCCTGGCCTGCCCGCCAGCCCTTTAATTGGTTAAATGATTCTGTCAATGGCCTCAAGTGACCATTGACAGGTCGGCGGGCCCGCAGCTGATTTTGCTGCGCCCCTGCCTTCCTGAAAATATAAATGGGGCGGGGTGATGTCGGGGGTTCTGCCCGACGTCATCCTGTGCCATTTTACGCGTCAGCGAGCGGACCCCACCCCCTGCTCGCCGATGGCAAAATCCTGCCCTAAGTTTCCAAAAGAGGTAGCTACAGAGATGATGGATGCCCTTGTTATGATTCTCCAAAATTCCCTATTTTCTAGAATTGTCCCAGTGGATTAGAAGTTTGCAAAGATAACTCCGATATTCAACAAAGGAGGGAGAGACAAAACTGGGAACTACAGGTCAGTTAGCCTGACATAAACCATCGTGAAAGTGCAGAATCTATCATTAAGGAAGTCTTAACAATGCACTTAGAAAGGCTAATCAGACAAAGTCAGCATGATTTTACAAAAGGGAAATGATGTTTGACAAATTGGCCATGGGGTCGTACCACCTTCCATGTTCTCAGCTGATGCTTTTGGCCTGCTTCAGAACATCACGGTCTTGGCCATGGGCTGCTATTGATGATCAGCAAGGGGCAGGGGAGAGGAAGGTGCAGCTGTGAGCAGGAGAGGAAGGTGTACCGGTGGTGGGGTGGTACCCGGGGGGAGTGAGTTTGGGAGGTGGAGGACGGAGGTGTAAGGGGGGCTGAGGTTGTGAGGGGGAAGGAGGGTGTCCAGGGGGAGGAGGGAGTGAACCTTTGCTGTACTGTCTTCAAGGTAAGTATAACCTTCCTTAAATGTGAAGAGCAAAACTGCACGCAGTACTCCAGATTTGGTCCCACTAAATCCCTATACAATTGCATCAAGACTTCCTTATACTGGTTCTCCAAACCCCTTGTACTAAAAAGCCAACACATTTGTCTTCCTAATTGCTTTCTGTATTTGCATGTTCAACAGACTTTACCTCAAGCATGTCAGAGCACAATGCTTATTTCTAATATGCAGTTTCATAGCATGATAGAATGGGGATTAGTGTCCGTGGTGTCCCACGTATTAGCTGAACTGTCAACAAGGAAACAAAACCATATAAAACAAGCCACTTCTTGACAGGAATTCAAAATTAAAAGGAGAATTAGCCCACGCAGCTACATCAGTTTCTGTATAACTGTGGTGGGCCCTGAAATTCCACAAGGGTTCTCCAGGGGCAAATGGTCATTTTCCACACTTTATACCATTTCTCCAGGGGCTCTGCTGATTTCCTGCGAAGGCATGCATGAGGACTGGAAGAAGTCCCATGGAATTTCAGGGCCCTGACAACAGGCCACCTATCTTAAAAAAGGGAAATAAGATTATTGGGTGGTCCCATTTAGCGGGTAGTAAAAAAAATATACTGGGAGAAACAAATTGAAAATAATTATAGGATTGTAGAAGCTTACAGCACAAAGCCGACCATTCAATCCATCATACCTTTGCCGACTCTTTGAAAGAAATATCTAATTAGTTCCATTCTCATACACTTTTCCCATAGCATTGCAATTTTTTTCCTTTAACTGTATTTACCCAATTTTCTTTCAAAGTCACTGTTGAATTTTCTTTGTATACCCTTTGAAGTAATGCGTTACAAACTACAGCAGCTCACAATGAAAAAGGTCCTCCTCATTTCCCACAGATTCTTTTGTCAGTTATTCTTAAATCTAGGTCCCCTGATTATTGATCTTCCAGTTTTACCCTATTCACCCAAAATCCGTCATGATTTTGAACTGTTCTGCTGAATCTCCCCTTAACGCTAAGGAGAACAACCCCAGCTTCTCTAGTCTTTCCTGAGTCCCTCTATTCTTGATACCATTCTAATGAATCATCTGCACACTTTTCAAAGTCTTAACCTCTTTCCGGGGTCTAAAAACGAACATAATACTTCAGCTGATCTTCGGTTGGGGTGGGGGCCTGTGGGCTGAAATAAGAGTTGGAATAGGCTATCCTGGAACAAACGCCTAGGCTGCCAGGGGTATGGGGCAATGGGGGTAGGTTGGGAGGTGGGCTGGGTGCATGGCCTGACAATGTGCTCTGGCACTGTGTGTAAATAAATGAAAAACAATAAAACAAAAACATCCCTCCAGCCCTCACCCCCCACCCCCCCCAACCCCCCACCCCCCCAACATCCACAGACTCCCTATTCCCCATCCATGCCAACCTATGTCCCTCAAATCCCCTATATCAACACATGCTCCCCACCTACCCCCAGTGCCCCATACCCCCATGCCAACTTAATGCCTCTCTATCCACCCTCATTGCCCCCAAGACCCCTATGATAACTTAGTTCCCTCCTACCAAGCCCCATTGCTCCATACCCCTATGCTGACTTAGGACCAATATTCCAACCCATGCCCCCCACACACCACCCTTTACCCCTCCATGAAAATTCAATAGTATCCCTGGACAGTTTCTTGACAGCTTTGACACTTTCTGTACAGCTTTGACACTTCCTGGACAACTTTGACAGCTTTGACAGCTAGACAGCTGGGCAGCTCTTTAACAGTTCCATGATAGCAGGACAGCTCTTTGACAGCTTGAAAGTTCCAATGAGTTTGTGCATAAAAAATGCATGATCACGTTCACTTTCAACAAGTCCAAAGGATGCCTTGCCTCTCTCCAAAAGTGCCTTTTCACTCCCAAAGGTGTCCCAGGACCCTATCCAAAGGGGTACCTTGGTTATCTAAACGAATTCTCCAAGTTCGGAACCCCTCTTACCTGTTCTAATCTTCACACTCCGAGTTTCACACTCCTGGCCTACCAAAATCCCACTTCAGTGGAGGCAGCTGGTGATGTAAATGGCCAGCTGCCTCCATGAATTGTGCATGCAAGAACCCCAGCCTGACTCCAGTCCCAACCCGACGAAGATGGGAAATGCTGGGTGGAATAACTATAGCTTTAAGGAATGTAGTGACTGTAGCTTTAAGACTTATTGTATTGTGTAGTATCACATGACAGAGTGAACAAATCAACTCTAAGCGCGGAGAACCTTAGGGGCGGAGTTTGTGTCTAGTTGTGGATCTTGATGGAAGCCTGTAACTGCTGCTGAAGCCCTGTAAATAAAGTTCACTGTTTCTTATGAGAAACCTGTCTGGAAAATCAAGTCTAAAACAGCTGGCGATGAGGCTAAATTGGTTCTGGGCTGTTCCTCACCCAGTGAATGCGAGTACCTTGTTTTAAACTGAAGAAAGGGAAAATATACTCACCAGGTATGCCACTTTTTGGCAGAATTGACCCCTTTGACTCAGCCACAGAGGATTGGAGTCAATATAAAGAATGCTTCCGTTTCTTTTTTCAAGCAAATGAAATAATGGTGGAGGAGAAAATTCTCCTAACGTGACAATACACCTTATAATATAATCTTTAGTTTTATGGCCCCAAACCCTCTGATTCAAAGACTTTCAGTAAATTGGTAGGCCTTGTTTAGGGTCATTTTCAACCCCAAACATTCCATAATCATGCAGAGGTTCAAATTAAGTCGAGATTAAGAGCCCTGGGGAGACCATGGCAACGTACGTAGCAAAGTTGAATTAGCTAACTGAAGATTGTGACTTCGAGGAAACCATAAGCGATATGTTGAGGGGTCGTTTGGTCTGTGGTGTGCACGATGATTCCATTCAACAATGGTTAATAGGTGAAGTAAATAACTTTTTAAAAGAGCATTGGAAATAGTGCCTGTATGGAAAGCGGCAAGCAGTATTCACAGGCCTTACAGGGTGTACAAAAAGACAACGTTTTCCAGTTGGGGTGGGAACAGACTGCCAGGCGTGGCTCAAAAACCATGGAGTCACCCGCGAAGCGGGACACAGTCCCCGCTACCTGAACATTTTAAAAATGTACAGGAGACAGCACAGCAGCAAATCTGAAAACGAATTGTTACTGATGTGAAAGTAACCATATCCTTAAAGAAGGGCATATACTGAGGCAACATAAAGCAAGATTGAGACAGACTCTCAGGCAGCAAACTAAACTGATCGAAGTACATAATGTGGAAGAACCAGAAACCACTAATTCCGATGTTTATTCTCTATTTAATGTGAAAGTAGGGAAAACAGAGCCAATCACTGTTACTCTGCAGGTCAATAGAAAACCTTTGATTATGGAAGTGGATACCGGTGCATCAATCACTGTAGTGGGGGAGCACACAATGAAATGTTTAAACAAGGGTACTCAACAATTGAATATGGGGCAAACTTCAGCAAAATTGAAAACGCATACTGGTGAAGCCATACAAGTAAAAGATACTGTACCTGTTTTTTTACAAGCACAGCTCCCTATGATTGTAGTGGAAGGTGAAGGACCAAACCAAAATTCTGCTATTCAAATTATGTTGAGGAACTGGCTGGGGAACAGGCTATCCTGGATTTGATATTGTGCAATTAATTAATAATCTCATTGTGCTGGGTCCTTTAGGGAACAGCGACCATAACATGATAGAATTCTTCATTAGGATGGAAAATGAAGTAGTCCAATCTGAAACCAGGGTCCTAAATATTAACAAAGGAAATTACAAATGTACGAGGTGTGAATTGGCTAAGATAGTTGAGGAACTTCATTAAAAGGCATGACTTTGTATAGACAATGACTAATATTTAAGGAACGAATGTATGCATTGTAACAGTTATACATTCCTTTCTGGCGCAAAAACATAACAGGAAAAGCAGTCCAACCATGGCTAACAAAAGAAATTAAGGATAGTATTAGATCCAAAGAGGATTCATATAAAGTTGCTAGAAAAAATAGCAAGCCTGAGGATTGGGAGCAATTTAGAATTCAGCAAAGGAGGTCCAAGAAATTGATTAAGAGGGGAAAAGTGGAGTATGAGGGTAAACTTGCAAGGAACATAAAAGCAGACTGTAAAAGCTTCTATAAGTATGTAAAAAGGAAGAATTAGTGAAGACAAATGTAGGTTCCTTACTGTCTGAAACAGGAGAATTTATAATAGAAAACAAGGAAATGGCAGAGCAATTAAACAACTACTTTAGTCTGTCTTCAGTGAGGAAGACGCAAATAACTTCCCAGAAATATTAGGAAACCAAGGGTCTAGGGAGAAGGAGGAATTGAAGGAAATTAGTATTACTAAAACAATAGTGCTGGAGAAATTAATGGGACCAAAAGCCGATAAATCCCCAGGGCCTGAAAATCTACATCCCAGGGTACTAAAGGAGGTGGCCATAGAAATAGTGGATGCGTTGATTGTCATTTTCCAAAATTCTGTAGATTCTGGAACAGCCCCAGCAGAATGGAGGATGGCAAATGTAACCCCACTATTTAAAAAATGAGGGAGGGAGGAAGAAAACAGTGAATTACAGACCAGTTAGCCTAACCTCAGGAGTAGGGAAAATGTTAGAGTCTATTATAAAGGATGTCATAATATGACACTTAGAAAATATCAACAGGATTAGACAAAGTCAACGTGGATTTATGAATGGGAAATCGTGTTTGACAAAGCTACTGGAGTTTTTTGAGGACGTAACTAACAGAATAGATAGGGGAGAACTGTTGGATGTGGTGCATTTGGATTTTCAGAAAGCTTTTGATAAATTCCCACATAAGAGGTTAGTGTGTAAATTTAAAGCACATGGGATTGGGGGTAGTATATTTGCATGTGTTGAGAATTGGTTAGCAGACAGGAAATAGAGAGTAGGAATAAATGGGTTTTTTTCAGAGTGGCAGGTGGTGGCTAGTAGGGTACCACAGGGACCATTGCTTGGGCCCCGGCTATTCATAATATATATCAATGATTTGGATGAGGGAACCAAAGGTAATATTTCCAAGTTTGCTGACGACACGAAACGTGGGCCTAAATTTCTCGCTTGGCGTGCGGTTGAGCGCCCGGCAGGCTCGAGCGTGAAATGACGTGTGATGATGTCGGGCGAGCGCCCGATGTCATTGTGCACACGTGCGATATTTCAGTTGGCAGGCACAGCCAGGAGTCGGCAGCGCACCTGCCGACAATTAACAGACCTATTAAAGTAATAATTAAATGCAATTTTTTGCTGCCCTTCCAACCTTACAGTTAGCAGGCAGGCAAATCAGCAAGGCGCCCTTTGGATTTTTTATGCAACCTCATCCATGGGCAGGATAAGTTTCCAACAGGAATTAAAAATAAAATAAAAATATTTAAATCTCATTTATAACATGTCCCTGCTCATGTGATAGAGCCACATGAGGGGGTATGTTTTTAACGTTTGTAAATTCTTTATTTATGTTTTAAAAATTCTTCAGCTCCCTGAGGCAGCTCTGTGCCTTCAGGGAGCTTTCAGTCCGCGCACCCCTGTGCATGCGCAACTTCTGTGCTGGTCCTCCTCCCACCCCCACCCTGGCAGCGCTCAGTGGTGCAGCGCGTTATTCATGCTGGCTGCACATTACTTGGCCAGCCAGAATGAAATCGCCTGATCACGGGCAGTGGTTGGTTTCACGACCACTCCCGGGCCCACCCACCGTGCCCACCCGACAAGGTAAAAATCCTGCCCTTGGTGGGAATGTGAGTGATGAGGAGGGTGTTAAGAGGCTTCAAGACGATGTAGACAGTTTGAATGAGTGGGCAAATACATGGCAGATGCATAACATCTATAACATGTATAACATGGATAAGTGTGAAGTTATCCACTTTAGTAGCAAGAACAGAATGGCAGAGTATTGTTTAAATGGTGATAGATTGGGAAAGGTTGATGTACAAAGGGATCTGGGTGCACTTGTACACCAGTCATTGAAAGCAAGCATGCAGGTGGAGCAAGCAGTTAGGAAGGCAAATGGTATGTGGGCCTTCATTGTCAGAGGACTTGAGTACAGGAGCAAGGATGTCTTCCTGCAGCAGTACAGGGCCTTGGTGAGACATTGTGTGCAGTTTTGGTCTCTGTACCTAAGAAAGGATATACTTGCCATAGAGGGAGTGCAGCGAAAGTTCACTAGGCTGATTCCTGAGATGGCAGGATTACGGACATACAAACATATGAACAAGGAGCCAGGAGTAGGCCACTCAGCCCCTCAGACATGCTCTACCATTCAGTAAGATCACTGCTGAACTTATAGTAAGCTGAAATCCGCATCCCACCTACCTCCAATAAGCTATCGCCCCCTTGCTTACCAAGAATCTATCCACTACGTCCTTAAAAATATTCATAGGTTCTGCTTCCACCACCTTTTCAGGAAGAGAGTTCCAAAGACTCAGGACCCTCTGAGTGAAAACATTTCACCTCATCTCTGTTTTAAATGGGCGACCCCTTATTTTTAATCAGTGACCCCTAGTTCTAGATTCTCCCACAAGAGGAAACATCCTCTCCACATTCACCCTGTCAAGACCCCTCAGGATCATATATGTTTTAGTCAAGTTGCCTCTTACCTTTCTAAACTCCAGTGGATACAAACCTAGTCTGTCCAAACTTTCCTCATAAGGCAACCCACCCATTCCAGTGTTAGTCTGGTAAACCTTCTCTAACCTATGCTTTCAACATATTTACATCCTTCCTTAAATAAGGTGACCAATACTGTACAAATACTCCTAATGTGGTCTCACTAGTGCTCTGTACTACTGAAGCATAACTATAAGACCATAAGACATAGGAGCAGAATTAGGCCATTTGGCCCATCGAGCCTGCTCCGCCATTCAATGAGATCATGACTGATCTAATAATCCTCAACTCCACTTTCCTGCCTTTTCTCCATTACCCTTGATTCCCTTACTGATTAAAAATCTGTCTATCTTAGCCTTGAATATACTTAATGACCCAGCCTCTACAGCCCTCTGTGGTAAAGAATTCCACAGATTCACTACCCACTGAGAGAAGAAATTCCTCCTTATCTCTGTTTTAAGTGGGCACCCCCTTACTCTGAGATTATGCCCTGTGTTCCTAGACTCTCCCACAAGGGGAAACAACCTATCAGCATCTACCCTGTCAAACCCCCTAAGAGTCTTATATGTTTCAATAAGGTCACCTCACATTCTTCTAAACTCCAATGAGTACAGGCCCAACTGACTCAACCTCTCCTCGTAAGAAAATCCCTCCATCCCCAGGACCTCCCTACTTTTGTATTCAATTCCCCTTTCAATAAATGTCGTATGAGGAGAGATTGAGCTGACTATACCTGTATTCACTGGAGTTTAGAAGGATGAGAGGAGATCTCATTGAAACATATAAAATTCTGACAGGGATGGACAGACTGGATGCAGGGAGGATGTTTCCTCTGGCTGGGGTGGGGTCTCGAACATGGGGTCACAGTCTCAGGATACAGGGTAGGCCATTTAGGACCGAGATGAGGAGAAACTTCTTCACTCACGGGGTGGTGAACCTATGGAATTCTCTACACCGAAGGCTGTGGAGACCAAGTCACTGAACATATTTAAGAAGGAAAGTTATAGTTTTCTGGACTCTAAAGGTGTCAAGGGGTATGGGGAGAGAGCAGGAGTATGGCATTGAGATAGAGGATCAGCCATGATCATATTGAATGACAGGGCAAGCTCGAAGGGTCGAATGACCTGCTTCTGCTCCTATTTTCTATGTTTCTATGTTTCATTCTTCTTTCCAAAATTAAGGATGGAAGTTTTTAGCAGAACAAGATCTCAGAACATAAACTATCTCATTATATTAGAATGTCAAGTAAAGGATTTCTTTAAGTGTTAGGAAATATAATTTGACTATTGCTATGTGAGGTGGTGAATTTCAACGTAATGAATAGTAAAATGTGTCTTGATTTTTTTCTGTGAAGATCACTTCAGCCTGTTGAACTGTAGTGTGGATTGTTTGGCTAAAGCTGGAAGTCTGTTTTTGTTTGTTCTATGTAAGTAATGTTCTTCTTAGGTTCTGACTGTTGGCCAATTGTTAACACTTAAGCAGCAGCTTAAATATTTCACATATTTTCAATGTCACAAGGCAGGGTTTTTTTTCAGATTAATGCAGCTAATTCATCTTTAAAAAGATCTTTGTGAAAAAATGATGTGTGAGCATGAAATATTTTCTAAAGGTCACACTTTGTACAATTTCTTTTCTGATTGCTGTTTTTCTCGACTCCTTTCAAAGTCAAATGCAATGTATAGTGTTTGGAGAAATGATCTTCGCATGTTTAAACTGAAGAAGATAAATGCTTGAACACAAATGTTATATATGAATTTCCAGGGTTACACTTGGGGAGAAATTACACCAAGATCCAAGGTAGTTTTAGCGCTGATGAAGCTGGTGGAAATTACATCAAAATTTTCTATGAAACTCAGTCGTTTACTTCAGCATGTAAAGATTGGGAATAAACAAGTGCAAATGTTGCACCACCAATCGGTGTCTTGATATTTTGCCAGGGCTCCTTCAACAGCATCTTCCAAATCCTACCATCAAGAAAACACCATTAGCTGTAAGTTCCCCTCCAAGTCACTCACCATCCTGACTTGGAAATATATCATCGTTCCTCCCCTGTCGCTGGGTCAGGACCCTGGAACTCTCCCCCTAACACCACTGTGGACTGCAGCAGTTCAAGAAGGTAGCTCACCACCACCTGCTAAAGGGCAATTAAGGATGGACAATAAATGCTGGCCCAGTCAGCGAAGCCCACGTCCCTTGAATAAATTAAAAAAACAATTAAGGACAGCAGGTGCATGGGAACAGCAGCACCGTCAGGTTCTCCTCCAAACCACACACCACCCTTTGAGTCAGAAGGCTACATTCCCACTCCAGGATTTAAGCACAGAAATCAAGGCTGTTACTTCAGTGCAGTCGTGAGGGCTGTACTGTTGGAGGTGCTGTCTTTTGGCTGAGACATTAAAATGAGGCCCTGTCTGCCCCCTCAGGTTCTAAAATGCCCCCTGGCACTTTTCCAAAGAAGAGTAGGGGAGTTATGCCTAGTGTCCTGACCAATGCTTATCCCTTAATCAAAATCACAAAAGCGGGTTATCTTGTCATTATCACATTGCTGTTTGTTGTGCACTAATTGGTCCTGTGTTTCTTAAATTACAACCGTGACTGCACCAAAGGCACTTCATTGGCTGTAAAGTGCTTTGGGACAGATTGTGAAAGACGCTATATAAATGCAAGTATTTCTTTTCTTTTTAATCTGGGTTTGAACTCACATTGACTGCCAATCGAGATGCCTGGCATTTTGTCAGCAGGTACACTGGAGAGCAAAGTACTTCTAGTTTTGCCTGTCATTTTGACACAACCAGAAAGACAGTGGATCCATTGTGATGTTCAGTAACAAAGATTGATTTGTGCAACTTCACAAAAATACGAACAGCATCCAGTGCGAGATTCAATATTACATTATGAGGTTAATGTTACTACTAGGTGCAGTTTCAGTTTTGAGTGCTTTTGGCTATAAGCAGGATTTCTTCTTCATAATTGGCAAAGTAATGCCAGCAGAGCGGGAGCAGATCCAGGAATTTCTCAGTCCTTGTGTTGCTCTGCTAATGATTTGATTTGGTCACCACTTTCTCTCACAGCAACAGAGAAAACTGTGCAACATCACTCTTATGTCCTGGTTATATTGAAACTGCCCAGGAAATTTGAAGTCAATTTTTTAAATCTTCTGTGGGATTTAAGGCCAGCATTTGTTGCTCACCCCTAATTGCCCTTGAGAAGGTGATGGTGAGCCACCTTCTTCAACCACTGCAGTCCATCTGTTGTAGGCATACCTGCAGTGCTGTTAGTGAGTGCCAGGATTTTGACACAGCGACAGTGAAGGAACGGCGATATGGTTCCAAATCAGGATGGTGTGTGGCTTGTAGGAGAACTTGTAGGTGGTGGTGTTCCCATGCATCTCAGTTCCTCTAGGTGGCAGAGGTTATAGGTTTAGAAGGTGCTGTCGAAGGAGCCTTGGTGAGTTGCTGCAGTATATCTTGTAGATGTTACATACTGCTGCCTCTTTGTGTCAGTGGTGGAGGGAATGAATGTTTAAGGTGGTAAATGGGGTGCCGATCAAGCGGGCTCCTTTGTCCTGGACGGTGTCGAGCTTCTTGAGCATTGTTGGAGCTGCACTCATCCAGGCAAGTGGGGAGTATTCCATTACACTTCTGACTTGTGTCTTGTAGATGGAGGACAGGCTTTGGGGAGTCAGGAGGTGATTTACTCTGCATAGAATTCCCAGCCTCTGACCTGCTCTTGGAGTCATAGTATTTGTATGGCTGTTCCAGTTCAGTTTCCGGTCAATGGTAACCCCCAGGATGTTGATAGTGGGGAAATTCAGCGATGGTAATGCTGTTGAATTTGAAGAAGGTTAGATTCTTTTTTTTGGAGGTGATCATTGTGTGGCACTTGTATGGCTCAAATGCTACTTGCCACTTATCAGCTCAAGCCTGAATGTTGTCCAGGCCTTGCTGCATGGTGGGATGGCAGGTGGATGTGGCCATAAAATTGGATGCCGTGCCATGCCATGTCCACTCAACCCCTCCCATTGCAATTTTACCAGTGGTGGGGGATGGATTGGGATTTTCACTTGTCCATGAGCCAATTGAGGCCCTGAAGTGGCCATTAATGGCCACCTAACCGACGCCAAGTGTCCAACCCGGCAAGTAAAACTTGGCAAACTGGAAGCTGGGCAAGGGGGCTGCTTTCTTTTTGGGCCCCCTGTGATAATCGAAAGGACCCTAATTCCGCTCCCCAGCATTTCCACTCACCCCAATGCCACTTGCCAGCCTGGCCCTGGCAAGACCCCTGACTTACCTTCAAGTCTAGTTTCATTGAAGTTCGCTTACCTCTGGGACTCACTGCAGTCCCAGCAATAGCCTCTGCTCCTGGTGGCACTGCTGGGAGCAGAAAGCTGCCAGCCAATCAAATAGCTGGCAGCTCTCGGAGGCAGGACTTACTTGCAGATGGGGGTAGAAGGCCCGCCTCAAACCAATTAATAACCCAACTGCTGTGAAATGGCTGTAGCGCGAACCAGCCGAGCGGAGGCAGGATCACCCCCTACTCTAATACCAGGGGGCCAGATCCTAACCCCAGAGGAAAATTCAGCCTAGAATTTGGGCTATGAAAACACATTCTCTGATATGTAAAGATACAGCTTTGTGTCAGCAATCATGTTGTCATAATAGCTAAATTGAACATAGATTGGGAGGCCTGCATGGGCTTTTCTCCAATTGAGGTGTTTGCAACAGGCAAGACTGACAACTACCCATGTGATTCTGCTGCTCAATTTTCCCACTGAGGTTCTAGTCATGTACACAAGGTGGGTTAGGAGCAATAAACTGCTCCTTGAAGGTTTAGCACCACTCAGAGGGATGAAAGTAGAGCAGAGCTGCAGCATATAAAACACTGCACCCTAGAGAACAAAAGCCACATTAGGACAGAGTTGAAAACTAGAAGGGATCACTAGTGGATAACGCTATTGGATTCACAGCCCATGTGTGCTTTGCTGGCTTAAGTAAAGGCTAGAAGGGAATGACTGGTGCTGCTAATGGCACAAAAGGTGTTGCAGACACTCTGGAGGGAGGTGGCAGAGACAGTCAGTGTAACTTTCACCACTCCAAGAATTGCTACACAATGCACTCTTGACAATCTATATTCTCCACATTCATACAGCCTTCATTTAACACCTTGCCTTTTCATGTTCTTTCTGTAGCATCTCCTGGGAACACTCTTAGATAAACACCAGGGGGAAGTATCCATGCTAATTACATACCTTTAATATTCGGTTCTCCCACTCCACAGTAAAAGCTCACCATAACCAGCATCAGAGAAGACAAAGGAGGAGGAGCATCATTGCTCTTCAGTCTACATAAATTGGAGGCGCTAGAAATCATAGGATTGTGGAATTGTACAGCACAGAAGTAATCTATTCATCCTGTTGTCTCTCTATCAGCTCTTTGAAAGAGCTGTTCAATTCCTCCAATATCTTACCAAAGCCCAACAACTTTACCCCCTTCAATTACATAAACCATTCCCTTGGAATGAATTCCCTCATCATAGGCAGCCATGGAGGAGAGCCTGTGGGGATGACAAAATTGTAGGCAATGCAGATAATGTAGCAACAAAAGGCTGATAAAAGTTGGAAACTGCTCATCATTGATAGTGGCAGCTTTCTGTGTTTTCTTAAGTATTTGCAACACATTAACACCTAATCTAGGAAAATGGTATCTGGCAAGCAAGGGTTAATGTGGGACTGGGAAACAATACCACCCACAGTGTGATGTAAACAGACACATGACTTGAGATTAGAGAAAGAGTTGTGAACTGGACAGAGACCTGTATAGAAGCAAGCATGGCTATACGCTGTATATATGGACATAATTATGTGAGCTTAACATCTGTCATTGGGAAAATGTTGGAGTCTATTATAACGGGTGTACTAGCAGAGCATTTAGAAATACATAACCTAATCAAAAAGTGTCAGCATGGCTTCATGAAGGGGAAATCATGCCTGACAAATGTATTAGAATTCTTTGAGGAGGTAACAAGCAGGATAAATAAAGGGGAACCAGTAGATGTAATATATTTGGATTTCCAAAAGGCATTTAATAAGGAACCACACATAAGGCTACTTAATAAGATAAGAGCCCGTGGTGTTGGGGGTAGTAATTTAGCATGGATAAAAGACTGGCTAACTAATAGAAGACAGAGAGTTGGGGTACGAGGGGCATTTTCAGGATGGCAACCTGTAGCTAGTGCAGTGCCACAGGGATCAGTGCTGGGGCCACAATTATTTACAATATAAATTAATGACTTGGATGAGGGAAATGAATGTACGATTGCCAAGTTTGCAGATGGCACAAAAATAGGTGGGAAGGCAAGTGGTGAGGATGACACAAAGGCCAGAATTTTATGTTCGTTGGTCGGGCGGGCCCGACCGACTTGGCGGCGGGCGGGCGGCCAATTGCCGCTGGCGAACCCGGCCGTGCCGCCATTTAACACAGGTGGGTAAGGCCCGCACCGCAGCTTTGTGACTCCCGTGGAGAACAGGAAAATAGTTGCGGGGGCGGGCGGCTTCAGACTGCCAGTTCCAATGGGGAGCCGGCAGCCTGTATAAAGACTGGCCAGGCAGCCTGCTTGAGGCAGTGCACCCTGGCCACTCAGAGATTAAGAAATGTTGCATGGAGTGCAGAGGAGGAGGTGGAGGAGGAGGGGGTGCAGGCTGCAGGAGAGGCCAGAGGGGGGCCACTGTGCCCCCAGATTTTCGGATGCATGCCTTGCTGTCCTCCTGTAAGAGGTGGGAAACCAGCGTCAGATTCTGTATCCTGAGGATGGGAGGAGGAGGGCCCCCCATGTCACCAGCCAGGTGTGGGAGGAGGTGGGTGAGGCTGTAAGTGCCCATGATGATGTCCGGAGCACTGGCACACAGTGCATAAAACGACTCAATGATTTGCTGCGCTCCAGACGGGTGAGCACCATGCCTGTGTTGGCCATTTGACCCAGAAGGCAGCCTTAGCCTTTGACCTCTCCCCCACCATGCATGGCTGCCGTTACTGCATAGGGCATCTGTCGCACGCTGGGTGGGCAAATGGGTACTGACCATGCTTACATCAGCCTTAGTGGTTGAGGAGAAGAAGGGCTTTCCCTGCAGCATATGTTGGTTTCTGTGGCATTTGGTAGACACATACTCAGAACTCCAACACATGCCATATTGATGGTGATGAGATGGTCCAAGGGGTGCCTCAAGGTCTTTTGGGCAATTCCCATCTGCTGGCCTCGGCACCGCACCTCTTTGATCCTCCTTTCCATGGACGCTAGGACCTGTGTGCTATTCAAAGTGATGGACGCCGAATGTGTCCAAGGGGACCGTTGGGGGAGGGGCTTGGTTCAGCCAAACTATCTTCTGGGGACTCATCACCAGCAGTGCGGACAGGAGCCACTGGAGGCCTCAGATGGGCCACAGTGCTGGGGTGCGGCGTGCGCGTGCAAAGTACATGAGCGATCAGCCCCAATAAATCCTCTTCTCTGTTTTGCAGGCAAAAAGTAACCACAATACCTGGGAGCGCCTGAGGACTGGAGGTGGGCGCGCCCTCCTCCAGCACCTCACATCCTTCGAGGAGCGGGCCATGGAGCTGGGCAGGAGGCAGGAGGCCTGGGTGGCCGGGGGAGGCGAGGCTGGGGTCCAGCGGGCAGGTATTTGAGGTCCACAGTCCCATCCACTCTGTCTGCCCACCATCCAAACCACTGATGGTTGCTGCAATTGTTAATGCTGCAACAATGCTCATTCACTGACTGAGGCATTCTGACGTTTGGGTCATGCAGGTGGGACCCTCGTCCCCTTGAGGAATCGCGTCTCCACCACCTTCCAAAGTCACCTTATCCCATTTGTGACCACTATCACCATGGTCTCACATGCCATTGGATCGCTGATGCACAGCCAAAGAGTTATTTATTCCATTCTAGGGGGCTTGGGACCTCCTGCACCCTTTCAGCCAGTGCGCCCCACATTACTTTGTCCGAAAGATCCTCAGCACCTCAGCTGTGAACCTCATGACACTCAGCTTAGATGAATACCACCACGTTACTCATCCCTGCGCCAAGTAGAAATGTTGCCTTCTGGCCACCCGGTCTATGCCCCTTCTTACAGATTGAAGGGCAATAATGTGACCTCTCAATCTCCTGTGTTCGGCGGCAAATGTCACAACTGTTTGAGATGTTTCCTCAGCCCCGCAACTATCCAGGCAACAATGCATCCACATCAGGTACCCCTGCACTCTCCTAACTCCTATGGTTCATAACAAGCCATGTGGCATTCATGAGGCCATCTGACCAGCCTGTCTGCATGTGCGTTTAATGGTTGGGGCCCGTTTTGACTCATTTCCACCTCACCAATGTATTTCTCCTTCGGGTCTTTAAGGGTGAGCTACTTATGAGGCTGGGGGGGAAAGAGATGAAAGGTTGAAGTGAATGCACGCTAACTGATTTACTGTCCTTGTTGTTAATTTCAGCATCACCGCCAGAGCGACCCACATGTCTGCACCGCAGCACCCCCTCCACACCTGAGGGGCAACATGTGCAACTTGTGGCACATCATTTCAGCCAGCCAGGCACCAGCGCAGACACACACACGCCTCGGTGGAGACTTTACTGTCGGCTACTGTCCCGGGTCACAGTGGAGAAAGCATATCACGATCGCTGGAGGAGATGGTAGGGACAGAGAGTGCTGATGGCTCCAGCAGCCGGAGGGCTGCAGGGGACGAGGCACATGCTGAGTCCAGCGCTGATGACGTGCCTCTGGAGTTGTCCCCATTGCAGCAGCTGCAGGACAGGCGGCAGGAAGTGCGTTTGAATCTGGCAGGGTTGCATGAGGGAATGCTTCAGTTGCTCTCTGCGACGGAGGAGTCTAGGCAGAGTGCACACGAATATTCCACCCTCAGGGCAGAGCATCAGGATTCAATGAGAGATTGGCGACTCTCATAGAGAGGGCCTTTAACCAAATGGATCAAAATATGATTGGGTTACGCTCTGATCTGCAAGCCCTCACAGCGGTACTGGCCACAGGTGGTCTTTCCCATTGTGGGAGATGTTGTGGACACCAAACGCTGGCACTCGGTGCCCATGCATCTGTGGTGAGCAGGGAGGTAGATTTGGACCTCATGTCGGTGCAGCAGCTGCCTGTCGTCGCTGCGAGCTCCTCTCAGGGTGCCCCGGATGAGGGCAGCAGCTCCTCCGCCCCTCTGCCAGTCAACGTTTCTTCAGTTGAGGCTGCGACAACTGGGGAGGTGCCAGTTCTGGAACTGGCCACTCCCTCCCAGGCGGGGCCATCACAGGCTCCACGGGCCAGAGGACGCCCGCCAAGGTCATCGAGCCAAATAGGACACCAGAGTCAGCAGGCTGTCTCACAAGTCACTCCGAGCAATAGGGCGGCACCTAGACGTAGCACCCGCAAACGTAAGCATAAGGCACCTTAGGCACTCCCCAGGTGTGTCACTGGTGATTTTGTGTTGGCCTTAGAATAGGGACCCATTTTTCTGTCATTGTGAAATAATCATGTGGGCTTTAATTTTGGACACAATAAAGTCCACCTTTGTTACCATGGCTGAGGGTCTTTTCATTGTGGTGCTTTTTTCATTTTCACATAATTATCATGAGTGTTAGAATGGAGATTGATGTTTCTGTACTAAGGCCTTATTTTCAGCTGATAAGGTGGAAGATGTAGCACCTAAGTGCTACGTGTGGAAATTCCAGGCAATGCTGTTCCTGCTGATCCATGTGTGTGGAGTTAGCTGAAGGTTCGTTGGATTAAATTGTCCCGGGTGTCCCTGCCTCCTTGGTGTAAATGCAGGTCGTCGTTGTGCCCCTCATCATCGCCCTGTGCTTCCTCATCCTCTGAGCCACTGCTGGATTCATCATGTGCAGCCTCATCCAGGGCGTCAAGGTCTTCATCGTCAACTGCATCCCCCCTTTCCAGCGCAAGATTGTGCAGAGCGCAGCATGCTACCACTATCACAGAGACACGATCTGGGGGGTACTGGAGTGGGCCCCCTGAGCAGTCCAGGTAACAGAAGTGCATCTTGAGAAGACCGATGGCTCTTTCCATCACAGCCCTTGTGGTGCCCTGGCTCCTATTGTAGCGCTGCTCAGCTTCTGTTCTTGTACGGCGGAGAGGTGTCACGAGCCACCTTCGCAGGGGATAGCTCTTGTCACCCAGCAGCTATCCATCCAGCCGAGCCGGAGCACTGAAGAGCCCCAGCACCTGGGAGTGTCTGAAGATATAGGCGTCGTGGGAGCTGCCTGGGAACCTTACACAGACTTGTAAAATCTGCATCCTGTGGTCACACACTATCTGCACGTTCATGGAGTGGAAGCCCTTCCTATTGACGAAGGCACCAGGCTCACCTGCTGGTGCCTTGATGGCCATATGTGTGCAGTCTATTGCACCCTGGACGCGGGGGAAGCCAGCAATGGCCACAAAGCCTCTGGCTCACTGTGCCTGACTTGCCTGGTCGCAGCGGAAGTGGATGAAGGTGGATACCCGTCTGAACAGAGCGTCTGTAACCTGCTTGACACAAGTGTGGACAGCTGATTGGGAGACACCGCAATGATCACCCACCAAGCCCTGGAAGGACCCAGAGGCATAGAAGTGGAGGGCAACTGTGAGCTTCAGAGCCGCTGGCATGGGGTGTCCACCCACACAGTTAGGAGATATTTCAGGGCCAATCATCTGACAGATATAGTTGACTGTCTCCCTTGAGAGGCGGAGCCTCCTTCGGCACTGCACCTCAGTCATATTGAGGTAGCTGCTTCGCTGCCTGTACACCCTGGCAGCAGGATAGTGGAGTCATCTGCGGCCTCTTCCACCTTGGACAACCTCTTGGCCCTGCGCCCATTGTGCCTGTGCCTCGACACCCAAAGGTGGCTCTCCTGGAGGCTGATTGTTCAGTCCTGGTCTCCTCCTTATTCTATCCCTCCTTTCCTCCTCAGGGGAGCTGCCTCCACAGGAGAGGTCAGAACCCATGTCCCTAGGCTAAATGGAGGCCTCCGGAAAGCTGCAGGCCCGAGAAAGATTACTGTCTGCAGACTGGTTTCAAATTACACAAAAACCTCTTGGACATCAATGAGAACTACTAACCATCACACAGGCAAGTTTTAAACACTTTCATCAATTATAACTTCATGTAAAACATGAACAGCCCCTCTGAGTCCACATATCCCGACATTGCAAAAGTTTTCTTGAATAATCTCCTACCCGCCTGCCCATTGGGCCCGTGCGTCGACCCGAAGTACGCACGGGCCCCTCAAAATCTGGACAATTGGCAAGTTAGGGGCCTTAACGAGCCCTTCAATTAATGGCGGGCAAGCTGAGCGCGCCTGCCGACTGAAATATCCTGATGCCGCGTGCTAACCTCAGCACACTCGCACGACGTCAGCGTGCGACATTTTATGTGCTGACGTGCAGGCTCCGCCATCCGCGCGCCAGCCGGAAAATTCTGCCCAAGGAGTCTATAGAGGGATATAGACAGATTGAGTGGGCAAAAACTTGGCAGATGGAATATAATGTGGGAAAATGTGAGGTTATGCATTTTGGCAGGAAGAATAGAGGAGCTGAATATTATTTAAATGGAGAAAGACTGAAGAAAGCTGCAGCACAGAGGGATTTGGGGGTCCTCGTGCATGAATCACAAAAAGCTAACATACAAGTTCAACAGGTAATAGGAAGACAAATGGAATGTTGTCCTTTATTTCAAAGGGAATGGAGTATAAAAATAGGGAAGTCTTGCTAAAACTATACAAGGCACTAGTTAGACGACACCTAGAATACTGTGAACAGTTTTGGTCCCTTTATCTAAGGAAAGATATTCTGGCATTGGAGGCAGTCCAGAGAAGGTTCACTAGGCTGATCCTGGGGATGGAGAGATTTTCTTACGAGGAGAGGCTGAGTAGTTTGGGCCTGTAAACTTTGGAGTTTAGAAGAATGAGAGGCAACCTTATTGAAACATATAATATTATTAGGGGGCTTGACAGGGTGGGTGCTGAGAGGGTCTTTCCCCTTGTGGGAGAGCCTAGGACCAGAGGGCATAATTTCAGAGTAAGCGGGGTGTGCATTTTAAACAGAGGTGAGGAGGAATTTATTTTCTCAGAGGGTAGTGAATCTGTGGAATTCTTTCCCACAGAGAGCTGTAGAGGCTAGGTTGTTAAGTATATTCAAGGCTGAGATAGACAGATTTTTAATCAGTAAGGGAATCAAGGGTTATGGGGGAAAGGCAGGAAAGCAGAGTTGAGAATTATCAGATCAAACATGATCTCATTGAATGGCGGAGCAGACTTGATGGGCCGAATGGCCTACTTCTGTTCCTACATCATACGGTCTTATGGTTATCATTATACACTTACTGTCCAACCAAACAAAACTCAGAACCTCTTTGCGAGACCTAGGGCAGGATCTTTCCCTTGGTGGGGGTTCTCGGCGGGAGACAGGGTGGGGGGTGGTGGGGAAGCCGGCCGCTGCCCGCGATCAGAGAAGCCAATTAGGGCCCGCCCTACGTGGATCGCAAGTGGCAGTGCTGAGTGCTGCCTGTGTGGGCGGGGGAGGAGGGAGAGCCGGGCCTAGCACGTAGTTCGAGCATGCTCTCTCACGGAGCTGCCTCAGGGAGATTGAAGCACTGTGTAAAAAAAAATAAAGAGAATAGGTTGGACGGGCAGTGTAAATTTTAAATTTAATTAGATTGTTAATGGCCTTAATAGGCCTTTTAATTATTGGTGGGTGTGCAGCTGACTCCGGCATGCACCCGCTGAACGAAATACACGCTCGAAGTCAACGCACATCATTTTACGCTCGGGCATGTTGGGCGTGTGCCCGCATGGCGAGCTTAATATTCTGTGCCTACTGAACATTTGACATACAACACCTGACTGCTATATCTCAAGGGATGCAGCTAAACAAGTTTTTCTGTATTTCACATTGTAGGTGCCTTACAAGAAGATGCTGGTTATCCCAATGACCACACTGGCGCATCCAGAATTAAATCTGCTCCAGATCCTCAGCTCCTGCCACTTCATCATCAGTGCCATTAGCCATGTCATTTACTCCAATACCAGCCCAGAGACACACATTCAGGTGGAAGAAGTTAGTGAGTTAAAGGTTCGCAGCAACAGCAGTCCTCTGCCTAGTACAGCAATTACCACATACTAACAAATCAAAGAAGTGTCCCAGAAATGAATGCCACTTGCTGAACTATTTATTTCTGAGCAACCACAGTAGCGCCTCCTCAGCTTGGTGAGATCTCTCATGGTGCTTTCCCTTCCTCTCAGTTTACATGTGTTGTGTGTTCTTACCTAATCTGGTGCTACTTCTACTTGCAATATCAGTTAGATGGCTCCGCAAAGTTGATGGGACAAAAAGATCATCTTGAACTTAGGCAGCAAGGCTTCTGGATGATCCCAGTTCATGCTTTTGCCTGACTATGGTGTGGATTAGCATCATCACACCTAACTCTCAGACTCCTATGAAGTTGTTGGTGGGCAGTGGAAGCGTATCACACTCGTGTGAACATTTTGCTAACTGGACAGGCAGCAAACTCACACATTGCCAGACCCATCTGCCCCTGCTCCCAGCTTCCATGTCACTTTGTCTGCTGAGCAGTAAGTGGCCAGACATTGCAGAAGCTAGAGCACCCTGTTGCCTCTAATCCTGAATTCAACCAACAGCACCTCCTCAGATGCACCAGTATATTTGTTAGTTATTCCTGCTGCTGACCCAGATCCATCCAACCCTCCTGAGGGTACTGCTCATGAGACACCTGGCAGTCTTTGCCACCAGAAAATTTGTCACCCCCTTAAGTGGCTGCAGTTTATTAATTGTTGCCTGAGTAAAGGAGTTTTCACCCTCCCATTAGATACAATCCTACCAGGAGCAGTGTCACAGTGTCCTGACCTGCATTGTAAATAATGACATCAGGAGGAAGTTGCAGGGATAAGCAGCAGACTTGTGTGGGTGTTTGGTATTCCTGCTCCACTGCTAACCTGACACTAAATGGAGAACTCAACCAACACCTTCAAAAGGTGGGAGTCTCACTCACAAAATAAATGACGTTAGAAATTGCTGTGTCGTGATATTAGCAAACAAAGACTTAACACATTGTATAACTTTTCTCTGCTGTTTTATTGGAAGTGTTGACCTATTTAAACAAATAGATTAATGCCTTGCTAATATAGCAGACGGATATGTAAATGTGTTAGCCATTTGCCTACTAATATCACAAACAGTGCAGAAATTTCTGGGCTACAACAAAACACAGAATAGCTGTACCTCATTGAAGCTCCAATATGGACTGACTTCCTAAAGTATTTTCTTTCCCTCATCAGAGGAATTAGACATGAAGTCAAAAAGAAAGTGGATAATAAATAAAAGCATGGGCGATTTGAAATCTTCAGGATGTGCTCTTGATGTCTTTCAAAATATCAATATTTTATAACCGATTTTCACCCACCTACCCAATTGTTTGGAGTGAAGGAGGTGGTATCAGCACAATAAAAACATTGCTAACGCATCGCCAGAGGCCTTGCCTTTGCAAATTTTCAAGCAAGCCATGATTTAGGCAGAAATTGTTCCCACCTGAAACCAACGGAGGCCTATCATCGCATTGATTGGCTGATCGTGTATGTGCTGGCTCTTTGTAGGAGCAATTTACCTCGCGTCACTCCTCCTCCTTCTCCTTGTAGCCTTGCATATTCTTCCTTTTCAGATAACAATCCAATACACTGTTAAATGCTGTGCATTCCAATGCATTCCATATCATTACCACTTGTTGCATGAAAAGATTTTTCCTCATGTCACCATTGCTTCTTTTGTCAATTACCTTGGGCAGAATTTTCTGCCTGTCGGGTGGGCTGTCGGGAGCAGGCACGGGCGGGCACGGAGCCAATCTCTGCCCGTGATCGGCTGCGCGCCGCCATTTTATGTGGGCGGACCAATTAAGGCCCGCCCAGCATGACGCATGGCTGGTAGCGCTCAGCGCTACCTGTGCGAGTGGCAGGAGAAGGGGGAGTCAGGGCCTGCGCTCTTTCGTGCGGAGCTGCCTCTGGGAGATTAAGTTCATATTGAAAGTTTCAAATAAAGAGAGATAAAACTTATTTAGACATGTCCCCTCATGTGACAGTGTCACATGACCTGGGACATGTTTATGAATTATGAGAAAAATATTTATTTATTTAATGAAACCTTCAGGAAACCTCATCCCGCCTGTGGATGAGGTTTCCTGAAAAATGCGAAGGCCACTTGGGCTCTTCGCCTGCCCGCCACCCCTAAGGTTGGACAGGCAGCATTGATAATTAGTTTAATTCGTTTTTTAATGGCCTTAACAGGCCTTTGACCATTCGGCGGATGCGCAGCCGCCTCCGGCGCCCGCCTGCTGAACGAAAGATCTGAATGAAGCACGGTGACATCGGGACGCACGCCCAACGTCACCGTGTGTCATTTTACGCATTGGCGTGCAAGGCCCGCCCCCGCATGCCGGCGTGAAAATTCTGGCCCTTAATACTGTGCCCTGTTGTCCTCAATCCTATGGGAACATTTTTTCCCTATCTGCTTTGTCCAGACCTCTCATGATTTTGAATATCTCTATCAAATCTATTCTCAAACTTCTCTTCTCCAAGGAAAACAGTCCCAACTTTTCCATTCTATTTACATATTTGAAATTCCTAATGCCTGGGACCATTCTTGTGAATCTCTAATGCCTTCACATCTTTCCTGAAGTGTGGCACCCAGAATTGGATGCAATACTCAAGTTGAGGCCGAACCAGTTTAACATAACTTCCTTGCTTTTATACTCTATGCCCCTATGAATAAAGCCTGGAATGCTGTATGCTTTATTAACTCCTCTCTCAACCTGTGCTGCCACGTTCAATGATTTAGGCATATATACACCCAGGTCCCTCTGCTCCTATACCCCTTTAGAATTCTACCTTTTATTTTATATTGTGTGTCTGAGTTCTTCCTACAAAAATGAATCACACTTCTCTGCGTTAAATTTCATCTGCTACTTGCCTGCTCATTCCACCATGTCTACATCCTTTTGGAGTTCTACACTAACCTCCTTCCAGTTCACAATGCTTCCAAGTTTCATATGATCCACAAATTTTGAAACTGTGCTCTGCATACCAAAGCCTAGGTCATTAACGTACATCAGGAAGAGCAATGGTCCCACATTGACCCTGGTGAACTCACCACAAACCTTCCTCCAGTCAAAAAGAAAATCCGTTAACTACTATTCTCAACCATCAAGAACTAGAGGGCACAGATTCAAAGTAATGGGCAAAAGGAGTAGAAGTGGTGTGAGGAAAACTATTTCACCCAGTGGATGGTTAGAGTCTGGAACAAACTTCCTGAAAGGGTGGTGGAGGCAGGTTCGATCAAAGTATTCAAAAGGGAATTGGATTGCTATCTGAAAAGAGAGGATGTGCAAGGTTACAGTGATAAGGGGGAATGGGATTAGGTAGATTGCTCTTTCAGCGAGCCAGTGCAGACCCGATGGGCCAAATGACCTCCTTCTACACTGTAAAGATTCTGTGATTCTGTCACTCAAGCAATTTCACATCTATGTTGCTACTGTCCCTTTTATTCCATGGGCACTAACTTTGCTCATAAGTTTGTTGTGTGGCACTTTATGAAATGCCTTCTGGAAGTCCACGTACTCCACATCAACAGCATTACCCTCACCAACCTTCTCTGTTAGCTCATCAAAAAACTCCAACAAATTATTTAAACATGATTTGTCCATAACAAATCCGTGATGACTTTCCTTAATAAACCCACATTTGCCCAAGTGACTATTAATTTTGTCTCAAATGATTGTTTCTAGAAGCTTCCCCATCACTGAGGTTAAATGATTGGTCTGTGGTTGCTGGGCTTGTCTTTATATTTACAATTCTCCAGTCCTCTGGCACCAACCCTGAGTCGAAGGAAGGCTGGAAAATTATGACCAGTGCCTGAGCAATTTCCACCCTCACTGTCAGTATCCTTGGATGCATTCCATCTGGTCCAGACAGCCTAGCCAATACCTCCTGCTTTTAAATTTTAAGCCCATTAAGTGTCTCAACTACCTCCTCTTTCACCATGACCTGCACGGCATCTTCTTCCTTGGGAAAGACAGATGCAAAGTGTTCATTTAATACCTCAGCTATGAATCCTGCCTCCATGTGTAAATCCCTTTTTGGTCCCTAACTGGCCACACTACTTTTGCCACCCCTTTAATATTTATATGCCTATAGAAGACTTTTGGATTCCTTTTTATATTCTCATGCTCTCTCATTGCTACTCTTAAATGCTTTTTCTCTCCCCCTCAGAACCTTCTATATTCAGGTTGGTTATCAATTGCATTATCCACCTGATATCTGCCATAAGCACACTTTTTCTTCTTCATCTCAATCTCTATCTCTTTTGTCATCCAAAGAGCTCTGGATTGATTTGCTTTGCCTTTCCATTTCATGGGAATGTACCTTGTCTGTGCCTGAACTATCTCTTCTCTAAAGGCAGCCCATTGTTCAGATACCCTTTTGCCTGCCAACCTTTGATTCCAATTGATCTGGGCCAGATCCATTCTCACCCCATTGAAGTTGATTTTCCCCCAGTTAATTATTCTTACTCTGGATTGCTCCTTGTCCTTTTCCATAACCAACCTAAACCTTTTGATACAATGATCACTGCCCCCTAAATGTTCTCCTACTGACATTTGATCCACTTGGCCCACCTTATTCCCAAGAACCAGGTCTGGCAGTGCACCCTTTCTCATTGGACTGGAAACATACTGCTGTAGAAAATTTTCCTGAACACACTTTAAGAACTCTGGCCCCTTTCTTCCCTTTACACGACTAATATCCCTGCTATTGTTTGCATAATTAAAGTCCCAGTATAACTACTCTATAGTTGCCGAAAAAAGAGACAGGTTGTCGAAGCTTTTTATCCTGCACTCATCAGGACAAACGCAAGAATGCCAAATTTCAACTGATCACCACAATCTATACCATAAAAGAGGTGTGTTGAATGGTTTGCAAGCCGATGCCATTTGACCAACCTGTTGCCAATGAGAAAGCAATGGAGAACTATAATGGATAACTCAAAGGAGATGCAAGTCTTGAATGTATTCCTCTTGTTAGCAGAGAACAATGTGTATGAATGTATGTTGCTTCTAGCAAGCATAAATGAGCCACACAATTGATTATCTTAAATAGATACACTAACAACCAATTTGTGAACTCAGGATTGTTCAGCAAGTGTTGCTCAATTGTGGAATCATGTCTAAAAGTAGACATTTTATTTTGGGTTTTGAAAGCAGAGGCAGGTTGAGTACAGTCTGTACTCTGCCTATTATGAACATTATTATGGAGAACATGTTGTTTAATTCAATCAGCCAATCATTGGAACCTATGGCCTTTGTACCTGACGTCACACCAGCACCGAAATTCATACATGATGTTGCTCACTTGTGTGGTAGGTAGAATGTCTTTTTGGAGTGGCATGAGCATCCTATTAGTGGAAAATACCATTCACATTGTCACTGCATAGAAGCAGTGTGAAATGGCTTGCTTAATCTGTTGTTCAAATTTCTGAGATATTTTGTCTTTCCAGGGTAATTTCATGTAAACCAGGCACTTTTCAAGTTTGCAAGAGGTGGCTTTTGGCCCATTTATGATTTTGCGCAATATACAGTGGACAATGGTCTGTCGTGATAGCCATTGTTCCATGGGATACCTTTGACGCGCTCTTTTTCTGCATTGAGCCAGCAAGGTTCCCATTTACAAGATTGTGGATAAGGACAATCTTATAGCCCATGGAGTCAAGTTCAGATTTACTGACACCATTTATGCCCAAATAGATGGTGTAGCCATGAGATCTAGGCCCAGTGCTCGCTAACATGAGAAGTGTGTTTTTGATGGAATATGCCCTAACTTCCTACTCTGGGCATATTTTCGATACCTAGATGATACTTTCAGGTTCTTTGAATCTGCAGCCATGTACAAATCCTTGCACACCTTAATGCGCTCCATCCCATGCTCCAATTCACTTTTGAGATGGAGCAGTCGAACATACTCCCTTTCCTTAATGTACTAGTTGAGGAATCCACTAATGGGTCCTCCACTAATGTCTACAGCAAGCCTGCTTTCACTCGTCAATAAAAGCATTGGGATTTGTACAGCTCCATGTGAACCTTGACTGCTGACATAGTTTTTGTCTCCACCTCTAACCCTGGAACTGAATTCTGCAGCCTCACAATTCATGAAGGGGTTTCTCATGTCCTCAGTGCTAAATGTTTTGTATTTAATCTTGTAATGTCTCTTATTTCAGAACCCTCAATTACTGGTCTGCTATCCAAAAAGGATGCCCTGTTACTCTCAACTGCCAGACTGGTGCCATACCAAATAAGGTAAGAGAGATTACACCTTTCCACTGAACTTCCCCCAAAGCTAAAGTGATGGAAAGGGAAAAACTCCAAGGAAATACACCCCTTTAATGCATTTACTGATTTACAGAGGTCTCTGGATCAACTGGGAATTCTTTTTTATCTGCACATTGAAATACTTTCTCAATCCTCAAAGGTTACTTTAATTGTACTTAGTATATTAGCTAGGTTTCATGATGGATATAGACCGCCCCCAGCCTAACATGCTTGTCTATAATCGGATTCTATCTCCCACTCATGACGTCAAAGGATTGTAAGGCGTTGGTAGGAACATCTTTGTTTTGGTTGCTGAAAATTACAATAATTAAGCAATCCTATTTGCAATATTCATTGTATCAGAATCTGTCAGGTTATGGAGACAGCTCTTGTACCATTACAGCATGTTTTTACAAATTTGCATGACACTTTAAATCAGGCTTTTGTGTTGCATCAATAGCCTTCAAACAACTACAATTTGCATTATATTTAAAGTTTAAGGAGCGCAGTAATTGGTGATGCAATCACATCATTATGTTGCCTGTGATGCTCTGGGTTTCTTTTTTATCACCCTCAGACATGTGGCTTTTTAAACAAGTAAATTTTAATAACACAAAGATGAAAAATCTGTACTCCCCATGTAACACCTGCATGTCTTCACTTAGCACCCTGCAGTGTTCAGAAAGCAATTTCTCTGCTCTTTACGGCTCCTAAACTAGCACAATAGCATACTAGTGTCATAGAGCAGTAACCTGGGGCAGGATTTTCTGGTCATCGGGCGGGTGTGGCGGGCGGGCAGGCCCGGGAGCGGCAGGGAAACGGCCTGCCATCCACAATCGGCCCCCCGACCACGACTTCACGCTGGCTGGCCAAATTAACAGCCAGACAGCATGAAGGGTGCACTGAGAACAGCGGCGCTGTCTCGGTGGGTGCAGGAGGAGGGCGAGCACATAAATCTACACACGCACGGTGGAGCGAAAATAAAGATTTTTAAGATCTGAAAAAAATGTCCCGACATGGGACTCACTCACAATAACATCAACAGAATAAAAATTCTGCCCAAAAATTTATGTTTTTTTTTTGTTTAATTGTTGAAACCTCATCTCGCCCGAAGATGAGATTTGCTAAAAAATCAAAAGGCCGTCTGGACAATTTGCCCGCTTGCCAACTGTAAAGTTGGACAGGCAGCGAAATATAGGTTTAAATTAATTGATTAAGGGCCTTAATAGGCCTCTTAATTGTCGGTGGGCACGCTGCTGACTCTTGTGTGCACCCCCCACCGAAATATCATGCGAGTGCACAATGACATTGGGATGCTCGCCTGACGTCATCACACACTATTTTATGCCCGATTGGGTCGGGTGTACAATCCTGCCCCTAACTATCTATATTACTAACTTTACTAGCATGATAAATTTGTTGCTCTTGTTTAAAGTTTATATTATGGTGACACTCAGGAGGAGCGGGTGCATGGAGCAGCGGGAATTACGGGAACAATGGGTGGAATTTTATGCCAGCAGGATTTTACTGTCAATGGACTTTGAACGGCTTGCCACATTTTACAGCTCCGCCCCCGCCACAATGGGGTTGTAAAATTCCACCTAATGGATTTCCCAGGTTGCAGACAAAGGCATAGGGATAGATATTAATGTAAACTGTGATATGACATAAAAATGAATTGTAATATAAAAAGTGACATGAAACGTGTTGCGATATGAAATATGCTGTGAATTAAAACATAAAGGGCCTTAACTTTGTGGAGTGGCAAACAGAATTGGATTGCCGCACTGCTTTTAGTTTCCTACCTTGAAATCCAGGCCCTCCTTTCTCACCCGACCTTGTGGCTCAGGCCAGGCGAGAGCTGTGTTGGGCAGTGTGCTCCCAAGGCCTTTGAAAGGTAAGTGGATAGAATTGGGGATGGGGGTTGCTGGGTTGGGGGGGTTGTCGGGTAGTTGGGGGAGATCAGGTGATCAGTGGGTGCGGTCAGTCAGGAGGGTCAGTTTGTCAGAGGGAGTGGGAGGGTGGTCAGTGGGAGGATAAAAGCAGAAAATGCTGGAAAAACTCAGCAGGCCTGGCAGCATCTGTGGAGAGAGAAACAAGGTTAACGTTTCGAGTCTGTATGACTCTGAAGTAGTTAATGAAATGTTAACTGTTTCTCTCTCCACAGATGCTGCCAGATCTGCTGAGCTTTCCTAGCATTTTCTGCTTTTGTTTCAGATTTCCAGCATCCGTAGTATTTTGCTTTTATGGTCAGTGAAGGGGTTCAGTTGGAAGGGTCAGGTGGTTGGGTGTTGGTGGTCAGTGCGGGGGGGGGCGGGTTCAGATATTTGGCGGGGGGTTCTGTAGTCAGTGGAGGGGTGTCAGATGTTCGCGAGGAGTTGGGCGGGCAGTTGGGGGGGGTTGAATGGTCGGGGGGGGGTGGGTCAGATGGTAGGGGGGGGTGGTCAGTGGGGGGTCAGGTGTTCAGGAGGGCCCAATGGGGGCGTCGGTGGGAGGGGGAGGTGTTGGGAGGAGTCCCATTGGGGGTTGGTACTATAGCTACCCAGGAGTTAGAAATGGCTTTAATTTTTCTAACTTTTCCTGGGTAACTATACCTGTAAGACTGTTGGAACCATCTGAAGTTTGTGATTTAAATCGTACTTTCGGATGGTTCTGATTGCAGGACAATTGCCCAGCTGAAGTTTGAACTTCCCGGGCAATTGCCAGGCAATCCTTACCTGGGGACTTCTGTGGAGGGTGGGGGTGGGGAGGTTCTCCTGCAGATCTTTGTGGTACCTCCCCCTCCAGTTATGACTCCTGAAGAGCTCAGAAGTTACGGGTCTCAAAGTGACATAAAATGTAACATGATGCAAAATGTGAGGTGAAATGAGAGGTGAAGTAGCATAAAACATGACATAAAAAGGGACATGATGTAAAACATGACCAAAAATGCGATGTGACAGAAATAACATGACATAAGAAATTATGTGACATGAAACATGTTGTGACATGACAGGTGTCATGATGTAAAATGTGACAAGATGTAAAACATGCCATTTCATCAAACATGATATGCCATAAACGTGTTGGGTGGTGAAACCTGGTCTGATGTAATGAAAACTGTGACGTGATAGAACAATTGACATAATGTAATTTGTGACATGATGTGAATTGTGACCTGATATAAAGTGTGATGTGATGTGAAATATATCATATGACATGAAAGGTAAAGTAATATTAAACATTGCATGATGTGATATAAAAAGGGAAATGGCATAACATATGACACCTGCTTAGAACATTCTGTGACATGTCATATAGAACAGTATGGCTGTAACTTCCTCAGAGTAGCATTCAGCATTGGATTGCCACTCTGTGCCCAAATAGCTATGGGATTTTCTTCTGAGCCCATCTTGTCCCATGGAGTGTTGGTCTGGGTCTTTACAACAGTAATTCTCTGAACTTTTTTTAAGTAATCATTGGTGTGACCCTGTCGGAACCATCTGAAGTTTATGATTTAAATTGCTTTTTTGGATGGTTTCCAGTGCAGGACAATTGTCCAGAGGAAGTTTGCACTTCTGGGCAATTGCAGTGCAAACATTTACCTGTGAACTTCCGATATGGGTTCTTCAGTACATCTTTGGAGTACCCCCCCCAACCTGACGCTGGGGAGCTAGTACGTTATGGCTCAATGTTACATAAAGCATGATGTGATGGGAAATGTGACGTAAAATATGCTGTGACCTTGGTCATCAGTGGAATGGCTGATGTTTCTCCCTCCGAGCCAGAATTTTCAACTGCTTGCTGCCCACTTTGCACACACAGAATGGGCACCCAATGAATTGAGTTTCTTACTTTCGCGTCATGCTGCCACTGCTGGATCCTAAGTACTATTGTTGATTTCCCGGGCAAAGGTTTACCTTCTTTTCTTGCTGCAAAACCCTCAGTCTAACTGCTATCAAGAAGGCAAACTGTAAAAACTCATGTCCTTGATTTTCTTGTTTCATTTTTAACTCAACAGCATTGTTTGCTTTAAAACTCAGTGACACCGTTTCTTAATTCACACCATCACAACAATTCTTGGAAAGTTTGAGAAAATTGGTTCTTGTTAATTTGAATCCCACTCATAACTGTACCATTTTAGTAATGCCCAGTTATTGTTAAATATTGGTACCACATTTTGTTTTGAATCTCATGTTTGTTTATTTTATGCACTCCACTGCATTTCAAGAAGTGATCTAAAAAAAATCAAAAATTGTACACACTTTTAGTCAAGATGTGATAGACTTACAAATGTTTAAAAAATGCATGAAAACCTTTCCAAGCAAGCTGAAATTATATTGGATATGATTGCATAATGGTTATGCAAATAGGCTAATAATCTGGACATCTGGAGGCTGAATAGCCTCCTTCTGTGCCATAAATGACTCTATGGGGAGAATTTTCTCCACATCGGTGAGTGGGGGGGGTTGGGCGGGATCGGGTGCAGGTGTGCGCGCAGCTGATCACTGCCCGCGATCGGCTGGGTGCCGCCATTTTACGTGGGCAGACCAATTAAGGCTCACCCAGCGTGACGCACGCCCGGAAGCGCTGAGCGCTCCCTGTGCAGGTGGGGGGAGTTGCCAGAATCGGGGCCTGCGCTCTTTTGTGCATGCGCGCGAAAGAGCGCAGAAACCTCCCTGAGGACAGAGCTGCCTCAGGGAGATTAGTTTAAGTTCCAAAAAATTTACTGAAAGAAAAAAAAAATTAAGACATGTCCCCTCATGTGAAACTATCACATGAGCTGGGACATGTCTATTAATTTTATTGAAACATTTTTCAAACCTTTAAAAAACTTCATGAAACCTCATCCTGCCCGTGGATGAGGTTCCATGGAAAATACAAAGGCCGCCTGGGCTCTTTGCCTGCGCGCCAACCTTAAGGTTGGATGGGAAGCACAGTTTATTGTTTTAATTGATAGTTGACTGGCCTTAATAAGCCTTTGACAATTCGGCGGGCGCGCACCTGAGTCAGCTGCACGCCCGCCAAACTAAAAATCTGAATGACGCGCGGTGATGTCGGGATGCACGCCCGATGTCACCGCTCGTCATTTTACGCCTCGGCGAGCGGACCCTGCCCCCACTCGCTGAGCCGAAGATTCTGCCGTATGACTCTATGGACAGTATTTAACACAGATGATAGGGGTCTCGCTAGAGCCAATGAGAGCACTGCATCCCTTCCTTTCGGTAAGGCCCTCCGAATTAAGTGTCCTTCAGGCAATTAAGTGCACAGCGCAGGCCTTCCCCAGGATCAAAGATTCTAGAGGCGGATGTCCTGTCCCCCGAGAGCTACCAGCCAATCTGAGGCCGGCAGTTGCACATTGTAGACAGGACTAGCTGGAGCGGTGACAGCCACCGCGATGCACCCAATGGCGGCCAGGATCGCCAAGGGACCCCAGGACTAGGGTGGGTGAGGACGGGATGGAGGATACAGGTTGGAGGGGATGTCGACTCTCAGCTGCATCTCCTTGCTTCACACCATGCCGGGTCCCACAATCAGGTGCTGAGTGCCTTTGAACAAGGGACCCCCCAGGACCCTGCAAGCAAACCCAACACGCTTTTGCTTTTTTGGCTCTGTACATGGTGACTTTCCACCTGCTGCTGGTTGAATGCCAGTGGCACCAGAATTAGGCCCTTAAGTGGACATTAATTGCCTACTTAAGGACCTCAATTGGTGGGAGGGCAGGAAGGTTGTCCACGAACCTTCCTACCTCAGATTCATTGAGGTGGAGGTGGGAGGATGGAGGGACCCTACCCGCCACCCTCCTGCCTGATTAAATGCTCCCCTGTCTCCAAAGTCCAAACTCCTTGGCGAGGCATTCAAATTCTGCACTATGACTCTGTGAGTTCAAGTCCTGCCATTGCTGTTGCAACTTTGAATTGAGCTAATTAAATACATCTGGAATAAACAGCTCATAGCAGCAATGTTGACCATAAAGCAATCAGGTTATTGTAAAAATCCAACTGGTTTATCAAAGTGCTTTAGGGAAGGAATATAGTTGACTTTTATTGCCTTTTTAATGGCCTACTTAGTCATTCATATGTATTAATTCACTACAAAAAAGTATAAGAATAAAATTGAACAGACCACTCGGCATCAGTCTAGCCATCAGATTCAGAAACAACAAAAAGGCACCCAGAAAATCAACCCTACAGATTCCCCTTCAAGAACATCTGGGGCTTTGTGCCAAAATTGGCAGAGTTGCCTCACACAATAGTCAAGTAACAGTCTGACATAGTCACACTTAGTCACACCCTTCACATCAAGGTAGCATTTGACTGAGTGTGGCATCAAGGAGCCTTAGCAAAACTGGAGTCAATGGGAATCAGGGGGAAAACTCTCCACTGGTTGGAGTCATACCTAGCACAAAGGAAGATGGTTGTGGTTGTTGGAGCTCAGTCATCTCAACTCCAGGACATCACTGCAGGAGTTGCTCAGGGTAGTATCCTAGACCCAACCATCTTCAGCTGCTTCATCAATGACCTTCCTTCCAGCGTATAGTCAAAAGTGGGGATGTTCGCTGATGATTGCACAATGTTCAGCACCATTCGTGACTCCTCAGATACTGAAGCAGTCCATGTCCAAATGCAACAAGACCTGGACAATTTCCAGGCTTGGGCTGACAAGTAGCAAGTAACATTCACACCACACAAATGCCAGGCAATGACCATCTCCAACAGGAGAGAATCCAACCATCGCCGCTTGATGTTCAATGGCATTACCATCACTGAAACCCGCACCATCAACATCCTGGGGGTTACCATTGAACAGAAACTGAACTGAACTAGACATATAAATACTGTGGCTACAAGAGCAGGTCAGTGGCTAGGAATTGTGTAACAAGTAACTCACCCCCTGACTCCCCAAAACCTATCCACCATGTACAAGGCATAAGTCAGGAGTGTGATGGAATACTCCCCACTTGCCTGGATGAGTACAGCTCCCACAACACTCAAGAAGCTTGACACCATCCAGGACAAAGCAGCCCACTTGATTGGCACTACATCCACAGACAGTCACTCCCTCCACCATCGATGAACAGTAGCAGCAGTGTGTACCATCTAAAAGATGCATTGCAGGAATTCGCCAAGGCTCCTTCAACAGCAGCTTGCAAACCCATGACCACTACCATCTAGAAGGACAAGAGCAGCAGACACATGGGAACATGGGAAGTTCCCCTTCAAGTCACTCACCATCCTGACTTGGAAATATATCACCGTTCCTTCATTGTCGCTGGGTCAAAATCCTGGATTCCTAACAGCACTGTGGGTGTACCTACACCACATGTGCTGCAGCGGTTCAAGAAGGCAGCTTATCACCACCTTCTGAAGGACAATTAGGGATGGGAAATAAATGCTGGCCCAGCCAGCGAAGCCCACATCCTGTCAATGAATAAAAAAAAACCTCACCGAATCATACCTTACAGTCAATGTCCAAAATGCCTCCATCAATATCCCTTGGTATGTCCTGTCCCACCGGCAGGACAGATGCACCAAAGGTGATGGCATAGAGGTCAATAGTCAGAAGGGAGTATCTGTGGGAGTCCTTAACATTAACTCTGGATCCCATGAGGTCTCATGGCATCAGGTGGTGGGCAAGCAAACTTGTTGATTACAACCTTCCAACCTATCTCAACTGATTACACCTCCAAGTTTAACACAACTTGAAAGAAGATCTGAGAGCACATAATGCACCAAAGGTGGAGGCCTTCAACGTTCCACGCTAAGCACCAGCCCTGACTGACCTGGCCAAGTTTTGAAGGACATAACTGCCAGATTGAATTTGTGGCAGCTGGTGAGAGAGCCAACACAATGGGAATACCTACTTGACCTAATTCTCAGAAATCTACCTGTTGAAAAATGCATCAGTTCATGATAGTTTTGGTAGGAGCAACCACTGCACAGTTCTTAAGGAGGCAAAGTCACATCTTCATGCTGCAGACACCCTCCACTGTGTTGTGTGGAACTACTACTGTGCTAAATGATTTGATTCAAAACAGATCTCCAGCTTAAAACTGAATTTCCATGAGGAGCAGTGGGCCATTAGCAACTGTAGAATTGCATTCCGCCACAACCCAGCATATCTCTTACTGTATCATTAGCATCAAGCCAGGTGGCCAACCCTGCATCAATGAGGAGCGTAAGAGACCATGCCAGGGGCAGCATCATGCATGCCTGAAAATAAGGTGCCAACCTGATGAGGCTGCAACATTGGACTACTAAACATGCTAAGCAGTGGAAGGAGAATGCTGAACTAAGCAATCCCATAACCAACATAGAAAATCAATGCTCAGCAGTTCTGTAGCACCTTGGTGTGAATGGTGAAGGACAATTAAAACGCTAATTAGGGTTGGAGGCTCTGTGAACATCCCTATCCTCAATGATGGTGGCGTCCTGCACCTGAGTGCAAAAGACAAGGCTAAAACGTTCACAACCATCTTCAGCCATATGTGTGAAGGGGATAATGTATCACAGTCTCCTCCTGAGGTGCCTCTAACACCGAAGAAAGTTCAGCCAATTCCAAATAATATCAATAAATGGCTGAGTGCACTGGATACAGCAAAGGCTATGGGCCCTGACAATATTCCAAATGAAATACCAAAGATGTGCTCCAGAACTAGCTATGGGCCTAGTCAAGCTGTTCCAGTACAGCAGCAACATTGGCATTTACCTGACAATGTGGAAAATTGTCCAGCTATGTCCTATCCACAAAATCTGGACCAATCCGACTTGAATAATTATTGCCCTGTCAGTTTACTCATTTCATCAGCAAAGTAATGGAGGGGTAGTTGACAATACTATTGGGGGACTTAGTCAGCAATAATCTGCTCACAATATTTTGATTGTTTTCTCAGCTCCAAGCCTAACTATAGTGTTACAACAAAATAAGGAGGGATAGAATGGCTCCCCTCTTTTCCTACTCCTCGTTTAACAGCAACAGTTTTTTTTAAAAAGGATATGCTTTCCAATTCAGTGAAAGTTTAACTGTTTAAGTCCTGTGACTATCACAGATGCACAGAGACTGGTTTCCATGTAAGTTTCTTAAAAGAAAAGAGAATACCATTTTTGTACTTAACATCCGGTCTCAATAATAATAATAAAAACGCTCCCAACTCTCTCACACACATACCTTTGAGGGTAAACACACACACACACACACATTTAAGTTACAAAGTGGGAGGATAGATTAAGTAGTTTTTTAAAGTCCAATAAAAGTCTGTGGACTTAGATTGATGACTTAGATGTTTACAGGCTTGGCTCGATGGTTCTTCTGATTCTGCGCTGAGATAATTTAAAGATGTTGATGGGTGATTTATCTTTTCTTCTGAAGGCAGCATCTGCTGGGTTGATTCTTAAAACATTGCCTCCGGTGTGTGGGTGGTGAAACAACTGGCAAGGCTCAAACTTGAAGGATGAATGGAGAGAAAGAGAAAGAGAGAGAACGTGAGAGAGAAAGAACATGTCCACTTAGGGGCAATCTTCTTCTCTTCTCTGGCCAGGAGAAAAGCAATTTCTTAAAAACATAAAAGAGGGTTATTTGGCTCATCACATGATCCTCTCTCCAACTGACCAGGTACCAAAACATGGTCATAACAAGTTGATTTTAGGTTCATGGTAAATGCATGATTAGATTATTGCTGGATGAGTCACTTTCTCAGCCAGGGTCCATTGTCCAAAGTTATTTCATCTAATGGCTTGTTCCTCACCCAGTTGAATATACAAGTGATTGTCTAGATGTTTTGTGAATGTGTCAGGAGATGTGGTCATTCACATTCTTCTAAGATGATTGCCTTTGATGGGTTCTTATAGATCAGTGCTTCGTAAAATTTTTCTCCCAGTGTGACCCCATTTTAATGACTTGGTATGACTCCAGAATTGTTGAGCAGGGTGCACAGGCCTTCAGTTTTTTGAGAAGGAGGTGGGTGGTGCCAACATGTGACAAAACAGCTGGATAGTAACCATCATTATTTTATTATTAAAGTGCCAAAATAAAACAAAACAGCAGGGTAATAGCCTTCAGTACTGCCTTGTTGAAGTGTAAAACAAAACAGCAAATGATAGCCTTCTGTACTATATCAAAGTTTCAAAATAAAACAAAACAGCCCCATTATAACCTTCATTACTGTAGTGTATGAAAATGTCAAAATAAAACAAACCAGCAGCATATAATAGCCTTCAGTACTGTATTATTGAAGAGGAAAACAAAACAGCGGCATATAATAGCCTTCAGTATTATATCTAAGGCTTGGATTTTCACCGAGCAGCATGACTCATGGGGTAGAAATTTCCCCCCGTTGTGGGGGGAGGGGTTGTGCGGGTCAGGGGTGGGGCGGGGGCGGGCGCAGGCAGGCGCGGACCCAATCAGCGCCCCCGATCGGGTCTGCTCCGCCATTTTACGTGGGCGGGCCAATTAAGGCCTGCACAGCGTGACGTGTGCTGGGAATCGCTGAGCACTCCCTGTGTGGGCGCAGGGGGGAGCGAGAGGGGGTCTCTTTCGTGCATGCGCGGGAAAGCGCAGAAATCACCCTGAGGCATAGAGGTACCACAGGGAGATTATTTTCACTTATGAAATATTGATTAAAGGTAAACAAAAATTTTAAGGACGTGTCTCCTCATGTGAAACTGTCACATGAGCTGGGACATCACCATTAATTTTCTTAGAAACTTTTAAAACACTTTAAAAACTTTCATGAAACTTCATCCCGCCCGTGGATGAGGTTCCATGAAAAATTTGAAGGCCGCCTGGGCCCCTTGAATGCCCGCCAACCTTAAGGTTGGACGAGCAGCTCAGTTTAAGTTTAACTGATACTTAAATGGCCTTAATAGGCCTTTGACAGTTTGGCGGGCGCACAGCAAACGCGGCTGCATGCCCGCTGAACTGAAAATCAGAATGACGTGTGGTAACGTCGGGACGCATGCCCAACCTCTGCGTGTCATTTTACACCTCGGTGAGCATGCCCTGACCCCGCTCACTGTGCTGAAGATTCAGCCCATGAGCCCTTTATAAATGGCCGATGGGCCCTGATTTCGGGATTCCCAACCCCATTCCCAGACTGTCTGATTTTAGGGAGTGCCTTTAAAAGATGTACGCAGGGTCCTGTCAAAAACCCATATCCTGCACTCCTGACCTGGTTGGCTCCATTGTAAAGATAGGAATCTCCTATCCCTCCACAATTTTCATGGAGTCAGGCCAGGTTTTTAGAGTCAAGGTTTACTGCCCCTTGGAGAAGTTGTGAAGCCTAGCTTGCATGAGGGGACCTTTTGAAAAATGAGTTCAAAACTCCTGCCCCCATGCCATGTTATGCCACCTACCCACAATCCATGGCCCTTCATGTCCCCTATGACAAACTCCGCCCTTCCACCCATTCCTATGGCCCCATATACCCCCCAATGCCAAACTCTGTCCTTCTACCTACTCCCTACAGCCCCACATGCCCTCTATGCCAAGCTATTTTAGTGATAGCGACCACAACACTGTACAATTTAAGCTTGTTATGGACAAAGAAATAGACAAGTTGCAACAAAATGTTTTGGATTGGGGGAGAGCGGATTTTAGTAAAATAAGGCAGGATCTGGCCAAGGTAGACTGGGAACAGCTACTTGTGGGGAAATCTACAGAAGTGAAGTGGGGGGCATTCAAAAAGGAAATGGGGAGGGTACAGGCTCAACATGTTCCCTCTAGGGTGATAGGAAGGAGTAACAAGCCCAGAGAGCAATGGATGACCATGGATATTCAGGATACGATGAGAGGAAAAGAGAGGCTTTTAGCACGTACAAAGGGAACAAATCAGCAGAGGCATTGGTGGAGTACAGAAAGTGCAGGATGAAGCTTAAGAAAGCAATTAGGAGAGGGGATATGAGAAAGCTCTGGCTGGTAAAAGTAGGGAAAATCCCAAGATATTCTGTAAGTATATCAATGAGAAGAGGATAACCAGGGAAAGAGTAGGGCCCATTAGGGACCAAGGGGGCAATCTATGGGTGGAGCCAGAGGACATCGGTAGAGTGTTGAATGAATACATCACATCTTCACCCAAGAGAATGAGGATGAAGGTATCGATTTCAGGGAGAGAGACTGTGAGGTTCTTGAGCATACTGATATAGGGAGTGACAAGGTATTGGAGGTGTTGGCAGGCTTAAAAGTGGACAAATCTCCAGGTCCAGGTGATTTGTGTCCCAGACTGCTGAGGGAGGCAAGGGAGGAGATTGCAGGGGCTCTGACCCAAATTTTTTATTCCTCTCTGGCCACGGGGGAGGTGCCAGAGGACTGGAGAACAGCTAATGCGGTTCCGCTATATAAGAAGGGTTGTAGAGATAAGCTAGGGAACTACAGACCAGTGAGTCTCACGTCAGTGGTAGGGAAGCTATTGGAGAAAATTCTGAAGGAGAGAATCTATCTCCACTTGGAGAGGCAAGATTTAATCAAGGATAGTCAGCATGGCTTTGTCAGAGGGAGGTCATGCCTAACAAATTTGATTGAATTTTTTGAGGAGGTGACCAGGTGTGTAGATGAGGGTGGTGCAGTTGATGTAGTTTATATGGATTTCAGCAAAGCCTTTGACAAGGTCCCACATGGGAGGCTCATAAAGAAGGCAAATGCACATAGGATACAGGGTAATTTGATAAGGTGGATTCAAAATTGGCTTAGTTATAGGAGGCAGAGGGTGATGACAGAAGGATGCTTTAGTGACTGGAATCCAGTGTCCAGTGGCGAACCACAGGGAGCTGTGCTGGGTCCCCTATCATTTGTCATTCATATAAACGACATAGATGACTATATTGCGGGGTGGGTGGGGGGTGGTGGGGGCCTGGTGGGGGTGAGGATTAGTAAGTTTGTGGATGACACAAAGATTGGCCGGGTGGTTAACAGTGAGGTTGAGTGTCTTGGGCTACAGGAAGATATAGACAGGATGGTGAAATGGGCAGATAAGTGGCAAATGGAATTTAACCCTGAAAAGTGTGAGGTGATACACTTTGGAAGGAGTAATTTGACAAGGAAGTATTCAATGAACAGCATGACACTAGGAAGTTCTGAGGAATAAAGGGACCTTGGCGTGTGTGTCCATAGATGTCTGAAGGCGGAGGGGCATGTTAGTGGAGTGGTGAAAAAGGCATATGGGACACTGGCCTTTATCAATCGGGGCATAATTACAAAAATAGGGAGATCACGCTGGAGTTGTATAGAACCTTGGTGAGGCCACAGCTGGAGTACTGTGTGCAGTTCTGGTTGCTACATTATAGGAAGGATGTGATTGCACTGGAGGGGGTGCAGAGGAGATTCACCAGGATGTTGCCTGGGATGAAACATTTAAGTTATGAAGAGAGGTTGGATAGACTTGTGTCGTTTTCTTTGGAGCAGAGAAGACTGAGGGGGTGACCTGGTCGAGGTGTACAAGATTATGAGGGGCATGGACAGAGTGGATAGGGAGCAGCTGTTCCCCTTAGTTGAAGGGTCAGTCACGAGGGGACACAAGTTCAAGGTGAGGGGCAGGAGGTTTAGGGGTATGTAAGGAAAAACTTTTTTACCCAGACGGTCTGGAATGCACTGCCTGGGAAGGTGGTGGAGGCGGGTTGCCTCACATCCTTGAAAAAGTACCTGGATGAGCACTTGGCACGTCATAACATTCAAGGCTATGGGCCAAGTGCTGGTAGATGGGGTTGGGTAGGTAGGTCAGGTGTTTCTCACGTGTCGGTGCAGACTCGATAGGCCAAAGGACTTCTTCTGCACTGTGTGATTCTGTGATTCTATTACATGACTACTGACCCGCAATACACTGCATAGAATCAATGAACCCTATAATGACAGTAGGATGTGTTTTAAAAAAGCTTTAAAAAGTAATTCATTTATAACTTTCTACTATGTTAAAAACATTATTCCACTAGAAGGCAATAAACCTTTCAATTATATAGACCCTTTAAAGTATTAATAACAAAAACTGTAAGCACTTGAAACCACTTAACCTTGTGTAAATAAACATTGTGAAATTGAACGCAGTGATCGGAGAGTCTGAGCTGTCAATCAAGCTCAGCTGTTTCAAAGAGAGTAATGGTTGTGCTCACATCCAAGCATACATAATGCCCCAATTACATCGTATCCACCCTCCCCAACTTACTGTTCTGCCAACTGAGGTTTCCATTGAAGCTGCAAGGTGGGAAAAAGCACATCATTGGCCCTCAGAGTTGGCCACAGGATGGAATCTAACCTCCATGGCCACCATTACAGTTTGAGACATTGTGACACCCACATTTTGTCCCATGACCCCCACTGGGGGCCAGGGCCCACAGTTTAGGAAGCCCGGTTATAGACAATCTGACTCCGTTGTTAATGGCTCTAGAATTCAAAAGGTACAGTCATGCAAATGTTCAGCCATTATAAAAGCTGCTGCTTTAAGTCACTGAAATGCTGCTGTTCAGTCTTTTAAGACTCAACCAGTGATTTCAGCACAACAAATCATTATAAAGCTTGGCTTTATACCAACAGCCTTATTCCAAATATGGATGAAAGAGCTGAATTCCAGGGGCAAGGTGAGGTTGACTGCCCTTAACATCAAGACAGCATTTGACAGAGTATGGTGTAAAAAAAGCTCTGATATAATTTAAGTCAATTGCAATCAAGGGGATAACTCTCCACAGGTTGTAGTCATATCTAGCACAAAGAAAGGTGGTTTCATTTTTAGAGGCCAATCATCTCAGTTCCAGGACATCACCGCAGGAGTTCCTCAGTGCAGTGTCCTAGACCCAACCATTTTCAGCTGGCTCATCAATGGCCTTCTCTCGATTATAAGGTCAGAAGTTGTATTTTTGCTGATGATTGCTCAGTGATCAGTACTATTTGCAACTCATAACAGCTCTTGATGTAGGGAGTAACAAATTGCATTGATAGAAGATTGGCTAGCTAACAGTAAAAAAACAGAGTAGGCATAAATGGGTCATTTTTTGCTTGGCAAGATGTAATGAGTGGTGTGCTACAGGGATCATTGCTGGGGCCTCAGCTGTTTACAATTCATATAAATGACTTGGAAGAAGGGTCCAAAAGTATGGTTGCTAAATTTGATGATGACACAAAAAAAGTAGGAAAGTAAGTTGTGAAGAGGACATAAGGAGGCTTACAAAGGGAAATAGATAGGTTAAGTGAATGGGCAAAGATTTGGCAAATGGAGTATAATATAGGAAAATGTGATGTCCATTTTGGTAGGAAGAATAAAAAAGAAGCATATTGTCTAAGTGGTGAGAGATTGCAGAGCTCTGAGATGCAGAGGGATCTGGGTGCCTAAGTGCATGAATTGCGAAAGGTTAGTATGCAGGTACAGCAATTAATTAGGAAAGCTAAGAGAATGTTATAGTTCACTGTGAGACGAATTGGATACAAAAGTAGGGAGGCTATGTTTCAATTGTACAGGGCATTGGTGAGACCACGTCTGGAGTACTGTGTACAGTATTGGTCTCCTTATTTGAGGAAGGATCTAAGTGTGTTGGAAACAGCTCAGAGAAGGTTTACTAGGTTAATACTGGGAATGAACGGGTTGTCTTATGAAGAAAGGTTACAAGCTAAGCTTGTATCTGCTGGAGTTTAGAAGGGTAGGAGGCAACTTGATTGAAACATATTAGATCCTGAGGGGTCTTGACAGGGTGGATGTGGAAAGGACGTTTCCTCTTGTGGGAGAATCTAGAACTCAGAGTCACTGTTTATAAATAAGAGGTCACCCATTTAAGACAGAGATGAGGAGAATCTTTTTCTCTCAGAGGGTCGTGAGTCTTTCGAGCTCTCTTCCTTAAAAGGTGGTGGAAGCAGAGTCTTTGAATTGTTTTAAGGCAGAGGTAAATATTTTCTTGATAAGCATGGAGGTGAATGGTTATCAGGGTAGGCAGGGATGTAGAATTGAGGTTACAATCAGATCAGCCATGACCTTGTTGAATGGTGGAGCAGGCTCAAGGGGTGGAGTGGCCTATGCCAGCTCCAAATTCATATGTTCAGTTAATGGAGCAGTCTATACCTGCATGCTGTTAGACCTGGACTATGTTTAGGTTGGGCTGATAAGTGGGAAGTAATGCTCAGACCACACGTGCAGGCAATGCCCTTCTCCAACAAGAGAACCTAATTACCACCTCATGATATTTAACGGCATTACCATCATCAAATCCTCTACCATCAACATCCTAGGGTCTTCAATGACAAGAAACATTACTGGATCAGTCACAAAAATATAATGGCCACAAAAGCAGGTCAGAAGCTGGGAATTCTGCAGTGCGTAACTCACCTCCTCACTCCCCAAAATCTTTCCACCATCTACAAGGCACAAGTGAGGAATGTGATGGCATACTCTTCACTTGTCTAGCTGAGCGCAGCTTCAACAATGCTCAAGAAGCTCAACAACATCGAGGACAAAGCATCTTGCTTGATTGGCACCCCATCAACCATCTTTAATATTCATTCCCTCCACCATTGATGTAAAATGGCTGTAATGCATACCATCCACAAGATACACTGCAGAAAATTGCCAAAGCTCCTTTGGCAGCACCTCCCGAATCCATGGCCTCTACCATCAACAAGAAAATGGGCAGCAGGCACGTGGAAATTCCAACAGCTCCAAGTTCCCCTTCAATTCACGTACTATGCTGACTTGGAAATATCTTGTCATTCTTTTATCAATGCTGGATCAAAATCCTGGAACTTGCTCCCTAACAGCACTGTGGGATTACCTCCATCACACAAATTACAGTGGTTTTAGAGGTTGGCTCACCATCACCTTCTCAATGGTAATTAGAAATAGACAATAAATTTTGAATTTTCCAAAGATGCTCACATTCTTTGAATTGAATACATTAAAGCATGCATGTTAATAAAATAAATCCCAATTTCCATAAAAATTCCAATCTATTTACTAGCAAATCAGCTACAAAGTGCTGCAGGAGCAAAGAAAGGAAATTCATACTGGAGGAAATTGCATTACTTAAGCGACAGTTTGAGAAGATGCACTTTTTATCAGATAACCATTGAAAGTTTGCGAAAACTGACACCTTGGTCATAAGTGAGGTATCAATGAGTATTGCTCAAAGGTAGAATGTTGCTTCATGTTCCTGTATCATTGCCTTCATAGATATGTTGGAAAACATTTAACTGCAGCTTAATATTCAGGAAACTGCACACAACCTGGATGGAATCCACAGTATTTAGAGTATTTTCCTGATGAGAAATAAGATGATCACTGCAAGAGACAGGAATTGCAACATTGCTGGCCTCCGGATATCCTGTCTGTTTTTATTTCTGATTTGATCCTAATGACTGGTTCAGAGACGCCAGACTGACTGCCAGTGGCAATTGGGGTCAAATAAGGACCACTGGTTTCATTGAATACACTGTCATTATTAGCTTCTGACTGTTGTAGCGCATGTGATGTGTAATAGTCTGTGAGAGAAGGTTTTCACTTGAATCAGCTGCTACAGAACACCTCACAAACTTTGGTGGTGTTTAATTCTATTGCATCTTGTCACTGTGACAGAATGGCAAATACCATTCACATGGGACAGACTGAGAATTCCCCAAGTTCCAAGAGCATGTAAATTATATTACAATTTTACAATGTTGATTTTCATTCGAAAATTATTAAAATATTAAAAGCCCTACTTTATCCCTTTTTTCGCTTCTAAGTCAAGTTTCCAATTTAATTTATTTTAATCCTTATTTTAAATTAAATTTGCAGCTTATCAGCAGTCTTTCATTTAAAAAATAGAATCAGAGAAAACATGAAAAAACAAAATAGGATGAGCTTCTTATTCACTGATTTGCTGGGTGTTAAGTTAAATTTTAAATCAGGTGGATCTGCCAATTGAGAGTCAGTGATGTCAACATACTGCAGAGGTTCAACCAAAGCTGAGAAATATCTGCCTATTTTATTACCTTTCTCTTTACTTTATATCTGTGGGATCAGAATTCTGATCCCGCAGATGTAAAGGAAAGAGAAAGGTAATAAAATAGGCAGATACTGCATTTTTAAGAAAAATGTTTGCTGGTGTTTTAGGCTTTAGGCTTTTACAGTTATAACCAAAAATCAGGAAATCAATTTATAATACTTGAAAACAAGTTTGATTTACATTGCCTGACCTTTTTAATAGACTAAAGACATTACTGAGTTACAAAAAAAAACTTTGACAATTGAAAACAACATTGTACACATTTTATTTGCACAATATTGGAAATTCATCGCACTCTCAAGCCTGTCACAGTTTACAGTTTATATGCGATGTGCAAGTCAAAATGAATTTGGGATGCCCTAAATCCTATGAAAAATCAGTCTGGCTAAATACAATACGCCTAAATAGGTAAAAGCACTTATGGCATTCAATCTCAAAACTGAAATTCAGTTAACATATGTCATTGTATTAACTATATGTTTTCAATAACAGTTGAATCAAGTTCCATATCATTGCACTGAGTCACATGACAATACACAATCTATTTTTAGCCTATGCTGGTTCATTATTACTACCTCTGCATTCAAATTTCTTCCTCAAGTAATGTATTTTGAACTCTTCTGAATTTTCCATGCATTATAAGAGATCAAGCAAATATTCAAGGCTGTTCTTCATGAGAATAATGAATCTTATAATTTCAATGGCATTCATAAACTGTTCAAGTTTCACTCTTACATTATATGCCATTGTCTTTACAATGTGCATGCCTCCATATTTTTTTGCAAACATATATGTAATGGTGATATGTAATCCAGATTGCAGGTCTGTATTTATTCATATGAAATGCATAAAATAATATCAATGCCACTAGTTTGAATCATTTGCATCAAAGCCTGCCACAAGATTTCAAAACGAAATGGGGCAGATATGAAAATACTATTCCTCTTTGGTTGATAATGAACAGCTTCTTTTGAACACGCTGTGAATCCTCTGTCATGCTTACATAAAAATAAAATATTTACAGCATTACCTCATCTTACATTTAAGTGGTAAAAATCCATAAATTAAAAGTGGAAGATTGGAATGACATCCTAGCATGAAACTGATTCTGTTACAGTTTCCATGGCAACGTAGCTATGTTGGAAAGCAGGTGCATCAGTATTGGTTTCTTTAACAGATATCAGGATTCCTTCAGTCTAATGTAGTTTATCTATCAAACAATAGGGACCAATGTCATTATTAGATAAAAGATTTTAATTGTTATCTTGACATTTTCTCACCATAGAAGCTGAATTGTCCAAATAAAATAGTCCAGAAACACCCAGAGATGTTGTATGATTGAAGCAACTGGAAAGAGAAAGGTCATTTTTATTAATAGCAGTACAGGAACATTTACTTAGCCCTGTAATGGCAAATGTACTTTGCTCAGGATTGTATCATTTATAGCTACAGGTTTTTAAGTTAATATCAATCTTCTCATAGCTTTGGATTTTGTAACAATAATTATAAATGAAAATCTAAAGAAATAAAGACCCTCTGCCTTCATCTCATAAAGCTCTGCTCTCTTTCAAAATTGTTTCATTACTGTCATCACTTAACACCATTGTCTAGATATCCATAAGCTCCCACTTAACCTTGGCATCTTGAGATGGCTTACCACCTCTTGAGGTTTCTGGTTGTAAAATGGGCTGTGTAGCGCTGGTACTAGCAGAGCTACAGGAACTGGTTCAGTAAAAAAAATGGCATGGGATACATCTGCGGCCACTTCCAGCATTGCTTGCGCCGATTGCTATGTTTTGAAGGGCAATTGCGTGGGTGTCTCATCCATGCATGAGACATTTATTGTGAGATTAGTCAAAAAGAAAAGGGAAGCATTCATAAGGGCTAGAAGGTTGGGAACAGATGAAGCCTGTGGAGAATACAAAGAAAGTAGGAAGAAACTTAAGCAAGGAGTCAGGAGGGCTAAAAAGGGTCATGAAAAGTCACTGGCAACCAGGATTAAGGAAAATCCCAAGACCTTTTATACATATGTAAAAAGCAAGAGCGTAGCCAGGGAAAGTGTAGGCCCACTCAGGGGACAGAGGTGGGAATCTGTGTGTGGAGCCAGAAGAAATGGGAGAGATACTAAATGAATACTTCTCATCAGTATTCACCAAAGAGAATGACTTAGCGGTTGATTTGTCTAGGGAAGAGTGTGTAGATAGCCTGGATCATTTTGAGATCAAAATAGAGCAGGTGTTAGGCGTCTTGAAGAATATTAAGGTGGATAAGTCCCCAGGGCCAGATGGGATCTACCCCAGAGTACTGAGGGAGGCAAGGGAGGAGATTGCTGGGGCCTTGACAGAGATCTTTGTATCCTCACTGGCTACGGGTGAGGTCCCAGAGGACTGGAGAATGGCCAATGTGGTTCCATTGTTTACGAAGAGTAGCAAGGATAATCTAGGAAATTACAGGCCGGTAAGCCTTACGTCAGTGGTAGGGAAATTATTGGAGAAGATTCTTCATGACAGGATTTACTACCATTTGGAAGCAAATGGGCGTATTAGTGACAGGCAGCATGGTTTTGTGCTAATTAGTAAGTTTGCAGACGACACTAAGGTTGGAGGAGTTGCAGATAGTGAAGAGGATTGTCAAAGGATACAACGGGATATAGATCGGTTGGAGACTTGGGCGGAGAAATGGCAGATGGAGTTTAATCCGGACAAATGCAAGGTAATGCATTTTGGAAGGTCTAATACTGGCAGGAATTATACAGTAAATGGCAGAACCCTTAAGTGCATCGATGGACAGAGGGATCTGGGTGTACAGGTCCATAGGTCACTGAAAGTGGCAACGCAGGTGGATAAGGTAGTCAGGAAGGCATATGGCATGCTTGCCTTCATTGGCAGGGGTATTGAGTATAAAAGCTGGGAAGTCATGCTGCAGCTGTATAGAACCTTGGTTAGGCCACACTTGGAATATTGCGTGCAATTCTGGTCACCACATTACCAGAAGGATATGGAGGCGTTGGAGAGGGTGCAGAGGAGGTTTACCAGGATGCTGCCTGGTCTGGAGGTTATTAGCTATGAGGAGAGGTTGGAGAAACTCGGAGATTGTTCTCACTAGAGCGACGGAGATTGAGGGGCGACTTGATAGAAGTTTACAAAATTATGAGTGGCATGGACAGAGTAGATAGTCAGAAGAGTCAATTACTAGGGGACATAGATTTAAGGTGAGAGGAGAAAACTATAAAGGTGATGTACGGGGCAAGCTTTTTACGCAGAGAGTAGTGAGTGTCTGGAATTTGCTGCCAGAGGAGGTGGTGGAAGCAGGTACGATAGTGGTGTTTAAGAGGCAGCTTGACAAATACATGAATAGGATGGGAATAGAGAGATACAGACCCCAGAAGTGCAAAATGTTTTAGTTGACGGGCAATATGATCGGCGCAGGCTTGGAGGGCCAAAGGGCCTGTTCCTGTGCTGTACTTTTCTCTGTTCTTTGTTCTATTTGCAAAGTAGGCAAATCATGACATCAGTCAGTGTCTAACTTTGTCTTGATGCCATTTTCAACTTCGCCAATCCAATCAAATGCACACAGCCAAACATTCATTCAGCTGTACGAGGGACAACATCCCCCCAACTCCCCCACCCCCCCACCCCCCCCCCCACCAACACCCTCATGTCCCTAATCCTGCCCGCCAACACTATTTAAAGCTTTCACCATCCAACTTTCAGTTGAAGTGCTTTGCACTTTATACTTGCTACAATTAGTCAAAGCACTGTTGTTGGAGAAGTTGATAGAAGTTTTTTCAGTCAGAAGGGAGTGGTGCTGAACCTTTGAAAGGGATGATGTGGGTTTGAAAAACCTATGAGTGCATCACTTATTCCAAGAAATGGGGACTGGAGTTGCAGTTCCTCTTGGGTTGCAGCATCACAGGAAGATGGAATAGAGGCAGCAGAAATGGGAAGCTGTTTGCAGATTGAGGTAGAGGAGAAGCAGGGCTCTCAGCAGGAAATTGTACCCAACCAGGGTCTACAGAGAGCATTCCTCATACCTGAACCTTAGTCAGGAGTCATGTTTGAGCTGACTGCACTTCATCAAGATGATGGTCACTGAACTATGACGCTTCATTTAAGAGAACCAATACCCTCAGACTAGGGCAAGGGTGGCACTGGCAGTGACTGTCAATGTCACCCTGATCCTCAATTTCTATGTAAGACAATCATTCCAGGCTGCAGTCAATCACTAATAGCTTATCATGCTTCGCTGTATTTGGATGGTCACTGCGGTCCTGTACATCAGGACACCCGGCTTTAGTACTGTATTTTCTAACCAAGCAGAATGAACCAGGAGATGTGGGCCTGTGGCTTGACCAGAATAGCAAGCTTCCCCGTAGTACAGAGAGCCATCAAATACATGCATGTGTCCTTGTGAACGCCACATCTCAAATGCAATTGAAAAGGGTTGCATTCCCTGAACATGCAGTTCATGTGTGACTATGTCCAGAACACATTGTTGGTTAATTCCTGCTAACCTGTCATCCGTTATAAATCTCTCATTCAGTGCAGTGTCTGCTATTCCGGCTATTTCTAAGCCTCCAGATTGAACCAGAGAATGGCTGCTTGGTAACAAAGATTACCGACTGTACATATAGCTGATGATCCCCCTCCGCCACACAGGGACAGAACACCTACAATGACAATCATGCTCAGCTAGAAACATCGTGGAACAGGCCACATTTTTGCTGTCGGGACCACTCAGGGTAGTTCTCCAGCACTTGGCGGAACGTGTGTCCTGATTCGTGGTGGTCCACAACCTGACCATCATGAGGGCGCATCCGTGCCACGAGGGCTTTGGTGGCCACCTCAGGAGGGGAGGAAGAGGAGGAAGGGAAGAGGCAGCAGGCACATCCACATCCCAGATAGGCTGTTTGTCTGTGCGTCATCACACTCTGCTTCTTCTGAATGAAACTTCAGATTCCTGTTGCTCAACACTGCCCCACCTTACCACCTCTCTGTTACATGTCATCACAGTGTCCTTTTGGCTGGAATCCTGAAATAAAAGACAATACCATACCAACTTTACCCAACAAACATTCCTATAATACATTCAACACTCAATAAATCACCCTTGTGCTTTCCCTTAGTGACTGTCTTTTGGGTGTTGTTGCCGGGTCTAGTGTTCCTATGCAGTGCTACTCCAGCGACAGCAGCAGAGCTGGTGAAAGGCTTTGAATTTCAATGGTGGAGACTGCAGATGCGGGACACTCACGAGCAGCTCTGGGCATTGAGGGCCCAGCTTCAGATTATGCCAACTCAGCATGGATGACAGCAGTCTGGGCTGGCTGATAGGCAACAGCAGGAACACCAGCAGTGGTGGGAGCATGATTCTGTCATGCTGAGAGGGGAGAGCTGGATCCTGCCATGGAGCCACTGACAGTCCCCCAGGCTGTGCCTCAGTAATGCTAGTAATCTACTGGAACACAGATTGCTGGACTGCTGAATGAAGGCAGCAGTCTAAGCCTGCATGGCACCAAGCTGGGCTTCCATGACAACAAGCTGAGATCTCATTCCGTCAGTATGAACTCAGACATTGTGTGGCTTCTGCTTGTGCTGCAATGGAAGCTGAGATATCAACCAGCTGACTCTGCATCATATTTGGGTTCACAATTATCCTCATGGAGTTGCTCATCATTTCCATGTTGGCCTCCAAGACCTGAGCAAAACTCTGTGCCAAGTTGCATTCTGACTCCTTCATGCATGCTCCTTGACAGTGACAACAGGCTCCCTGGGATGCCTGTCAATGTACCAAGCATTTCCATGTGCATGCTAATCAGCCTTTTTCTGTACGCCACTCCATCAAAGTTCTCACCTGAGTATTCTGCAGCAGGACTTGTTTACGTCTTTGCTCTCCGGGAATCTGGCACACATGCTATCCTTTCCCCTGTTCTGGCTGCAGCCCACTAATACCCAGTGACTTATCACATGCAGATCTTAAATCTATGTTGCACTCTAAAGTGCATGCAGTGCCAGTATCTGAGCTGGTGGCTGTGCATGTCAGATCAAGCGACAGTGCTTCTTCATCAGAGCCTGGACCTTCATGCTTGGCCACCACTAGCTGGTCAGGTGGCAGTTCTTGCATATCTGAAAGCATCAATACAGAAGAGCAGGGTTGACATGAGGGAATAAGAAGGTTGGGATACATATGAGGTGCATGGTCACACCAACAGCAGCGTGCACTTCATACCAGGTTGCAGGGTGAGGGTGAAGTGGAATTCCAGAAAGCGTATAATGCAGGAAGATACATCATTCTAGCTGGCTTCAGTGGTCCCAATTGCCTGGCCCTCAGTGATGGCCACACCAATGATGCCAAGGGTCATCTTCTCCAAGTGAGTAAGGACAGGTAGGTATGCCTATCTGCCCCAATTCTTTGTTATTATCTCCTCTTTTTTATTCATTCATGGGATGTGGGCATTGCTGGCTAGGCCAGCATTTATTGCCCATCCTTGATTGCCTTTGAGAAGGTGGTAGTGATCAGCTTCCTTGAACACTGCAGTACATGTAGTGTAGGTACATCCGCAGTGCTGTTAGAAAAGGAGGCCCAGGATTTTGACCCAGTGACAGTGAAGGAACGGTGATGTACCATCCTGCAAGACGAAAGAGAGTCAGTGGATGTGTTGCAATGTGTTTGGGTGATGCGTCTGTCATAGCTAATAGTGGAAAGTATGTGGAAGCTGTGAAAGGTGAATGTGATGGTTGCAGCAGTGGTAAGTGAGTGAGGGTGAGGAGGAGCACACGAATATTAAGCATGACTCCTGATTGTTGAAGATCATTGACGGATCAGTGATGAGGGTGTTGTGTGTGAGGTTAGTGGTGCAATTACTAGGACATGGCATTTGAAGGTGCATTTGCTGAAACTGACCACTTGAGTGAGGTCACTTAACTTTTTCTGCACTGCATCAAGGTCCTTTGGGGTTAGGCTCCTGGCATGGACCTCAGTGGCTATCTACTTCCTTGCAATGTCTCTCTGGAGGGCCCCTGGCCCACTTTGAATAAAGCATCTATTTCCTCCTTTCAACCCGCTGAACTAAGGCCTCCAGTGCTACATTGGAGAACCTAGGAGCTCTCTCCCTGGCTTGCTGCACCATTACTCCGGTTTGTTCAGCTCGCCAAGTTTTCCAGCCAGTTAAATGAGCTTTTGAAGCCAACATACACCACCCACTCCGCCCTTCCTCCCGCCCCAACCCCTCCACCCCACCACCCTTTTATGAGATCCAGGTTGCCTTTAAGAAATTCAGGCTAGCTTTATCATGCACTAGTCTCACACAAATTTTGCATGCTGCTTGCATTACTTTCAATGGACAAGGGTTAGCCATTCATCACCACATTCATTAATGGGCTTTACCCAATTTTTAGGCCTCTATGTTTGACAGACTCATTTTTGAACTATATCACAGTTCCTTGACCCTCTCTAGGTCAAAGTCCTGGAACTCCCGTTCTAACAGCACTGTGGGTGTACCTACATCAGTTGGACTGCAACAGTTCAAGAATGCAGCTCACCACCAACTTCTCAAGGATAATTAGGGATCGGAATAAATGCTGGCCTAGCTAGTGATGCTTACATCCCATGAACAAATGAAAAGGATAATTTCCCCATTTCAATTAAGAGCCAGATTTCTAATTTGCTTTTACAAATGTTGGAAAATACTATCTACCAGCTCTCAAACTCCCAATTTCCATTCCACTGGCCCACCATCACCCTGACTTATTTGTTACATGCAACCTCAAGCACTCCTTTGTCATTACTTTGAATGCATGCATTCTCCTCACATCTCTCATAATATTGAAGCAGCCTATGCCAGATTATAGCAGGACCTTGTCAAATTCTAGGCTTGATAAATTGAAGGCAATAATCTTAAAACATAAGTCGCAGTCAATGACAATCTCCAACAATCCATGAATCTCATTTTATCAAGGAATATCCTGGTGGGTAAGGGTAATCCCAGACAAAAAGCCACCTCCTTCTAATTTATTCCTCTAATTCCCTCACATTGCATCCAATATGAAATTTGAGGAAATCATTGATTTCTCCGTCTCAGAGATTAAGACTATCTGCTCAGAAACATCCTCCTCCATCTGTACCCTTACCCAAGATTTCCACAGGCTCTGCGTAGCTTTGAACCAACCCTGTATAACGCTACACATTCTCTGCCCTCCGTCTCAGCAACCTTTCATGATACTTAGATCCTGCAGATTTAACTTTCTGCTACCATAGTGCTATGTAGATATCATACATTTACCCTGCATGAGTTCAATACTCGCTGATATCAACAGTGGCTCTCTCCTCAGACTTCGTCTGTCTATTTTCTAAGGCTACCATGATCAATCCCTTCTCAAAAAGCTCATATTTTTCAAACTACAGTGCTATTTCAAACTTCACTTTCCTTTCTAAAGTCCCTTAATATGTCTTCTCCACCCACTTTCCCCCACTCTCTTGCATCAATCTCCCTTTGAATCTCTTTAACATCATTTCTACCTTGCCCAAACTAGCAAGACTGCATTGATCAAAATCAACAAAGACATCCTCTGTGACTGTGACCACTATGTGCTCTCCTTGGTTATCCTTTTTGACATTTTTGCGACATTCAACATAATGAAACAATCCACCTGCCTTCACTATCCCCTCTGTTGTCCATCTACATGACAGGGCATTGGTAGGGGGGCTCCAATTGCTTTAATATCACTGGTTGAGGGAGAAAAAAACCTATCAGGGTTTCCATTCTTCATTCCACTCCTGGTCGTGATTCAACAACTCCCGCATAGGTATGAACAACAGGGGAGGGTGGATTGTACTTCATTATGATGTTCACACAGTCGAACAGTCTGCCAGCATTCACCGTCAAAATTGACACATGGACAATGGCTTCTCAGGCAAGGATATTGGAATGCAAATGCCATCCTAGCAAGCTGTTAATCTCTTCAGGAAGGATGGAGAATGGACTAACCCTGCATTTATTTTATTAAATTCTGTTTTAAATAAGGCAGAAGTTTGAACTTAAATAAAAACAGAAAATGCTGAAACACTCAGCAGATCAAGCAGCATCCGTGGAGAGAGAAACAGATGTTTCAGATCAAGGAGCTTTCTCTTTACTTAAAGGGAAGTTTTCTTGGTATGGGCGCAAATATATTTTACTTACATTTTATAAAAATGAAGCAAAAAAATTAGGCAGTTATCAAAGGTGTAAACTCCAAAAAGTATCTAGTACTCAAAGGGTTAATCCACATAATTTTATTTCAGTGTCTACCATTGCTTCAATTTTTATGAATGATGTATACAAAGAAAAGATTATACCATCATAAACATAACAGATTTGAAAGTGCAACACTTATTAGTTTGGGAATATAAAACTAAATATTCTTGTTAGAGAAAGACAGGAATGATTAATGAGACTGTCTGGTATTTTAGCCCATAACATTATCAATTCACAGACTCAAGATCTAAGGAAGTACAACAGTAGTGCAGGCTCAGGGGCCACATAAAAAGAGTATTTCCAAGCTAAATATATTGAGCTGCTGGGAAACAAGGTTAGATATTATTTTGTGAAAATATCATCCAATATTGCTGAGTACTAGAAGTAAATAATTGTTTGGGTACATTACCCCAAATGCATATATCTCACCCAACTCAGCATACACTTCTATCGAATCATAAATAAACACATACAAATATCTAGAGGCTGAAAATTGACAGGAAATGAACTCAATTGAACTTGGCAGATGTTTTATTGCTGAAACTGGTGATGGGCCCCCGGGACCCAGTAGGTTTCCTTCCTGAAAAATAATAAAAGAATGATGCCAATAGCTACCGTAATTAATTGACGGAAACTGAGACCATAAGAATAGACTCATAAAAAACTGTATACGTGTGTATGGGTCATATGTAAGCTACATCAAATGTGAGGGTTTGGAGTAGGCTTCATTAACCATTCAATATTTGTCTACAGCACAATCATTTCCCAAGACTAGAAAACTACAAGACACAGTTATAAGTTTTTAAACACATTTTGTTCACGGTTTGTGCCTTAGATGATTCAGTGCGTTGTTCAGTAGGTTTGTGAATATATATTAATCATGGACTGTAGCACCCTGGTGCTCTGCTGCTCTATATGCAGGTAATGAAATATTGCTGGCTTTTACAAAAAAAATTCATACACGAGAGAAATGGTCACAAGGGACCCCTCCATCATTGTACCCAAGAAAGATTAAGGGCAGGATTTTGAGTTTGGCAGGTGGGGGCGATTGGTGGACCGGGGAGCAGCCGGGAAAGGTTTCGCTGCCTGCCATCAGCCCCCTACCACGATTTCATGCTGGTGGGCCAATTAAGGCCTGCAGAGCATGAACAGCATCTCACCAATGTTCGGAAAGGGGCGGTCGGGTGGGAGCGGAGGATGGGGCCTATCGGCCACTGGGTCGAATGGCGATCCGGCGGCAAGTTTAAAACCGGCACAGTCAAGCCCTGGGAGGCTGCCAGTGACAACAACATCTTTGGTGTTGTCAACAAGAGATTACATATTATGGATTCTAATGCGGCCGCAGATGCCAGGCGGGAGGGCAGGCTGGGTGGGCACTCTGTTTTTCTGATGAGTGCCACGCATTCTTCCTGGAGGAGGTGGCGGCCAGGAGGTGTCCCCAGGGATGGGAGGAGGAGGTCATTGCACCTTACAAATAGATAAAAGCAAAATACTGCAGATGCTGGAAATCTGAAACAAAAACAGAAAATGCAGGAAAAACTCAGCAGCTCGCCCAATGTCATCACGTGCTATTTTACGCTCAAGCAGTTAGGGCCCCCGCCTGCCTGCTCAGCAAAACATTCTGCCCTAAGAAATCCAAAATAACTGGATTATTGAATAACTTCTGCGCTTTACTACATAAACATTTCAGACTATTCTTAGAATTTTCCCCATTCATAGGCTGGGAGAATCTTTACAGCCACCTTTGCTCCACTGCTGTAACCTCACCGGATTGCAACAGAATGCCCATTTCATTGAGCACCTTGTTATTAAAATTGAAGGGATTGTAAATCCTATCTCAAAATGGTAGATCCCTGGTGGGAGTATGGAGTAAGTAAACAAACAAAGCCCAGAAAAGTTCTGGAGGTTCCAAATTTTTGCCCCGAGGACTGCCATCTTCTAACATGACTGGTGACGTGGGGCATGTGGATGAATCCATGCATGCAGGTGACTAGAGCACAGATGTGAAGCCTACTCAGGGCTCCGGTTCTGGAACTGTCATTAGAATGCTTAAAGCTTGAAGAATTTCAGACTCCTTATAAAAGTGGCATCAAATAGAAATATTGCTTTGTCTACCAGCCTCCAGCTCCCCCCCCCACCACCCCGTTCCCCCCCCGCCCCGACAACCCCACGCCCCTGCCCAACGTCCAACAAGCACTGATGATGTGCGTATGGTGGCATGGACATCTGCCCAACATATGCAGCAGTCTGGCTCTGGATACTTTGGAACTGGAAGGGTCAGGAATGGAGATAATCACAATTCAGCTAGTGGAACAGAAGAGCGCTTGGGATTTTGAAAACTAGAAATTATTTAAGAAATCAAAATTAATTTGATTCTAATCAAAATTGAATAATGTCACTATGGTTGCAAATAGCAACCTTAGGGATAAATGTAACAAATATAAAATCCTAGCTCAATAGCACAAAACTGAGCACACCTCATGCATAATTAGCTCAGCTATTCATTGCCAGATCTGCTCAATATCATCAGTGCTTATTGGATGGTGGGCAGGGGTTGGGGTGAGGTGGGGTGGGGAGCAGGCAAAGTGATATTGTGCAGAATTTTTATTTGATGCCACTTTTATAAGGAGTCTGAAACTCGTCAAGCTTTCAGTATTCTAATGAGAGTTCCAGAACCGGAACCCTGGCTGGACCTCACTTCTGTGCTCTAGTGATCTGCGTGCTGGGCCCATCCACATGCCCCATGTCACCATCAAGGTCTACTGGGCCTTAGCCTCCTTTGTTCTGCTGCGCTAAAAATCCCCCTACCCGGAACTCTTCATTCTCTCTCTAACAAGTGCGAGAAGCACATGGGTTTAATCATCACCACCAAGATGGGGGAGGGAATTTCCAGCCCGGACACTGGTGGGTATCGTTGCGGGCAAGAAGGGAAAATTTGGAGAGCCGTTGATTTTTAACAGCTCTCCAACTTTTCATGTTCCACCCACAACAATGCCTATTGGTGTCGGGGTTGAAAAATCCCGCCCAGAGACTTTGGGGGAGAAATTCAATTCACAACACTTGCTTATCCCGCATAAGGTCGCCTCTGAATTTCGTGTTGTAATCTGCCATGCCCAAACTGTGCCAGGAGTCATTGGCTGCTATATTGATTTGGGTGGCTTTTTGTCATCGAGGATGCTTGCCCTTGTCAGGTATTAGGTGCCTTAAATATGAAAGCCAGGGTGCTACACCAAATGAAAGATCTGACTGCGAAATGCAAGGCTGATTTTTCCGCTGTGGGTAATGTCCCACTGCTGGGACTGAAAGTGGGAGTGGACCCCGCTTTGGCAGGCAAGAGAGGCCAGCCCATTCAGAGGGCCAGCAGCTTAGCAGCCCTTGGCTTTGCCACCACTAACAGTGGCCAGCATTGAGGCTGCAGCTCCAGAATGAGGGAGGCTCAATGGCAAGGCACTCTTGAAAAGTGGTGACTTTGCTTTGGGAATGCTTAGGCCAAGCAGGCTTGTCCCAGTGACCGAGGGAAGTGGTGTCCTGATGCACCAGGAGGCTCCTCTGTAGGCCTATTTTAGGTTGCCAGGATTAATCTGGCCATCTCCTCATGTGGCGATTGGCCCTCTAGAAGCAGGTCTTGGAGGCAGGAAGTGACCCTTAATTGGAATATTAAATGACACATTTGGCTGCCCAGTTGGCAGCTGAGCCGCTGACAATATGCCATGGTGGTGGGAAGACGTTGGGCTCCCCTCCCGATGTCTTCCCCTGCCATATTGCCAGCTTTCCCACCCCCCAGCCTGTCTCCAATGGGCTGGGAAAATTCAAGCCATAGGTACCAATGATTGTAGTTTGCCAGCTTTGCTTGTTGTTTCCATGTGTTGTTTAGCCTACACACTAAAGAAACACCTGGAGAAGCAGGAGGGCTCTCTCAGCTTCACAAGAAACCTCCAGCCCTAGGCCTGCATGCCCAAAGCCTCCTGGTATCACTACTTATTCCCCTATGATCCTACCAATTGGCTAGAATTGTGGAAATCGCTTATTTCTTGCCCTCTCTGACCAGCCAGCTGATGCAGGGCAGTCATTTAACATTCTTCAAAATCATATCTACTTCAAGAAGACAGCTCAAAAATACCTTCTCAAGGGCAATTAATGATGAGCAATAAATGCTGGCCTAGCCAGTGAAGCCCTCATTCCTTGAACAAATGGAAAAAAGTCTCACTAAATTACTGATCACCCAGCTGCTATTCCCAGGCCCCATGTTAGTTGACATAGTTGATAGCTTCCCCAGTTCAGGTACCATCACTCCCCTGCACCTTCAATACTACCATTGTCACCCTCTTTGTCACTGTCCTCAGTAACTCCCATTTCTTGTTCACATTTCCATTCTAATCTAGGTGACAGGATGTCAATTTCATTTTATATGAAACAGCCAGGGTTTCCTGCTGACCAGCAGTAGGACCCTGTAAATCATCGGGGGTTAATGGGATGCAAAGTTTACAGACTCCATTTTCAGCCCCTTGTACCACCAAATTAATGCTAATTTTGCCAAGTTAAAATCAACGTGTGATTGTTACAGTGAAAATACCAGTAGAATGTAAACAGATCATTTTTACACCCATTTTCCATTGTTTTATTATCCTAATTTGATAATATGGTCTTAAAGTTCATTATTTTTATTTCTGTACGTTAGCGCAAAACAGATGAACTTAACCTCAATGATCACTGGACCTTAATTAAATTAGATGGTTCGCAGAAGGGATAATATAATAACAATAAAACACAGCACGATGTTTAATAATAGGATGTGGTATTCATTAATATTACACCCTTTGAGCTGAATTTTATAAACAAGCATTTTTGCATAATTAGTATCAAGATTAAATATCATTAATAATGTGGTATTCCACAGCTTGTGGCATTAATGCCAATTAGAGGCACTCAGCATGACAACCATAGGATTTGCATTTATATAGCACCTTTAGTGAAATAATCACAAAAACCTGAGTTTAGTTTGTGTTAAATGTGCAAATACAGCAACTTAACACCATACATTGCATTTAAAAGGTGAAGCAGGCAGTGAGATGTTGTTTACATAAAGCTAACAGCAGAGCAGTGCAACAAAAGTAGCAACTTTTAGATGTTGACATATTCTGCTCTCCACCTGAGGCAGAAATTTGCGTTGAGTGGACAGACGTGCGCCCGACTCGCTCGGGCGTAAAATGACACGCAATGACATCGGGCGAGTGTCCCGACAGCATCACACACTCCTGCGATATTTCGGTCGGCGGGCGCACATGGGAGTCGGCAGTACGTCCGCTGACAATTAACAGGCCTATTAAGGCCATTAAAGTTGCAACTGAATTAAATTTTTCGCTGCCCATTCAACCTAACAGGCAGGCAGGCAAAAAGGCCAAGTAGCCTTTGGATTTTTTAGGAAACCTCATCCACGGGTGGGATGAGGTTTCCAACAGCAATTCAAATTAGATTAAAATTTTAAAATTTCATTCATAACATGCCCCTGCTCATGTGACAGAGTCACATGAGGGGACATGTTTTTAACAGTGGTAACTTTTTTATTTTTGTGTTTTTAAATCTTCAGCTCCCTGAGGCGACTCTGTGCCTCAGGGAGCTTTCATTGTGCGCACTTGCGCGCATGCGCAAACTTCCATGCTCGCCCTTCTTCTGCCCCCACCCCAACAGTGCTGAGCGCTCCAGTGCACATTTCACTCTGGCTGGCCAATTAACAGCCAGCCAGCCAGTTGATACCAGGGCCCGATCGTTGGCAGAGGTTGGCTTCGCGATCGCTCCCAGGCTCGCCCGCCGCGCCCGTCCGATGAGGTAAAAATCCTGCCCCTGAAATTGCTGCATCATTTAGACATAAATAACTGTGAGCATCATTATTAGCCTACCACCAATTTGACAGCAAGTATGGCTGTGTTTCTTTCAATCCAATCTGAAATACAGGATTGTATTACATAGCTTTAAATTTATAACCATCCAAGTCCGTACATTTCTGTACCACCTCAAAAGCGGCTGCTTTTCATGGCTGGATTTTATGGGAGACAAGATCCATTAATCTATACTGCTTGCTTGAAACCTGCTGCTATTATTATCCACCAATATTGTTTGTATCCTTGACAACCCAATGGCATTGTCATGGACACAAACCATGTTGAAGGCCCATAGATTTCATTTCCTTTGAATCAACGAAAGCAGCTATTGTTACTGGTTTCATTTTCCAAGCTAATCTATTTTTGGACTTTCAAAATAAAACACATAAGAAATGAAAACACTGGTAACTTTTAATTGAAGAATGACAAGCTTATAGGACTGAGATTCTGGGTGCTACCTTAAAAAGAACAGAAAAATTGCAGAATATATTGTGCAGCCACATACCTTAAACGTGAAAATAAGAAAGATAGCAAGAAATCATATATAGAGGAAGACTGATTATAATTGGAACAGACTGCAGCTTCTTTTAGTGCACTTCCTGAATTCAATGTAATCATTATCCTTCCTGAAGCCATTGCTTCCTGCTGTGACCCTTCCATACAAAGAGAGCCGACACTAGCATAACAAATTTTTAACATCGTGATCGATCCCTTGGATCCTATTGAATTATGAGACAACTGTGCACCCAACAATGATCATGTTGCCGTGATTCACCCTGCCATCTGAATCGCAATCTTAATCTTTTACACATGTGCCAGAAATGGCATCAACTTTGCTAGCCATTTCACAGGGCACGAGAGCGATTTTTATCCTATGGAATATTTAACATCAAAGCGTCCGAACCCAATCGATGTCACATCAATTAAGCTTATAAGTGCACTTTAAAAAATGTACAATGGAACTTGCAGGTCAGGGGGCCCGAGTTCATTTTCATCCTTGATCTTTGTTTCTTTACACTAGGGGGCTATAAAGAAGCAGAGCTTTAGTCAAGTAAGGAGAATTCTGCACAGGTCTATCAATGAAGCAGAAAAATCAGATCATCGGTAAGAATATGCCTGTGTACTGCAGGAAGTAAGTTGTGACTAACTGACAACTCCACCTGCTCTCCAACTCCTCCATCTGCCACTCTTTCAGCTGCGTAACTCCCAAGAGCTCGCTAATCACAGGTGCTATTCGGAACAAAGACTCACTCATCATTACGTAAATTAGCTGATCTGGAAAACGAGTTTGGATCCGTGTTATTCATGTGGGGTGGGGAGGGAGTAAATGTCCTGCGGCCTGGTGCTAGAATCAAGGAAGTGGAAAAAGACAGCTGGCGTTTTTCAGTTCAGTTTGATGACACTTGAGTGTAGAACAAAGACAGAGTTGCATTGTTGGGGGTAGCGTCCTTCAGCTGAAATGCTGAACCAAAATTCTACTTCCCTGTTTCAGTGGTTCAAGTGGGCATTTAGGTTAAAAATGCATTATTCAAAAAAGCACAGGGAGATCCCCTGGTACTCCGGCCAACATTCCAATCTCAGTCAACATAGCCCTCCTCATTAACATCTGGGGGCTGGTGCCAAATTTGAGAGCTATCTCACAGACTAGTCAAGCAAAAGCCTGACATAGTCTTCCTCACGGAATCAAAACTTACAGATAATATCTCAGACACCACCATCACTATCCCTGGGTATGTTCTGTCCCACCAGCAGGACAAACCCAGCAGAGCTGGTGGCACAGTGCTATACAGTTCACAGGGACATTATTCAGACCCCATGAAGTCTCATGGCATCAGGTTAAACATTGGCAAAGAAACCTTCTGCTGATTATCACATACCGCCCTACATCAGCTGACGAATCAGTGTTCCTCCACGTTGAACACCACTTGGTGAAAGCACTGATATTGGTAAGGGCGCTGAACGTACTCTGGTGGGGGACTTGAATGACCACTACTGGCCAAGCTGGCTGAGTCCTAATGGACATAGCTGCTAGACTGGGTCTGCAGCAGGTGGTGAGGGAACCAACAAGAGGGGAAAACATACTTGACCTCATCCTCACCAATCTGCCGCCAATGCATCTGCCCACGTCAGTATCGGTAGGATTGATCACTGCATAGTCGTTGTGGAGATGAAGTCCCACCTTCACATTGAGGATACCCTCCATCATGTTGTGTGGCATTACCACCATGTAAATGGGATAGATTTCGAACAGATCTAGCAACTCAAGACTGGGCATCCATGAGGCGATGTGGGCCATCAGCAGCAGCAGAATTGTACTCGAACACCATCTGTAACCTCATGGCCCAGCATATCGCCCACTCTACCATTACCATCAAGCCAGGGGTTCAAGGGGATCAACCCTGGTTCAATGAAGAGTGCAGGAGGGTGTGCCAGGAGCAGCATCAGAGGCAGAATTTTCCCATTGGCGTGCGGGGGCGGGCCCCACACGTCTGCCCGTAAAATGACGCGCGGTAACGTCGAGCGAGCGTCCCGACGTCACTGCACGCTATTGCGATATTTGGATGGGCGTGCGTGTGATGATATCTGGCACACGCCCGTCATTAATTAACGGTCCACTTAAGGCCCATAAGTTCAAGCAACGGCGATTTCTCTGTGCCAGTGCAATCTTCGGGTCGGTGCACAGGCGCAACGGGCAGGCAAGTAGGACGCATTTGTATTAACCTCACCCACGGGCAGGATAAGAGGACTCAGTGGGGTCATGAATGTGCACAGTCAAGTATTTATTTTTGAAAGTTTTACAAACTTGCCTGTGTGACCTGCAGTACTTTAGAACGCATCCCAGCTGCTTTTCCTGGACTCTAAACCTTCAGGTCAGCACTCTGCAGTGAGGAATCTTTTTCGGGCCTGCAGGTTTCAGGAAGCCTTCCCTTAGCCTGGGGAGGCAGTTCCTCTGAGGAGGAAGGGAGGGCTAGAAGGGGGAGGAAGCCAGGAGTGCACATTCAACCTCCAAAGAGCCACCTTTGGGAGGACAGGCGCAGGCACAAAGGGTGCAGGGCCAAGAGGTTGTCCAAGGCAGCAGGGGCCGCAGAAGACGCCACTATCCTGCTGCCAGGGTTTACAGGTGGCAAAACAGCTACCTCAATTTGTCTGAGGTGCAGTGCCGAAGGAGGTTCTGACTCTCAAGGGAGACGGTCAACTATACCTGTCAGATGATTGGGCCTGAGATCTCCCCTAACTGTGTGGACGGACACCCCATGCCAGTGACTCTAAAGGGCACAGCTGCCCTCAACTTCTATGCCTCTGGTTCCTTCCAGGGCTCGGTGGGTGATCTTTGCAGTGTCCCCCAATCAGCTGTCCACACACTGTTCAGGTGTGCATTGACCTTCATCCACTACCGTTGGGACCAGGCAAGCCAGAGGCTTCGCGGCCGTTGCTGGCTTCCCCCACGTCCAGGGTGCAATAGACTGTACACATGTGGCCATCAAGGCGCCAGCAGGTGAGCCCAGTGCCTTCGTCAACAGGAAGGGCTTCCACTCCATGAACGTGCAGATAGTGTGTGGTCACAGGATGCAGATTCTACAAGTCTGTGCAAGGTACCCAGGCAGCTCCCACGACGCCTACATCCCCAGACACTCCCAGGTGCCGGGGCTCTTCAGTGCTCCAGCCCGGCTGGATGATTGGCTGGTGGGTGACAAGGGCTAGCCCCTCAGAAGGTGGCTCATGACGCCTCTGTGCCATCCAAGAACAGAAGCTGAGCAGTGGTACAATGGGAGCCACGCCTCCATAAGGGCTGTAGTGGAGAGAACCATTGGTCTTCTCAAGATGCACTTCTGGTGCCTAGACCGCTCAGGGAGCTCACTCCAGTGCCCCCCAGATCACGTCTCTGTGATAGTGCTTGCAGCTGCGCTCCCCACAAACTTGTGCTGGAAAGGGGGGGCGCAGTGGACGATGAAGGCGTAGACGCAGTGGCTGCGGCTGCACACGATGAGTCCAGCAGTGAGTCCGAGGATGAGCACGCACAGGGAAATGCTCAGGGGGTAGACGCTGGCCCGGGCATACTGCAGGGAGGCAGGGACACCCGGGAGGCTTTAATCCAACGAACCCTCAGCTAGAACACCACAGATAGTCCACCAGGACAAGCCTGGGCTGTCGGCTTGACACTCGACTCCTAATTGCAAGATCTGTCGGTTAGCAACTAAAGACAATGTTAATAAAGCTGAATGTCCAAAAAAGCACTCATCACAGTTTTAGAAACTGTACACATGCAGAACAAAAGAGGCACCCTCAGCCATGGTGACATGTCTGAATTTAATGTCTGAAACAAAGCAGCTTATTACAAAAAAAAGACAAAAGTGTTGCAAATCAAATAAAATCATAAGGGCCTCATCTCAGGCCAACAAAAAACCACCAGTGAGAAACCTGTGGTGTGCCTAAGGTGCCTTATGCTTTTGTTTCCGGGTGCTACGTCTTGGTGCTGCCCCATCGCTCAGAGTGGCAGCTGAGACAGCCTGCTGACTCTGCTGTCCTGTTGGCCTCGGTGAGCTTGGTGGTCGTCCTCTGGCCCGTGGAGCCTGTGCTGGCCCCGCCTGGACGGGATCTGCCTGTTCCACAGCTGGCATCTCCCCAGTCGTCGCAGCCTCACCCGATGATACAGTCACTGGAAGAGGGGCGGAGGAGCTGTCGCCCTCATCCGGAGCACCCTGAGAGGAGCCCACAGAGACAACAGGCAGCTGCTGCACCGACATGAGGTCGCTTCGGACCTCCCTGCTCACCATGGATGGATGGGCACCGAGCTGGGAAACTTGGTGCCCAGACCATCTCCTACAGTGGCACTGACCAGCTGAGGTCAATGCCGATGTGAGGGCTTGCTGGTCTGAATGTATCCCCAGGAAGCCCTAATTGGTCTCCTGGAGGAGCCTCTCCATGAGAGTTGCCACTCTCTCCAGGGAGGACGCATGGCGCACCGACATGTGGCTCATTGCTTCGGCGAGAATCCACGTAGACTCCTCCACCACGGAGACCAAGCCAAGCATAGCCTCCTGTATCTCCCCCAGATGTTCCCGCACACCCGGCTGCATTTCCTGCACCTGCTGCACATCATCAGGCACCGACTGAGCATGCGCCTGGTCCCCTGCAGTCCTCTGACTGCTGGCGCCATGGGCACTCTCTGTCTCCACCAGCTCCTCCAGCGAGTGTGAAGTGCCCTCACCACTTTGCCCCGGGACACTAGCCACTGTTCAAATTCCCAGGAGCAAATATCTGCACTGGTGCCTGCATCGCACAAATGGCATGATGTTGGTGAGACTTCAGGGCCCTCAAGTGCGAGGGGGGTGCCTCTGCTGCTCCTCCTCCTGGCCCTGCTCCGAAGATGCTGAAAGGAAGAACAAGGACATTGGATCAGTTAACGTGGAGACAATGACAAAGTACATCCCTGTCCCCCGGATCATTATGCGCTCATCCTTCCGTAACCAATGGTCAACCCATGTTGCAAAACGAAATCTTTAACGTTCAGCAGTGTGATGGCACTGGGAGGACAATGCTAACATCACTGTTGGGCACAAATACCTGGCCATGGCACCCCAGCCTCACAAACGCCAGTGGACCTGGGTGCATGGCGCCTCTCCAGATCCAGGGCCTCCTGCTCGAACCGGCTGAGAATGGCGATCTGCGCCTGGCCACCGCCAGTCCCCACACGCTCTGCCACGTTATGACCATCTTCTCCTGAAAATGAGAGAAGAGCATTTATTTGTGCAAATGGACTCTCTTCGCGCACGGCCCACCCCAACCAGAGTGGGACACATCAGGGCTCCAGAGCCTCCTCACCCCGGTGCTGCCGAGCACTCACACAAAGATATTAGGCCTGTTCCCCACCTCCCCACCACCCACCCCCCGCCTTGGACACATGCTGCCTACATCACATCAGGCAACACACTGTATATTCTTCCAAAGCAAGGAGGCGCAAGCACGTGGAGTGCAGAGGACAGCAGATGGTTTGTTGCCACGCCACCTTGAAGCTCCCCTCCCACCATCTCATCACCCTGACTAGGACATGTCTTGGAGTTCAAACACAGCGCCTAGGTGCAACTCCTCCAGGTTGCCCCCACATCAGTCATGTCGGACTCAGTGTAACACATGCTGCAGGGGCAAAACACATATCCTCATCACCCTCTCAGGCTGACCTCAGCATGGGCAGTATCTGCTTGCCCACCCAGCAAAAGACAAATGCCGTCAATGATTCAATGCAGTCACCACACTCAGACTTGGCGGCGGGGGGGCAGCAGGGGGGTAAGCCGACCTGCTGGGTTAAATGCCCAATGCCAACATGGTACTCACTGCCAGAGTGCAACAAGTCGTTGAAGTGCTTGCGACACTGGATCCATGTGTGACGTGCCACATCGCGGGAGCTCACCACCTCCGCCACCTCCTCCCAGGCACATTTCATCATTTGGGGGGGCCTCCTCCTCCCATCCTAGGGTACAAGGACCTCCCACTGTGCTGCCACCTCCTCGAGGAGGGCAGCAAGGCAATCATCCAAAAAACGAGGGGCACACTGGTCCCCCGCCCTACCCTCTGGCCTAGCCTGTTCCCCTGCCCTACCCTCCGGCTTGACCTGCTCCGCTAGCCTACCCTCCGGCCTGGCCTGTTCCCCTGCCCTACCCTCCAGCCTGGCCTGTTCCCCTGCCCTACCCTCCAGCCTGGCCTGCTCACCAGAAGCCCTCTGCTGTGGCCTTGTATTTGCCATTGTGAGCAGCCTAGAAAAAGCTACCAGGCCTTCAGTTAAGCAGCCTGCTGGGTCGCCATTGGATCCAGCAGTCTGTGCATGCCCACAGCTGCCCGCCCACTCCCGCTATCCTTGGGAATTGAGAAACACGCTGGTCGGGCCTTAATTGGCCCGCCCGCGTAAAATGACGATGTGGACCCAATCGCGGGCAGCGATCATGTCTGCGCCCGCCCAGTCCAGCTCCGCTCCCCCGCCAACCGGAAAATTCAGGCCCAGGCATACCTAAAAATAAGGTGTCAACCTGGTGAAGCTATAACACAGGACTACTTGCATGCCAAACAGCATAAGGAGCAAATGATAAACAGAGCTAAGCGATCCCACAACCAACGGACCAGGTCTAAGCTCTGAAGTGCTGCCACATTCAGTTGTGAATGGTGGTGGACAATTAATCAACACACTGGAGGAGGAGGCTCCACAAATATCCCCACCCTCAATGATGGGGGAGCCCAGCACATCACTGCAAAAGGTAAGGCTGAAGCATTTGCTACAATCTTCAGCCAGAAGTGCCGAGTAGATGATCTATCTCGGCCTCCTCCGGAGGTCTCCAGCATCACAGATGCCAGTCTTCAGCCAATTCGATTCACTCCACGTGATATCAAGAAACGGCTGAATGCACTGGATACTGTAAAAACTATGGGCTCTGTAAATATTCCGGCAATAGTGCTGAAGACTTGTACTCCAGAACTTTCCGCGCCACTAGCCAAGCTGCTCCAGTACACCTACAATGCTGGCATCTACCCGGCTATGTGGAAAATTGCCCAGGTATGTCCTGTCCACAAAAAGCAGGACAAATCCAATTACCGCCCCATCAGCACACTCTCGATCATCAGTAAAGTAATGGAAGGTGTCATCAACAGTGCTATCAAGCAGCACTTGCTTAGCAATAACCTGCTCATTGATGCCCAGTTTGGATTCCGCAAGGGCCACTCAGCTCCTGACCTCATTACAGCCTTGGTTCAAATATAGACAAAAGAGCTGAACTCCTGAGGTGAGGTGAGAGTGACTTTCCTTTACATCAAGGTTGCATTTGACCGAGTTGGAATCATACCTAGCACAAGGGAAGATGGTTGTGGTTGTTGGAGGTCAGTCATCTCAGCTCCAGGACATCACTGCTGGAGTTCCTCAGGGTAGTGTTCTAGGCCCAACCATCTTCAGCTGCTTCATCACTGACCTTCCTTCCAGCATAAGCTCAGATGTGGGATGTTCACTGATGATTGCACAATGTTCAGCACCATTCGCGACTCCTCAGATACTGAAGCAGTCCATGTCCAAATGCAGCAAGACCTGGACAATTTCCAGGCTTGGGCTGAGAAGTGGCAAGTAACATTCATGCCACACAAGTGTCAGGCAATGACCACCTCCAACAAGAAAGAATCCAACCATCGCCCCTTGATGTTCAATGGCATTGCCATCACTGCATCCCCCACTATCAACATCCTGGGGGTAGTTACCATTGACCAGAAACTGAACTGGACTAGTCATGTAAAAACTGTGGTTACAACAGCAGGTCAGGAGCTAGGAATTGTGCGACAAGTAACTCACCCCATGACTTCCCAAAGCTTGTACATCAATCTACAAGGCACAAGTCAGGAGTGTGATGGAATGCTCTCCACTTGCCTGGATAACTGCAGCTCCCACAACACTCAAGAAGTTTGACACCGTACAGGAAAAAGCAGCCCGCTTGATTAGCACCATATCCACAAACATTCACTCCCTCCACCACAGATGCACAGTAATAGCAGTGTGTACCATCTACAAGATGCACTGCAGGAATTCACCAAGGCTCCTTCGACAGCACCTTCCAGACCCACAACCAGTTCCATCTAGAGGGACAAAGGCAGCAGATAGATGGGAACATCACCACCTGGAAGTTCCCCTCCAAGCCACTCACCAATCTGACTTGGAAATATATCACCGTTCCTTCACGGTCGCTGGGTCAAAATCCTGGAACTCCCTTCCTAACAGCACTGTGGGTGTACCTACAGCACATGGATTGCAGCAGTTCAAGAAGGCAGCTCACCACCACCTTCTCAAGGGCAACTAGGAATGGGCAATAAATGCTGGCTCAACCAGCGAAGCCCACATCCCGTGAATGAATAAAAAAATATATACTTTATTCATCATTCACCCCACTGCTCTTTGTGCCAATCTTGCGTTTGCCTCCATTTAAAAAAATTGCTTCCAACTTTAAGCACATTACGTTAAAAATGTTGTCAAGGCCATAAAGAGGTTGAAGAAGGGATTCATTAGGTGACTTACTGACTTTAGTTCAGAGAAACTGGAGAACCAGCAGATTTTTATTGGAGTAAAATAAGCTAAGAGGAGACCTGACAGAGATTTTCAAAACTATAAGTGGTTTTCATGAGGTAAATTGAGAAAAACTATTTCCACTGTTCATTCACTTGGTACGCGAGGGAATACATTTAAGGTTATTATCAAAAGACCCATGGGAGAAGTTAAATGGAATTCTTTCACACAAATAATTGGATTGCTTGACTTGAAACAGTAATGCAAGAATCCACAATGGATTTTGAAAAGTGAATAAATATTTGACAAAGAAACCTTTAAGAGGCTTTAGAGAAAAAAGTCGGCAAATGTGTGATGAACGGCCTTCTCTAGTGCTGCAAATTTTGATAGTTCTCTAAACACAGTCATTTTATGTCAAAATAACTCAATGCACTTTGAGATATTTCTGAGAGATGTAAGTTACTATATAACTTTAAGCTGTTGTTTATTCATTTAAATGTGGCTTAATTTTATTCCCCTTTGTTACAAGATAAATTTTAAGTTATTTCTTTAAGTTTATTATGTGGTGGCGCATCTCAAGCAGGCCTGAAAATTTGTGATGCTTCTGATTTAGTGCCCTCACTCCCAGAAATCCGTCCCCTTCACCATGAGTGGAACAAAAAGAATTTGAAGCTAAACAGCTTTCCCATTTTATATACTTTCTTTGGCCACAAGATAACTAGAACACATACATTTATATTCTTGTTCATCCTTCAAGGCAAAGATGACCTTAATCTGGGGTGGTTAGTGGGATTCCAATGGATACATAGGTGACTGTTAATCTGTGCCTGGAAGGTTCTGCAGCAAATAAGGCAGGATACCATAGGCAATTGATGAGTTGCTCGCTCGGGATTTCTTCCACTTGCGATTTCTTTCTGCTTCTGATATGCACTTGCTTTCAAAAGAGGCCACATCATTTATTATTTGGTTGCGCCAAGTGCAGCGATCCTAGTTGAACTAGGGCTCAAAGTTGATATCAAAACATCTAAGTGAAGCCTCCAGAATGTTCATGTAGTGCTTCCTTTGACGGCCATGAGAGCACACCCTAGACTTGAGCTCTCCATAGAAGGTTCGCTTTGGTACGTGAGTGTCAGACATTCTGGCTACATGACTAATCCAATTCAATCGTGACTGTCTAAATATGGTGTGGGTGCATGTCATGCCAGCTTGGATGTCACCTCAGTGCTTGGCATTTTGTCCTGCCATCCGATCTTCAGAAGCTTCCAAAGGCAGCTCAAGTGAAGTTGGTTCAGCTTGGCATGATGCTGGTACAAGTCCAAGTCTCACATGCTTTGGGCAGAGTGGGTAGCACTATTATTCTATAGATTTTCCGTTTGGTAGGCAGACTTACTCCTTGGCTACATTTGTTTAGAAAATTCTTGCGTGTGTGCTGTCATCAATATAATTAGCTTGAGAGAGTGTGCTGCCGAGATAAATTTATTTATCCACTGCTGACAGGTCCTGGTCATGAACTGAAGCCTTATCTTTGAGCTAGGGCTTTCCTTGAGCAGACTGGTACATTATTTTGGCTTTCTTTGTGTTGATCACAAGAGTCAAATTGTTGCATGCGTTAGAGAACAAGTCCATGCTACATTGCATGTCCAGCTCTGGACTGGCAGCTAGTGCACAATCATTGGCAAACAAGAAATCATGAGGTATGTCCTTGGAGACCTCGGTCTTTGCTTGGAATCGTCTCAGATAGAGCAGCTTCACACCCATGCAATAGCTGATTTCAATGCCAGGATCACCATCATGGAAGGTATTGCTGGGCATGGCAGAGATAAACATGCGGAAGAGAGTTGGCACTAGCATGTAGTCCTGTTTAATTCCATTAATGACTGGGAATAGGTCATATGACTCACCATCACCCAGGACACAGGTGAACAGCCTCCATGGAACTGTCCAACCACTGTAATAAATTTCTCAGGATAGCCAAATGTTTCCATTACCTTAACCCAAAGGCCATCATGGTTGACTGTGTTAAAGGTCAATAAACATGGTGTAGAGGTCCATGTTCTGTTCTTGGCATGTCTTTTGGAACTGTTTAGTTGTACACATCGTATCAGTGATTCTTCGACCTTTTCTGAAACTGCACTGACTCCCTGGCAGCAGATCCTGTTTGAGATGTTGCACTAAGTGGTTCAAAAGGATTCTGGTGAAGATTTTGTTGGCAGTGGAGGGGGGGTGAGATTCTTTTATGATTGTCATCAGATTGACGAGCTCCTTTCTTCTTGTACAGATGGACAGTGGAGGTATATTTATATTCTTGCGGGATAGACTGAGAGAGTTCAATGAGCTCCTTGTGCAGGGGTTGACCTCCAGCCTTGTAGACCTGAGCTGGGGTAAGACCAGTGTTATGACATGGCAGATGATGTGTGATCAAATCCACGAGGGAAACTTGATCGCGCTGGCACAATGGTTTTGCAATTTGTATTTATTTTGAGATGCACGCACTGAATTCAGTAGGAATAAGTCCACCAAGACTTTAGAGATTTTAAAAAATAACTAATATTAAAATATTTATTAGCAAAAGAAAAGATTTCAAGCACATATATAGGTCTACAAATTACTACTATAATAGCTCTTAAAATCCCTAATTAACCTGGCTTCCAGTTACACCCCCTTTAAGGCAATGGTCCAAAAATAGATTTTAGATTTTAAACAGATCCAGCAAATTAACACAATACCATGGACAGTAGAATTCAAAATGGCTTTGGTTTCCATAGGTAACAGGCATATGCACGAATACTGGAGGCTTCACACACTTCTGTTAGGTCTTACAATGCCGTCCCCTGACACATAGCCTCATTTTCCTTTATACATGTTTCCCCTTTTGAATATGTAAATTCCATTGTTTCCATATGTCTTTAGAACTGTATCTTCCTTATGATATAAATTTTTTCATGTTGCTACTATTTTCATTAACCTCTTGAAATTCAAGTCAAGGGGGATTTGAATTTCTATTTCATCTATCTAAAAGTTCAAATTTCCTTTACACCTTACATGCTATGAACCCAACCATGTTTACTCATTAGCATATTAAAGACACTTCTACACCTTACATCTTTTGATAACTTCAACTTGTAGTCTGCTTGGCTACAAAATGTAATTAAATCACACACACAGACAGAAAACACAAGCACCTATAAACCTACTTTACAATAAACCAGAAAAATATGATGAAAATTATTATACTTTCATGACAACCAGCTCCTCGAGTTATGCCACTAGATGGGAGTTTGATTGTGTTTGTAATTTCTAACAGCATGGAAGGGTCATCAAGAAAGATGGCACTCTGGGGCAACCTGTCGATTGCTTCTTCATGGATCAAGTAAGGCCAATTGAGGGTATGGTTAAAGTGCTGTGCAGTTTTGAAATCATGGCTTATTTCTCCAATACAAAATCCACAAATCCTAGAACAACATTACGTATGAATAAGAGTAGACCATTCAGAACTTTGAGTCTACTTCGCACTTCAGTTGGATTATGGCTCATCTACACTTTGACTCAGTTTACCCACCTTTGCTCCATATCCTTTGATACCCTCATCCAACAAAAATCTATGAAACTCAGTTCAGAAAATGTTGATTGACCCAGGATCCACAGCCTTTTGGAATGGGGATAGGGAGGGGCAGGCAGAGAGAGTTTCAGAGGTCCACAACTTGATGTGAAAAAATGCTTCTTGATTGTGCTCTTAAAGGGCTTAGTTCTCACTTTGAGATTATATGCTTGTGTTCTGGATTCCCAGAAAACAATTTCACTTACCCTTTGAATTCCTTAACCATTTTAAATACATTGTTTAGATCACATTTCAGCCTTCTAAACTCAAAGGAATGAAGCCAAGTTTTTTGTAATTTGCCATTTTTTTAAAAACATTCTGGAGAACCTGTGCTGGACCTCTTACAAGGTCAATATATCTTTCCTGTGATTCAGTGCTCAAAATGGCACCTCAGATGGGATCTCAACAATTGAAGCATCACTTTCTTGTTTTAATACTTAAATCTCATAAGTTAAAGACCAACAATCTATAAGGCTTTTAAAATTTAGAAGTGCCTAAGAGCATCCCAGGATGACTGGTTATCAGTTTTTCCTCCCTTATTTAAAAAAAAAATTGCCTGCCCTCCGCTCTATCTCCCTTCAAAAAAGGCAACATCTCAATTGCTTGTACTTACGCAACATTTCTATATAGAAACACACTTCAATGCACTCCAAAGTGGTTTAAAATGAAAAAAAAATGGACAACAGAGATTGACAACTTACAACTTGAGGAATCATAGCCGACCACTCCATGTAGCATCAAGCTGGAATTCCGATGTGTACCATGCCACGCCTTAAGTGCCATCTTAAATACTGGTATTGGATTCCTCACTCCGTGGTTCTCAGGACCTCAGTTTTTCAAAGTGTTTTGCTGCTATTCTGTATTCCCTTCAAGAAACACAGGAAAATGTTTTTATCTATTTACCTATTTTCTTTATCTTTCACAGTACACTGCATGTGAGCATGAGACTGTTTTACACAATTCTATTTATGAAAATGGATTACAGATGGCATAACACAAAACCCTGGCAGATGCACAACCTTGTTGTTTTGTAGTTCTTAGTCATTCACTGCCATTTGTTAGGTCAACGGAAACAGTATACAGTGTTTCTTTGTTATTCAGGAAGCAAAAAATTACTTATTAACTCTCAATGTCCTTTTTCATTGTTTTTAAAGAGATGAGGAGTCTCAATGCTGAGAAATAAAACATCTTTGCACCTAATATCACATAATCCTAAATTAGAAGCAATTCAAAGGAGTGCCAATAAAGCATTCACAGATCTTCCTCCCTCTTGTGCTATTCAAGTGTTGATATCTTATTTTTAAATGCCTGTTCTGTTCTGTGCAAATATCCCATTATACCTCCTTTGTTCCAGGATTTGTGCATTTTGCATTGGAGATATGAACCATGCTTTCCAACTATATCCTCTATCACTGATGGAAAAAGGTTGACATTAACTCAAAGGAGTACAGGAACAGCCCTAAATTTTGACATTCCTAAGTTTTTGTCTGATATCTTCCTTTGTTACCTTGTGCAGAATAAATAACGCTGAATCCAGAATTAGTAGTAATGAGAGAGATGTGGGCCGGAATTTTATGGTCCCTTCACCGAGATGCCCATGCTAAAAGACCCGCCTCCATTTGCCGAAACATTGGCCATATTTTTCAGATTAGTGCAAAGCCCTCCTCACCCTCTTAATCTCCCACCACTTTCAGCACCCACCTCCCTCACCCCCTTCACTTCCCTCACCCCCTTCACCCTCCTCATCCCCGACTAACCCACTCACCCAGTATGCACTTTATAAACAAAACTCGCAAACCTATAACAACATTTGGAAGTCTTTAAAAAGCTCATAAATCTGTCAAAATAAACAAACTTCTCTCAGACAGGCACACATTATCCTCTTCAGAAGTTCATAAATCTGTCAAAGACATTAGCTCACATTCCCCTGGGCAGCTACGTAAACAAACCTTACAGTTCAGAATCAACCAATGCTTTGGAAGGCAGCCAAACCATCAAGCTGACATTCCCCTAGACGGCTGTGTAATCAAACCCTGCAGTGCAGAATCCATTAGTGTTTTGTTAGGTAACCAAGCCATCAAACCCATATTTCCCAGGAGCAGATGTTGCTATGATGACAGCTGATGTTATTGCTGAGCAAGCCAGACCCTGGAGTGAAGTCTGTTTTGCTGATCAGAAAACTTATTTTTATTGTGAAACTGAGGAAGAGGAGCTACTGACCTCAAAAGCATAGAACTCCAGTAACACCTTTAGAATTTTAAAAATTAAAAGATTTATTCAAAAGAAAAAAAAACTTAAGCACACAAGATAAAAGTTACACAGTTAAAACAGTCTTACAGAACATCCCACCCCCCCAACCCCCTCACGTACACACAAAAAACATGCTTTGTCAAAGGTACGCAATTAAACTACTGTTCTGGCAACAGCCCCTTATAAATTTTTAACCGTAAAACCCAGTAAATATTATCCTAGCCAAAGAATTGCTGTCAGTTTAATGAAGGCACACCTCACGTCTTCTGAAACACTTCAACCCTGATATGAAATTCCAAAAGGAGCTTCAGAAACAAACTGTTTCCTAAAACAAAAACTCTTCTGGCTTAACACTGGGTGGCTCCTTCCAATTCAAAACATTCACAGCTTCTCAGCAGCTCACACACAAAGAAGCTGGCTGTTTGTGGGTCTCACCACAGCAACTCTCAACAGTTAAATGTCCCTTTCCTTAACTATATTTCCCCCCTTTCATCTCAGGTTCCATTGTCCTCAAAAACCTCTTTGAAATTCAACTTCTCAAAATATAAAAATCTTTCATGTTTTTCTCTTTTGCCTCTATTTTCGGGTTAATAAAATTTAATATAACTTCCCCTGTTTACTCATAGACCCCTGTAAGATACATATGTTGCTTGTTACCTCTAAACTCCCTTTTGAAATTCAATTGCTGAAAAATCAATTTCCCAACTTATCTCAAAATGCAAATTTCATATCCAACCTATTTACTTGTAACTCAAACCCACCATCACCTCTTATTACAAATGCACAAACCTAACGCCTTTAACCTTTCATCTCTTAAACCTTACAGAAAACCTGTCTCTAGTAACATTACCCCTGTTTAATTAACACTGGACACACATACATCCACAGCTTTCTACACAGAAAACATAATTCCCAAAACGTAAAAAATATACATCTCTCATCACACTATGTAAACAAATGCTGTGGTGTGGTTCAAAATCCATGAGTGCTTTTGAAGGCAGCCAACAGCTTCTACACCTGTCACAGCTTTCAAACAGCAAAACAGATGGCTAGCCCTTCTTCAAAGAATTAAGGAAAGCCATGGGGGGAGTTTAAACAATGAACTATTGATTTTACACTGGCTAACCTTTCATAGGAATATAGGAAATAGGAGTAAGAGTAGGCCATTTGGCCCCTTGAGCCTGCTCCACAATTCAACTAAATCATGATAAAAACAAAAAACTGCGGATGCTGGAAATCCAAAACCAAAATAGAAATACCTGGAAAAACTCAGCAGGTCTGGCAGCATCGGCGGAGAAGAGCAAAGTTGACGTTTCGAGTCCTCACGACTCTTCAACAGAACTAAGTAGAAATGGGAAAGGAGTGAAATATAAGATCAGCTAGATCATGGCTGATCTTCCACCTCAAAAGCCAACCATCACTATCCCCATATCCTTTGATACCTGAACCAATGGATCAGATCTAAGCACTGCATACCTTCCACATCCAGTTGTGAATGGTGCTGGACAATTAAACAACTAACTGGAGGAGGAGACTCCAAGAGTATCCCCATCTTCAATGACGGGGGAGCTCAGCACATCAGTGCACTGGCAACAATCTTCAGCCAGAAGTATCAAGTGGATGATCCATCTTGGCCTCTCCTGAGATCCACAACATCACAGGTACCAGTCTTCAGCAATTCGATTTACTCCACGTGACATCAAGAAATGGCTGAAGGTATTGGATAGCACAAAGGCTATGGGCCCTGATAACATTCTGGCTATAGTAATGAAGACTTATGCTCCAGAACTAGCTGCATCCTTAGCCAAGTTATTCCAGTTTGGCTACAACACTGGCATCTACCCGGTAAGGTGGAAACCCCAAGTATGTCCTGTCCACCAAAAGCAGGACTAATTCAACCCAGCCAATTACTGCCCCATCAGTGTACTCTCAATCATCAGCAAAGCGATGGAAGAGATCATTGACAGTGCTATCAAGCAGCAATTACTCAGAAATAACCTGCTCACTGACACTCAGTTTGGGTTCAGCAAGGGCCACTCAGCTCCTGACCTCATTACAGCCTTAGCCCAAAAATGGACAAAAGAACTGACCTCAAGGGACAACACCACTAACTCTCACACACACCGTCACATCTCCATCAGGCTCATGTGCTCTTGAGCTCACGTCCTCATCCTGTCCACGGCTCTGCTCACCACACAAACATTCCACACAGTGCTGTGTCTTGCTCACACTCTCTACATCTGTTTCCCTGCAGGAGAAGCCTGCTCACATCAGCAAGTAGAGGTTCCAGACTGAGGATGGAGTGGCCCACATTAGGCCCCTCACTCACTTTGAGGACTGTGCCATCGCACCGACTGGTGAGGATCCTGCACCACATCATTACTTTCTCAACGCAACTGTGAGTGCTCTCTCTCCTGCTTTCGACTGTGCTGCCATGCACTAATTATCTCTCCTTTGGTTCACAGGGAGCTCTGCCAAGTGATCGACACCCTCAGCCAGCCAGATGCTCAGATCCATCCCCAGCCAAGAGGACACATCCTCCATCGAAGAGCCGGAAATAAGCAGCTTGGAAGACCCATCACAGCGCTTACCCAGACCCTGCACCAGCACAGAGACACACACCTCAGCAGGACCTAGATCTAGAGCAGAGTCAGGTTCACAATCAGGTAATCACCGCACGGACACATGTCCGCAGCAGGAGGATGCAGGCTTGGCCAAGTTCCCCGGCACTCGGAGGACTGCTGGGGAAAAGGCATCTGTGAGATCTGAGTCAGATGATGAGCCCTGGATTTGGTCTTCCAACTCATCCTGGAGAGTCAGCAGAAGGCGGGGGAACATCACGCAGAGCTGTTGGAAGCCCTCAACAGAGTGGTACGTGAGTGGGAGAAGTGCATCCGCCTGCTCTCTGCTGAAGAGTTGTCCACATGTGCAAATATGGGGGTCTCCATGGGGAGTATGGCGGATGCCATGGAGACCCTGTTCCAGCACAACGTGGAGATGTGCACAGACCTCCGCTCCATCACAGGAGCCATGGGTGAGTTGCTGCAGTGGAAACACGAGAGGGAAACGGGGCACCTCAATGTCCCCCAGGTGCTCCTTCCCCTCAAGGAATCAGGCCAGGGCTCCAGGGCCCCCAAATGGAGGAGGAACAGCAGCTGAACACCCCTGGATCATCCACTCAGGAATCTCAGAGGCTGCCCTCTCACTCTGAGTCCTCTTTGCCTGTGAGCCCCTCAACCTCATCCTCTGTCACTGCCGAGGGAGCAGCTGGCCAACGAGTGATTCTGGAGGGAGAAGTGCGTGTACGGCAGGGCCTTTCGGAGCCTCGTGCAAGCACTCTCCCACGCAGATCCTTCACGTATCACACTCACCTCAATATCTTGAGCATTTTGAATGCTGCCTGCTGGGTTTTGTTTTCAGCTGTACATCTGAGCTGACCAGTACCTCTGCACACCCAAAGATCACACTTCAATGCAGCGCCTGATCTTGCCCACTACGACTGTCATTTCACTTTTGATTTAGGCAGCATGGTCTGGATTCAGTTTGTCGTGCTCTCTCCTGTCTTTTCCCCTCCTCCAGTCACGAATTTCCTTTCCCCCCATTACAGTTGACCCCTCTGGCATCACCTTCCACCTCCCCTGGGTGACCGACCAGCCACAACCCTTTTCCTTCGGGGATGTCCAGGTGAACGTGAACATTCCCTTCCTTCCCAAAAATCCCTCCTCCATCCACATTCACCTCATTGAACTCCTCCCTCCCAACCCCAGGGTCTGTGTCTGCCTATGAGTACCCACCAACCACACTCGCCATCCCTTCTACTGCTCCCGTCGAACCCTCACCCTCCCACCTTACCACCTCACTCTACCCTTGGTCATTCCCACTATTCCCTTGTACCACTCCCACCTCAGTTCGCTCCCCAGGAGGCAGTCATGGACTCATCAGTGCTCCCCCAGAGCATTTCACCTGGACACCCCACTCCGGATCCTTTCCCCCCTTGGAACCCTTCCCCTCTTGGAACATTCAGGGAATGTAGGATTCAATGGCTTTATTGCCCATCCCCAGTTTCCCTTGAGAAGGTGGTGGTGAGCTGCCTTCTTGAACAGCTACAGTCCATGTGGTGTAGGTACACCCACAGTGCTGTTAGGAAGGGAGTTCCCGGATTTTGAACCAGCAGCAGTGAAGGAACGGCGATATATTTCCAAGTCAGGATGGTGTGTGGCTTGGAGGGGAACTTCCAGGTGGTGGTGTTCCCATCTATCTGCTGCCCTTGTCCTTCTAGATGTTAGTGGTCGTGGGGTCGGAAGGCTCTGTCTAAGGAGCCTTGGTGAATTCCAGATATGCATCTTGTAGATGGTACACACTGCTGCTACTGTGCATCAGTAATGGAGGGAATGAATGTTTGTGGATGTGGTGCTAATCAAGCGGACTGCTCTGTCCTGGACGGTATCAAGCTTCTTGAGTGTTGTAGGGGCTGCACTCATCCAGACAAGTGGGGAGTATCATATCACACTTCTGACTTGTGCCATGTCGATGGGGAGTCAGGAGGTGGGTTACTCGTTGCACGATTCCTAGCCTCTGACCTGCTCTCATAGCCACAATATTAACATGGCTAGTCCAGTTCAGTTTCTGGTCAATGGTAACCCCTAGGATGTTGATAATGGGGGATTCAGTGACGGTAATGCCATTGAATGTCAAGGGGCAATGGTTAGATTCTCTCTTATTGGAAATGGTCATTGTCTGACACTTGTGTGGCTCGAATGTTACTTGCCATTTATCAGCCCAAGCCTGGATATTGTCCAGGACTTGCTGCATTTGGATATGGACTGCTTCAGTATCTGAGGAGTCGCAAATGGTGCTGAACATTGTGCAATCATCAGTGAACATCCCTACTTCTGACCTTATGATGGAAGGAAGGTCAGTGATGAAGCAGCTGAAGATGGTTGGGCCTAGAACATTACCCTGAGGAACTCCAGCAGTGATGTCCTGGAGCTGAGATGACTGACCTCCAACAACCACAACCATCTTCCTTTGTGCTAGATATGACTCCGACCAGCAGAGAATTTTCCCCCTGATTCCCATTGACTCCAGTTTTGCTAGGGCTCCTTGATGTCACACTCTGTCAAATGCTGCCTTGATGTCAAGGGCAGTCACTCTCACCTCACCTCAGGAGTTCAGATATTTTGTCCATGTTTGAACCAAAGCTGTAATGAGGTCAGGAGCTGGGTGGCCCTGGCGGAACCCAAACTGGGCGTCAGTGAGCAGGTTATTGCTAAGCAAGTGCTGCTTGATAACACTGTTGATGACCCTTTCCGTTACTTTACTGATGATTGAGAGTAGACTGATGGGGCGGTAATTGACTGCTTTTTGTGTACAGGACATACCTGGGCAATTTTCCACATAGCTGGGTAGATGCCAATGTTGTAGCTGCACTGGAACAGCTTGGCTTAAGGCATGGCAAGTTCTGGAGCACAAGTCTTCAGTACTACTGCCGGAATATTGTCAGGGCCCATAGCCTTTGCACTATCCAGTGCCTTCAGCAGTTTCTTGACATCACATGGCGTGAATTAAATTGGCTGAAGACTGGCATTTGTGATACTGGGGACCTCGTGAGGAGGCCGAGATGGATCATCCACTCAGCATTGTAGCAAATTCTTCAGTCTTACCTTTTGCAGAGATGTGCTGGACTCCCCCTTCATTGAGGATGGGGATATTTGTGGAGCTTCCTCCTCCAGTGAGTTATTTAATTGCCCAGCACCATTCACGACTGGATGTGGCAGGACTGCAGAGTTTAGATCTGATCTGTTGGTTGTGGAATCACTTAGCTCTGTCTATCACTTGCTGCTTATGCTGTTTGACACTCAAGTAGTCCTGTGCTGTAGCATCACCAGGTTGACACCCCATATTTAGATATGCCTGGTGCTGCTCCTGGCATGCCCTCCTGCACTCTTCATTGAATCAGGGTTGATCCCCTGGCTTGATGATAATAGTAAAGTTGGGTATATGCCAGGCCATGAAGTTGCAGATCGTGTTCGAGTACAATTCTGCTGCTGCTGATGGCCCACATCGCCTCATGGATGTGCAGTCTTTAGTTGCTAGATCTGTTTGAAATCTATCCCATTTAGCATTGTGGCAGTGCCACACAACAAGGAGGGTATCCTCAATGTGAAGGCAGGACTTTGTCTCCACAAGGACTGTGCAGTGGTCACTCCTACCGATACTGCCATGGACAGATACATCTGCAGCGGGTAGGTTGGTGAGGATGAGATCAAGCATGTTTTTCCCTCTTGTTGGCTCCCTCACCACCTACCGCAGACCCAGTCTAGCAGTTATGTCCTTTAGGACTTGGCCAGCTCGGCCAGTAGTGCTGCTACTGAGCCAATTTTGGTGATGGACATTGAAGTCCCCCACCCAGAGTATATTCTGCACCCTTCCCATACTCAGCGCTTCTTTCAAGTGATGTTCAACATGGAGGAGCACTGATTCTTCAGCTGAGGGAGGGCAGTACATGGTAATCAGCAAGAGGTTCCCTTGCCAATGTTTGTCCTTATGCCATGAGGCTTCATGGGGTCCAGAGTTGATAATGAGGACTCCCAGGGCAACTCCTTCTAGACTGTATACCACTGTGCCGTCACCTCTTCTGGGCCTGACCTGTTGGTGAGACAGCACATTCCAAGGGATGGTGATGGTGGTGTCTGGGACGTTATCTGTGATGTTTGTTTCCTTGAGAATAACTATGTCAGGCTGTTGCTTGACTAGTCTGTAAGACAGCACTCCCAATTTTGGCACTAGCCTACCGACGTTAGTAAGGAGGACTTTGCAGGGTCGTTCCCAGTGCCTAGGTTGATGACGAGTGGTCCATCCAGTTTCATTCCTTTTTTGAGACTTTGTGGCTCCCCCTGTATTCCCTCCCCGCTCTAAACCTCCCCCCCACTGACACCTTCATTTCCTCCCTCCCAACCTCACTCCATCCTGATACCTCTTCCGCTCCCAGTCGATCCTAGACCTTCCTTTCCCACCCCCGGTGCATCTTCCTCTCCCAAACAGAGCTGGACCTTCCTCTCCATCCCCTCGACCATCATCCATTGAGCAGACCCTCAACGGTGACTTTCCAACTTCCCATGCGCTGCTTCGCAGCAGAGCCATGTCCATGAGAATCCACCCATGGACATTCCTTCAGTGTGTCATTGCTGTCGGGCTGCAGCATCTTCTGCTCCTTGGATGTCTGTGATCTGAGCAAGGCCCTGGTGGTAAGTCCTGACTTCTGCATGTCACACTTGTCAAGATTTGTTCTGCACTGGGGTGCTATCATGCCGATGTGAACGGATGATCCAGCAGATGGTTCTGGTGGGCTGGCCTTATAATGATATGCAGATGTATTAGAATGAGGTTCCCGATGCCGGATGGTGGGAAATGCAGCCCGCCATCGATGGGCTAAACAGACGATCGCAAATTGTTTTCACAATGTCACGAAACCGATTTTTGGCCTTCTTTCCATATTCCGCGGTTCACACTGATGAGTAAACCCAGCGCCAGCAGACATGGATGATTCCGCCCAGGCATTAACCTTCACGATGCACTGCTTCTGGTCGCACACCACTAGATACTGAGGGAGTGGAATTCCTTCTGGTTGCGGTACATCTCAGAGCGCAAATGCAGTGCCCAAAAAGTAACATGTATGTCATCAATGGTGCCCATGCCATGGGAAGCTTGCAAATCCTAGGAAAGCCATATGCTTACTCTGGTTGCTTCTCTCTGGCAACAATGGATGATGAGCTGAAAAATGTTGCAAAAACTGCTTGCTCCAGCCCAAAAGAAGCTCAATGCATAAAAGTTTATCATCGCAGTCACCTTAACAGCCACTGGGAATGCCATCTTGAGAGTAAGTGACCTGAGAAGAACCCTTAAGTTCAGAAGAAAGGACTTCAGCATATGCTGCCCTACTCCCTGTAGGCTATAACAACTTTAAATAGCAGTACAAACCATCAGACACTTCTGCCAACTCTGCAACAACCAGTGGAAATCAATCAACAACCATTGATGAACTCTTGAAATAGTGTTGCTGTGGTGGGGAGGCCCTTCCTGCCACAGAATGCATGTTCCGCTGTGCAAGGTTAAGAGAGGGCATTAGTAGGAGCATTTACGTCGAAACTGTGCCAATACTAACGCACTTCTCAAATAGCGGCCAGTGCCAGAAGTGAGCACACAAGCAGTGGAAGCTAGATCGGACCCAATACTGCACCTGTAGTGCTAAAAATGCGGACGCTACACCACCATGTTTTCAGCTCTCGTTTCTCATAAGTTCCAAAGGTTTCTTCAGCTACTGAGGAAGCAGGACTTTGAAGATTGATGCGGCTTGTCATTAGGAATGAGGAGCTTAAATTCATGACACTTTCTGCTTCAGGCACTCAAGCATTTCTGCTTAGTGCAGAAAGCTACATACTGCAGAAATCAGTTATCTCATCAGGGTTGCTGTAGGTGTTGTTGCTATACATATTGTGTACTTTACTATCCTCATGAGTACATACAGACATGGGGCTGAATTCTGAGGCCTCCTCCTAAGAGGAGACAAATGAGAAATTAGTCGAATTGAGCAGGCCATGAAATCTGCTAGATTCTGGCACTTCCGTGTTTTATAACTAAGTACATAGCAGGTTAAGCATTGCATAATTATAAAGATGACTTGATTGCTTGTAGTTCGTAAATAATACATTTAAGAAAGTTTGAGTAATTTTAGATTTGCATTGATACATGGCTAGTTAAAGCTCACTGCATAAAAATAAATATAGATGTAAAAATCGGATTGAGCATGTTAAAAATTCTCACACATTAGTATGTTATTTGCATTCACATATAAAATATTTGGCCTGCTAACTACATCACAACAGTTCTTATTAATGTTCTAATATCTCATCGTTAGAAAATGTTGAGATTGTTAACAGGCAAGTAAAGGTTGCTTGCTTTCATTGTACTATGCATAGGTTTTCAATTGTAACATACAAATGACTCCTGTAAAATGACCTGGGTAACCCTTCCCATAATGTATGCTGTTTTCCTGCACCAACTCAGAAACAATACTGAAGAGCTAATTGGAGTTCATGCCATGTCTTGACATGAGTAGGAGTGGAATATGTTTGGCTTGGCTATGAATGTGGAGCATGCAGTGAATACTAATACTAAAGGCAGCAGGACAAGTTCACTGTGATTGAACTCAGGATCACTGCACGGCCTTGGCTTTTTTATTTGTTTATTGTTTGAGTTGATACCAAATGAGTGAGAGATCATCTGGCCTGGCCTACATGCAACTTCAGACCCACAGCAGTGTAGATATCACTTAAATGCCCTCTGAAATGGCCAAGCAAGCTATTCAGTTGTATCAAACCGCTACAAAGTCCAAAAGGAATGAAACTGGTCGGACCACCCAGCATTAACTTCGGTTCCAGAAATGACAAGGGCAAACTCAATCCTGTCGACCCTCCAAACTCCTCCTTACTAACATCTCGGCAGCTTCTGCCAAAATTGGGAGAGCTGTCTCACAGACTAGTCAAGAATCAACCTGACATAGTCATACTCATGGAATCATACCTTACAGACAATGTCCCAGATACCACCACCTCCATCCCTGGGTATGTTCTGTCCCACTGACAGGACAGACCCTCAACAGAGGTGGTGGTGCAGTAGTATTCAGTCGGGAGGGAGTTGCCCTGGGAGTCTTCAACATCGACTCTGGACCCCAGAATCTCATGGCATCAGGTAAAACATGGGCAGGAAAACCTCCTGCATGTTACCACCTATTGCCCCTCATCGCTCTCAGCTGATGACCCTGTGCTTCTTTATTTTGAACACCACTTGGAGGAAGCACTGAGGATGACAAGGGCACAGAATGTATTCTTGGTGGGGGACTTCAATGTCCATCACCAAAATTGGCTCAGTAGCACCAAGCCACTACTGACCAAGCTGGCTGAGTCCTAAAGGACATAGCTGCTAGACTGGGTCTGTGGCAGGTGGTGAGGGAACCAACAAGAGGGAAAATCTTACTTGACCTCATCCTCACCAATCTACCTGTCGCAGATGCATCTGTCCATGACAGTATTGGTAGGCGTGGACCCCTCACAGTTCTAGTGGAGACAAAGTCCTGCTTTTACATTAAGGATATTCCCCCATCGTGTTGTGTGGCATTACCGCTGTGCTAAATGGGATAGACTTCAAACAGATCTAGCAATTCAAAAATGGGCATCCATGAGGCACTGTGATCCATCAAGCAGCAGCAGAATTACAACCACAAACTGTAACCTCATGGCCCAACATATCCCCCAATCTACCATGACTATCATGCCGGGGGATCAATGCTGGTTCAGCGAAGAGTCTAGGAGGTGAAGCTACAACACAGGACCACTTACGTGCCAAACAGTGGGAGAAGCAAGTGATAGACAGAGCTAAATGACCCCACAACCAACGGACCAGACCTAAGCTCTATAGTCCTGCCATGTCCAGTTGTGAATGGTGGTGGACAATTAAACAACTCACTGGAGGAGGAGGCTCCATAAATACCCCCATCCTCAATGATGGAGGAGCCCAGCACATCAGTGCAAAAGATAAGGCTGAAGCATTTGCTGCAATCTTCAGCCAGAAGTGCCGCGTGGATGATCCATCTTGGCCTCCTCCAGAGGTCTCCAGCATCACAGATGCCAATCTTCAGCAAATTTGATTCACTCCACATGGTATCAAGAAACAGTTGAAGGCACTGGATACCGCAAAGGCTATGGGCCCTGTCAACATTCCGGTTATAGTACTGAAGACTTATGCTCCAGAACTAGCCGCACCAATGGCCAAGCTGTTCTAGAACAGCTACAACACTGGCATCTACCTCGCAATGTGCAAAATTGCCCAGCTTTGTCCTGTCCACAAAAGGCAGGACAAATCCAACCTGGTCAATTATCGCCCCATCATTATACTCTCGATCATCAGCAAAGTGCTATCAAGTGCTATCAAGTGGCACTTACTCAGCAGTAACCTGCTCACTGATGCTCAGTTTGGATTCTGCCAGGGCCATTCAGCTCCTCTCCTTATTACAACCTTGGTCCAAACATGGACAAAAGAGCTGAACTCCAGAGATGAAATACGAGTGGCTGCCCTTGACATCAAGGCAGCATTTGATCGATTGTGGCATCAAGGAGCCCTAGCAAAACTGGAGTCAATGGGAATCAGGGGCTAAACTCTCCGCTGGCTGGTGTCATACCTAACAAAAAGGAAGATGGTTGTGGTTGTTGGTGGTCAATCATCTTGGTCCTGAGACATCGTGCAGGAGTTCATCAAGGTAGTGTCCTAGGCCCAACCATCTTCAGCTGTTTCATCAATGTTCTTCACCCCATCATAAGGTCAGAAGAGGGATCTTCGTGGATGATTGCACAATGTTTAGCATCATTTGTGACTCCTCAGATTCTGAAGCAGCCTGTGTCCATATGCAGCAAGACCTGGAGAATTTTCAGGCTTGGGTTGATAAGTGGCAAGTAACATTCGCACCACACAAGTGCCAGGCAATGACCATCTCCAACAAGAGAGAATCTAACCAGCTCCCCCCCTTGACATTCAATGGCATTACCATTGCTGAATCCCCCACTATCAACATCTTCGGATTACCATTGACCAGAAACTGAAGTGGACTAGCTATACAAATGCTGTGTCTACAAGAGCAGGTCAGAGATTGGCAAAATCTGTGGCATGTATCTCACCTCCTGACTCCCCAAAGCCTGTTGTCCATCTACAAGGCACAAGTTAGGAGTGTGATGGAATACTCTTCACTTGCTTGGATGAGTGCAGCTCTAACACCACTCAAGACACTTGTTACCATCGAAGACAGAACAGCCCACTTGATTGGCATCCCATCCATGACCTTAAACATTCACCTTCTCCATCATCAACACACAGTAGCAGCAGTGTGTACCATCTACAAGATGTACTGCAGCAAATCACCAAGGCTCCTTCAACAGCACCTCCTACTCCCACAATCTCTACCACCTAGAACGACAAGGGCAGCAGACACATTTGAATACAACGATGTGCAGGTTCCCTTCCAACTCACACACCATCCTGACTTGGAACTATATCACTGTTCCTTCACTGTTGGGTCAAAAATCCTGGAACTCTCTCCCTAACAGCACTGTGGGTGTACCTATACCACATGGACTGCAGTGGTTCATGAAGGCAGCTCACCACCACCTTCTCATGGGCAATTAGAGATGGGCAATAAATGCTGGCCTAACCAGCGATGCCCACACCCCATGAATAAATAAATAAAAACCTGAGGCATTCTGATGCATGGGAAAAATCCATTTATTTTTCAGCCTTTGGAACCAGTTTTGTGATTTTGTTGTCAACGTTGTTCAACTCATACTGCCTTGCACAGACTTTTTGTCTTACAGGGTCTAATGAACAGGCATAGACAGAGTTATCTGAAATCAAATCCAAAAATAAAAATATTTCATTTATACATTTTTAAATGGGTAGTTCACGTTATTTTTGATATTTTTTAGGCAGACTTAATTCTTGCTATGATCAAAGATAACCAGCTCTGAGAATCTAATCACCATTTACCAGTTGGACTATATTCATCTATTCCAACTTCAAATGTTGCTTTTCCATGTTTATTATGAACTAACCATTGGAAAAACGTCACACCAAATTGCTCTTTGTGGTCAGTTAACAATTTCAGTTGGTTTATCATTGGTGACTATGCTTTTGCTTGTCTTGGCCCCAAACTCTGGAATTTCCTCCATACACCTCTCTTCTCTCTACCTCACCATCCACCTTTAAAACACTTGTTAAGACCTATCTCTTTGACCAAGCTGTTGGTGACCTGAACTGAAATTGCCTCAACTGTCTCAGTGACATACTTTGTTTAATAATGCTGTTGTAAAATGCCTTGGGATGTTTCATTCTGTTAAAGGTGCTATATAAATACAACTTGTTGTTGTATTAATCACTGTTAGAAACTAGTTATGGCCTATTTTTGGGTGCATAGCCAATGGTGTTAAAATGGGGGCACTGGAACAAGGAGGCACAAGGCTGATCATAAATTGGGCCTTGGACCTCATCTGAATAATTTGACAGTTATCACCACCTTCTGTGCCTCTTGCTTCTGGTAGCAACTTGCTGTTTCCAAAGTGTAACTTTTGAACCACCAACCACAATGCAGCGAACTTCAAATAGGGGGAATATGAAAATAGTCGGAATCCTGTTGAAGTATCAGGGGTCTTGTCTTCTGGAAGGGCAGATGGTGAGAGTCTAGCGCTGCCCCTTTTTGGGCAGGCCCGCCGAACCACAAGCCAATCGGGCAGTGGTGAGGCCACTGATAGGTCTTCCCCTGGAATCAATACCTGGGGGGTCAAAGTCATACCTACCGAGAGCTGCTGACCAATCAGGGGCCAACAACTCTTGTGCTTAGCAGCGCTACAGAGGAGGTGATGGCTGCTCCAGGGAAAACACCTATTGAAGTCCCAGAATCACAGGGCAACACAAGCCACAAGTAAGAAATGTGAGGAGGGGATTTTTCAGGGTGGGGGGGTTTCATGGGAGCAGTGTGTAGGGGTGTTGGCAATAAAAGCAAGACCCCCCTTCCCGATGTGGATTCCCTGACTGCCTGTGATCAAGAGACCACCCCCCCCAACACCCAAAGGTGATTAGCTGACCGCACGGTTTTAGCTGCAATACATGCTGCATGGTGACAGGCCCTCCCGCAGCTGGATTAATACCAGCAATGGTGGGATGAGACCCTTAAGTGGCCATTAATTGGCTGCTTAACAGCCTCAATAGGTAATGGGGTGGGAAGGTTGATCATGGGCCTTCCTGCCCAGAACTTAATTCTGACAGAGGCGGGATGGTGGCGGGGTTCTGGAACACCACCATCCTGCCTAATTACATGCCCTTGCTGCCCCTAAGCACATCATCACTGAGAGGGAAAGATTCCATTCAATGTGTTTCTCAAAAGATTTTGGCCTTGGATTGGAACTAGATGACCACGGTCAACATAAGTCTACTGATGATGATTCTCATCAATGTATACCATTGCGACAAATTCCCAGCCAGTGTATACACTCTTGTATATATATTTCTGTGATGTGTCTTTAATGTAAAGAGCTGTAGAGTGAGAGTCTGATCTTCAGTTACGCTCAATATCCATGCTGATGCTTAATATAGACTTTAGGTAAGATTTTCCTCTGCAGCGTCCGACATTAAGAACTGGCCTGGAAAGTTACAAGTAATTTGTGCCCAATTTTCAAATACATGCCTCTAGCCAAACATACTTTACAACTAGGTGTGCAAGAAAAGAATCAGATGTCACCTTTTTTAATCAATATTTAAATCTCGACATGTTTATCTTCCATCTATCCTAGCGTTTATCTAACAAGTCAATCAATTGTGAATGATGGTAGTCATTAAAAATATTATGGTACTTGGAAGCCTTATAGAAATATACTTCACAATTGTCATATTAATAGCTGTTTAGTAGTACAGAACTTGAATATTGCTGAAAAACAAGACATGCTGTTGAAGCTTTTCCGCTTGTACTCATCAGAACAGATTCCCACAGATACCAATTGTAAAGGAAACAACAATTTATACTGCATGAGAGTGCTGATTGGTTGGCAAGCAGACTTTGATTGGTAGAGGCTTTGCCATGGAGAATGCACCAGTGAACAGTTAACTGCCAAGCTTTTGTTTGAATTCAAACCAAGCAGGTCAGCTCTGATTGGCCAAGGCATTGCCCTGGGGCATGAGCCAGGGAATGGCTGTCCCCAAAGCTTTTGGTTATTTCAAAAAGGCACAATGCGTAGACATGCTCCTTCTTTCTACAAAAGATGGGTCTCTATGTGTGAATATATGTAGCTTCTAGCATGTGTAAATGAGTAACACTGTCAGCCCACTGATAATCTTAAACTGTTTTCATTGTAATTATTAGCACAATCAGGATTGCTTAGCAAGTGCTGTCCAATTGCAGAATATATCTAATGTTGGACACTGTACTTTGAGTTTTTTGCAAGCATGGACTGATTGGGTGTGGTCAGTAGTTTGCCTGTTGTGAACAGCCGAAAGGACATGCTGTTTGATATGATCCATCTGTCATCGGGATGTATGACCTACATACCTAGCATCACACCAATGCTGGAATTCACAAACTAGATTACTCATTTGTGTGACAGGCAGAACATCTTTTTCATCTCACAGCAGCATCCGGTTGGTGGCGAATACCACTCATGTTGTTACTGCATAGTAGCAATGTGAACAGTTAGTTTCACCTGTTGCTCCAATTTTTGAGATACCTAACACTTCCAGGACAATCTGAAGTCGACTGGACACTTTTCAGGACCAAATGTCACGGCTTTAGGCCCATTCATATATAGCGAGCAGTGATTTGATCAGGGTAGCTATTATCTTTTGATGCACCCTATTTCAGCCTCAAACTTGCCAGGTATGTAGGCCGTACACCTCACTGCCTGGTGGATTGTGTCAAACAGCATATCCCATCAGCTGTTCATAACAGACAAAGTACCCAAACAGCCCATGCTTGCAAAACTCAAAACATAATGTCCAACATTAGATGTGATTTTGCATGCCTTGACATTCAATAGCATTAACATTGCTGAATGCCCCCACTATTGACATCCTGGGAGTTACCAGTGACTAGAAACTAAACTGGACTAGCCATATAAATACTGTGGCTACAAGAGCAGGTGAGAGGCTAGGAATCCTGTGGTGAGTAATTCACCTGACTCACCAAAGCCTGTCCACCATCTACAAGGCACAAGTCAGGAGTGTGATAGTATATTCTCCACTTGCTTGGATGAGCGCAGCTCCAACAACACTCAAGAAATTTGACACCATCCAGGAAAAAGCATCCCACTTGATTTGTACCCCATCTACAAACATTCGCTCCCTCCACTACTGACGCACAGTGGCAGGGGTGTGTACCATCTGCAAGATACAGTCAGCAGCTCACCAAGCCCCCTGAGACAACAACTTCCAAACCCATGACCACTATCATCTAAAATAACAAGAGCAGCAAACAGATGGGAACACCACCACCTGAAAGTTCCCCTCCAAGCCACTCACCATCCTGGCTTGGAAATATATCACCGCTCTTTTGCTGTTGTTGTGTCAAAATCCTGGAATTCCCTCCCTATCAGCACTGTGGGTGTACCTACACCATATCGACTGCAGCGGTTCAAGAAGGCAGCTCACCACCACCTTCTCACGGGCAATTAGGGATGGGAAATAAATGCTGGCCTAGCCAGCGACTCCCACATTCCATGAAAGAATTTTTAAAAATTTAACAGCACTTGCTAAACAATCCTGATTGTGCTAAGAATTACACTGAAAAATAATTGAAGATTATCAGTTGGGCTCGCAGTGTGGCTCACATAGCGTGCTTGAAGCTACATGTATATTCACACACAGGGCTCTATCCTTTGTAGACAAAAGGAGCATGTCCACTCATTGCACCTTTTTCAACTAAACAAAAGCTTTGGGGATAGGTATTCCCTGGTTCTTTCCCCAGGGCAATGCCTTGACTCATCAGAGTCAACCTCTCTGGTTTGAATTTAAATAAAAGCTTGGCATTAACTGCTCCCTGGTGCATTCTCCATGGCAATACCTCTACCAATCAGGGTTCACTCACCAACCAATCAGCACCCTCTTCTGATCCAGTATAAATTGTTTTTCCCTTTACAATTGTTATTCTTGCAAATCTGTCCTGATGGCTACAAGATAAAAAGCTTCAACAGCATATCTGTTATTTTCAGCAATACTTAATTGTCACATTGTGCATATGCTTTGATCAGCACTGTGATATGTTCTGAAGTATGGGAATTGTGTTTAGTTTTGTTATTTTGGAGAATAATATTTGATTAAAATTAACAAAGCAAACATAAATCATCAGAAAAGATGTGAACAACCTTTTAAAGTAGAGTACCGTTAATGTGCAAGACAGTTCCTTTGAAGTTGGCAGGTTCCTTAGTAATCAGCCAATATTCACGTTGCCAGTTCTCAGAACATTCAACAAACATCACATTGTCCCCCATCTCTATCAGTGTCTCATATTCCATAGTTTACAACAATAGAAAGCGGAAATTGGCGAGTAACTGTAAATAAGTCGGAAAGTATTCCTCAGCCAGCCAAAGATCATATTGAGAAAAATGGAACATATTGGACATTGAAAATACAGATAAGGAACAGATGTTTAATTATGGAACTAAAAGTAAAGTTAGAACTTGCATTTATGTAGCATCTTTCAAGTCATCAGGATGTCCCAAAGTGCATCATTGCCAATGAAATACTTCTGAAGTAGTCACTGTTGTTTTGTGCTGACATGTGAGCCAATTTGTTCTGAGGAAAGCTCCAAACAGTAATGAGGTAAATAAATGGGCTGGATTTTAATTCATTCAAAGCTCACCCACTTGCACAGTATTAAAATCTGTCACAATGATTGTTTTTTTTGATGATGTTGGTTGAAGAATTATTGTTATGGAGAATTGCAAAACCTTATTAAAAATAGTCTGTATTAGTAAAAATAGTTAAAAATATACAAATAGATCTATTTATAAATATAATTATTACTGAAGCATGCAATGTATAAAAATTATTAAACAGCACAATATAGCACTAGAAATCCAGAATCAAATCCAACAGATTTCTTTTCTGTTACTGTATGTCTTGAAATAAATGCCCTCAGAAATAAGTATGCAACTTTATTTATCAAAGAAACCAGAGCGCAATCTTTGAAGAAATTACTTTTTTAAATTCATTCATGAGATGCAAGTGTCACTGACTAGGCCACTATTTATTCCCCATTCTTGGTTGCTTTTGAGAAGGTGGTGGTTCAAGCTGCCTTCTTGCAGTCCATGTAGTGTAGGTACACCCACAGGGAGGGAGTTCAAGGATTCTGACCCAGCGACAGTGAAGGAATGACTTGGAGGAGAACTTGCAGGTGATGATGTACCCATATACCTGCTGTCCTTGTCCTTCTAGGTGGCAGAGGTCACGGGTTGGAAGGTACTGTTGAAGGAGCCTTAGTGAGTTGATGAAGAGCATGTTGTGTTATAAAATGCTGCCATTGTGCATCAGTGGTGGAGGGAGTGGATGTTGAAGGTGGTGGATGGGGTACCAATCAAGCCGGTTGCTTAGTCCTGGGTGGTGTTGAGCTTCTTGAGAGTTGTTGGAGCTCTACTGATCTAGGCAAGTGGAGAGTATTCCATCACTCTCCTGACTTGTGCATCGTTGAAAGAGGACAGGTTTTGGAAAATGAGGAGGTGAGCTACTCTCCACAGAACTCCCAGCCTCTGACCTGTTCTTGTAGCCACAGTATTTATATGGTTAATCCAGTTCAGTTTGTGATCAATGATAACCCCCAAGATGTTGATAGTGGGGGATTCAGCGATTGTAATGCCATTGAATGTCAAGGGGAGGAGTTTGGATTTTCTCTTGTTGGAAATGGTCATTGCTTGGCACTTGTATGGCATGAATATTACTTGCCACTTATCAACCCAAGCCTGAATGTTGTCCGTGTCTTGCAGCAGATGGGCACGGACTGCTTCAGTATCTGAAGAGTCGCAAATAATGCTAAACATTATGCAATCATTCGTGAGCATCCCCACTTCTGACCTTATGACGGAAGGAAGGTCATGGATGAAGCAGCTGAAGATGTTTGGGCTGAGGACACTTCCCTGAGGAACTCCTGCAGTGATGTCGTGGGACTGAAATAATTAACCTCAAACAACCACAACTATCTTCCTTTGCGCTTTGAGTCCAACTAAGCAGAGAGTTTCCCACCTGATTCCCATTGGCTTCACTTTTGCCAGGGCTCCTTGATGCTACTCGGTCAAATGCTGCCTTGATGTCAAGGGCAGTCACTCTCACCTCACCTCTGGAGTTCAGCTCTTTTGTCCATGTTTGAACCAAGGCTGTAATAAGGTCAGAAGCTGAGTGACTCAGGAAGAACCCAAACTGAGAGTCAGTGAGCAGGTTATTGCTGAGTAAGGGCTGCTTGTTAGCACTGTTGATGACCCCTTCCATCACTTTGCTGATGATCGAAAGTAGACTAATGGGGCAGTAATTGGCTGGGTTGGATTTGACCTGCTTTTTGTGGACAGGACATACCTGGGCGGTTTTCCACATTGTTGGGTAGGTGCCAGTGTTGTAGCCGTACTGGAACAGCTTGGCTAGGGACGCATCTCATTCTGGAACACAGTACTATTGCCGGAATATTATCGGAATATTGTCGGATTATCGCCGTACCTTCACTGTCGCTGTGTCAAAATCCTGGAACTCCGTTCCTAACAGCACTGTGGGTGTATCCTACAGCACATGGACTACAGTGGTTCAAGAAGGCAGCTCACCACCACCTTCTCAAGGGCAACTAGGGATGAGCAATAAATGCTGGCCCAGCCAGCGAAGCCCACATCCATGAATGACAATGGTGACATTACCACTATGACACCACCTCCGCCTGAAGCATTAAGTATTAATTTATGGAGTTTAATACATCACAATCCACAACAGCAAGATGAATGAACAGCTCATACACAAATGTTCTGTTATTCCTTTGTCAAAGAAGGGTGATTGGCTAAATTGTACCGTCAATAGTTTCCATCTTTCGGCAAAAAGTTGCAAAGACAGTCACCTGGGATATTGAAGAGAACCACAAATTAACATTATTTGGATGTGTGTATTTAACATTTAATTCACACCCAGCTCATAGCATTTGTAACATAATTTGTTTCTGGTCAAAGGCAAACAGCCTTATTATTGTAGTTGAGAGAACACTGACTGCCTTTTTGGATCTTTGAGCTTCCAGTTGTAAAACTAAATTTCCATTGCTTTTAAATATCTGTATACTTCATGATATTAACTCTGTTGACTTGTTATTAGTTATTCTGCAAAAAGGCCACAACGTTGATCACTTGAAATCTAGGACTGATTTATGGGGGAGAATTTTCTCTCCGTCGGGTGGGCTGGGCGGGAGCGGGCAGGGGCAGGCGTGCTGCCGATTGCTCCCCGCGATCGGCTGCACGCCGCCATTTTGCATGGGTGGGCCAATTAAGTGGACCGCGCTCTTTCGCGCATGTGCGTGAAAGAGTGCAGAAATCTCCCTGAGGCAGCTCCGTGCCTCAGGAAGAGTAAGAAAAGTTATAAAAATGAGAAAAATGAGAAAATAAAATTATTCAGACATGTCCCCTCATGTGACATTGTCACACGAGCTGGGACATGTTTATGAATTTACATGAAACATTTTATTAAATTAATAAACCTTCATGAAACTTCATCTCGCCTGTGGATGAGGTTCCATGAAAAATGCAAAGGCCGCCTGGGCTCTTCGCCTGCCTGCCAACCTTAAGGTTGGATGGGCAGCCCTGACAAGTACCTCAATTAGTTGATTAATGGTCTTAATAGGCCTTTGATAGTTCGGCGGGTGTGCCGAACTGAAGATCAGAATGACGCGCGGTGACATCGGGATGCGCCTGACATCACCGCGCATCGACTTACGCGTCAGTGTGTGGGGCCTGCCCCCGCATGCCGAACGAAGATTCAGGCCATGAAGAAAGGTTAGACTCCAGGCTTGAAAGGATACATGTCAGAGAGGATCAATAGAGGTGGATAATATCAGATGTAAATATGGAAAAGCACAAGTATCACATATTTTCCATCCATTCATTCTCTGCCACAGTTACATGGTCAAGCTTTGAAGGATCACTTTGTAAGGAATCATTGCCGGAATTACCAGCTCACAGTCTTAACCAATGCAGCCCTAGTCATGTTGAATGGTAACAATCTTGCACATTTCTCTCATGAAATCCTTCAGTGATGCTCGGTGAAAACAGCAGATGCACAGTTATTACAGCACAGCTTCGAGACCTGCAGCACTGGGATCATGACCTCTGCAGTTTCAGAAATATTAGTTTTTGTGTGACTTATTTTTACCTGAAGTTCCAAATGGATAACCTTTTTAGTCCATTCCAATGTTGTGAGTTAAAAATGCAGTTAAAAAGAGCAAAAAAAAAGTTTAAAGTCAGTAAAGAATATCTTTAGATATGGTTTGCATAACCTCACGAGACAAATAGTTAACTTATACCTTGAAGATCACTTTGTTCTGTTTGCAGTAGTTCCACTCATTTATTTGGACTATTAACAAAACCAAATCCTGTCTGTGAAGTAAGAAACCTATGGAGTAACCATTGATTCTTGACCTAACCATCTTAAGTATCCAAAATAAGAAGCTAAAACATTTGTTTAGCACTTATTTATGTGTATTCATATTCTGGCAAGATGTTGACACTTCCCAGTAGACGTTAGTGTCATGTTTACAGAGCAGAACTTCCTCTACTGGGATACACCGAGACTGTCAGAAATCTAAATTTACCCTGTTTACACTAATGGACAGATTCACGAGCATATGCAGCATCACCATGTATGAAGAATCTTGCACTCATGCCAATACTTTCAATTCATATTCGCAACTTTAAGCTTATGGTCAACGGCCTACCCCAATGTGATGGAAAGTGCAGACAAGCCAGCAATGCCCAAAAAGTCTGTTAAATGCCACAGGCAAATGGAGGGGATCTGTTTTTCTCTTTTGTCTCTCTGCCTTTCACAACCTCCTTTAACTAAACCTGCAGCTTTTGTGGTTTTCATCCAGTCAGTACCAGTGTGATACAGGTGAGGTAGCTCTGGTTCACGCTCTGTTAACTATTTTCAGCAAAGTCAACAGAAACATTGTATGGGGCACAGTGTGCTGGGAGGCAGAGTGGGTGTAAAATTGGGTGTGCTGGCAGGGGGTGGTGTGCCTCTCACTTCACCCACATTTAAGCAGCGGTGAGGAAGGTGGCAAGTGGTGCTCCCACCTTAGGTCAATTGAGGCTCTTAAGTGTACAGCCGATTAAAGGGCCACCTAAGGGTTTCTTCTTACTGCTGCTGGTATTAACCATTGGAATGTGGGCTCTGCACCATGCAGAGAGACCAGCATATATACCCTGGCAGCCTCCTTGTGGGCTAGGGATGAGAGGGGATCTCCTGATTGGGAACTCTGTGTCCCACAGAGAACCACGCCCCACCCCCGCCTGCAAGGGTTGCCACTGCTGAAAGACAACCCCTGTCCTCTCGAACACACCCCCCGGCCAGCCCCCTAGCCCCAACGAGTTGACCATGGTGAGCCCGACTTGACTTAACCTTAATTCCGGGGCCTCCTCTATGTGGCTGCTCCAGGCCTGCTGCAGTACCACCAGTGGCCATCGCTTCCAATTGGCTAGTCACTCCTGGAGGCAAGATCATGTCTCTTAAAGGGATGGAAGCCCAGCTGCAGGAAATCAATTGCCTGAGGAAGATAAAACGCAATCTGGGCTTCCATGACCAGCCGAGCTGGGGTTGCCCCAACTTTCCATTCTAAGGATGGGGGTGACCGTCGCCCCGTAAAATCCTGACCAATAATGCCGAGTTGGAGAGGGAAACCTTGAATGGTATTCCTAGCAACCACCTCTGGAAATCAGCTAAAACAGACACACCAGGCGAACCCCCACCTACAAATGGGCTAATTCCTACAGCAGCGGGATGTGGCCCTTAAGTGAGCAATTTATTGGTGGTAGGGTGGGAAGGCCATCCATGCGATTTCCCGCCATGGACTTAATCGGGGTGAAGGTGGGAATGTGGCAGGGTTCCCACCTTCCACCTTCCTGCCAGATTAAATGACCTCCCACCACCAAACTTGCCACGGGGAGGGCACAAAATTCTGCTCACTGTAGGTGAAACACTGTTGACATCAAGTGTTCACCCTAACCCCCTCAAGCTTCTGTTGCTCCTGGGTGGTGGGTGGTCCTTGGCTGCCTGTGGTGCTTTCCTCCCTCTGGGGCCCCACAGTGAAATAATTTAGCAAAATAAAACTGTGCAACAGGCAGCACATGACAACGATGTTTGAAATTTAAGCCAAACTATATCACAGGGCATGACCTGAATGATCCAACCACCTGAAGCACACATTAAACATGCCTAGGCCATGCTTAATTATAATTTAGGTAACTGCATGGATCACATTATACTAATGCTCAGCTCACCAAAATGATACAAAAATGTCATCAGCAATGGCTGCAAAAGATAACCTTGAATTCCCAGTAGCCAACCATTGATTTTACTTATTGGGTGGAAGAGTACTGGTATGCTGGCTTACCTTAAGTGGAAATTATTATGGTTTTTACTGGGGAAACAAACTTTCGCTTACAAGATACAGTACTGCTGAATTTGAGTGAGTTTCACATTGAGTGAATGGAATGGGGTGGGGGGGAAGCAATGGTGTAGTGGCATTGCTCTGGTGACCTGGGTTCAAATCCCGCTACGGCAGATAGTGGAATTTTGAATTCAATAAAAATCTGGAATTAAAAGTCTAATGATGACCATGAAACCATTGTCGATTGTTGTAAAAACCCACCTGGTTCGCTAAAGTCCTTTAGGAAAGGAAATCTGCCGTCCTTACCTGGTCTGGCCTACATATGACTCCAGACCCACAGCAATGTGGTTGACTCTTAAATGCCCTCTGAATTGGCCTAGCAAGCTACTCAGTTATATCAAATTGCTACAAAGTCTCAAAAAAGGAATGAAACCAGACAGACCACCCATCATCGACCTAGGCACCAGAAATGACATCAGCAAACTCAGCCCTGTTGACCCTGCAAAGTCCTCCTTACTAAAAACTGGAGGCTACTGCCACAATTGGGAGAGCTGTTTCACAGGCCATTCAAGTATGTTACGCAACAGCTGATGGTAAATGCTGAGCTGCTCAAATCCCAAAGGGAAACTTGAAACAACTGCCACAACTGTTTTGCAATTTCTATAAATTTCGAGGTGCATGCCTTGAATTCAGCAGTAAGACCACCAAGTCTTATAGGTTTCTTACAAAACTAAATTAATAGAAGGGATGATTTTAAATACATACATAGATCTACAAATTACTACTATGATAACTTCTAAATCCCCTAGTTAATCAAACTCCCAGCTATACTTTCATTAAGGCAACAGTAAGACACACAGATTTTAAAAGACCCAGGCAAAGAAACACAATAGCCTGAACAATCTAATTCAAAGCGAATTTGCTCAACTTCAGTTCTTTGTAGACAGCAGCTTGAGGCTTAGATGTTGAAAGCTTTTCACACAATATTCTCGCAATGTTACCAAAAACTTGTGCTCAAGAGCTTGCCGTGCCCCGAGCCAAGCCTGTTCCAGTACAGCTACATCACTGGCATCTACCTGGCTATGTGGAAAATTGCCCAGGTATGTCCTAGGCCCAACCACCTTCGGCTGCTTCATCAATGACATTCCTTCCATCATAAGGTCAGAAATGGGGGTGTTCGCTGATGATTGCACAATGTTGGGCACCATTTGTGACTCCTCAGATACTGAAGCAGTCCATGTCCAAATGCACCAAGGCCTGGGCAATAACCAGGCATGGGCTGACAAGTGGCAAGTAATATTCACGCCACACAAGTGCCAGGCAATGACCATCTCCAACAAGAGAGAATCCAACCATCGCCCCTTGACGTTCAATGGAATTACCATCACTGAATCCACCACCCATCCCAACATCCTGGGAGTTACCATTGACCTGGAACCGAACTGGACTAGCAATATAAATACAGTGGCTACAAGAGCAGGTCAGAGGATAGGAATCCTGTGATGTCCCCCAGAGCAGGACCGGGAGTCAGTGCGGGAGGAGTGGAAATTTTAAAGTGTAAGGAAAACCAGGTCAAAGACCAGAACGGGACCGGGAGGCAATGCGAGAGGAGCAGCTTCCTTGGTAAGATTTAAAAAGAGCGGGAGCTGAGAGTCAGAGCGGAGATTTAAAAAGATCGAGAGCTAAGAGTCAGAGAGGAGGTTTAAAAATGCGGGAGCCGAGAGTTAGAGCGGAGATTTAAAAAGTGCCTGAGCTGGACTCGGGGCTGAAAGCAGTACAAGGACAGAGCAAGAGTTCCAGGGAGATCGGGGCTGAAAGCAGTGGGAGGATGTCACGATTCAAAAAGTAATGCAGGGGAGGCTGCTGATTGGTAAGTAGGGTCAGGTGAATACTTCTACTTCTACTTTTTCTACTAATTAAATTGCTGCAATCTATTAGCTTAAACAAAATAACGTGAGGACTTTGGACTGTAGTGGGAGTGTTTGGAGTGGAATAAGGCCCCTAATGTAATTAGTGTTCTTTAAAGAGAGTAGCTAACGAGCTTAATCTAAAGGGAAGTCATGGCAGCAGAGCTCGCACCCGTGATATGCTCCTCCTATGCTATGTGGGAAGTCATGGACGCTTCAAGTGTCCCTGGTGACCATGTGTGCAGGAAATGTGTCCAGCTTCAGCTACTGGCTAACCGCATTTCGGAGCTGGAGCTGCAGGCGGATTCATTGTGGAGCATTCGCGATGCTGAGATTATCATGGATAGCATGTTCAGTGAGGTAGTCATGCCACAGGTAAAGACTGAACAGGCAGAAAGGGGATGGGTGACCACCATGCAGAGTAGAGGAAGGCAGGTAGTACAGGAGTCCTCCGAGGGGAAAGCAGCAGGAGCCAAGTCCATGGCACCATGGATGGCTCTGCTGTACAAGATGGGAGGAAGAAGAGTGGCAGGGCTATAGTGATAGGGGATTCAATAGTAAGGGGAACAGACAGATGTTTCTGCGGCCGCAGAAGAGACTCCAGGATGGTATGTTGCCTCCCTGGTGCCAGGGCCAAGGATGCCTCGGAGAGGCTGCAGGGCATTCTGAAGGGGGAGGGGGAACAGCCAGTGGTCATGGTACATATAGGTACCAACGACATAGGTACAAAAAGGGATGAGGGCCTACAAGCTGAATAGAGGTAGTTAGAATGTAAATTAAAAAATAGGACCTCAAAGGTAGTAATCTCAGGATTCAGTGCCATGTATTAGCGAGAGTAGAAATAACAGGATATATCAGATGAATACGTGGCTGAAGAACTGGTGTAGAGGGGAGGGATTCAGATTCCTGGGACATTGGGACCGGTTTTGGGGAAGGTGGGACCAGTACAAACAGGATTGGTTGCATCTGGGCAGGACTGGGACCAATGTCCTCGAGGCGGGGGTGCTTGCTAGTGCTGCCAGGGAGGGTTTAAACTAGAATGGCAGGGGGATGGGAACCTGAGCAGGGAGACAGAGGAGGGGAAAACAAGGATGGAAAAAAAACAGAAAAGCAAGAAGCAAAAGTGGAAGGCAGAATAAACAAGGGCGAAAAGCAAATGGGGTCATAGCGCAAAATAAAGCTAAGATGACTAACAAAGTTAAAAAGACAAGTCTAAAGGCATTGTATCTTAACGTGCGGAGCATTTGCAGTAAAGTAGATGAATTAACAGTGCAAATAAGTGTTAACTATTATTATATAGTTGCAATTACGGAGAAAAGGCTGCAGGGTGACCAAGGATGGGAACTGAATATCCAGGGGCATGCAATATTTAGGAAGGAAGACGAATAGGGAAAGGAGGTGGGGTAGTTTTGTTAGTAAAGGAGGAAATCAATCCAATAGTGAGGAAGGATATTGGCTTGGAAAATCATGATGTGAAATCTGTTGGGGTGGAGATAAGAAACATAAAGGGGCAGAAAATCTTGGTGGGGGTTGTCTATAGGCCCCCCAACAGTAATGGAGATGTAAGGGAAGACATTAAGCAGGAAATTAGAGATGCATGCAACTGTAATCATGGGTGACTTTAATCTACATATAGATTGGATAAACCAAACTAGCAATAATACTGTGGAGGAGGATTTCCTGGAATGTGTACGTGATGGTTTTTTAGACCAATATGTTGAGGAACCAACTAGAGAGTTGGCTATTCCAGACTGGGTATTGTGCAATGAGAAAGGATTAATTAACAATCTTGTTGTGCAGGGGCCCTTGGGGAAGAGTTACCATAAAATGTGAGAATTGTTCATTAGGATGGAGAGTGAAGAAGTTGAAAGCAAAAGTAGGGTCCTGAATCTAAATAAAGGGAACTTTGAGGGTATGAGGCGTGAGTTGGCAATGATGGATTGGGGAACCTTACTACAAGGGTCGACAGTAGATAGGCAATGTCTAATATTTAAGGAATGTATGCATGAATTACAACAATTATTCATTCCTGCCTGGTGCAAAAATAAAACAGGAAAGGTGGCTCAACTATGAATTACAAAAGAAATTAGAGATAGTATTAGATCCAAAGAGGAGCCATATAAAATTGCCAGAAAAAGCAGCAAGCCGGAGGCAAAAACAAAAATTGCTGGAAAAACTCAGCAGATCTGACAGCATCTGTGGAGAGAAAGACAAAATTAATGTTTCAAGTCCGCGTGACTCTCCTTCAGAACAGCCTGAGGATTGGGAGCAGTTTAGAATTCAGCAAAATTGGAGAAAAAGGTTGATCAAGAAGGGGAAAATGGAGAATGAGAGTAAACTTTAAAGGAACATAAAAACTGACTGTAAAAGCTTCTATAATATGTGAAGAGAAAAAGATTAGCTAAGACAAATGTAGGTCCCTTACAGGAAATTATAACGGGGGACAAAGAAATGGAAGAAGAATTGAACACATATTTTGGCTCTGCCTTCACAAAAGAGGATACAAATAATTTTCCAGAAATATTAGGGAACCAAGGGTCCAGTGAGAGGGAGGAATTGAAGAAAATCAGTATTAATAAAAAAATGGTGCTGGAGAAATTAATGGGGTTAAAGCTTGAAAAATCCCCAGGGCCTGATAATGTACACCCCAGAGTACTAAAGGAAGTGACCCTGGAAATATTGGATGAATTAGTGGTCATCTTCCAAAACTCTATAGACTCTGGAGCAGTTCCGACAGTTTGGAGGGTGGCAAATGCAACCCCACTATTTAAAAAAGGAGGGAGAGAAAAAACAGAATTACAGACCAGTTAGCTTAACATCAGTAGTGGGGAAAATGCTGGAGCCTATTATAAAAGATGTGGTAACAGAACACTTGGAAAGCATTAATGGGATTAGAAAAAGTCAGCATGGGTTTATGAAAGGGAAATCATGTTTCACTAATCTACTGGAAATGTTTGAGGATGTAACTAGTAGAATAGGTAAGGAAGAACCAGTGGATGTGGTGTATTTGGATTTCAAGAAGGCTTTTGATAAGGTCCCACATAAGAAACTAGTGGGCCAAATTTAAGAACATGGGATTGGGGATAATATACTGGTTGACAGACCAGAAACAGAGAGTGGGAATAAATGGGTCTTTTTCCAGGTGGCAGGCAGTGACTAGTGGCGTACCGCAGGGGTCAGTGATTGGGCCCCAGCTATTGATGATATATTTAGAAATAACTTGGATGAGGGAACCAAATGCATTTTTTCCAATTTTGCTGATGACATAAAACTGGGTGGGGTTGTGAGTTGTGAGGAGGATGCAAGGAGGCTTCAGGGTGATTTAGACAAGTTGTGTGTGTGGGCAAACACATGGCAGATGCAGTATAACCTGGATAAATGTGAAGTTATATGCTTCGATGTGAAAAACAGAAAGGCAGAAATTATTTAAATGGAGATATATTGGGAAATGTGGATGTACAAAGAGACCTGGGTGCCCTTGTACTCCAGTCAATGAAAGTAAATAGGCAGGTGCAGCAAGCAATTAGGAAGGCAAATGGTATGTTGGCCTTCATTGCAAGAGGATTTGAGTTCAGAAGTAGGGATGTCTTACTGCAGTTATACAGGGCCTTGGTGAGAGTGCACCTGGAGTACTGTGTGCAGTTTTAGCCTCCCTACCTAAGAAAGGATATGCTTGCCATAGTGGGAGTGCAGCGAAGATTCACTAGGCTGCTACTGGGATGGCAGGGCTGTCTTATGAGGAGAGATTGGTTTGACTGGGCCTACATTCACTAGACTTTAGAAGAATGAGAAGGGATCTGATTGAAATGTAAAAATTCTAACAGGGCTAGACAGACTGGATGCAGGGAGGATGTTTCCCCTGGTTGGGGAGTCTAGAACCAGAGGCCACAGTCTCAGGATAAGAGACAGGCCATTTAGGACTGAGTTGAAGAAAAATTTCTTTACTCAGATGGTGGTCAACTTGTGGAATTCTCTACCACAGAAGGCTGTGGAGGCCAGATCACTGAGTATATTCAAGAAAGCAATTGATAAATTTTAGGGGCATCAAGGTGTATGGAGAGAAAGTGGGGATATGGCTTTGAGACAGAGCATCAGCCATGAACATATTGAATGGTGGAGCAGGCTTGAAGGGCTGAATGGCCTTCTCCTGCTCCTAGTTTCTATGTTTCCATGAGTAACTCACCTCCTGACTCCCCAAAGACTGTCCACCATCTACAAGGCACAAGTCAGGAGTGTGATGGAATACTCACCACTTGCCTAGATGAGTGCAGTTCCCACAACACTCAAGAAGCTTGACACCATCCAGGACAAAGCAGCCCGCTTGATTGGCACCGCATCCACAAACATTCACTCTCTCCACCACCGATGCACAGTAGCAGCTGTGTGTACCACCTGCAGGATTACACCAAGGCTCCTTTGACGGCACCTTTCAAACCTACGACCAGTACCATCTAGAAAGACAAGGGCAGCAGATAGATGGGAACACCACCACCTGGAAGTTCCCCTCCAAGTCACTCAGTATCTTGACTTGGAAATATATCGCCGTTCCTTTAGTGTTGTTGGATCAAAATACTGGAACTCCCTCCCTAACAGCACTGTGGGTGTACCTACAGTGCATGGACTGCAGTGGTTCAAGAAGGCAGCTCACCACCACCTTCTCAATGGCAACTAGGGATGGGCAATAAATGCTGGCCCAGCCAGCGAAGCCCACAACCTGTGAATGAACAAAAAAAAGCATTTCTTGTTGATGTAGTTGATTGCATGGAGGAAATGAGGCAAATAGCCAATGGGGTTCAACCTTTAACCCCATGGGCCTTTAAAGATCACTATTGCAATGCCCTCATGTACTGCTGCTAATTTTGTTTATTCTTTCATGGGATGTGGGCATCGCTTGCAAGGCCAGTATTGCTTGCCCATTCCTAAATGCCTTTGAACTGAATGGCTTGCTGGGCCAATGCAGTGGACAGTTAAGAGTCAACGACATTGCTGTGGGTCTGGAGTTACATATAGGCCATACCAGGTAAGGATACAGATTTCCTTCCCTAAAGGTTATCAGTGGGCCAGATGCGCTTTTATGACAATTGATGATAGATTCATGGTCATCATTCCTGGGACTAGCTTCCAATTTCAGATTTCTATTAATTGAATTTTAAATTCCACCAGCTGTAATGGTGAGATTTGAACCCGTGTGCCCAGAGCAATAGCCTGGGCCTCTGAATTTTTTTTTGATATTTGTTCATGGGATGTGGGCATTATTGGCTAGGCCAGCATTTATTGTCCATCCCTAATTAGTCCAGTGACTAGTCTAGTTATCCATGGAGCAGTGGATGAAGCTATTTGCTTTTGTAGACTACCCATCTATGGCTTATCTGTGCACAGTTGAGTGTATAATCTTAGAAAGAAAAGGAAATCTAGGCTTTGTCTTTGTTAAATTTTAAACCACCTATATTCACATGGGTAAAAGTACTGATTGGTGCAGTACTAAGTCTCAGGCCAGCTTTGACTCCTAAGAAGTAATTTGCAATTTAACATTTGTTTGCAGGGATTGCAGGTAGGAAAATCAGAGCCACAATGTTGGAACCCTTTCTCCGGTCAGTGCTCCCTGAAAGTGTGGTTTCCTGCTGCAAACTTGGGGATTACTGCTCTAGTCTATGCTGGGTTAGCCATTCTCAACAAGCCTAACAGTTGATCATTCCAAATGCGCTTAGTCCATACTAAGGAGAGGGAAATTGAGGCATGATTCCTGGACCTGTTGGAAAGTGAATGTTTCTGGAAGATCATTAAAACAGTTCTGAAGAAGAGTCATACGGACTCAAAATGTTAACTCTGTCTTTCTCTCCACAGATGCTGTCAGACCGGCTGAGTTTTTCCAGCAATTTTTGTTTTTGTTTCATTAAAACAGTATCAGGCAAAGCTGCGATAGTTTCCCATTTGTCAACGCTCACTGTCAAGTATCACACATGAAGACTGATCACTTACATGAGATTGTTGCTGATATTTTTATTTATTCACTTAGGAAATGTGGGAATCACTGGCAAGGTGAATATTTATTGTTGCTCTTGAGTAAGTGATGGTGAGCTGTCTTCTTAAGCCACTGCAGTCTGTATGTGAAGATACTCCCACTGTACTGTTAGTTATAGGGAATTTCAGGAATTTGACACAGCCGACAATGAGGGAATGACAATATATTTTCAAGTCAGGCTGGAGTGTGACTTGGGGGGAGAACTTAGAGGTGGTGGTATTCCCATACGCCTGCTGTTCTTGTCCTGCTAGGTGGAAGTGCTTGTGGGTTTGGGATGCACCTTTCATGGAAAAGGAGGAAAAAATGCAAAAATAAAATAAATCTCTCTTGTTTTTTCAGTTTCAAATTAAACATATTTTTCACTAAATTACAAACATGTTTATTTTCATTTCATTGAAAATAACAGCATCGTGACACCTTAATAATTGTTTAACTAAAAAATGCAAATCTACGTTACAGTGGCACCGTAGAATGGGAACCAGGTTTACTAATTGCAACATAATCGTAAAGAAATATTTGTAGCGTAATTTCTTTTGAAAAATTGCAAAACTAAGATATATTAATCTGGCCTATAAATGGCTGCTAAATATAGTCTTTTTGAATATGATTGGAATTTTGCCAAACAAGCATTCACAAATTCCATCATTTATTGAACAATAGGCCTCTTTTAAAGAGGAGATATTTCGGGTACAGTTGAAGCACATTCGCAGGCAGGGGAAAGCTAAGGCAACAAAGCCAGAGTTCACTGGATGATGAAAGAGACTAAAATGAAGCAGAAAAGGGGGGCATATGGCAAATGCCAAGTTGATAATGTTAGTCAGAACCAGGCTGAATATAGGGGGCAGGATTTTTAGTTCGGCAGGCGCCTGCGATCAGCGGGCCCGGGAGTGGCCGGGAAATGGACCCCCGACCGCGATCGGCCCCTAACCGTGATTTCACGTTGGCTGGCCAATTAACGTCCAACCAGCGTGAAAGGCACGCTGAAAGGCTCAGCGCTGCCGGGGTGGGGGCAGGAGGAGGGCAAATGCTGAAACAGCATGGGTGAGCGCTCACAGAAAACTCCCTGAAGGCAGAGAACTGCCTCAGGGAGCTGAAAGATTTAAATGCCAAAAATAAAGATTGTAAAAACCAGGAAAAAATGCCCACGCATCATAATCAGTCACCAGAACATATACCAGATGAAAATTCTGCGCAAACATTTTAACATATTTTTAAAATTAATATCGGAAACCTCACCCCACCCTTGGATAAGGTTTCCTCAAAAAGGCAAAGGCAGCCTGGCCAATTCCCCCGCCTGCCAACCATAATGTTGATTTGATGTTTTTCCGGTGTCGCTTCTTCAGGCGTAAACCTTGCTGGGGTGTCCGGTTTTCTTGGGCAGCAGCACAGCCTGGATGTTGGGCAGGACCCCACCCTGGGCTATGGTGACCCCTCCCAGGAGCTTGTTGAGCTCCTCGTCATTGCGGATGGCGAGCTGCAGGTGGCGGGGGATGATGCGGGTCTTCTTGTTGTCCCGGGCCGCATTGCCGGCCAGTTCGAAGATCTCAGCCGTCAGGTACTCGAGGATGGCGGCCAGGTAGACGGGGGCTCTGGCCCCGACACGCTCGGCATAGTGACCCTCGCGCAGCAGCCAGTGGATACGGCCGATAGGGAACTGGATCCCGGCTCTGGAGGAGCGAGTCTTGGCCTTGGCGCGCCCTTTGCCTCCGGTTTTACCGTGACCGGACATTCTGTTCTCACCCCTGCTCAAAGTCTTGACCAATGTTGGATCCAACCATAATATTGGATGGGCAGCAAAAAATCACAGTTGATTAATACATTAATGGCCTTAATAGGCCTCTTAATTGTTGATGGGCACGCTGCCGACTCTCGCGTATACCGGCCAACTGAACTATTGTGCAATTGCACGGTGATGTCGGGACGCTCACCTGATGTCATTGTGCGCTATTTCATGCTTGAACATGTCGGGTGTGCGCCCGCATGCTGAGCAAAAAATTCTGCCCCAGAAGTTCAGAGAGGAAGTGAAGGAAGAAATAATAGCTACAGCGAGAGAATATGAAAACAGGGTGGCAGCCTACATAAAAGAAAATCCAAAAGTCTTATATAGGCATATAAACAATGAAAGGGTGGGAAAAGGAGGACTAGGTCTGTTTAGGGACCAAAAAGGGTATTTACAAATGGAGGCAGAGGAAATTCCCGAGATATGAAGTGAGTACTTTGCCTCCGCCTGTTCCAAGGGAGAAAATGCTGCCAAAGTTGTAGTGAAGTAGGAGGTAGTTGAGGCACTGGATGTGCTAAAAATTGATATCGAGGAGGTATTAGAAAGGCTGGCTGCATGTAACGTTGATAAGCCACCAGGCCAGGGTCTTATGCATCTGAGAAGTAAGGGTGGAAATTGCAGAGGCGCTAGCTATAATCTTCCAATCCTCCTTAGATACAGAAGTCGTGCCAGATGACTGGAGAATTGCAAATGTTATAAAAAGTTGTGCGGATAAACCAGCAACTATAGGCCACTCAGTTTAATTTCAGTGAGGAGAATGCCTTTAAAATGATAATCCTGTACACAATTAACCATCAGTTGGGCAAGTATGAATTAAGTAAGGAAAACCAGCGTGGATTTGTTAAAGGCAAATCATGTTTAACTAAATTGATTGAATGTTTCAATAAGGTGCAGAGAGGGTTGATGAGATATCCATGTGGTGTGCATGGATTTCCAAAGATATCGGATAACAGTGCCACATAACAGGTTATTCAGCAAAGTTGAATCCCATTGAATAAAAGGGGCTGTAGCACCATAGATACAGAGTTGGCTGAGGGACAGGAAACAGAGTGTCGTACTGAACATTTGATTTTTAGACTGAAGGATGGTATATGGTGAGGTTCCCCTGTGGTCGCTATTAGGACGACTACTTTTCTTGATATATATATATTTAAATGATCTAGGCCTTGATGTGCAGGGCACAGTTTCAAAATTTGAAGATGATACAAAGCTTTGAAGTATTGTGAACTATGGAGGAGATAGTGATAGACTTCAAGAAGGAATAAACAAGCTGGTGGAATGGTAGATGAAATTTAATGTGGAGAAGTATGAAGTGATACGTATTGGTTGGAAGAACGGGAGAGGCAATATAAAATAAATGACAATCTAAAGGAGGTGCAGGAGCAGAGGGTCTTGGGGTTATATGTGCAAAAATGGTTGAAGGTGGCAGGACAGGTTGAGAAAGTGGTTAATAAGGCATACAGAATTCTGACTTTTATAAAAAGGGTACGAAAGTAAAGAAGTTATGGTGAACTTTTATAAAACACTGGGTTGGCTTCAATTGGAGTATTATGTTTAATTCTAGGCACACTGCTTGGAATCATAGGCCAGAATTTTACATCCTGCATATGCACGCCCAACCCGAACAGGGGTAAAATCACGCGAGATGATGTCGGGAGAGCATCTTGACGTCATAGCGCACTCACATGATATTTCACTCAGTGGGTGTGCGCATAGGTCGGAAGAGTGCCCGCCGACAGTTAAGCGGGCAATTAAGCTCACTAATGGCCAATTGTCAGTGATTTTTCATGGCCTGTCCAACCTTACGGTTGGTGGATGGGCCAGTCAGCCTGGCAGGCTTTACATTTTGGATGAAACCTCAGCCAAAGGCAGAATGAAATCTCCGTTAGGATATAAAATAAAAAGCGATATTTGGGGACAGCATTTTTTATAAGATATGCTTTCCGGTGCTTGATTGTGCTGCGTGGACATTTTTTGCAGCATTCTTGTGCTTTTTTTTTTATTATTTGGAGGTCTGCAGCTCTCTGAGGCATCTGTCTGCCTTTAAGGAGCTCATGGAAGCGCTCACCAGCACCCGCGGTGATGTCGGCACCCGCCCTCTTCTCGCCCCCACCGGCAGTGCTGAGCTTTTCGCAGAGTGTGTTTCACGCTGGCTGGCCATTAATTGGCCAGCCAGCGTGAAATCACGGTCAGGGGCTGATCGCGGTCGGGGGACTTTTCCCGTCCACTCCCGGGCCCGCCGATTGCGCGTGCCTGACGAGCGCAAAATTCAGGCTATAGAGTTATTAAATCATTACGCTGCTGAAGGAGGCCATTCGGCCCATCAAATCCATGGTGACTCTCCATAGAACAATCCATTCATACCATTCCCCTGCTCTACCTTGTAGCCCTTGAAGTTTATTTCCCTTAAGTCTCCATACCATTTCCTGTTGAAATCCTTGATCACCTCTATTTCCACCACCCTAGTGGGCAGCGAGTTCCAGGTCACTCGCTGTGTGAAGAAAGGTCTTTCTCACATACCCCCTGCATCTTTTCACCAAAACCTTAAATCCATGTCCTCTAGTCCTTGTACAATTAGCTAATGGATACAGCTTCCCTTTGACTAGCTTAGTGATACCTGCCATAATTTTGTACACCTCTATCAAATTTCCCCTGAATCTCCTTTTCTTCAAGGAGAACAACCCCAGCTTCTCCAACCTAACCTTTTAGCTAAAATCCCTCATCTTTGGAATCATTTTGGTAAATCTCCTTTGCACTGTCTCAAGAATCCTCACATCCTTCCTAAAGCAAAGTAAGCAGAACTGGACACAATACTATCGTTGTGCCCTAAGCTTTATAAAGGTTCAGCATAACTTTTCTGTTTATGTACTCAATACCTCTATTTATGATACCCAAGATCCCATATGCTTTGCTACAGGGTACGGGAGAGTGGGTGCAGAAGGGGCCAAACACCAGGGCCTGGAGCGAAGGGGAGCCTGTGCTCCATGTTTTAAATGGAGTTTCTTATCATTCACACTGAGCAGCCAAAGCCACAGACCAGCTTAAAAAAACCAGAACTGGAGAGGTGCAATCTTTTTAAAGCTGGCCTGCCAGTGTCAGTGTAAATTTCATTGAGTTGCTGCGGTGTTGCTTCCAACCTTCGGGCAGCTTGGTGGTTCCGATTTTTTTTTTGAGAATCTCACCAGAAAAACCAAGCTGCCCGAAAATCAACAGCTATGCAGCAACTGTGAGGAGAGTGTTCTTGCTTGAAAAATAGTAAATGAAATCCCTGCAATTTTAGAACCAATTGGATGTGGTTTGTGTGCGTGTGTGCATCTGTGTATGTGTGTGTGTGTGTGTATGTGTTGAGGGTAGTTGGAGAGGGGGCTGGCGGAGGTTGGAAGGGTGATATGGGGAGGTTGAGGGGGGTTGGGGAGTTGGGGTGGTGGGTGGGAGGCAGAGAGAGGTTGGGGGTTTTGGGGGGATGATCGGGGGTGGTTGGGGTGGGGGAAGATTGTGGGAGAGGTTGGAGGGGGGTTCAGTGGAAGGTTGGAGGGGGTGTTTTGGGGAGGTTAGAGGGGAGGCTGTGGGGGAGGTTAGAGTGAGAGGTTGGGGTGGTTGGAGTGGAGATTGAAGGGAGGTTAGAGGGGAGTTTGAGGGGACATTGGGGAGAAGTTGGGCGGGGTTGGGGGGAGAAGGTTAGCTATAGAGTTGCATTGTTTTGTAAATGTAGTAATTATTTGGAGCCACTTTCCTAACATCAGTTGATTACTCTGTGATTAACTATCCTTAGAGAATCTAATTTCACCATTGTTACAGTCTCTCTGCCTACTGCATGCAGGTGTAATGAAAGAGAGGTAAAACCGACATTTATAAGGCACCTTTTATGATGTCCCAAATCGCTTTACACCCAATTAAGTACTTTTGAGTTGTAGTCACTGGTATAATGTAGATAATGTTATCAAATGGCAGAGCAGGCCTGAGGGGCTGAATAGCCTACTTCTGCTCTTAATACCTATGTTTGTATTTCATTCTAGAATGGATGAGATGAACTAGGCTAGATGGCCTTTGTCATCCAAGATTATCTTGCGAATGAAGGGTAGATTCATGGCTGGAGTTCTGTTTATTTTATTGCTAATGAAAGTTTACTGTGAGTGGCTTTGAGGGGTGGGATTTCCAGGACAGAAATGCGTAATGGGCTCATAGTAAATCAGTAACCTGCTTTACACTCCATATAATTCTCAAGAATTTTTTCCATTGACTTCAATCTTGTCCTTTTGCCTACTTACCTATTATTCCATTCTGTCTTGATGCTTTTTATGAGTTTTTTGAGGTATTGAAATACTGCAACAAAATTGTGTTGCACAATAGATATTGATAATATATTGAAGTGAGAAGCAGCAATCAGCAGAATCTTCAGACTTGCTGATCAAGAAAACACAGATACAATTATGAACCATTTAGTCTTTGCCCTCTGGCCTCTTAAAATTTGTATTGTACAGAGACACCTGAGGGCTCCAATGCTTCTCACTGACAGTGAAGTTGTACAACCATTCCACAATGTTGTTCAGCAGTTATCTAATCATTCAGATAAAATAGAATCGAATTACACACCTTGTATGAATTAATTATATTGAATAATATCATGCACCCAGGCAGAAGAAAATATTCTTTTACTTCCACAGAATGGTAAGTACCTTGTGCAGCTTATCTGGGTTGCAAGCATTGAACCTTTCCCCCAAATAAGAATTTGTTGTCATTGTGTCCATATGGTGCAATGTGCATAACATGCTAATCGGGCCTGATGCAGTTACTCAAATCAGTGTTATCATCTGCATTGTGTTATAAATAACTAATGGGATATTTTCTTGTCAAATTAACAGTATTGCACAATGCTGTTAAAGTAAAATTTGTACTTTTTGGTTTGTTTGATAGTCACAGTGGGATCACCTATAGGGCGCACACAAACTAACATTGCATTATATTGTTGCTGCTCTTAATATTAATGACCCATGTTGCATATAAATCAGTTGAAATTTGTAAGCAGATGCCAACAATGCTGTTATCATTTTACTAGGATCTTTTTGTGAGTGTTTGGTGAATTGATTGGCGAACCTTGAAAGGGGACAAATTATCACGCATGAATGAAGGGAAGGGTTAAAGTTGGGGTGGCTGGGGGTGAGGGGGTGGAGGAATAAGGGGCCAGGAAAAAGGAAACAGGAGAAGCACCGGGCCTACGATTTCTCTTCCTAGCCCTGCTTTATTAATTATGCTCTCAGTATACCCTGCTGACCAAAGATTTTTGAACATAAACTCCCAGTTACTTTTCTCCCTGCCCGCTCTTTAGAACTTGCCATTAAGTCTATAATGTCTCTCCCTATCCCTTGTACCAAAATGCATCACCTCACATTTCCCTGTATTAACTTTCAGAAGGATGTTATGATCTTGGAGAGGACGCAGAAAAGACTTACAAGAGTGCTTGTGGGGATGAGAGACCTCGTTACATGGATAAATTGGAGAAGCTGGGGCTGTTATCCTTAGAGAAGGTTGAAGGAATGTTTGATCAAGGTGTTCAAAATGATGAGACATCTGGACAGAGTAGACAGGGAGAAAGGGGTGCGGGTGCCACTTTTGTGGTTTAGCACCACAAAACTAAACACTGTACGTTTCTCAAAGTTATCTTTTGAATTTAGACCAGCATATAAATAGCAGTCTAAATTTTACCATAAAGTAGGCACAATTCAGATGACATGCTGTGTTGATGTACCAGAGGCTTGAGAATCTTGGGCCTCATCAAAATAAATTTAAGAAACTAAAAACCGAGAGCGATGCAAAAACAGGGTGTTGACTCTTGCACAGTTTGGGAATGAAACCCTTATTTGCCACTAAGAGAGTTCTCAAAGAAAGATTTTACAAACCTCTACTACATCCTAGGTTCACCCCATCCTGCACCACCCTGTTTAAAATCTACCACCTAGAAGACCAAGAGTAACAGGTGCATAGGAACACCACCACCTGAAAGCTCCCCTCCAAGCCTCACACCATCCTGACTTGGAACTATAACGCCGTTCCTTCAATATCGCTGGTTCAAAATCCCAGAACTGCCTTCCTAACAACACTGTGGCTGTGCGTGCAGCACATGGACTGCAGTAATTTAAGAATAAGGCTCAACGCCACCTCTCAAGGGCAAGTAGGGATCAGCAATAATTGCTGGCCTTGCCTGTGCTGCCCACATCCCCTAAACATCCCTGACTAAGTACAACTCTAGCCAATGGAGAATTTATCCCTGATTCCCATTGACTTCAATTTTGCTGGGGCATCTTTGAGGCACACTCAGTCAAATGCTACCTTGATATCAAAGACAGGTCCTCTCACCTCACCTATTAATATCTACACCATAGCATTTTTTAACCTCCTACCCTCCACCCAACTGACAATTGACAATTTTATCTCTATCTCCATTTCCAAATCACCATTCTACAATATCCATGGTGTCCATGCTGGTCTTGACGCAGCAGCTGGAGCCGTGGTATAAGATTTTGAAGATGTTAATGTGCTGCTCCGGGATGCCATACACTGTCTTGTGATGTACCAGAGTGGCTGCTGACAGATGCTATCAAAAGCCTTCTTGAAATCAATGAAGGTGATAGCAAATAGCTTCTGATATGCTAGGCTCTGCTCCATAATGTTCTTGAGCATAAAGATTCATTCGCAACATGATCTGTCACCCGTAAACCTGCCTATTCTTTGTGAAGGATAACTTCTACATCTGCTTTAATTCCGTGGAGGAGCACTGTGCTGTAGACCTTGCCAGTACTGACAGTAGTGCTATGCCCCTCCAGTTATTGCAGTTGCTCAGGTTTCCTTCCTTTGGCAGCTTTATGATTATTCCGCACCTCCAATCATCCAGGAGGTCCTCTGCAGTTCAGATCTTGTTGAACAGGTCCATGAGGTCTATTCTTGTCATGTTTCAATAGCTCTGCTAGTGTCTCATCGATTCCAGATGCCTTATTGTTCTCCAGGCTCTTGGTGGCTTCTTGGACCTTTGATCTGGCAATTTCTCCCAGGTTGCTGTTCAGCTGTTAAGTTGCAGTGCTGTTGTCGATGTGGTGTTGGAGCGCAACATCGTCACAGAGTACAGTGAGGCTGCATGGTCTCCCCATTCCTTTTCCTCTTGGCTATCGATTTCATCATGAGGAAGGTGATGGTGGGTGCAAACTTTGATGTCCCGTTGCAACACCACCAGTTGAGGGACCTGGATTTCGCAGACAACATCGCCTTGCTGGCTGAAGGATTGTGTGCACTGCAAGATATGAGCACCGAGTCTTGAGAGTAATGACGCCAAGGTTGGTCTATGCATCAGCTGAGAGAAGACCAAGACAGTGATGACTGGATGGCAGCGAGGCCCTTCCATCACCATTGTGCAACAGCCCATACCATGTTTCAGTTTTATGACTATAGTGTTTATGATGACAACCATCAAACATACACAAGCATTGGGAATTGTCAGGAAGAGTAGCTTTTTGGGTGTGGTGAAAAGCAGAGAGGAGGTGTACCACCTAGTGGATACAGGGAAATGACAGATTGCGGGGAGGTGATGCCAGGTACCTTGGTCTGCTGAGTGGAAATAATGAGAGATGTGAGTAAGCTCTCCCACCTTAGCAGGTTAAGTGAGGTCACCGAATTACTGTACATACTGCAGCCAGGTTCTGCAGAACAAGTTATCTCTCTATTCACAACCCAATTTCTGTGGCCTCATCCAAAAACTGAAGCACCCTCCTACTCCTTTCCTTAACTGCCAGAAAACAGATCAGTGAAACTCTTCCAACTTTGGCCACATGAAGTATATTGTCCCTTTAAACTGTTTAGACCTTTAAGATCTGCAGCAACAGCAGACTCTCTCTCTTCTGTTCCACTCCCCAACCCCACATGGCCATGTTGTCTATCCCAAGTGTGTAAATGAGGGTGAACCCATAAACTAAGTTGGCTTCACTTGTGTTTAACTACCTACCTTGCTCTTCCATCAGTTTCACACCAGAATACTAAAGTTGGCCTTATCGTAACATCATTCAGCAGCTTGTCAATGCCACTTCACCAAAATCCTTTAAGAGAGATTTTTGCGCAGATATTTTAAACAAATGAGTTTGCCAGGAAGTTTTTTGAATTCCCATTAACAAGCAATTAACATCCTAAACTGCTGTCACACACACACACACAATCTGGGTTTTTTTAGGCTCAGTAATACACTTTCAAAACTAACAAACCAAATAGAACAGGTCAATTATAACCCCAGGTGTTAAGGCTTTGCTGGAAGGACATCCATTTTACACATTTATTGACTCTGAGCTGGAAGATTTCAGGACTAATTGCTTCTTTGTGCTTCATACATCAGACATTGTTGCAATTTTACTGTTAATTTCATGTTTGCATTTACAACAGTGGGATGAAGTCTAGTTGATTTGGTGATTATAACTTAACACATCTAATGGGAATGTACAGATTCAGCTGGGACTTCAATGGTGAGTAAGATGGACATCTAACCCAAGCCCTCCACCTCATTCCTGCCAGTCAGGTTATGTTAAAATTCAAATATGAAACAGACAAGGTTATAAATGTAAATTATTCATTACTTGGTGTCATTTAATAACAATATTTTATAATTTCAACAGCTTTGATAAAACCAGTTCTTCAACCTAAAGTGTAGATAAAAAATTCTTCTGCGCAATCTTTGAGTGGATTCCAGGACTGATATTTTTACCCTTTGTAGATCTCTGTACTGTTCTGAAAATGTTTACTGCTATTATATAAAGAGGGAACCAATAGCAGTGTCCTCTGACATGTGAAACATCTTCTCATATATATATCAAAAAGGACAGCATATGACCCACTCTCTGAAATTGTTTACTCCACACCTGAGAACTGCAACCTTTTCCATCAAAAAGATCCACTACTAAGGGTTAATAATTTAGCTTCTTGTGCATAGTGTTGTTTAGCATATCTCACAATATTATATCTTGACAAAAGGCTGCGGTTATAATGTAAGTAATCAAAAAGAAAGGAAAAAAGAGGAGTGCCGTGGGCTCAATCCCTGTTGAAGTTTTGTAGTTTTGCCTGATTCATTGGCATTGGATCCAGTCCCCAAGAGACTGAATCAGACATCTGCTGCAGACTAGAGTACTTAGAAGCACCCTGGCCTCTTCCTGAAAGGGAAGAGGTCAGTTTTGAGTGGAGAGTGCTCCCTGGAAAATCGGCTAAGCATAACAAAATCTCATTTATCTTATGTTTGTTTCAGCATGCAGCAGGGGGTGTGATCATGATCTATTATTTCACTATCCACTGCTCTTGTGAGGCTTTGCTAATCATCTAACTGCAAACAGACACAAAATGACAGCAAAACAGTGAGCACCAACAAGCTTAAATTTTAAAAAGTCAGCTCCTCAATACGCTGAAAATTTTAAGGGGCTAATTACTCACCAGTTTCCCACAGCTAAAACACATGAGCACTAAGTGTTAAATCATTAATTGTTCCATTGTGTAGAATTAAACAGCTGCTGGTCTAACTTATATATAAAGAATAACTTCAAAAGATGTTGCTGAAGAAATCAAATCTAACACTCAAGATATCACTATAAGAACTCCAATGTATGAAGGCATCAAGATAAAACAATATTTCTTGACCAATAATCTTTGGTGTTTGTGTGCTTTTTTAATTAGGAGAAATGACAAAGATCTTAAATGATGGAGAAAATAAAACCAAAAAATTTCTGGAAATACACACCAGAATAGTTTGCATCGGCAAGAGAAAAAATATTATCGTGCACTTCACCTTTTCATGATTCAGGTTCCAGCATTGTTGTGTTTTCTTTTACTTTTATCTGTTGGCTCACTGTAAGCTGTTTACATACAAGAGTCTAATAACTGCTTACAGAACACAATGGTTACTGCAATTCTTCAATTTGAAGAGTTTCTCATGATCTTAATTTGTCCAGCTTTCTTAGAAACTATCATCACATTACTTTGGTAGTGTGTGGTAACCATCACTTTCAGAATACTGGATATATGTAATCCATCTGAATTATGAAAGCAATAAACAAATAACTCTTCATGTAGCTTTTGCAAATTAAAGCTAAAATAATTTCAAATAAAAATAGAGCTTGACCCTGACCAATTGGTACAAAATAGAAATTTAGTGTAAAAGAAAGTCCAGACAAAGGGAAATCGTGTTTGATTAATTTATTAGAGTTCTTTGAGGAAGAAACAAGCAATGTGGATAAAGGGGAACCAGTAGATATGATTCTTCAGAAAGATTTCCAGAAGGCATTTGACAAGCTGCAACGTCAAAGGTTATGACAAAAACAAGAGCTCATGATGTAGGGAGTAACATATTAGCAATTTTGAGGATTGGTTTGCTAAGAGGAAACAAAGAGTATGTGTAAATGGGTCATTTTCGGGCTGGCAGTCTGTAACAAGTGCAGTGCCACAGGGATCAGTGCTGGGGCCTCAACTATTTACAATCTATATCAATGACCTGGATGAAGGGACTGAATGTACGGTTGCTAAATTTGCTACTATAAAAAATATTAGGAGACTAAGTACTGAAGAGGACAATAAGAGTTTGCAAAGGGATATAGATAGGTTAAATGAGTGGACAAAAACTTGGTAGATAGAGTATAATGTAGGAAAATATAAGCTTGTCCACTTTGGCAGGAAGAATAGAAAAGCAGCATATTATTTAAATAGAGAGAGATTGTAGAACTCTGTGGTACAGAGGGACCTGGGTGTCCTGGTACATGAATCACAAAAAGTTAGTATGCAGGCACAAGGAGTCATTAGGAAGACACATAGAATGTTGCTGTTTATTGCAAGGGAAAATGGAATATAAAAGTAAGGAAATTTTGCTATAGTTGCACAGGGCATTGGTGAGACCACATCTAAAGTAATGCGTATCATTTTGGTCTCCTTACTTACAAAAGAATATAATTGCATCAGAAGCAGTTCAACAAAGGTTCACTCGACTGATTCTTGGGATGGGGATTATGTTATGAGGAAGGGTTGGACAGGTTGGGTCTGCATCCATTGGTGTTTAGAAGGATAAGAGGCAATCTTATTGAAACATATAGGATCCTGAATGGACTGGACAAAATAGATACTGAAGGGATGTTCCCTCTTGTGGGAGAGACAAGAAGTATGGGACACAGTTTAAATATAATGGGTCTTCAATTTAAGATGAAGATGAGGAGAACTTTTTTCTCCCAGAAGTTCATGAGTCTGTTGAAGCCTCTTCCTCAGAGAGTGGTCATTGAATATTTTTAAGGGAGAGTTAGATTCTTGACTAATAATTAAGAGTCAAAGAGTATTGGGGTAGATAGAAAGTGGAGTTGCTAAGAGGAAACAGGGGGCAGAATTTTCACCTCGGTGGGTAGGCACGCGCCCAACCTGTTCAAGTGTAAAATGACGTGCGATGACATTGGGCTAGCGCCCCGACGTCAATGTGCAGTTGCGCGATAGTTCGGTCAGCGGGCATGCACAGAAATCGACAGCGCACCCGCCAATAATTAGAAGGCCTATTGAGGTCATTAACTTACATTTATCGCTGCCCGTCCAATCTTACAGTTGGCGGGCAGGTGAAAAGGCCAAGTGGCCTTTGCATTTTTTTGGAAATCTCATCCACATGTGGGATGAGGTTTCCAACATCAAATAAAAATAAAATAAAAGTTTTAAAATTTCATTTATAACATGTCCCTACTCATGTGACAGAGTCACATGAGGGGACATGTTTTATAATGTTTTAAAAATCTTTATTTCTAATTTTGAAAACTCTTCATCTCCCTGGGGCAGCTCTGTGCCTCAGGGAGATTTTCAAGCGCTCACTCGCGCGCATGCGCGAAGGTCCCCACTGGCCCTGCTCGCCCTCCTTCCCTGCTCGCACAGGCAGCGCTGAGCGTTGCCGCTTGCATTTTACGCTGGGCAGGCCTTAATTGGCCGGCCAACGCGAAGTCGCGGTCAGGCACCGATCACTGGTGGTAGTCGTGACCCACCCCTGCCGAGCCCGCCCAACAAGGGCAAAATTCTGCCCAGAGGGCATGCATAAATGGCTAATTTTCAGGCTGGCAAAATGTAACAAGTGCTGTGCCATGATCTTATTCGATCAGCCATGCTCTTATTAAATAATTGAGCAGGCTCAAATGGCTAAATGGCCTATTCCTGCTCCTAATTCTTATGTTCCTAAGTTTGTATGTTTATAAGAAAATGATCACACAAGCAACTATGTTTCTAAGATCCCTGTCTGGCATAAACACTCAGAAGTAGGTTCGTTTTTACTGGATAAGGTCCATAGGTGCCTAGTAAATGGAAGTGGTTGACAAAGACTATCATTTGTTTTCTGTTCTCTGCAAACAAATACATAATCAAAACTGAAATACAGCTGCTATAGACTGATAGTTGTTGCCGCCAGCTGAAGGCTTGAATAATAATTGTTAACTGACTGGTCCTGAGCATCTTTGATGAGCTGAGGTTATTACTTTTGCCTAGCCCATGGCTTTGTGCCAAATACCAACTAAGTACCACACTGTGAAATTTAAGATTCAGCACAGTGTAGGAAGACCAGGATGGCACAGAGTGGGTGGAACAAAAGAAAATGCTTGAGTCAAAACTTGTTGTCCTGGCAATATTAGTGTGCTTTATATAAGGACAAATCCTATTACATCTTTAGGCTAAAAATACCATGAGAATCTACACTATATATTGTATATTTTACACCTTCAGTTGTTGGGGACAGGAGGTGGCGTGGTGACGGTGGCTGATGGACACTGCATTGGAATAGCTAAAAAGGAAATAATTAAAATTATTTCTTTACAAACAATGAGTTTGCTGGGTTTTTTTGGGCCATTTTATTTTTCTGTGTTTTTCCCTTTATTATTAAATAGGATTAAAGTGCACCCTTTCATTTGTAGTAAAATGTATTGGGATGGAATTTTGTGTGTCCTTTGGCGTCGGGCATCATGGTGGGTGTGAGCGGACAATATGATAGGGAGGCCAAAAATTGGTTTCATAATGTTGTGAAATCAGTTTGCTATCATCCTCCGCGCCCGTCAATGACAATCCTCATTTCCCATCACCGCACATCGGGAACTTCATTTTAATACATCTGCATATCATTATAAGCCCTTCTTGCCGGAACCACCCCTCAGGCTGGATCATCTGGGCATGTCGGCGTGCGTTTCACAACTGAACATAAGCGATGTGCACCTGGTGAGCTGCACTTCACTTGGGTTTGTTTGCCGACCTTGCTTCAGGCCCCACTCGTGGTTATCAGCGCCACGTTTCGTAGGCAGCGCCACATCACTTTTAGCGGGGCTCATGGGTAGGTCTCTACCTACAAGACCAGAAGTGAGGCGGGAGTGGCTTTTCAACAGCTGCAGGGCTAGGTCTTGCTTGGGGAAAGGGGATAAGTAGCCTCAGGCAAGGGAAGAGGCTGAAGGGCTAGGGCATTACTGGGGAAGGGGGGTATCCCAGGGTATGTGTGGGGGCACATGTTGATCTGTGCAAGTGGCCTCAAGAGGGTGAGGAGTGTGGAGGCAGTCCCCAGAGGAAATGAGACCAGGTGGAGATGTGAGGCTGTGTGTGAGAGAGTGAGTGGTGATGTCCCTTGAGCTGGCAGTGAGTGAGATGCCAGTGGATGTGTGATGGGCTTGTGAGTGTGTGAGTTTAGAGTGGTGAGATCGTTGTCTTACCCTGGCGGCACAGATGAGATCATTCACCCTCTTTCTGGACTGGACAGCAACCCTTTTCTGTGCAGTGTTGGCACTGACCATCGCCGCCACTGCCTCTCAAGCCAGAGTAGTGACACTGATCGGCCTCCTGCAGCCAGAGTGGGAGTACAGGGCATCGTGGTGCGCTCCAGCGATGTCCAGAAGGCGTCCCAGGGATGCGTCACTAAATTGGGGGAATGCAGTCTTTTTACCTTTCTGGGCCATTTGTCTTCAATGCAGCAGTCTTGGGCAGGATTTTTAGCTTGGCGTGTGGGCGTGCGTACGCCCGACCTGATCGGATGCGAAATCGCACGAGATGACGTTGGGCGAACGTCCTGACGTCACCCCGTGCTCACGCAATATTTCAGTCAGCGGGCGCAAGCAAAAGCCGGAAGCGTGCCCGCCAACAATTAAGAGGGCAATTAAGCCCATTAACGGTGCAACTGACGCCGATTTTTCGTGGTCTGTCCAACCTTACAGTGAGCGAACTGGTGAATTGGCCAGGCGGCCTTTACATTTTTCATGAAACATCATCCATGGGTGGGATGAGGTTTGCATTGTTAAATGAAAGAAATATAAAATCTATGGACAGCATCTTTATCGTGTATATGTTCAGGTGACTGATTGTGATGCCTGCACATTTTTTCCCCTGATTTTAAAAACTTTATTTAATGCTTTCCATGTCTTCAGCTTCCTGAGGCAGCTCTCTGTCTTCACGGAGCTTTCTGCAGCTCCTGCCCTCTTCCTTCCCCATCCCGGCAACACTGAGCTTCTCAGCGCATGTTTCACGCTGGCTGGCCAATTAATGGAAATAGTGGTCTGAGGCCGATCGCGGTCGGTGGTCCATTCCCTAGCCGATCCCAGGCCCACTGATCACGTCCATCTGCCAACCTAAAAACCCTGCCCCTTGGCTGGGAGCACTGAGAGGTGTGTGCGTGGCTGCACTTAAACCTGGCGCCCGGTGTGAGGAAGCAGTGAGGTGACAGCATGGTGAGTGAATTGGATGCCGCACGCCAGCGAAACAGCATGTTCCCAGGAATGCATGATTAATGAGGCGGGATTGGGGCAATACGGCGTGAAAAGCCACCATTGCGGCCAGCGGATAGAACATTCTTTTTCCTACCCGCTACCGTACTTAGTGCAAATATGGGACGATTCCGCCCTTAGTGTTCTTCACATTTGATTCGTCAGAAGAATATACAAAACGCAAAGTATGGATTACATATTATTAATTTAAACAAAAAATATTGCAAAGATAGATAGAATTATATGCTAAGTAATAAGTGATTTAAGAAAATTAAGAACATAGCATGTAACAAATCATACATGTCACCTTATAGCATTCTCGCATCCAGTATTTCATAGAAGGTATGGGTTAAAAACCAATGAGCAAAGCTGGACTTTTTGGTGTCTGCTGAATTACACCTAGATTGAAATTGCAGCTTTACAATCTAACAGGTCCGATTACTGGTGTGAGACGTGTTATGTATGTTGACCTTTAATGCATCAGCAAACTTTCCTGAATTTCAAGGAAAATATTGTTACCCTTATTAATAGCCTTTATTCTGTTTAAAACATATGTCCTCCTCTGTCTTTTTATAACTGTGGCCCTAATTTTTGTTAGCAATGAGTTTACCTTTACTGTCCTAATCAACTGTATATTGTTTCTGGATGCTAGCATAGATATTTGCTCTGTGTGCATGCCTTTGTGTGTGGGTTGAGGTGAAGCAGAATTATCTCCCCAAATGTAAGTGAAATGTCTTCATGTAACTAGACTCATTCCACACAGGAAAAAGCTTGTCCTTCTTCAACATTTAGTCTGAAGGGTTTCCTTTCTATTTAATGAAATTGGACTTCACTCACTACAGATTTTGCCATGAAAAATAAACGGCATTGAAATGTTCAGCATGGACTTTCAAAATCTGTACAATCGATAATAAATAGGATATCCAGTTTCAATAAATCCATAACTATAATGTTATTTTACCAGCAGCTCCTTTATCTTTCATTTTAAATAACCTTTTGCTCAGATTCCCAAGATTTGAGGTGCAAAATGCAATGAGAGTCAGACTGCAAAATCAATGCAGTCAATAAGGCCTTGTGCACCCTTTTTCTTTCCATAATGCGAGGCGTAGTAAAGTTCTCTTGATTTCATGACCACCAGCAGCAGCAGCAGCTTTTATTTGTTGCACTTGTGTCTGGCTCAAACTGCCAGACTAACAGACATACCCTGGAGACATCTCTGAGACAGAAGAATTACGGTCATTCTCTGTTAATGTTTTGATGACATGCGACACATCAATTTATTTGTTACATTCTCAGCAGGCTACAAAGTGATGGTGACTGTGCATGTAAGAGCTATATAAATGTGTATAAAGATAGAACTAGTCAAGAAAATAGAGGATGCATTTCCCTCCATTAGGGAGAAACAAATACTTGTGCATTCAGTACTGTAAAGTGACTTATTTTGCTGTAATTCCTTATTGTCATAATGCATGTAATTTCTATACCATTGGCTATCTCATTGATTTATTGCAGAGGAACAGAAAAAATTAAATCACAAATCATCAAATTGTATAATAGACTTTGGCATGAACAACCAACTTGGGTGGGGACTGGGGGGCTGAGGCAGTGGTTATAGGACTAAAAATGGCTTCCAGCAATCAAAAAGAACAAAATGAATATGTCTGCAATACATTTATTTATTTATATAATATTTTATTTATATATATGTATATTTTATTTAAGTATATATATATATATATATTGCTGGAATCTCACCTAATATCAAAAACATCCAAAAACAATGACGAGCCATTCAATATATATATAATATTACCATATTGACCAAATAGCAGAACTTGGGAGTTGTGTTCACATAGAAATTGATTTTCCACATTTAGTGTAAATTATTTACAGAAAAAGGCAAAGTAATAAATGATATCTACTCTTCTGAACTTGACCCAAAGCTGTCAGTTAGTGCCTAGATATATTTCAAGGCAAAGTCACTATTACTTCATGCCAAATACTTGTGGCACAGGCAGTTGCCAGTTTGAAAGTGACTAATCTATTTTGACAGTTTGAAGGCAGTGGGTTAAAAAAAAAGAGAAATTAGTCAAAATATAGTGAAAGAAAGTTGAGCACATATTAAATGTGGGAGAGAGAAGACTTAAGGAAGAAATCCATACACACGTACACATTTCCTATGTCTAAGGTTAAAGGTCACTTATTTGACCTGCTAGTTAACCTCTTCTGCCCTCAGAGTCCATTATACTTAATGCTGAGGTCATGTTAAATGCTGTAGACTGGATGTGCTTTATCCAAAATCAATGTATTCTTCACAGAATCACAGAATTGTTACATCATAGAAGGAGGCCATTTGGCCCACTGTGTCTGCTCCAGCTATCCATAGGAGCAATTTACCTAGTGCCACTCCCCCACCTCTTAACTTGCACATTCTTTTTTTATTCATTCATGGAATGTGGGTGTTGCTGGCTAGGCCTGCATTTATTGCCCATCCCTAATTGCCCTTGAGAAGATAGTGGTGAGCTGCCTTCTTGAACCTTTGCAACCCATGTGGTGTAGGAACACTCATCGTGCTTTTAGGGAGGGAGTTCCAGGATTTTGACCTAGTGACAGTGAAGGAATTGCGATATATTCCCAAGTCGGGGTGATGAGTCACTTGGAGGGAAACTTCCAGGTGGTGGTGTTTCCATGTGTCTGCTCTCCTTGCCTTTCAGATAACAATCCAATTCCCTCTTGACTACCTCAATTGAACCTGCCTCCACCACACTCTCAGGCAGCGCTTTCCAGATCTTAACCTCTTACTGAATGAAAAGGTTTTTCCTCATGTCGCCATTGCTTTTTTTTTACCAAATAGCTTAAATCTGTGCCCTCTTATTCTCAATCCTTATGTCAATGGGAACATTTTTTGTTCCTATCTACTCTGTCCAGACCTTTCTTGATTCTCATATCAAATCTCATCTCAGGCTTTTCTGTTCCAAGGAAAACAGTCTCCTATCAATCTACATAACTGAAGTTCCTCATTCCTGGAAGCATTCTTGTGAATCTTTTCTGCACTCTCTCTATAGTCTTTATATCTTTCCTAAAGTGGAGCACCCAGAACTGGACATAGCACTCCGTTGAGGCTGAACTTGTATAAGTTTAACATAACTTTCTTGCTTTTATACTCTATTAATAAAATCTAGGATGTTTCATGCTTTATTAACCACTCTCTCAACCTGTGTTACCACATTCACTGAATAATGTATATATACACCCAGGTCCCTCTGCTCCGACATCTCCGTTAGAATTGTACCCTTTAATTTATATTGTCTCTCCGCATTCTTCCTACCAAAATGAATCACTTCACACTTCTCTGCATTAAATTTTATCTGCCACTTATCCGCGCATTCCACCAAATTTCATCTATCACTTGTCTGCTCATTCCACTATCCTATGTCCTTTTGAAGTTCTACACTATTTTCATCATAGTTCACAATGCTTCGAAGTTTTGTATCATCTGCAAATTTTGAAATTGAGCAGGTCATTAATATATATCAGGAAGAATAAGAGTCCTAACACTGACCACTATGGAAGACCACTACAAACCTTCCTCCAGCCCAAACAACATCCATTAACTTTCCTGCCACGCAGCCAATTTCACATCCATGTTGCTACTATCCCTTTTATCCCATGAACCATAACTTTGCTCACAAGTCTGTTGTGTGGCACTTTATCAAATGCCTTCTGGAAGTCTATGTACACCACATCAACAGCATTACCCTCACCAACCCTCTCTGTTACCTCATCAAAAAACTGCAGCAAGTTAGTTAAACACAATCTCACCTTAACAAATCCATGCTGGCTTTCTTTAATTAACTGACATTTGCCCAAGTGACAATTAACTTTGTCCCAAATTGTTGTTTCTAAATGTTTCCCCACAACTGAAGTCAAGCTGACTGGCCTATAGTTGTTGGGCTTAACTTCACATAATTTTTCAAACAAGGGTGTAACATTTGCAATTCTCCAGCCCTCTGGCACCACCCTGAGTCTAAGGAAGACTGAAAAATGATTGTCAATGCCTCCACAATTTCCATTCTCAATTCTCTCAGTATCCTTGGATGCTAGCCTTCTGGCCCTGGTGCCTTATCAACTCTTAAATACAGATAGCAAATCCAATATCTTCTCCTAATCTCCTCTATATCAATTTTAAACTCTTCAAGTGCCTCAGCTACCTCCTCTTTCACCATGACCTGCTCAGCATCTTCTTCTTGGGTAAAGACAGATGCAAAGCATTCACTTAATGCCTCATGCATGCCTCCTGTCTCCATGCGTAAATCCCCTTTTTGGTCTCTAATCGGCCCCAATCCTCCTTTCACCATTCTTTTACTATTTATATGCCTAATTTAGATTCCTTTTTATGTTGGTTGCTAGACTCTTTTCATACTCTCTCTTTGCTTCTCTTATATGGTTTTTCACTTCCCCTCTGAAACTCCTATATTCAGCCTGGCTCTCGGTTGTATTGTCCACCTGACATTTGTCATAAGCACACTTATTCTTCTTCATCTTAACCCCGATCTCTTTTGTCACCTAGGAAGTTCTGGATTTATTTGCCCTGCCTTTTCACTTTGTGGGAATATATCTTGTCTGTGCCTGAACTACCTTTTCTCTAAAAGCATGCCATTGTTCAGATATCGGGTTACCTGCCAACTTTTGATTCCAAATGATCTGGGCCAGATTCATTCTCACCCTATTGAAGTTGGCTTTTACCCAGTTAATTATTCTTACTTTGGATTGTTCCTTGTCTTTTTCCATAACCAACCTAAAACTTATGATACAGTGATCACTGTCCCCTAAGTGTTTCCCTACTGACACTCGATCCACTTGGCTCACCTCATTCCCAAGAACTAGGTTGAACAATGCCTCCTTTCTTGTTGGATTGGAAACATACTGCTGTAGAAAACTCTCCTGAACACACTCTAGGAACTCATATCCTTCTCTGCCCTTTACACTGGTTTATTCCAGTCTATCTGCAGATAATTAAAGTCCCCCATTCGATAATTATTGCATCTCTATATATTTTCCTTGTAAATTTGTTCCTCTACATCTTTCCCACTAGCTGATATCCTATAGACTACACCAAACAATGTAATTGCAGTGTTTTTGTTCCTTAGCTCTAGCCAAATAGATTCTGTCCATGACCCCTATAGGAATTCCTCTCTCTCCAGCACTGCAATGTTATCCTTAATCAATACCTTCCCCTCCCCCTTTCCTTCCTTTCCTATCTTTCCTGAACACCTTGTATCCAAAATGTTTAATACACAGGCATGGGTCTTTATTATAGCCACAACATCATATTTCCACATGGCCATCTGAGCCTGTAGCTCACCAATCTTATTTACCACACTCCATGCATTCACATTCGTGCACAGCAACCCAAATTTAGACTTAATACATTTCTCCCATAATTTGATCCCACCTAATAACTTACAATTTCCACCTAGTTTGCTCCTACCTAATATGGAGCCATTCCCTTTTCTAACACTGCCTAATATACATTTTTAATGAAATATTAATGGCTAGGATTTGTTTTGGTTCATGTTCAAATTGCTGAGGCAGAACTAACAATAGACAATGTTTCCAATCAACAGAATCATTAATAAATAGCTTCATTAAAAACATTGACAAATTTTGTTTTCTTCCATTTCATTTTTTAAAAAGCATAGAATTAGCACATCAGCCATTTTCTTAATTCCACCAGTTTATAAAATGGATTCAGTTTTAATGATGTGTTTGTTCTGTGTGTTACTAAAGTTTGGGCTTTAGAAAGAAAAATGTATATTTTACAGCAAATCAAGCAAATGATCTTTTATAAATGAAGCAAATTTCTGAAGCAAATGTCTTTCATAAATATTAATCTCGTAAATTTCTGACTCTACCTCTAGAGGGTGCTGTGTGTCTAGGTGATGGTATACAGCATCCTGTTATAACATTTAATTGTTGGTTACTATTGAATTTTGTACCACATTATTGGGTAGCTCTCTTTGTAGATGTAGAGAGATCATATACATGTAAAAGCTACTTTTGATCAAAGGAAAAGTTATGAAGGCCTTTAACTTCAAGAGCTTCTTTAATGTGTTTCTCCTCTTGGAGTCAAAGTATTGGTTTAACCAACACATCACAAAGCTTTCAGCTATGTTTAATTAAAAAGGAACTTTTTACATGCAGATTCTCATTGGTGATTACTGTCGCGAGTTCATAGAAAGGAACATATATCCTTTGCAAATAGGAGCTTAGGACGTCAAAATCAGTACACCTCCTTTAAAACATGAAGATATTATTTTAGGATATATATTTTTAAAATTGCTAATTGGTAATTGGCAGCTTTTTTCATAGAGCTCTGATGTCAGGGGAATGGTTTCTAATGCTTGATTCGGTCCCGTTGCAACTTAAACAGACAGCAGTTTACCTATTGCTACCTTACTTCAATTTACAGCAAGCTTCCTCCTATTTCTCACCTTTATGCTGCCCTCCAACAACATCATCTTACAGCATCAGTTTCCACCTGCACACTAACAACACCTAGCCCTACCTTACCGCCACCTTTCTCGATCCCGCCACTGTCTTTTTCAGACTGTTTGTCCAATCTCCAGTACTCGATAAGCAGAAATTTCTTCCAACTAAATATAGGGAAAACCAAAGCCATTGTATTTGGTCCCCACCACAAACTCCAGACATTAGCTACCAGATCCATCTCTGTCCCTGGAAACTGTCTCAGACTGTTCACAACCTTGATGTCACGTTTAACCCAAAGTTGAGCTTCCAACAACACAGTCGTGTCATCAGTAAGACCACCTTTTTCCACCTCCATAACATTGCTTGACTCCACCTTTCAGCTCATGTGCCACTGAAACCATCATTCATGTCTTTGTTATATCTAGACTTAACTATCCTGATGCACTCACAACTGGCTTCCCACATTCTACCCTCCGTAAATTTGAGGTCATCTAAAATGTTATTGTCCATGTCCGAACTGGCACCAAGTCCTGTTCAACCATCATACCTATGCTTGCTGACCTATATGTCTCCCTACATGGCAACCTCAATTTAAAAATGTTTAACCTTGTTTTCAAATCCTTTCATGGCTTTGCCCCTCCCTAAGCCTGTTATCTTCTCAAGCCCTATAAACCTTCAAGGTATCGGCAATTCTCCAATTCTGATCTCTTGGGCATCTCCAATTTTAATCACTCCACCACTGGCAGTCAGGCCTGCAGGTGCCATGGCCCTAAGCTCAGGAATTCTCTCCATTAAGCTCTCCACCTTGCTTCCTCGCTTTCCTCCTTTAATATGCTCTTTAAAACCTATCTCTTTGATTAAATGTTTGGTCATCTGCCCTAAGCGTCAAATCTTGTTTGATAATCCGGAATTTATGTAAGTGTGGATCACCGATGGAAAGTACTTCCACTCAATGAGGCAACACTACCTAGCTACTTGTTCTACCAGGTAATCGATCTTAATTCTCTCAATGGTGTTGTGCCCCTTACCACCTAGATTTATTCTTGATCTGAATGTACTTTTTTTTTAGCACTTTCCCTCCTTGAACGTTTGAATACATTTGATTGAATTCCACTAGAGATAACGGGGAGAACTTTCTCCCTAACAAAATAAAAACAGAATTACCTGGAAAAACTCAGCAAGTCTGGCAGCATCGGCGGAGAAGAAATCAGTCAACGTTTCGAGCCCTCATGGCCCTTCAGCAGAACTGAAGCATAGTTTCAACAAGGGAGAAATATAAATTGGTTTAAGGTGGGTGGGGGGGAAGAGACACATTGAGGGTGTGGTGTGAGCAGATAATCAAAAGATGTCAGAGACAAAAGGGTCAAAGAGGTGTTGAAGGTGGTGGTCTTTGTCTGAGAAAAGTGCTAATTAAGAATGCAAGACAGGATATTCAAAGTACAGCTCTAGTGGGGGTGGGGTGGAAAGACTAAAGGTTTTAGTTTTAGATTTAAAAATAATGGAAATAGGTGGGGAAAGAAGAATCTATATAAATTATTGAAAAAAAACGGCGGGTGGGGGGGGGAAAAGAAACGGGGTGGGGATGGGGGGAGGGGGGTTTAAGATCTAAAGTTGTTGAATTCAATATTCAGCCCAGAAGGCTGTAAAGTGCCTAGTCGGAAGATGAGGTGCTGTTCCTCCAGTTTGCGTTGGGCTTCACTGGAACAATGCAGCAAGCCAAGGACAGACATGTGGGCAAGAGAACAGGGTGGAGTGTTAAAATGGCAAGCGACAGGGAGGTTTGGGTCTTTCTTGCGGACAGACCGCAGGTGTTCCGCAAAACGGTCGCCCAGTTTGCGTTTGGTCTCTCCAATGTAGAGGAGACCGCATTGGGAGCAACGAATGCAGTAGACTAAGTTAGGGGAAATGCAAGTGAAATGCTGCTTCACTTGAAAGGAGTGTTTGGGCCCTTGGACGGTGAGGAGAGAGGAAGTGAAGGGGCAGGTGTTGCATCTTCTGCGTGGGCATGGGGAGGTGCCATAAGTGGGGGTTGAGGAGTAGGGGGTGATGGAGGAGTGGACCAGGGTGTCCCGGAGGGAACGATCCCTACGGAATGCCGTCAAGGGGGGTGAAGGGAAGATGTGTTTGGTGGTGGCATCATGCTGGAGTTGGCGGAAATGGCGGAGGATGATCCTTTGAATGCGGAGGCTGGTGGGGTGATAAGTGAGGACAAGGGGGACCCTATCATGTTTCTGGGAAGGAGGAGAAGGCGTGAGGGAGGATGCGCGGGATATGGGCCGGACACGGTTGAGGGCCCTGTCAACGACCGTGGATGGAAAACCTCGGTTAAGGAAGAAGGAGGACATGTCAGAGGAGCTGTTTTTGAAGGTAGCGTCATCAGAACAGATGCGACGGAGGCGAAGGAACTGAGAGAATGGGATGGAGTCTTTACAGGAAGCGGGGTGTGAGGAGCTGTAGTCGAGGTAGCTGTGGGAGTCGGTAGGCTTGTAATGGATATTGGTGGACAGTCTATCATCAGAAATTGAGACAGAGAGGTCAAGGAAGGGAAGAGAAGTGTCAGAGATGGACCATGTGAAGATGATGGAGGGGTGGAGATTGGAAGCAAAATTAATAAATTTTTCCAGGTCCCGACGAGAGCATGAAGCAGCACCGAAGTAATCATCGATGTACCGGAGAAAGAGTTGTGGGAGGGGGCCGGAGTAGGACTGGAACAAGGAATGTTCCACATACCCCATAAAGAGACAGGCATAGCTGGGGCCCATGCGGGTACCCATAGCCACACCTTTTATTTGGAGGAAGTGAGAGGAGTTAAAGGAGAAATTGTTCAGTGTGAGAACAAGTTCAGCCAAACGGAGGAGAGTAGTGGTGGATGGGGATTGTTGGGGCCTCTGTTCAAGGAAGAAGCTAAGGGCCCTCAGACCATCCTGGTGGGGGATAGAGGTGTAGAGGGATTGGACATCCATGGTGAAGAGGAAGCGGTTGGGGCCAGGGAACTGGAAATTGTTGATGTGACGTAAGGTGTCAGAGGAATCACGGATGTAGGTGGGAAGGGACTGGACAAGGGGAGAGAGAAGGGAGTCAAGATAACGAGAAATGAGTTCCGTGGGGCAGGAACAGGCTGACACGATCGGTCTGCCAGGACAGTTCTGTTTGTGGATTTTGGGTAGGAGGTAGAAGCGGGCCGTCCGAGGTTGGGCGACTATCAAGTTGGAAGCTGTGGGAGGAAGATCTCCAGAGGAGATGAGGTCAGTGACAGTCCTGGAAACAATGGCTTGATGTTCTGTGGTGGGGTCATGGTCCAGGGAGAGGTAGGAGGAAACGTCTGCGAGTTGACGCTCAGCCTCCGCGAGGTAGAGGTCAATGCGCCAGACAACAACAGTACCACCCTTGTCAGCGGGTTTGATGACAATGTTGGGGTTGGACCTGAGAGAACGGAGTGCAGTGAGTTCAGAGAGAGACAGATTAGAATGGGTGAGAGGAGCAGAGAAATTGAGACGACTGATGTCACGCCGACAGTTCTCATTCTAATCTGTCTCTCTCTGAACTCACTGCACTCCGTTCTCTCAGGTCCAACCCCAACATTGTCATCAAACCCGCTGACAAGGGTGGTACTGTTGTTGTCTGGCGCATTGACCTCTACCTCGCGGAGGCTGAGCGTCAACTCGCAGACGTTTCCTCCTACCTCTCCCTGGACCATGACCCCACCACAGAACATCAAGCCATTGTTTCCAGGACTGTCACTGACCTCATCTCCTCTGGAGATCTTCCTCCCACAGCTTCCAACTTGATAGTCGCCCAACCTCGGACGGCCCGCTTCTACCTCCTACCCAAAATCCACAAACAGAACTGTCCTGGCAGACCGATCGTGTCAGCCTGTTCCTGCCCCACGGAACTCATTTCTCGTTATCTTGACTCCCTTCTCTCTCCCCTTGTCCAGTCCCTTCCCACCTACATCCGTGATTCCTCTGACACCTTACGTCACATCAACAATTTCCAGTTCCCTGGCCCCAACCGCTTCCTCTTCACCATGGATGTCCAATCCCTCTACACCTCTATCCCCCACCAGGATGGTCTGAGGGCCCTTAGCTTCTTCCTTGAACAGAGGCCCCAACAATCCCCATCCACCACTACTCTCCTCCGTTTGGCTGAACTTGTTCTCACACTGAACAATTTCTCCTTTAACTCCTCTCACTTCCTCCAAATAAAAGGTGTGGCTATGGGTACCCGCATGGGCCCCAGCTATGCCTGTCTCTTTATGGGGTATGTGGAACATTCCTTGTTCCAGTCCTACTCCGGCCCCCTCCCACAACTCTTTCTCCGGTACATCGATGATTACTTCGGTGCTGCTTCATGCTCTCGTCGGGACCTGGAAAAATTTATTAATTTTGCTTCCAATCTCCACCCCTCCATCATCTTCACATGGTCCATCTCTGACACTTCTCTTCCCTTCCTTGACCTCTCTGTCTCAATTTCTGATGATAGACTGTCCACCAATATCCATTACAAGCCTACCGACTCCCACAGCTACCTCGACTACAGCTCCTCACACCCCGCTTCCTGTAAAGACTCCATCCCATTCTCTCAGTTCCTTCGCCTCCGTCGCATCTGTTCTGATGACGCTACCTTCAAAAACAGCTCCTCTGACATGTCCTCCTTCTTCCTTAACCGAGGTTTTCCATCCACGGTCGTTGACAGGGCCCTCAACCGTGTCCGGCCCATATCCCGCGCATCCTCCCTCACGCCTTCTCCTCCTTCCCAGAAACATGATAGGGTCCCCCTTGTCCTCACTTATCACCCCACCAGCCTCCGCATTCAAAGGATCATCCTCCGCCATTTCCGCCAACTCCAGCATGATGCCACCACCAAACACATCTTCCCTTCACCCCCCTTGACGGCATTCCGTAGGGATCGTTCCCTCCGGGACACCCTGGTCCACTCCTCCATCACCCCCTACTCCTCAACCCCCACTTATGGCACCTCCCCATGCCCACGCAGAAGATGCAACACCTGCCCCTTCACTTCCTCTCTCCTCACCGTCCAAGGGCCCAAACACTCCTTTCAAGTGAAGCAGCATTTCACTTGCATTTCCCCTAACTTAGTCTACTGCATTCGTTGCTCCCAATGCGGTCTCCTCTACATTGGAGAGACCAAACGCAAACTGGGCGACCGTTTTGCGGAACACCTGCGGTCTGTCCGCAAGAAAGACCCAAACCTCCCTGTCGCTTGCCATTTTAACACTCCACCCTGTTCTCTTGCCCACATGTCTGTCCTTGGCTTGCTGCATTGTTCCAGTGAAGCCCAACGCAAACTGGAGGAACAGCACCTCATCTTCCGACTAGGCACTTTACAGCCTTCTGGGCTGAATATTGAATTCAACAACTTTAGATCTTAAACCCCCCTCCCCCCATCCCCACCCCGTTTCTTTTCCCCCCCCCACCCGCCGTTTTTTTTCAATAATTTATATAGATTCTTCTTTCCCCACCTATTTCCATTATTTTTAAATCTAAAACTAAAACCTTTAGTCTTTCCACCCCACCCCCACTAGAGCTGTACTTTGAATATCCTGTCTTGCATTCTTAATTAGCACTTTTCTCAGACAAAGACCACCACCTTCAACACCTCTTTGACCCTTTTGTCTCTGACATCTTTTGATTATCTGCTCACACCACACCCTCAATGTGTCTCTTCCCCCCCACCCACCTTAAACCAATTTATATTTCTCCCTTGTTGAAACTATGCTTCAGTTCTGCTGAAGGGCCATGAGGGCTCGAAACGTTGACTGATTTCTTCTCCGCCGATGCTGCCAGACTTGCTGAGTTTTTCCAGGTAATTCTGTTTTTATTTTGTTTTGGATTTCCAGCATCCGCAGTAGCTTTTAGCTTTTTGTTTTTATTTTTTTAGAACTTTCTCCCTGTCGGGGGAGAGCTGAGCGGGAGCAGGTGGGCGAGCAGCCGACCGCCACCCGAGATCGGCTGCGCGCCACCATTTTACATGGGCGGGCCAATTAAGGGGCACCCGGACACGCTGAGCGCTCCCTGTGCGGGTGGGGGGAGTAGGCACAGTCGGGGCCTGCGCTCTTTCACGTATGGGCACGAAAGAGTGCAGAAATCTCCCTGAGGCACAGAGCTGCCTCAGGGAGTTTAATTTCATTATGAAAAATTTTAATAAATAAAAAAAAAATTCAGACATGTCCCCTCATGTGACAGTGTCACATGAGCTGGGACATGTCAATGAATTTTATTAAAAATTTTTATTAAAGTTTAAAAGTTTATGACATCTCATCACGCCTGTGGATGAGGTTTCATGATGAACGCGAAGGCCGCCTGGGGCTCTTCGCCTGCCCGTCAACCTTAAGGTTGGACTGGCAGCTCTGTTAATTATTTTAATTGATATTTAAATGGCCTTAATAAGCCTTTGACAGTTCGGCGGGTGCGCAGCCAACTCCAGTGCATGCCCACTGAGTTGAAATTCGGAATGATGCGCAGTGATGTCGGGACGCACGCCCAATGTCACCGCGCGTCATTTTACGCGTTGGCGAGTGGGACCTGCCCCACACGCCAACCCTAAGATCCTGGCCAATGGAAAACTAAATATCCACATGGACAAAAAGATATTAGGAGAACAGAAGCCAGAAATGTGGGAGCAAAAGGATGTTTTCAGACTTGAAACGTGGTAAACCAAGTCCCAGAGCAGCCTATGTTCAAAGGAATTCCTGAGGCACTTGGATGTGCCAAACATGTTGCTTCTCTTATTTTTCTTTCTTAACTCTGACCCCCCCTTCAGCAAGGCCAAAGCTATCCAGCTTGAGGAACAGCATCTCATCTTTCAACGAGGCACTTTGCAGCCTTCTGGACACAACACTGAGCTCAACAACTTCACATCACAACCTCTTTTTCTTGGAGGCAGTTGACGTGGTAATTCTGCTTTCTTATTCACACCTTATTTAGACAAATCTTTTGCCCTTTTGCTGGTCCCATTACCATCTCCTTCATTATCACCCCTTTTATCACTTCTATCTTTCCTGCCTTCCACTCTATCACAGACTCGTTCTTTTGTTCTTTCTTCCCTTCCCCCACCCCCTGCCCCACTTTCCCTGCCTGGCTTATGAACTGTTCCAATTCAAAATACTTTCAGTCTTGATGAAGGGTCACTGAGCTAAAACATTGACTGAAATTTTACTCTTGTGGCATGGGTCCCATCGAGGAGCCTGAAAGAAGGATGGGGCTGGCCTCACTTTGGCGGTCTGTGGAACCCAGAGCTTTATCTTACAGGGAGGCAGGCATTTAATTGTTTGCCATTTGTGTGGCCATCCTTATTAAGGATGGCTTTTTTCTTTATTCATTTGTGGGATCTGGGCATCGCTGGCTGGGCCAGCATTTATTGATCATCCCTAGTTGCCCTTGAGAAGCTGCCTTTTTGAACTGCTGCAGTCCACGTTAAGGATAGCTGCTTCCTGCCAATAGCCGTTGGCCAATTGGAGGGCTGGCAGATCAGCAGCCTTAGCAGTGGGAGTGGCCATTGTCACTGGGGAAGCTCTCTGTGGGCCAAAGAGTGCCTGAATAAGAGGGACCTCTCCCAAAACCCACTGGGAGGCCACCAGGGTTTACCTGGTGGTTTCCCCAAATGCACCTGGAAAAATGCCAGCAGTGGTGGAAGAAGAACTTAATTGACCACTTAAATGGCTCAACTAGCCTCTGTGTGGGAGGACCACCTTCCCTGCTGGTAGCAAGATGGCTTGGTGGTGGGAAAACAATGGACACTGCACCTCTGCCTTCCCGCCATTTTATGGGTCTCTCTGCCTCCTGGCCCATCCCCAGAGGGCAGGTAAAATTCAGCCTGTTAACTCTGTTTCTCTCTCAATGAATGCTCAAAGACCTGCTGAGTATTTCCAGCATTTCCTGTTTTTATTTTAGATTTCTAGCGTCCACAGTAAATTGCACTTGCCAAAGCGATCCTGTTTGGCAAAACATACGAACAAGGAGCAGGAATAGGCCATTCAGCACCTTGAACCTGCTCTGCCACTGAATAAGATCATGGCTGATCTGATAGTAACCTCAAATCTGCATCTTGCCTACCCCGATAACTATCATCCCTTGCTTAAAAAATCTATCCACCTCTGCCTCAAAAATACTCAAAGACTCTACTTCCACCACCTTTTCAGGAGGTGAGTTCCAAAGACTCACAACCCTCTGAGAGAAAAAAAAATTGCTACATCTCCACTTTAAATGGGAAACCCTTTATTTTTAGACAGTCTCCCACAAGAAGAAACATCCTCTCCATATCCACCCTGTCAAGACCCGTCAGGATCTTGTATGTTTCAATCAAATCACCTCTTACTCTTCTAAACTCCAGTGGATACAACCTCATTAGACAACCCACCCATTCCTGGTATTAGTCTGGTAAACATTCTCTGAACTGCTTCCAACACATTTACATCCTTCCTTAAGGAAGGTGACCAATACTGTACACAGTACTCCAGATGTGGTCTCACAAGTGCTCTGTATAACTGAAGGATAACCTCCCTATTTTTGTAATCATTTCCCCTTGCAATAAATGATAACATTCTATTAGCTTTCCTTATTACTTGCTGTACCTGTATATTAGCCCTTTGCGATTCATGCACTAAGTCACCCAGATTCCTCTGCATCTCAGAGCTCTGCAATCTCTCACCATTTAGATAATATGCTCCTCTTGTATTCTTCCTGCCAAAATGGACAATTTCACATTTTGCCAGGTCTTTGCCCATTCACTTAACCTATCTATATCTTTTTGCCATCTCCTTATGTCCTCTCCACAACTTACTTTCCTACTATCTTATGTCATCAGCAAATTTGACAACCACCCCATCCATCACTTCATCCTAGTCATTAATATAAATTGTAAATAGTTGAGGTCCCAGCACTGATTCCTGTGGCACACCACTTGCTACACCTTGCCAACATTGAAAAAGACCCATTTATGCTTACTTTCTGCTTCCTGCTAGCCAGCTAATCTTTTATCCTTGCCAATATGCTACCCCCTACACCATGAGCTTTTATTTTCTGCAATAACCTTTGATGTGGCACTTAATCAAATGCCTTCTGGAAATCTAAGTACAGTACACCCACTGGTTCCCCTTTATCCACAGCCAATGTTACTTCTTCCAAGAACTCCAATAAGTTGGTTAAACATTATTTCCCTTTCACAAAACCATGTTGACTCTGCCTGATTACCTTGAGCTTATCCAAGTGCCCTGCTATATCTTCTTTAATAACAGCTTCTAACATTTTCCCTATGTCAGATGTTAAGCTAACTGGCCTGTACTTTCCCACTTTCCGTCTCCCTCCATTTTTGAATAATGGAGTTACATTGTCTATCTTCCAATCTAATGGGACTTTCTGCACATCTAGTGAACTTTGGAAAATTAAAACCAATGCATCAACTATCTCACTACCACTTCTTTTAAGACCCTAGGATGAAGTCCTTCAGGACCTGGGCACTTTTCTGCCTGCAGCTGCAACAATTTACTCAGTACCACTTCTCTGGTGATTGTAATTTTCCTGAGTTCCTCCCTACCACCCATTTCCTGATTTACAGCTGCCTCTGGGATGTTACTTGTACCCTCTATAGTGAAGACTGATGCAAAATATCTGTTCAATTCTTCTGCCATTTCCTTGTTTTCCATTATCAATTCTCCAGACTTACTTTCTATAGGACCAATGCTCACTTTGGGTGAAATTTACACTAAGTGCGATAGCGGGCGGGCAAAATGGTATTCCACCCGCCAGCCACGATGACGGGTTTACACGCTGTATTGTCCCGAGCCGGCCATATTACTTATACATTCCCAGGAAACACGCCGTTCCCATGTTGGGTGGGCTTTCATTGGTCTGCCTGCCATCACTCCACCGTTGCATCATGCCGGCTGCCCCACCTCACCACCGCTGCCTGGGAGAAATGGCGAGCAAAGGAAAAAAGATCACAGCCCCCACTTCAACGACGGGTCCCTTGAGCAACTGCTAGATGCTATCGAGGCCCACTGGGATGTCCTGTACCACCACTTTGGCCACAGAATGGGCAGCAACCTGACCAATCCAGCTTGGGAGGCGGTGGCAGTGGTGGTCAGCACCAATGCCCTTCAGAAAAGGACAGCCACCCAGTGCCACAAGAGGATGAATGATCTCCTCCATCCTGCCAGAGTAAGTCATTCTTCTCATCACTTTTAACTCACACACGACAAACCCATCACACATCCACAGGGCCCTCACTCACTGCCAGTTCAAAGGACATCACCATTCACTCTCTTACACTTACCATCATTGTCCTCATCCCATCTATGGGAACACTCACCACCCACGCATGCCAGGCATACTTGTTATCTGGCCTGGCAGGCCTCCTGCTTACACTCTCTTCATCTCTATCCATGCAGGACAAGCTGGCACACAACAAGGGGGAGAGGTTGCAGACCAGTGGTGTAATGCTTGAAATCAAGGCCCTCATGGATTTTGAAAACAAAGCCATCCAGCTGGCCAGCCTTGACCTGATCGCCACATGAGTGCAGCTAATCGCACCCTGCACCTATGGGAATCCTGGGATCCCGGAGAATTCAATGGCCCTTGCACCCTGGCTGTCCCGGTCCTGGGCAAAATGCACAAAGTTGTGTGCCATGGATAAGATGGCATCCGTGACCTCATGGATGCATTTGTGGGTGGCGGATTGTGAAATCCCACAGAGGTCACCTGTGGAGCCCTGAAAGGAACCACTGGCATAGAAATTGAGCGCCGTAGTCACTTTCACAGCCACTGGCAGTGGATGCCTTCCATGTCCCCTTGAAGCCAAGTCCTGCAGTAAGTGACAGATGTGAGCCACCAGGTCCCTAGACATGCGCAGTCATCGGTGACGCTGGTTCTCAGTCATCTGCAGGAATAGCAGGCGGTGTCTATAGACCCTGGGTGTCGCTAGGCGTCGAATAGCCCCGGATCGCCGTCACTCCTGGGCAGCATGTGCGGGAGCCGCTGCTACCCCTTCTTCATGAGGTTGCTGCTCCTGCCTTTGCGCAGCCAGGAGCCTCAGTCATTCTCTCCTCCGTCTTCTTCACTCTCTTCAGGCCATCAGGCATACAGCTAGGTCACCAGGATCTATGATCCTGACGTGGTCCTCCTGCAGCATGAAAGAAAGAGAGATGTGGTTATCATGGGTGTACTTGGCACCTTTCCTGGCCCTGTGTGACTGCCCCTGGAGAGTGCTGGTCACCCCTAGGATGGCCACAGATGAATGTGCTGCATAGCTGCCCTGTCAGCCTGCAACATGGGGGAGACTGTTCCTAACCGGGTTGCTGAGGTTGCAAGGGGCTGTGAGCACCTCCAGCAGTGACGGCTACATGGCCAGTGTTGGTGAGGAGATTATACAACGTGTGCAGCCCAACTGCTCCGTGGTCCAATAAAGTAAATTGCGGATTCGCAGCCTGTGCTGGGGGATTTGGGGGGCGGGGTAAGGTTTGGAGCTGGTGGTTCTTTGGTGCCTCTGCGTTGCTTGCATGGTCGGGCAGGCTAGGAGCCCAACCCTAATCATATCACTGTGGCTGCATCTGACCTGTCTTAGTTGCAGAGGAATAGTCAGTTTAAGCTGGTGTCCCTATTGTGTGGCCACTTCTCCCACCTCGTATTCTTGTGTGCAGGATCCAATGCCAGGGCAGCAGTATCCCCCCAACCCTGCACCCCGACAGTAGTTGCCCCATGGACAACCCCCCGACAACAGTTGCCTCTGAGGCAGGGCGGCACTTCACCCCAGCCCCCCTGACGCCCCTGAAGCTGCAGAGCAGCAGGCGAAACTGGCGAGATCTGCAGAACATTGCTGTTCACTCACCTCCAGTTCCCCCAAAGTGAAGGTCGCCAAGTGCATGCCCCCTCTGTGCTGTTGTGAAACACGTCGATGTGCTTTCCCGCCGATGTGGACGGATGATCTGGCGGGCGTCCAGGAGCCTGGCGGGATGGCCTTTTAATGATACACTGATGTAAATACAATGAACTCCCTGATGACCGTTGGCGGGAAATGAGGCCTGCGGTTGGCGGGCTGAGCGGACGATCGTGACCTGCTTTCCTGCCATCGTGAAACTGATCGCACCATATTTTCTGCGCACGCCACCTATCACACCTGCAGCCAGTGGGCATGGAAAATCCTGCCCTTTGTTAACTCGTTTCTTTTAAAAATATTTATAGAATCTCTTACTATCCGTTTTTATATTTCTGGCTAGCTTTCTCTCATACCCTTAATTTTTCCCTCCTTATTAATCTTTTAATCATCCTTTGCTGTTCCTTATATTCTGTCTAATCTTCTGGACTTCCACCTATCTTTGCACAATTATATACTTTTTCTTTAAGTTTGATACTATCTTCAACCTTTCTAGTTAACTGTGAGTGGTGTGTCTGTCCCTTGGACTTTTCCTTACTTGTTCAATTGCATCTATTCTGTATATTCTGAAATATCCCCTTAAAAGTTTGCCACTGCATCTCTATTGGCCAATTAATTTGCCAATTCACTTTAGCCAGCTCTGCTTTCATGCCTGCATTATTGCCCTTATTTAGGTTTAAAAACATAGTCTCTGACCCGCTCCTCTCTCCCTCAAACTGTGTGTAAAATTCAATCATGTTATGGTTGCTGCTATCTAGGGGTGCCTTCACTATGAGGTCATTAATTAATCTGAACTTGTTGCACAATACCAGGTCTAGTACAGCCTGCACTCTAGTTGGTTCCAGAACACGCTATTCTAAGAAACTATCCCGGAAACATTCTATGAGCCCCTCATCTTTGCCCATTTGACTTTTCCAGTCTCTATGTATATTAAAATCTCCCATGATTATCGCTGTGCATTCCTGACAAGTTCTCATTATTTCTTCCTTTATGCTCCATTCTACAATGTAGTTATTATTAGGGGTCCTGTACACGGTTCCCATAATTGACTCCTTGCCTTTATCATTTCTCATCTCTACTGAAACCGTTTCCACATCCTGGTTTTCTGAACATAGGTCTTCCCTCTCTATTGTGTTAATGCCATCATTACCTAACAGAGCCACCCCTCCACCTTTTTCTCACTTCCTGTCCTTCCTAAATATCCCATATACTTTAATATTCAGATCCCTGTATTGGCTATCAAATCTAGGTGTTGTGCGAATGCAAGGCATTGGCATTCATTAACTTTAAGGTACTGTTGATAATTTTAGTGTGACCAATCTGATTTGTAATGTCTCATGTGTTTAAAATGTCTTTTAGATGGCTACAATTTCTGCTAGGCTATTATATAACTAACTAATAATCCAATTTACAATATTAGTAGCATGAACATAAATATCTATGTGAATCAGTTTACATATTTTTTCCTGAAAGTTGATCAGTTTACCTTCATAGATCATTACATTTTCAAGGAAATCCAATAAATGACAAATAATACCTTTCATAAATTCATTTGAGATTTATTATGTGTGCTCTTGCTCAGCAATCTTGTGTAACTTCCTTTGAAAAATGCTCCAGTGTTTTCCCATTACAGAAGTCAAGGGGCAACCATGATCTAATTGAATGGTAGAGCAGACTTGAGGGGCTGAACGGCCTACTCTAGTTCATTTGCTCCTGGGTAGAGATCTCTGCTTCCCAATGCCATGCACTGACATTTTAAAAAGCTTTTTACATCCTTTAGCACCCTCTCTGTATTTTTGCACCTCAGTATATTTTCTTCACTGTGTTTCTTTAGGAGCAAGCAATTCTAGGAGCAATTGGTCTATTGCTAACATTACTGTCTTTGAGAGTATGAAAGCTGCTCCAGACAGTGCCTGCAAAAATAGACCAGGACTCCCGATCAGGAATCTAGCTCTGAACTTTGGACAGATAACCAGTGGGATATTTGCGTCCAGTGGGTGAGGGTGGCCTCTGTCATTGTATAGGTTGAGGGAGTTCATAATCCCTTCCCATCATACAGAGAAAGCCATCCTACAAACTGGCACAAAAGACATTTACTGCTGTGGAAATATTGTTCATTTTGCTGCCTGTTAAATTATTTATTATTCTGTGAAGCCTTCCACTACTTGGCATCATTTTCCAAAGTAGGAGCATGAAGAAGCAAAAACAGCAACTATGGTTGGATTTTTTCTGAATCATAGTGGTGTCCCGCGGCTGAGTCCCACTGCTACAGTCCCGAGGCCACGAGGACAGGCGATGGGACACTTTGCTGGATTTTACTGGTGGCGACCAATTAAGAGGCTAATACCGGAACCACAAATGAATAGAGCGACCTGTCTCTCAGAGCTGCCGGCACAATCAGAGGCTGACGCTGCAGAAAGAAGAAGAGGGCACTGCAATGTTGAGGCATCCTCAAAGGTGAGGTAAACTTTTTTCTTTATTGTGCTGAGGCCAGGCAGGCAGGACCCTCCAGCAGCAGTGTCAGGGCCACATGAGTGGCCATTGTTGTCGGGGTTGGGGGGAGGAGGAGGTTCCTCCATAGGCCTTAGAGCAGCCAATAATGAAGCTCCCTTCCCTCCCTCCAAGAACCTGCTGAGAGGCCACAGGTCTGATCTCTTCCAGATTTGGGATCCCAACACCAGTCTTGGCCATACCCCAGTATTGTGGGCCATCTTCTCCTGAACGGAAAATAGGGAAAAGGTGATGTGCAGGCTCACTGAGGCATGGAGCTTGGAGATAACTCCAAGATATCCCAAGGTCCCTTGCTCAATATCCACTATTCACATGTACATTATTTGCTTCACCATGTCCATGGACACATGATACTGCAGCACTGCTGAGCATCATGTGCCCTGTGTTCACCTGAGGCCAGCCATGCTACATCCAGCATGTGTGTAATAAGAATATGTAATAGAAACATCTCACACCTTATTATAGCATTGCAGGTCACTGAAGCACTTACGGCACTGGATCCAACTTCATTGGTTATGGCCCAAGGCGCTGACCACCTCAGCTATCTTGCTCCAGGCTGCCTCGGTGGTCTTGGGAGGCAGCCTTGGCCCTAGAGGGGAAGAGGACGTCCCTGTGGATCTCCACCTGCTGCAGCAGTAACTCTAGGTCATGTTCAGAGAAGCTAGGTTCAGCTCCCTCCTGTGACTCCTGGTTACTCTGGGCATCAGTCACCCTGGAATAAGGGAAGAGGAGGCACATGAGTCAGCATGTGTCATTGTCATGGCTTTCCTTGACTTGAATTTCATGGGATTCAATGATTGTTCGGAGAAGGTGCTGATTGTGGCATGGGAGGGAAGAGTTTGGCTATCACAGGCTTGGTGACCTAAGCATTGCATTGCAAGTGACAGGTTGACAAGCCATATTCCAGGTTGCTAGTGCAGTAAGAACCCAAGAGTTTTGAGGAGTATTCATGACCTGCTTTGCGGTGCTTCTGGGGTAGGCCTAGGAATGCTCAGTGTGCTGCTTCCTCTGAATGAGCATGGATTGAGATAGGTATTGTGGATGTGGGAGGGTTTGAGTTGCATTGAGGCACAGCAGGTGAACTGTGCTGCCGTGATGACTTGCAGAGCTGCCTGCATGATGTTTCTTTAAAATTCAGAGACTTCCAGGATGAACAGTGAAAGGCTGGTGCAGCAGAGTTCTCAAAAGGTAAGGTACAGTGGCAACATTGGCTTAGTGAACACATCACCACATGTTGGTTTACCTTTAAGTATGCAGTCAATGGACCAGCTCACACAGGGAAACAATGGGCGCAATCATCCTAGGTCTGCACTAAGCATGGTAGTGGGCGTGAAAAACAAAATTTTACCCACCGGTCGCAATGGTGCCATATCGTCCGCTTCCCACCTCATTAATTATGCGGCCGCAGGAAACATGCCATCTCACTGGTGAGTGTCCACTGAATCGCTTGCCATGCCATTACCTCACTGTTTCCTCACTCCGGGTGCCGTATCTAAACTGCAGCCACGCACACAGTTCTCAATGCTTGCAACCCAGGATTGCTCCAGTGAAGACATGGCCCTGAAGGTCCAGGAGAGTTCAGTGACCTGTCACTGGAATGCCTTTTGGAGGCCCACTGTGATGTCCTCCAGCCCCGCTCTGGCTGCAGGAGGTCCAGCAATCTCACCATTCTGGCTTGGGAGGCGCTGGCAGTGGTCGTCAGTGCCAACGCTGCACAGAATAGGTTGGCCATCCAGTGCAGAAATAGGATGAATAATCTCATCCGTGCTGCTAGCATAAGACAACCATCTCATCACTCTAAACTCACAGACTCACAAGGCCATCACACATTCATTGGCATCTCTCTCACTGCCAGCTCAAGGGATATCACCACTCAATCTCTCGCACACACCCTCACATCTCCATCTGGCCTCATCTCCTCTGGAGACTGCCTCCTCAGCCCTCACCACCTTGAGGCCACTTGCACAGATCAACATGTTCCCCCACACAGACCCTGGGATACATCCCTTCCCCTGTATGGCCCTCACCCTGCAGCCTTTTCCCTTGCCTGAGGCCACTTCTACCCCTTCCCCAAGCAAGCACTGGCCCTGCAGCTGTTGAAAAGCCATCCCTGCCTCACAGCTGATCTGGTAGTTAGAGACCTGCCCGTGAGCCTCCTAAAAGTGATGTGGTGCTGTCTGTGAAGCCTGGCGCTGATGACTGTGAGTGCTGATCAAAGAAAGGTAGGCAAACAAACTTTGCAGTCTCGAGCGAAGTGCAGCTCACCAGGTGCACGTCACTTATGTGCTGTTGTGAAACATGTCAGCCTGCAATCATGTCAATGTGCTCAGATGATCTAGTGGAGTGGGGTGGGGGTGATTTTGGCGAGCAGGGCTTATAATGAGTTGCTAAAGTATTGAAATTAGGTTCCCGACGTGCGGCAGCAGGAAACGCGGCCCGCCATTGATGGGTGGAGCGGACGATCGCAAACTGGTTTCGCGATGTTGTAAAACAGAATTTTGGCCTTCTCGCCATATTGTCTGCTCACGCCCGCCAAGGTGCTTGCCGCCAATGGGACCGGACAATTCCACCCAATGTTTCAGCCAATGTCAAACCACACAGTACATACAGTGCAAAGGTCATAGGTCATCTCTAGTGCATGGCATGGCAGGACTATTTCTGGACAGATCCTTGATTTTTGTGCCGTTTACTGCACTTTTATTGGGAAGAGGACAGGAAGCACCCGCCTCCGCCCCTGACCTCTTCTAACCCCGAGCGTGAGCACAGGCCCAATCGCAAACTGCACATGGGACCAGCACCGTTGCTCAAAAACACAAAATTCCTGGGAAAAGTCAGTCCTGAGTTGGGTTTGCGTTTTGGAAACCACAAAAATGCCTGACTCACATTTCACAGTCCCGAGAGAAAAATCTGGCCCCATAATGACCTCTACCTCCTCGGAATTGCTCTTGCTCCGTTGTCATAACCTCCCTCAAAGAGTGGAGGAAATGCTGTTTGCAAACATAAACCAGGTATCCGCTACATTTCAATTAAGTTATAATAGTGGAAGCAGCTCAGAGAAAATTCTGTAGCACTGTGTATTCCTCAAATGAACCAATGGCACCCAGAGCACAGCAAAATATTTTGCATTGTCGGAAATTTAGGTAATAATGATTAGGCTTTTAATTAATTTCCTTATGACATCTCAATTCTGTCTCTTCAAGTTTGACTCAGTCATTAATAGTCTGGCACCTAAGTCAGAAGGTGTAGTTTCAAGCTCTTGCAGCTGGGAGGAAGAAAGAGCTGCAGAGAATAAACAGGCATGGCTGCAAATGGCAGAAGGTCAGCAGCAGGAGTGCGGTGCCTCCCTTCTGCATGCAGTTCCACAAGAGATTTAATGCCTTCCCCAGCCAGCTCCTGCACAACAAGTCCCTCTCTCTTCAGGCACTTCCTCATATCCCCTTCTGACCATCCACCACTGACACTCACCTTCATCTGGATGCAATGTCACACCCATCCCTCACAATGACCCGCCACAAATGTTGTCCTTCCATCCTCTCAAAATATTTCAGTTCATGCTCCTAGATTTCCTCTTTCTTTCCTTGCTGGAGAAGAAAGCATAAAACACCAGGAAGAGGCAGAAAACTAGAGTTTACCCTCTAGTCACTGCCTCGCTGAGAGCAGTGGAGGGGGAAATGCCTGAGATGAGCCAGGTCTTTGCATGCCTGCCCATTGGCGATGCAGAGGTGGGGGTTTTCCAGCTTTGTGCTGACAGAATTAAATACCACATGGCCACGTGACACACAACACTCCCTCATGTTGACTTCAGGTCACCAGCCACTGAAATATGGGGCAAAATGTTTAGCTCATTGGGCGGGCGCGCATCCAACCCGACTGAGCATAAAATGACACGCAATGACGTCGGGCGAGCGTACTGACATCATCGCGCAATCGCGTGATATTTCATTCGATGGGCGAGTGCTGGAGTCGGCAGCGCGCCTGCTGACAATTAAAAGGCCTATTAAGGCCATTAAAGGATGAATTGAAGAGAACTTTTCGCTGCCCGTCCAACCTTACGGTCGGCAGGCAGGCAAAAATGCCAAACGGTCTTTGCACTTTTTAGGAAACCTCATCCATGGGCAGCATGAGGTTTCCTAAAGCAAATGGAAATAAAATAAAAAATTTAAAATTTGATTAATAATATGTCCCTGCTCATGTGACAGAGTTACATGAGGGGACATGTTTAATTACATTATTTATTTCTTTATTTTTTTTTTGAAAATGCTTCATCTCCCTGAGACATCTCTGTGCCTCAGGGAGATTATGTAGCGCGCACTCACCTGCATGCATGAAGGTCGCTCTCATCCCTCTCGCCCTCCTCCCACCTCCCGCACAGGCAGCACTGAATTCTGCCGCTCGTTTTCATGCTGGGTGGGCCTTAACTGGCCCTCCAGCATGAAATCGCCTTCCGGCCTCAACTGCAGGCAGCGGTCGGCTTCCTGTCCGCCCCCGCCAACCCCCGCAGAGCCTGCCCGACAAGGGGTGAAACCCTGCCCATGATGATTTGCACAATGATGATTTAAAACCCCCTCATCTTGTTGGTTCTACTTCATATCTTTCATCTCCCACAGGTCCCTGCACAAATTTCCTGAGCAGCTTCTGCCAGAGGAGAATGAAGATTCCTCGGAGGAGGTCACACACTCTGAGGAAGCACCATCACATGACACGTGCAGAGCCTTCAGCAGCTCAGACGCACACATCTTGGTTGGGCCATTAAAACAAGTAGTTGGGTTATCACATGACCAAGCACACTTCAAAAGGGAGCAGGAGCTGGTAGTGGAGACAGGTAGAGCAGTGGAGCTTCCCCATCTGCGGTTGTTTAACACCATGTTAAATTATCACATTTCTGTTCAATGTTTGTCAACCATAAACTTTATTTCAAACTTCCTGGCAAGTGGCCTTCTGCCTTGTGAAAAACCTTATGATGAGAGGTAAAGATGAGCAGTGGATGGATTATTGACTCTAGGACTGCTTTGTGTTTCCAAGGCTGAGTGAGGGGTGTAGAGCGGGCTGAGAATTGGTGTGCCAGGTGGCTACACTGCCTCAGATTAGGCTGAAATGTGCCTGAATGAGTCACCCAGGGCATCCATGGCAGTTACATGAGAGGATATAGGTGCCCTTGCTGCATCAGGCCCCTCCTTCTCCACCTCCTCCACCTATTGCTCCACCTCTTCCTAGTCCACTTGTTCACTGAGCACTCCCGTGTGTATCGCTTTCGGTTACACCTTTCCTAGTGTCAATGGTAGGTTTTCTCACAGGTGTCATCAACTATCCTTAAAGGGTAGCCCTTGTCTCCACTGAATCTGCTTGGAGGTATGAAGACCTGCCAGAGATTTAACTGGCACAGGATAAAGGCATTGTGGCAGCTTCCTGTGTATCTTACAAACACTTGCTTGATAAGCTTTTATAAATAAAAGTGGAAAAAGCTGTAAATACTCATTAGGTCAGGCAGCATCTGTGGAGACAAACAGAGTTCATGTATCAGGTCTGTGACCCTTTCTCAGTTTAGATAACTTTTCAGTGATTACATACCAGCTGACCATTAATGGAATGGAATTCAATTCAGTCGATAAACACTTCAGGATGATCTGAGGGTGTCTTGATTACCACGAGCATGCAGTTTACGCCTCCCTGTGCCTGTGGGAATCCAGCCACAGCAGCAACCTGAGAGCCCTCACATTCTGACTGGACTCATCATTAGCGAAGTGGACGAAGGTGGCGACACCAGCAAACATGTCATTTACCTTGGAAGATGCACCTGTACACAGCAGGGTGTGAAATTCTATAAATACCATCAGTGGACCCCTGGAAGGAGCCAGACGTGAAGAAATATAAGGCTGTTGTGACCTTAACTGCCACTGGTAATGTCCACCTGGTCCACTTGGCAGGAGGTCTCCTAGCACCAGGAGGCTGCAAATGTTAGCGACCACCCACACAAAGTCTGAGCCTCCTGAGGCACTGGTGCTCAATAAGGTCCAGGAAGCTAATCCCCTGCTTCCATACACCGTATTGGGTGTATCTCTGGAGCTCTGTGTCCATTCCCTTTGTTCTGTGAAGTGCAGATGATTAAGGAAAGGTCTGTTGCTGCTTCAGTTGGTGCTGCTGTTGCTGTTGCTCATGATGCTCACTGTGTTCCTCATCAAATTCCTCATAGAATTGCATGAACAGCTCCCATGGTGTTGAGAAAGCTGACAGCTGGGAAGTGCAGATCAAAGCAAAGAAAATCTCCAAGGTAGCTGAAATGGCCCCCGAGGTCTTGGAAATCACTTCCAAAGTAGTGAAAGCTCACTCTCAGAACATGTCCTGTGAAGAAAAGCCTTTTACTTAGACAAACAAGCAGCTGTCATAACTTAGTGTTTAAAGGATATCTGACCTGTCAATTGCTCAGGCCTATCAATCCCTGCTGTCACATTGTTTCACATTGTTTTGCTGATACCTGGGAAACCCACATGCTCAGAGAAGGAAGGATAACCTTTGTAGAGGGTCATAGTGAGGGATAGCAATAAGGTAAGAGTGAGTGTCAGTGGTGGCTAGTCAGATATGTATGTGTGGAGGTGCCTCGATAAGGATAGGTGCACATGCAACATACAAACATATGAACAAAGAGCAGGAGTAGGCCATTCAGCCCCTCGAGCCTGCTCCACCATTTAACAAAATCATGGCTGATCTGATAGTAACCTGAAATCTACATCCCACCTACCACCGATAACCTATCACCCCCTTGCTTATCAAGAATCTATCCACCTCTGCCTTTAAAATATTCATAGGTTCTGCTTCCACCACCTTTTCAGGAAGAGAGTTCCAAAGACTCATGACCCTCTGAGTGAAAAAATTTCACCTCATCCCTGTTTTAAATGGGCGACCCGTTATTGTTAAACAGTGACACCTAGCTCTAGATTCTCCCACAAGAGGAAACATCCTCTCCACATCTACCCTGCCAATATCCTTCAGGGTCTTATACGTTTCCATCAAGTCGCCCCTTACTCTTCTAAACTCCAGCGGATACGAGGCTAGTGTGTCCAACCTTTCCTTATAAGACAACCCGAACACTCCAGGTATTAGTCTGGTAAACCTCCTCTGAACTGCTTCCAACGCATTTACATCCTTCAAGGTGCGTTGATCTCAGAAGCATTGTTCAGAAGACTGGGGAAGTCAGGTGAGGGAGTTTGCACTTCAAATGTGGCGTGCTACCCACTTCCCCTGTCCTAATGCAGTCATTGAACCTCTTGCAGACTTCCTCAGTCGCTTCCAGCCACATCTGCTTGGTCTCCGAGGCAGGCTTCTTACTATCATCTGTTGGAGACAGAATCTCCCTGTGGGCCTCTGTGTCCTGAAGCATGATGCCCAGATTTGCATCTGAGAAGTGTGGAGCAGGCATTCCATCTGTCAAGTAGCGAGTTCTCTCTTGACAGTTGTCAAATGTTAAATAGAAACAGGAAATGCTGGAAAAACTCAGCAGGTCATGAAGAAGAGTCATACGGACCCGAAACGTTAACCCTGTTTCTTTCTCCACAGATGCTGCCAGACCAGCTGAGTTTTTCCAGCATTTCTGTTTTTATTTCAGATTTCCAGCATCCGCAGTGTTTTGCTTTTATTTTAGTATTCTGACCCTTGTAAGTGTCCCTCAAAATAGTGAAGCTTCAACATCCAAGAGTGGATTGTCACCCACTTTAATTGGTCAGGAAACCCAGATGTGGGATGTTATACTTGGCTCAGTTAAAACGCCACCGAAAAAACCCACAGCTCAAATTGCTTCCCGCGCTGACAGCGGGCCGAAATGTTAAAATTCAGCCCAGTCTGCAAAGGGATATATTCAGATTAACTGAGTGGGCAAGAAGGTGGTGGATGGAGTATAATATGGGGGAATTTAAAACTGTTCACTTTGTTAGGAAGAATAGAAAAATAGTAAATTTTTATAAATGATGAAAAGCTTTAAGGCGGGGGTTTTATGTGTGGAAATCGGGACTCCTGCCAGCCCCACACATGTGTAAAATCCAACGTGATGACATGACCCTGATGTCAACATGCCGATTTCCCATAATACAGCAGTCAGGCGGGCGCTGAAATTGGCAGCTTGCCCGCCATTTTGTTGAACAAGGGGACAGGAGGCATTGATGCATTGAGGTCGATTGGCGGTTGTGAAAGTGGAAAGGGGCATTGTTGACTAAGGGAGTGAAGGATGTGGCAGCCCTATGAAGGCTCATGGGGGATGGAGGATATCCACAGAAGACCTGGCTCATGACACCTATGCGGAACCCACAATGCCCAGAAGAAGAGAGCTATAATCCCGCGCATACCTCAGCAAGAACAACAAAGAACAGACCACTGGACTGCTGAAGATGAGGTTCCGCTGTCTGGACTGCTCTGGTGGAGCACTTCAGTACTCGCCACAGAGAGTCTCCAGGGTCATGTGGCTTGCTGTACCCTGCACAACCTTGCGCAGCATAGGGATGAGGAACTTGCATAGCCAGAGGCCTCCTCAGACTGGTGTCATGGTGATGTACCTTGTGTACAAGTGATACTAATTTGTATTTTCACTGGCTGATCAAACATATATTGAACTGTTTAAAAAGGACTTTTTAAAAGCAAGAAAAGGCATTGACAGGCAGAATGAGCCTGGAGTGTGTCCACTGAATTAAGGACTTGCCGTGGATGGCCGCCATTTATTTCATGAGTTCTGATGATCCCTACTTAGTGCTGACAACAGATCTGAACCTCAATTGCCGGCACTTAAAAGTTCAGAGTTGAGCCTTCTGGACCCTCTGAAAATGTGCCCATCAAAATTGATGCCTGCCCAAAATCTGGCCCTTCTATGGAGTTGCCCCCTGCCCTTACCCCCTCCCTAACAGACCTTCCTACATTTTAATTTGGCTCCAATGCCACCCTTAAGCACCTAAAAACCTTCCAGCTTACCTTTCAAGAAGTTTCCTTGCCTTCTGTTTTATCTGCATGGCAGTTCTTATCTCTGCTCACTCAGTGGGGTTGCAGAGGGCTTGCAGTTCGCCCACTCCCGTGAAGATCCCAAAAGGCCTGACCTTGCACCTGTTAATAGAGGTGGGCTTCCTGCCCCATGACCTTTCCCGTGCCCCACAAAATGGTCACTGGTAGAAATTGAGGTGGGACTTCTGCTCATGCCACTTGGGGGCCATTTTATTGCCATCCTACATCCTGGTTTGGGACTGCAAAATCCAGCCCTAAATTTCTCACTTGTTTATGGCAACAAATGTCCATTTTAAAGGATCCACTTAAATTAAGCCTAAACTGGGATGTTCCTCAGTGAGGTTTAGTATTATTAATTGTCTAATAATATTTGCTCTTACTTAGAGGTTGGTAATTACTACAATGTGGTTAATAGTTTATGTTACTTAACACCATATTGGTTGAAGGCCATTTCTCATCATTTATAAGCTTTGGGCCATTAATAGGAATGCTAAGGTGAGTTGCTTACAGAAATTGTTTTGATTAAAAGCAGGTTTGCTTTGGGAAATCTTATTTGTTTTATGAGGTATTCACAATGTTTATAATATCATGCATTCAGCCAAATTTTCCCCATGTAATATGCATAAAAGTAATGTTGCTCAATTAATTTTTTTCTACTCTGCTGCTGAAGCTAGCATGCAGTGTAATTAGTTCTAACTATTCTGGTACACTGCAGCACAGCATAATTTGTCTTATCTTCCTTTGCAATTTTGTACAAACGGATACATGTATTCACACGTGTGCATGTGTGCAGACACATATACACACACAAACAAACACAGATCCTAGCAAATTATGGATCCAATCATTATTTAAGTAAGATATACACGATCTTGTGCTACAATGTTACTTCTAAATAAACAGGCAAATCAGCCTGGTCACTTCAGATTTTGAAATCCATTTTGTCACTTATCCCTATCACAGTTCTGCTGCAGGGGTTGTCCATTTTGATTTTGCAGAGGTTTTCTGAGAAGTAGAGGGCACAATACAAGTTCTGGCCTGCTGGCAATTTTCTTATACCATGAATTGTTTCAAACATGGCTTTGTTAACAGCTTGATATAATCAAAGTGATGCATTTTAATACAGAATTACACAAATTAAAAAAAAGAATGTGAGTATGAACAAACCTTTGAACAACTCAACAATGAACATTCATAATCCTGCAGCATGAAAAATGATATTTTGACTCTTTTTGTTGCTTGGCAAGTGAATGGCAGCAATTTTAATTTGGGTCAGTCAAAAACTCATCTGATTTTCCATGGTGGTTTAAAGCCCAAGCCTTAATTAATTAGATAAATGCAAGGAGGGTAGAAGGTAAAGTGTAAATTTTCATTTGTTAAAAGAAACCATTCAAGACTGCGGGTGAAATCTTACACCTAGCTAGAAGATGCCAAGCAAGATGTTTATTTTTTTCAGCTGACTGATAAAATTGCTGGGATGGAAGGATGTTGTTGCTAGAAGAAGTAAAGTTAAAAGCCTAGTGATACAATGGAAAATTTACATTCAAAGAGAAAGATATGTATAAAGGAGAAAGGAGATTGTGTGGAAGGTAGAGACATTTTAAGATCCAACAAGTGTGAGAAGCCTCCAGCCTGTGAGCCTCAAGTCTGTCTGCACGGACCCAGAGCTGAAAGAAACTCAAATTTGAATGCGACTGTCCAAGGGTGTGCTTTGCCAGAGGTCTGTTAAATCTATGATATTTACTGTTGCCTTACCTGGGGTGTAATTGAGAGTCAGATTAATTAGGGGGTTTTTGTAGTTATTATAGGAGTAAATTTGTAGACATATGCATGTGTTTACAATCTTTCTTGTATTAATAAATGTTTAATTTAGTTTTATAGAAAACATCTTAAGACTCGTTGGTCTTATTACTGCTGAATTCAAGGCCTGCATCTCAAAACATACAAATTGTAAAAATGGTTTATGACAGTTGTTTCAAGTTTCCCTCTGGGATTTGAACAACTCAGCCTTCACCATCGGCTATGTCATAATAGAGACGTCTGATCCACTTTCCTTCACTATGGTTGAGATCAGAGGTTTTTTTATTGATTCACGTGATGTGGGCATCATTGGCATTTATTGCCCATGCTAATAGCCCTTGAAAAGTGGTAATGAGCTGCCTTCTTGAACTGTTGCAGTCTAGGTGGTGTAGATATACCCACAATACTGTTGGGGAAGGAGTTGCAGGATTTTGACCCAGCGACAATGCAAGAATAACAATATAATTCCAAGTCAGGATAGGAACTTGCAGGCCCTTGTGTTCCCATGTACCTGCTGCCCTTGCCTTTCTAGGTAATAGAGATCATGGATTTGGAAGGTGCTGCTGAAGGAACATTAGTGAGTTGCTGCAGTGCAACTTGTAGGTGATACACAGTGGTGCTACTGTGCATCGGTGGTGCAGAGAGTGGGTGTTTATGAATTGGGCCCAATCAAGCCGGTTGCTTTGTCCTGGATGGTGTTGAGCTTCTTGGGTGTTGTTGGAGCTGCACTTATCCAGGCAAGTGCTAAGTATTCCATCACACTCCTAACTTGTGCCATGTGGATGGTCAACAGGCATTGTGGAGTCAGGAAGTGATTTACTTACAGCAGAATTCCCAGCCTCTGACCTGCTCTTGTAGCTATAGTACTTGGATGGCTAGTTCAGTTTAGTTTCTGGTCAATGATAACCCCAAGGATGTTGATAGTGGGGGAATTCAACAGTGCTAATGCTGTTGAATGTTAAGGGGAAATTGTTAGATTCGCTCCCTTTGGAAATGGCTTTGTGCTATGTATGACTCCAGTCAGTGGAGAGTTTGTCCCCTTATTCCCTTTGGCTTCAATTTTGCCAGGGCTCCTTGGTGCCACACTCCATCAAATGCTGCCTTGATATCAAAGGCAGTCATTCTCACCTCACCTCTGGAATTTAACTTTTTTGTCCATGTTTGGAATAAGATTGTTATGAGGTCTGGAGCTGAGTGGTACTGGAGGAACCCAAACTGAGCATTGCTGAGTGGGTTATTCATGAATAACTGCCACTATTGACACCTTCCATCATTTTGCTGATAATTGAGAGTAGGCTGATGGGTAGTAATTGACTGAATTCAATTTGTCCTGGTTTTTATCAACAGGATGTACCTGGTCAATTTTCCATTTTGTTGGGTAGATGCCAGTGTTGCAGCTGTACTGGAACAGCTTCGCTAGTGGCACAGCTAGTTCTGGAGTACAAGTTGTCAGAAGTATATTTGGGATGTTGTCAGTGCCCAAAGCCTTTGCTGTATCCAGTGTTTCCAGCCTTTTCTTAATATCATGTTGACTGAATTGAATTGGCCAGATGTCAGTTGTGATGCTGACGACCTCAGGGGGAAGTGCTCTCTGAAGGCCCTGCATGATATGTCCTCCTACTGGGAGACCTCACCCCCCTCCATTTCCTCTCTCATTGAGCAGCTTGTCCCCTTCTCCGTTGCCTCTGCTCATTCTCCCGGTTATGCTGCAGGACATGGAGGATTCAAACTACTTGGGACACTTTCAGTAAAGGCAGGATGTGAGGTGAGGGGAGATTACACAGCAAATGAGTTATGTACTTGAGTAACACACTAGTTTAACTCTCTGGCCTAATTGGAATTTTATCCCTCAATCAACATCACAAAATCCTGCCCAGTGTGTTTGGTCTTTATCACATTGCTCGGTTGTGGGAGCTTGCTATGTGCAAATTGGCTGCCATGTTTCTTACATTACAAGAGTGACTACATTTCAACAGTATTTAATTGGCTGGAACATGCTTTGAGATGTTCTGTGTTTTGTTTAGAACTGTCTCCTACACAAAATCAGTGGGAATGGCATCACACAGTGGACAAGAGTGGATATTTGGTCAGGAGCCCAACACCTCCGGGGATCTAAGTAAAGGATCCCCAACATAAGGCTCAGTACTGGGTGGGAGTTTGAAAAGAACTGCTGCTGAGAAGAAGAAAAATAAATGATGAGGCCGAGGAGGTCCAAACACTGCTCCTAGTTGCCCAAAAATATGACCACCTGCTGCATGTTCAACAACTTCATTATACAGACAGAAATATCCATGCGATAGGGCAAAGCAGAGGCCTAGGCAGAACCTTTAGAAGACATGAAAGAAGAAGATAAAGAATTGGGAGAAGGTGACATGCAGCCGCGGTAGAGACTCCTTCAATTTAATGCCTAAAGTGGTCCTTCTGCACAGTTCATCAACAAACAATGCACCAATAAACACAACATCATCCATTCTCATCATTTTTGAGTAACCTGGGTTTTTGGTCCCTTCTCAGAGTAGCCGGCTGCTACTCCAAGTTTCCAATCTTCACACTGCTGGTTGCCCTCATCAGGCCACTACACTTGTGAATGCCTTCCCTTCATATTGAAATGACCCCTTCCCTGGGATTTGTAAGGAGTTAATGGTGGGGTCACAGTGGCAAGTGGAAGTTCTGTCCGATGTCAGTGCAACGATGCTAGCAACATTTCAAGGTCGGTAGTCTTGTCTTTGCATAGATTTCATTACATGCAAAGAGCCACAAGAAGGATTGTCAAACATTGAACACCAACACATAAAATATTCTGACTCATTTAAGTTTTTAGCTAGAATTGTCCTAGTTATGAACAGAAATAGTCTGTGTGATTTTGACAAGGTAGGAAAGACCTGCTCATTGCTTTCTACCGTATTATTGAGAAACAAATTTAAAAATTTCATTGGTGGATCACTGTTTTTGTTGGCATAAATGGAGGCATTCCATCAAATGAAATAAGTATCAAATTCTACTGTTAACGAGTACAAACCAGAAATGACCCTCTTGAGCCCAATAAATAGATCTTTGGAGATTTTGTCTGCAAATCTTGATTGACAACTTGTTAAAAACTGGGCCCAAACCCAAGTACAGTGTGAGGCAGTTGGAAAGTTTAATTGAGGACATGAGGACCATTGCTCTGTTGGTTAGCAGCAAGGAAGTGACACATGCCATATTATTGACAACTAAACAAAGCTAGGAGATTATTCAAAGTTTCAAGTACATTAAATGGTTAGCAAAGGAACAAATATAGTTTTTAATTAACCCAGGTGGACAACAAAATCTTCAAATATTATTAGTAAGGGAGGAGACAGGCCAACAGATTTTTTTTCATCAGTGATTGATTCAATGGCCGCAATGTTAGTCAACACATCCTCTGCTCACCAGAAGAACAATTATTTTACAGGAATTTATCAGTGAACAGAACATGTGTTGAGCAGCTGGTTACTGTGCCAGCTGGCAGAGAACATAATAAAATTGTTCCAAGATTTATCCAAATTTCAAAAACGGGTAAGAAGAATTCAACCTTGTGCTTAGTAATGCAGATCAAGATGGAAGGAGGCAGAGTGCTTGCATTTCATAAACTGTAAGCAAAAAATATATACTTTACAAATTTCTGAATGTATCTCAATTAGCTAGTCAACATTGATTTAAACTTCATACAGCATGTTGGACTTTTGAACGGTTCATTCATTTTAAAATTCTATTCACTTTTGGCTGGATTAAAAAAGGGAAGCCTTTTTATGATATTTGCTGATTAAGCAATTCATTGGTTGCTTCTGAAGTGCGAACTGACATGATGAAAGGTGCCCACTTTTGGATCTCAGCAGTTGGAAATTTGCTGACTCATGGAGAAAAAGAGCAGAATGCCTGTCAGTTCCCATTTTTATTTGCACTAGTTATATTTGGAGAAAAAATAATATATTTATCTCTTCTGAAAAACCTTATCCTTGTTTTGCCAAGGCCTCGGTTCTCACTATCTCTGTAACATCACAAAGCCCATCAACCCTCTAAGAACTCTGTGTTTCTCTTACTCTGTTATCATGCATCTCTACTCCCTTCACCCCTCTCTTGGTAAATGTACCTTCAGTTGTCTGGGCTCTAAGTTCTTGAATTTCCTCCCCAAACCTCTTTGCCTCTCCATCTCTCTCCTCCTTTATGCTGCTTAAAACCAACTCATTGACCAAATATGTGATCACTTGTCCTAATGATTCCTTCTTTGACTGTGTCAATTTTTGTCTGATACACATCTGTGAAATGCCTTGTGACATTTTACTACATTAAAGCTATGATATAAATACAGTCTGTCGTTTAAGGCAATAAAAAATCATAGAAATAGAAGTTTTCATTTTTACGTTGGTAAATTTCTTAAAGTGTGATTCATGTGGATTTTCGGGTTCAATCTAACAGTAAAAAATCCAATGCAGCTGCAGTTTTAACTACTGGGGTTCACAGACTTGCTATTTGGGTCCATAAAAAGCAATTCACTGATCTCCCCACGCAGTCAGACAGTTAGGCAGACTAAGACGCAATCTTCAACCAAAAATCTTATATTTCTACCACATCCAGTGAATGTTTTGTTCTTCAAATAATTCTGTTCCCCAAAAAAATATCCATAATGCCCAAAACTCACAGGGAAATTGGTTGTGTGATTTTTAGGTCTACATTCATTTGCTTTAAATTCTGAATTGTAGCCCCATTAGGAGGGATCCATCCCAACATTTCACTGAATTGAAACATTTTTGTATGCATGAAAATAATTTTTCTCATGAATAGTTAATTACTTAATTAATAGTTTACAATATCCAGTACATAGCAAATCAATCAAAAATATAAAACTGCTCTCTATTAAAGTTATATTTCTGGAAAACTTTTTACACGATACTTTCATCATTCAGTTTTAATACTTGAGTTCAAAGTTATGTACATACCACTTGAGCATTGCTTCGATAGTTTACAACATTATCCAAATTCCTTGACAAAATTATGATCTTGAAATCTCTTCTCAAATGTCAGATAAATATATAAAAATGATTGCCCTGAAATATTTTATGTGCATTGCTAAAATTTTGTGGCATAACATAAAACAAGCTTTGATGTTGTTCACTGACCGCCTAGAAACAGTTCCAAGTGGTGGCTGATATGATTCTGCTGGTTTCCCACTGGGTTAAGATTACCTCCATTATTTATTTTACATCTTTCATCCTCCGCAACTGCATTCCCCTATTTTGTTTACTTAATTTTTGTATTCTAGGAACCTTTTGGCCTCTCACATATGACATAAGCAAGAAGTGCCTCCAACCGCTTGTATTCAGGCCAATGTTCCTGAACCTGAGGAGCCACATCAAAGTATCACCTGGTGCTCCTCAAGCTCAGGGGTTACATAGAATTAAATAAAATCTACAGCAGCAAAATAGGCTTTACATCTCAGATGATCCACATTAGTGCATGCAGCTGGGTTACTTCCTGTGGATATTGTATTCCACAAATATGAAACATACGAATATGTGAATTAGAAGCAGGAGTAGGCCACTCGGCCCTTCGAGCCTGCTCTGCCATTCAAAAAGATCATGGCTGATCTGGATGTAACCTCAACACTACATTAAGATAAAGCAAAATGCTGGGGATGCTGGAAATCTGAAACAAAAACAGAAAACGCTGGAAAAACACAGCAGGTCTAGCAGCATCTGTGGAGAGAGAAACAGAGTTAACGTTTCAAATCTGTATGACCCCTCTTCAGAGCTAAAGAGAAGTGGAAATGTGATGAAATTTATACTATTCAAGGGGGGTGGAGCAGGTGAAGCTGGATAAAAGGCCAGTGATAGGTGGGGACAAAGGAGTGATTGGCAAAGATGTCATGAACTAAAGGACAAAGGGAGTGTTAATGGCAGTGATAACGGCTAAAAAAAGGTGCTGAATATGGTGTAAAGGTAAGAAAACAGAATGTGATAATAGCAGAACAATGGTAAGTGTTGTGTGAAAGAACAACATGGAACAAGTAACAGATGGCCGTTTTGGGGATAGGGTGAGGGCAGGGGTGGTGGTGGGGGGAGAAATGGATAGAAAATGGGATAGAAGGGGGGATAAAAAAAAGAGGATAAAACAATGAATAAATGAATAAAAAATAAAAATAAATAAAAATAAAAAGTGGATAAGAAATAAAAATGAATGTAGAAATAAACGGGATTAAAAAAGGATTAGGGTAGAGGAGAGAGTTCATGGTCTGAAGTTGTTGAACTCAATGTTAAGTCCAGAAGGCTGTAAAGTGCCTAATCAGAAGATGAGGTACTGTTCCTCCAGTTTGCATTGGGCTTCACTGGAACATTGCAGCAGGCCAAGGATGGTCATGTGGGTATGAGTGCAGGATGGCATGTTGAAATGGCAAGTGTCAGGAAGGTCTGGGTGATGCTTGCTGGTAGACCGAAGCTGTTCTCTACATTGGGGAGACCAAACGCAGACTGGATGACCACTTTTTACCCCCTTGTTAATCAAGAATCTGCCTTAAAGATTTTCAAAGACACTGCTTCCATTGCCTTTTGAGGAAGACAGTTCCAAAGACTCACAACCACCTGAGAGAAAAAATTCTCCTAATCTCTGGGCGGAATCATCCCAGATTTGTACTAAGCGCGGTAGCGGGCAGGAGAAATGGTGTTTTACTCACCGGACGCAGTGGTGACTTTTCACACTGTATTGTCCCAAACCCACTGCATTAATTATGCATTCCCAGGATACATGCCATTTCGATGGTGGGCGGGCAATATTACCAGTCCGGCTTGGCATGTGATGGCAGTGATCAGTGCCAATGCTGCACAGGAGAGGTTGGCCATCCAATGCAGATAGAGGATGAATGACCTCATCCATGCAGCCAGGGTATGGCAACCATCTCATCACTCTAAACTCACACACTTAAGCCCATCACACATTCATTGGCATCTTGCTCACTGCCAGCTCAAGGGACATCACCACCCATTCTCACACACATATCCTCACATGTCCATCTGGCCTCCTCTCCCATGGACACTGCCTCCTCAGCCCTTACCATCTTAAGGCCACTTGCACAGATCAACTTGTTCCCCCACACACCCTGGGTTATCCTCCTTCCCCACTACAGCCCTCTTCCTGCAGTCACTTCCCTTGCCTGAGGTTACTTCTCCCCTTCCCCAAGCAAGCCCTTGGCCTGCAGCCATTGAAAAGCCACCCACAGATGGCTGATCTGGTAGGTAGAGGCCTGCCCGTGAGCCCACCTAAAAGTGATGTGGTGCTGCCTGTGAAGCCTGGCGCTGGTGATTACAAGTGCTGCTTGAAGCAAGGTAGGCAAACACGCCTTGAAGTCCCAAGCAGAGTGCAGCCCACCAAGCGCACGCCTTATATATGCTGTTGTGAAACATGTCAGCGTGTTTTCCCGCCGATGTAGGTGGACAATTCAGCAGGTGGGAGGTGGGGGATTTGTCCAGTGGGCTGGCCCTATAATGATATACAGATGCATAATGATAAGGTTCCCAACGTCCGATGGCGAGAAAAGTGGCCCGCCATCGACAAGCTGAATGGACAATCGCAAACTGGTTTCACAACGTTGTGAAACCGATTTTTGGCCTTCTCGCCATATTGTCCGCTCACGCCAATGAACATGCCCGATGCAAGCGGTCATGGAAATCCTGGCCTTTGTCTTTCTTTAAATAAGGAGGCCAGTACTGTACACAATACTCCAGATGTGGTCTCATCAATGCCCTGTACAACTGAAGCATAACCTCCCTACTTTTGTAATCAATTCCCCTCACAATAAATGATAATATTCTATTAGCTTTTCTAATTACCTGTTGTAACTGCATACTAACTTTTTTATTCTTCCTGCCAAAATGATTGATTTTACATTTGCGCACACTACAGTCCATTTGCCAGATCTTTGCCCATTCACTTCACCTGTCTATGTCACTTTGTAGCCTCCTTATGTCCTCTTCACAATTTACTTTCCTACCTATCTTTGTGTCGTCAGCAAATTTAGCAATCATTCCTTCAGCCCCTTCACCCAAGTCATTAATTAATATAAATTGTAAAAAGCTGGGGCTCCAGCACTGATTCCTGTGGCACACCACTTATCACATCCTGCCAACCAGGAAAAGACCCATTTATGCCAACTCTCTGCTTCCTGTTAGCTAGCCAATCTTCTATCAATATGTTACCACCTACACCATGAGCTTTTATTTTCTGAAATAACTTTTGATGTGGCACTTTATCAAATGCCTTCTGGAAACCTAAGTACAGGATATTCAGGACTTCCTACAGCATGGGTACTCCATATCAAGGCATTGCCTGTATCCCATCACAACCTAAGTTGTTTCCTCTTAAAAGTTTAATTAATTCAAACTCATATGATTTAACACCTTAAACATAAATTTATCTAACTGCAATTCAAAGCTAAGCTTCCCCTAAAGCTGAATTCTACACTCTCCCAGACTTTTGTGCTCCACTGGCCTGTCACTATTCAAGATTCATCTCTCATTAATTTGACTCAAATTTACAGCTCTACTGCCATAGAAAACAGCCAAATCACAAACAGCTAAGTAATCCTTATACAATCAATTATCCAACCTGTTCCCAGATTTTTTTCTTTACTCTTTCATGGAATGTAGGAATCGCGGGTAAGGCCAACATTTGTTGCCCATCCCTAATCACCCTTGAGAAGGTGCTGCATGAGCTGTACAACATAGTCCTGAAGTACAAGTACAAACAATCCTCCTGGGTGCCACAGATGTTCTACATCATGGAGACTAGAGGCCCAGGATTCGCAGGTCTAACAACATGCTGTGACCTCTCATGAGTAACTATCTATGGAATTGGTTAGACATCACAAGGCAGATCAACCTCAGAAACTACTCCAATCACCTCAGTTTATGACACAACATTGAAATATCCAGAATGTTTCGACATAATTAGCAGTTTCAAGAGAGCTGCAACATTACACTTTCAGGAGAATGCAAATCCATCAATCAATCCACCATGTAAGTGCAGGATCCACTTACAAGACAAATAAAAGGGCAAACTAGACAAAATGGAGTAAGGCAGAATCATGAGAAGAGTACAAGAGCACACAGATTGATGCAGCTCAGTTACGTGTGTCATAAAGAAGGACAGATCATTGAGAGTATACCTCGATCCACGATGTTGAAACACAGCTTTGAAACCTTGTCCTTAAAATATTCCTACATTAGAAGTGTTAAATCCGAGATTTGCAAGGGCAAATTTTTTCTCGAAGCTTTGATGCCAAGCATGGCTATTGGTCCTTATGTCTCACAGAGAAGTCCCATGAGCTTACTATGTTTCATACCCTGTTTGGATGATACTGTTTTCAATTACTTCCTTTCAGGCTGTTAGCCAGGGCCTCTTTCAAGCTTGCATAGACCGCATTACATGCCCTGTGCCAGGGTGCATTTGTATAGTCGCTGACATTGCTGTTGTGGAAAGAACAAAGCAAGAACATGACCATAATCTGCCTTATTGATGCAAGCATCACCAAATAAAGGATTCAGTCTGAAATGTGCCATCAATGAGCAACAGATCAATTTCTTTGGTTCTATTTTTTCCAGTGCTGGCATATGTCCTGATCCAAGCAAAATAGAGGTTTTTAAAGCCATCTCAACACCTCAAGATAAGCACAATCTTCGAAAATGTCTAGGTCTCTTTAATTTCCTGTCTCCAATTTCCCAATTTCGCTCAAAAATCTTCATCGCTAATGGAATTGTTGAGAAAGGATGCGCCTTTCCTGTGGCACAAAAACCACCAATACCTCTTTGAACACTGAAACAGTCATTATCAGAAGCATCGATGTTGCAATATTACATACCTAGGGAGACAACTACCCTGGAGATAGCTGCATCACAGAAATGTCTGGGAGCATGCGTACTACAAAAAGGCAAACCAGTTGCATTTGCTTCAAAATCTCTGTCTGTCTGTAACTATTCCAACATCAAGTGGAAAACATTAGCTTTAGTGTTTGGAATCATTTTCATACCTATCTATTTGGCAAAAGGTTTGTGGTAGAGACCGACCACAAGCCATTGGAGACGATTTGGCAAAAACCATCGACCAGTGCACCAGGAAGTGTGCAATGTCTCTTGATAAAGATTCAAGGCTATGACTGTGAGTCAAGCTAGTTAACTTGATGGTCACATCAGATACACTTAGCATATTGCTTAACAAAGCAAAAACAGGAGATATATCCTTGGATCTACAAGTTGACTTCATTGACATTCAACATGAAGATGTTTTCCAAATTGATTTATTATATTTTGCGCAATGCAAATGCCAGCAGCTACACAAATAAATAGTGAAAGATTCCACACTACAGAAGCTGTGTGAAACATGGCCTGATTCAATTCAGCATGTCCACAAAGATGTGAGCCCATTTTAACCTTAGTGGAATGAACTAGGCATCTCCCGGGGAGCCATTTTAAAGGCTGGCAGGTCATCATATTGGAATCTTTGTGACCTGATATTCTTCAACAACCTCATCACTCATACATGGGCACAAGTTGGATGAGAAAGCTTGAAAGAGGGACAGCCGGGTATGAGCAGTGACATTGAAGTCATCATCAAGAAGTGTGAGGCATTCCAGAGCATATGCCAAGTCAGAACAGAACGCCACTGATTCCACGTGAAGTTCCTACTAATCTTTGGTCCAAACTCGCATCCGACCTCTTTTATGTCCATGACACTGATTTCCCCATCATCATCGACTACTTTACCAAGTACTCCATTATTCGACAATTGCACAAAACATCAAACACAACTGTCACACACACGCTAAGTACTCTTTTGAGTTTATTTGATGTGCCTAGAGAGGCCATTATCTATAACAGACTGCAGTTTATTGGTAAGCAATTTCAGGATATGTATGAGACGTGGAATATCGATCACACTATTTCTCCTCCTCATTACCTTAGATCTCATGGCCTAGCTGAACAAATAATTCATGTGGTGAATCCTTAATTCTCAAATGTAGACAAACCAATCAAGATCTACAAATTGCAATGTTACATCTGAGAGTGACACCTTTAAGTGCTATTCTATCACATGCACAACTCATGTTTGGCAGACCGGTGCATACCAATTTGCCTACTCTTACCTATTCTGCTAACTCATAAACTAAAGAGAAACTTTTGAAACTGCAAGACAAGATGATCAACATGCACAATTAAAAGGCAGGTACAGAATTGCCAAGTTTAGAGCTGGGACAACAAGTTCATATCCAGGATCCCACAGAAGCTACAAGGCAACCAGCTGAGGTGATAGGGATTTGTTCAGAACCAAGGTCCTATGAAATCATTACACACAAAGGCGCAATGGTGTGGCTTAACCAAGAACAAACCAGATCTATTCCAGCTCCTGAACCACCATACAGTCCTACTGCATTGAGGACAAGATCTCAAATGTAACCAGGAACAACACCCAAGAATGACCACCCTCAGATTACTGTGAGTCATTAAAGAAACTACCAGACAAGGTTACCATTAGAAGATGTGGGCGTACCAGCAGATTACCTTTACACTTTAGACCCATAGATTCCTCAGTTTTATACACTTATGTAATAGTCACTAAACATGCACATGTATTGTAAATAGTTATACTTCTTTGGAAGGATGGAAAGTATCTTTAAAAAGAAAGGGGGATGTTGTAATATGCTTTTAAACATGCCATCCCTAGAAGGGAAGTATGTCATGTGATCCAGTCTCAGTTTCACTTTGGCCTGTGTGCAGAACACAGCTCTACAGCTGATATCTTCAAGTTTTCTATCCATGTATCTTTGTTCTTATGTACCTAGTCTAAATAAATGAACCCACAATGTGTTTACCCAATTCCTTGTGAGTGATTGGTGCCTATATATCATTGTAAAAACATAACAGATGATAACTTCATAGTCACATTACCAGGACTAGCTTTAATTTCTAGATTTATTAATTGAATTTAAATTCCACCAACGACCATGGTAGAGTTTGAACCCATGCCCCCAGAGCATTAGCATGAGCTCTGAATTGTTAATCCAGTGATATTACTATTACACCACCATCTCCAGAGGTTAAGCCATTGGTAAGGAATCAAATAAACAGGTTAAATCGTTCCTTATGTGGAACAGAAACAAATTTACGTTAAAATGCGACAAAATAACAAAGTTAAAAAAAAAAACTTTCAGCTACTCCCATGGAGACTAAACTTTAGCCTTTCCTGGACTCAGACATCAACTCCCACTTCATTCATCTTCTTCTTTGCCTTCCAAAAGTCTGAGCAATGGAGGAGCATTGAATTATATATCTTTTCTGATACTTTTGTTTCAGTATTTATCAAAGACAATCTAAATACTGTAGTATATCTGGACTTCCAGAAGGCCTTTGATAAGGTGCCGCGCAAAAGATTAATACACAAGATAAGAATACACGGAGTTAGGGGTAATGTATTAGCTTGGATAGAGGATTGGCTAACCAACAGAAAGCAGAGAGTCGGGATAAATTGGTCTTTTTCTGAATGGCAAGCTGTAACTAGTGAGGTGCCACAGGGTTTGGTCCTTGGGCCCTAACTATTTACAATCTATATTAATGACTTGGATTCAGGGATAGAAGGTACTATAACTAATTTTGCAGATGACACCAAAATAGGTGGGAAATTAAGTTGCAATGAAGAAATAAGAAATTTACAAATGGATATGGACAGGTTAGGTGAATGGGCCAAAATTTGGCAGATGGAGTTTAACGTGGATAAGTGTGAGGTTATCCATTTTGGTCGGAAGAATAAAAAGGCGACTTATTATTTAAATGGAGAGAAACTTCAGAATGCTTCAGTGCAGAGGGATCTGGGTGTCCTCGTGCATGAATCGCTGAAAGCTAGTATGCAGGTACAGCAGGTAATAAGGAAGTCAAATGGAATTTTGGCAGGGGAATAGAATATAAAAATGGGGAAGTGTTGTTGCAACTGTACAAGGCATTGGTGAGACCGCACCTGGAGTACTGTGCACAGTTTTGGTCCCCTTACTTTAGGAAGGATGTAGTTGCACTGGAGGCGGTTCAGAGGAGGATCACTAGATTGATTCCAGAGAAGTGGGAATTGTTTTATGAGGAGAGATTGAGCAGTTTAGGCCTATACTCGCTAGAGTTTAGAAGGATGAGGGGGGGGATCTGATTGAGGTATATAAGATGCTAAAGGGGATAGAAAAAGTAGATGTGGAGCGGATGCTTCCCCTTGTGGGGCATGCTTAAATGAGAGGCCGTTGTTTTAGGCTAAGGGGTGGTAGATTTAAATCAGAGATGAGGAGGAATTACTTTTCTCAAAGGGTCGTGAATCTGTGCAATTCACTACCTCAGAGTGCAGTGGATGCCAGGACGCCAAATACATTTAAGGAGGAGATATACAGATTTTTAATTAGTAATGGGTTGAAAGGTTATGCCGAGAGGGTGGGAAATTGGAGTTGAGGCCAAAATGAGATCAGCCTGATCGTAATGAATGGCAGGGCAGGCTCGAGGGGTTGAATTACCTACTCCTGCTCCTGGTTCTTATGTTCTTATGTAAGAACAAAAGGAAAGAGTAAAAAATGATTGTCCTATAACACCCAAGTCATATGGGTGGGATAAATATATTTGGAGCCAACATTTCAAAGTTTTCTGGAGGCTCATTTGCATGGTATTGCAGATACAATGAGCTCTTGAATAGTACAGAAGTTATGTGCACTCACAGCAAAGGGCACTCAGGAAAATACACACTGAGTGAGCAGAGCAGGGAGCTAGCAAAACATATCCTCTGACCGTTTCCCAGCTTTCACACACCACAAAGCTGAAATTGAGAATGATGCTGCCTGGTGAAAAATCCTTCCCTACATTTTACCCAATTGGCTATTCAACAGACTTGGTAAGGCTTAAGAATGAATAGTGGTTGTAGCCAAACTGCATGATGAAGAAAAATTGCTTCAGTTTTTTTTCCCCGAGATATAAATACATATTAAAATGCTTCTTGCATTCCATTAGGTAATGCAAGAAGCATTAAAAAAATGCAATACAATAAATACATCAATTCACTGTGTACTTTAGTATTTAATAAAATATAGCCGACATATAACAGAAAAAGTGATACACCGCTATTTAATCCAGGCAACCTCCAGGCTGTATCACTGTTGCTTTTTAAGGAATAGTTTCACATTAAAGGTTTACCATTAAACAATTTTGTCCCGAAGGGAAATATTTATTCTTAAATCTACAGCAGTAAAATTAGGCTAACAGAATCTAAGGGTTCCTTTACAAGTTAAACCCTTGAGGTGGGAAATCCAAGGTTTACCAAAAGGTAACATTCATTTTAAAAGTGGAAAGACACCTTTTTAAAAAATTCATTCATGGGATGTGGGCTTTGCTGGCTAGGCCAGAATTTATTGCCCATACCTAATTGCCCTTCAGATGGTGATAGTGAGCTGCCTTCTTGAACTGCTGCAGTCTATTTGGTGTAGGTAAACCCACAGTGCTGTTAGGGTTGGAGTTCCAGGATTTTGATCCGGTGACAGTGAAGGAACGGCGATATATTTCCAAGTCAGGATGGTGAATGGCTTGGAGCGAAACTTCCTGGTGGTGGTGTTCCCATGTGTCTGCTGCCCTTGTCCTTCTAGACTCATAGACTCATAGACATTTACAGCACATAAGGAGGCTATTTGGCCCATCTTATCTGCGCCGATCAACAAAGATCTGACTACACTAATCCCATTTTCCAGCGCTTGGTCCATAGCCCTGGAGGCTATAGCAACGCAAGTGAATATCTAAATACTTCTTAAATGTTACAAGGGTTTCTGGCTCAACTATCCTTTCAGGCACTGAGTTTCAGATTCCCACCACCTTCTGGGTGAAAAAATTTCTCCTCAACTCCCTTCTTAGCCTTCTAGCTCTTACCTTAAATCTATGCCCCCTGGTTATTGACCCCTTTACTAATGGAAAAACTACCATCCTATCCACCCTACCTATGCCCCTCATAATCTTATACATCTCTATCAGATCCCCTCTCAACCTTCGTTGCTCCAAGGAAAACAACCGCAGCCTATCCAATCTTTCCTCATAGCTCAGAACCTTCAGCCCAGGCAGCATCCTGGTAAATCTCCTCTGCACCCTCTCCAGTGCAATCACATCCTTCCTATAATGTGGTGACCATAACTGCACGCAATGCTCCAATTGTGGCCAAACCAGTGTTTTGTACAGTTTCAGCATAACCTCCCTGCTCTTGTATTCGGTGCCTTGGCTAATAAAGGCAAGTATCCCATATGCCTTCTAAACCACCTTATCTACATGCCCTGCTACTCTCAGGGGTCTGTGGATATGCATACTAAGATCCCTCTGATCTTCAGTACTTTCCAGAGCCCTATCATTCACAGTGTAATCCCTTGCCTTGTTAGCCTTCCCCAAGTGCATTACCTCACATTTTTCCAGGTTGAATTCCATTTGCCACTGTTCTGCCCACCTGACCAGTCCATTGATATCCCCCTGCAGTTTATGGCTATCTTCCTCACTATTTACCACTCTACCAATTTTTGTGTCATCTGCAAAATTATTGGTCATGGCCCCTACATTTAAGTCCAAATCATATATGTACACCACAAACAGCAAGGGCCCCAGCAACAAGCCCTGCAGAACCCCACTGGAAACAGAATTCCAGTCACAGAAAAATCCCTCTACCAACACCCTCTGCTTCCTGCCTCTCAGCCAATTTTGGATCCAATGTGCCACTTTGCCTTGGATCCCATGGGCTGCCACTTTATTGACCAGTCTTCCATGAGGGATCTTATCAAAAGCCTTGCCAAAGTCCATGTAGACCACAACAAATGCATTACCCTCATCAACATTCCTGGTTCCCTCCCAAAAAATTTGATCAAATTTGCCAAACACGACCTTCCCTTAACTAATCCATGATGACTATCCATGATTAATCCATGTCTCTCCAAGTGCAGATATATTCTGTCCCTCAGAATTCTTTCTAGTAACTTACCCACCACTGAGTCTAGACTGACTGGCCTGTAATTTCCTGCTCTATCCCTTCCTCCCTTTATTAATAATGAGACAACGTTAGCAGTCCTCCAGTCCTTTGGCACCTCACCTGTGGCCAGAGAGGATTTGAAAATTACTGCCAGGGCCCCTGAAGTCTCTTCCCTTGCCTCCCTCAATAGCCTGTGGATTTATTCACTTTTAAGGCCGCTAAACCTGCTATTACCTCCTCTCTCCCACTATACTAATTTCCCCTAGTATTTGACAATCCTCTGCCCTGATGTCTATACCTGCATCATCCTTTTCCATTGTGAAGACTGACGCAAAGTATTCATTGAGGACTGTACCCACGTCTTCGGGTCCACACATAAATTACCTCTATGGTTCCTAATTGCCCCTGCTTTTTCCCTAGTTATTCTCTTGCTCTTTATATATTTAAAAAACCCTTTTAGGTTTTCCTTTATTCTACCCACCAATGCTTTCTCATGCACTCTCTCAGCTTTCCTAACTCCCCTTTTAAGTGCCCCCCTGCACTTTTTATGCTCCTCTAGCAACTCTGCCATATTGAGCACTCGGTATCTGCCATAAGCTTCTCTTTCTTTCTTAATCCTAACATTTATGTCCTAACCAAACCTTTTGACATCCAAGGTTCTCCAGACTTGGTCCCCCACTTTGTCTTTATGGGAACATATTTGCCCTATACTCGCTATTACCTCCTTGAATGCCTCCCAATGCTGTGACGCAGTTTTATCCGAAGGTAGCTGGTCCCAGTCCACTTAGGCCAAATTGTATTTCATTTTAGTAAAATTAACCTTTCCCCAGTTTAGAACTTTTATTCTTGACCCAACATTATCCTTTTCTACAGCTATTCTAACTCTAACTGAGTTATGGTCACTATCTCCAAAATGCTCCCCTACTGATACACCCTCCACTTGCTCATTTCCGAACATTAGGTCCCCCTCCCTTGTTGGGCTTTACACATACTGGCTAAAAAAGTTCTCCTGGATGCAACTTAAAAATTTTGCTCCCTCCCTACCTTGCACACTCAAACTGTCCGTTAATATTTGGGTAGTTAAAACCCCCAACTATTACTGCCTTATTATTCTTACACTTCTCTGAAATTTGATTATATATTTGATCCTCTATCTCTCCCTGACTGTTTGGGGACCTATAGTACACACCCAACAGTGTGTTTGCCCTTTTTTTTTTACTCCTACCAAATGGCTTCATTTAATGATCCTTCCAAAATATCATCCCTCCTCGTTGCTATAATTGATTCTTTGATCAAAATTGTGATACCCCCATTCCTCTATCATACTCTCTATCTAATCTGAAACCCTATAACCAGGAATGTTGACCTAGATGGTAGCTGTCGTGGGTTTGGAAGATGCTGTCTAAGGAGCCTTGGTGAGTTCCTTATATTGTAGATGGCATATTGTAGATGGTACACACTCCTGCCACTGTGTGTCAGTGGTGGAGGGAGTGACTGTTTGTGGATGGGGTACCAATCAAGTGAGCTGCTTTGCCCTGGATGGTGTCTTGGTGGGAAGATGTCCAAAGTGGAAAATAAATGCTGACAGTATTCTGACTGACAGACATTTAATTATACTGTCAAAATTTATTGCTGTGATCACGAATGTGTGAAATAAATATTGTAACCCTTTAGTATAGTTCAATGATCCCTATATTCAATGTCAGTATTTTTAAAGTCATCCAGTACCAAGCAGATCACACTCTTGATAACGGTTGGATATTTCATTTAACAGTTTCAGTCCCATATGACGTTTTTCAGTAACTCAACAGCAAACACTTAGCTCGAGAGGGCTAAAATCAACCCTCTCCCCAAATACCAGGTGATGAAATTTATTAACCTCAGCAATGCTGCCACTTTCAATATTTCAAAGGCTTTCACCACCAGCTCTACAGACCAACATTGTAAAATTATTCTCTTAGCACAGAGTGTCCCTCAACAAACATACACAGACATGATAAACAGGCATGGAGTTCAGTACATCTGATTCTCAGCACAACTGATTTTCCAACAATTGAGCAGCACTTTCAGGCACATAAGGAACATGTGAACCAAGTCTTATTACCATAAATGCATTTTTCTTGTACATAGATAATTTATCAAGCAATCAAATAGTTAGATCAATATCAGGAAACAGGTTTTCTTCTCCCTAACAGTATTTCTTTATTTCTTTCTTTCACTACACAAACATATAAGATGATATAGAGGCAAACCAAAAATACAGAGCATCATTAAATTAGAACAAATTATGTAATCTCATTAATAGCAAAATTACATAGATAGCAAATAAACAATTATATTTTATATGAAAATGATATTATGCATCATATATATTACATATACATCTATGAGCTTGTATTCAACCTAAACATGAAAATAAAAGCAAAAGACTGTGAATGCTGGAAACCTGAAATAAAAACAGAAAATACTGGAAAATCTCAGCAGGTCTGGCAGCAATTATGGAGAGGGAAACAGTGTTACAGACTCGAAGCATTAACTCTGTTTCTGTCTCCACAGATGCCCCCAGACCTGCTGAGTTTTCCAGCATTTTCTGTTTTTATTTCAAACTAAACACTGTTGCCCTATTTACAGAAGAGGTGAATCACTGGGTGTTGAGCTTTGGGTAGATCCAATTACAAGATAGATCTTCAATTTAGTGATATTTTAGGTCAGTGTGGGCAGCAATTTGCTCTGCCAAAGGGTTTTATAAAGGCCAGATTACTACCAGGCAGTGAGAGCAAAAATCCATCCCATTTATTCGATGGACAAAGTCATGAACACACCATGACTTTACTGTGGGATAAGTGTAATGCATGGAAGAATTTCTCACCATATACATATAGGCCCAGCACCAATCAGCAAACTGTGATATTGAGTTTCTGTGATTTTTATCTTTGGAGCTTCTGTGAGACTGTGAAAGATATTATCTTGGTGCCCTGCTATCCTGTGCCATGTGTTCCATTTCATAGCATGATTTAATTTAGATCCTGGAGCCCTTTTCACATCATTATTTTTTTCCACAGTTCCCTGCATTTCTCAGTATCCTTAAATATTAACTTTCTTGCAAGTGATGGTACTTGCTTTTCAGTGGCTTTCTGTTGTTAATATGTTGTTTCAATGCAAAGACTACCTTGTGCTTGTGTTTTTTTGGGCTACGTCACCATTATCTATATAACTGAAATGTCTTCAGCATCTAGCCTGTGCTGACATTTCTACCAATTTTAATTTCTTACACTCTGCCAAATAGCTGTAATTTGAGATATAAAATATTGTACCAGTATACCATTGTGTATAATAACACACTGATATAGAGATGCGTTATAAAATTGAGTTATACAGAATATAGAATCTTAATTTACCTCTTGCTGATGCTGCGCAACATGCATGGTGCAATCTGTTGTGGTTTTCACTGTTGCAAAAAAAAAATACTTCTTGATTCTGTGTTTCAAAATAGCAACTATTTTATTGATTCAAGCTATCTAAAATTGAGAAGTGCTGGGACTAACTTTTATAATCACTAAAAAATGAGGCAGATGGGGCTGTGTTTTCAATGTATCCTTCATGTTACAGTACTGTCACTTACAGCAGCACTGAATTCATCATCACAAGTCTATGTAAATGAGGTGACACTGCTATTACCAGGGAGCAGAAATTTATCTCAGAAGATGATGTTCAGCTGCTTTTCCGGAAGCAGCAGTGGCAGCAAATAATAAGTCCTGGAGGGATTGATGACATTTTGTTTTCTGTTTTTCACATTGCTGGCTTGTAAGAACCTTTAGAGATTGAAGATGGTCCAAGGCCAGAAAATGAAATCTGTGATGTGCCTTTTGAAAAATGGTATACTTATTTCTCCAATGCCTTCAGTGTTTTGAAACTTGTCACACAGTGTAAAATGAGCAGATTTTGCAGCCCCGGGAACACCAGAATATTGTAGATACATTTCACATGGAAGTGATTATGTAATATGATGTGGTCATAAGATTAGTCTGGATTCAAGCAGAATTTATTTTTAAACAAAAATGAGTGAGTGAGACTTGACTGATCAGATTCACTATGTTGCTAAATGACTATTATAAGATTAGAGCCTGCCTTGGACACCCTCTTGGCTATGGCAGTTCCCTCCCAGTCAGTCAGCAGCCTGACTTTGACATGTTTCGGAGTTCCAGCACTGCACCTAGGTACAGATCCTTAAGGTCGCCCCCGAAACAGTACTGTAGGTGTAAGTAAACCACATGCAGCGGATACAGAACCCAGGTCAGCACCACCCTCTCAGGGTGAACTAGGCATGGGCAATAAATGCTGGCCCACCCAGCGAAGGCCACATACCGTGAATGATTCAATGCAGTAACTACATTCAGAGTTGGGCGGGGGGTTTGGGGGGCAGGGAGGCCAACCTAACTGCTGTGCTGAGTGACCAATGCCAATATAGTACTCACCCTTCCTGATCGCAACAGGTCTTTGAAGCGCTTGTGGCACTGAGCCCAGGTGTGTCGCACCGCATTGTGCGCACTGACCCTTTCTGCCACTAGGCATGTTTCGTCATGCGTGGTGGCCTCCTCCTCCCGTCCCTCGGCACAAGGGTTTCACACTGTGCTTCCACCTCCTTGATGAGGGCAGCAGAGCAAGGCACTAATCTGAGAAGTGAGGGGCACAGTGCCCCGTCAACCTGCCCTCCTGCCTGGCCTGTTCTCTGATAGCACTCTCGAGAGCCCTTCTGGTTGCCATCGTTGCCAGCTTTTGGAAGGCTGCCTGTGCACTCTTTAAACAGGCCGCCGGGTCGCCATTGGACTTGTGGTCATTGCAGTCCCGCCGCCGCCCGCCCCCTCCCGCTGTCCTCGGGGGCCGTGAATCATGCTGGGCGGACCTTAACTGGCCCACTCGTGTAAAATGGCGGCACGGAGCCGTTCACGGGCGCAGATTAGCTCCGCGCCCACCCGCACCCGGTCGGCCTGACCGACAGGCAGAAAATTCTGCCCCATCTTTCTGAAGGTGGACCAAAACATTTGGCAATGCAAGGCCAAATATGGAACACTCAGTTCTTTTATTTCACTTACAGCAAGTGAAACTACACAGTAACAGCCCAAGCAAATTCTACTTACTTTACTCAGTTTTAGTTCTCTACTCAAAAACATAAGTAATAAAGCACATGATCAGTTCCCCTTCATGGGCTAGCTTATTTTTGGCATTTATATATATACTCACACGAAATAAGAGCAGAAGTAGGCCATTCGGCCTCTCGAGCCTGCTCCACCATTCATTAAGAACATGGCTGATCTGTTTGTGTTTCAAATTCCACATTCCCATCCACCCCCAATAACCTTTGATTCCCTTGCCTAACAAACATCGATCTATCTCCGTCTTAAAAATATTCAATGACCCCCATCTCCATGGCCTTCTGAGGCAGAGAGTTCCAAAACCAAAGGGTTCCTTCCTTTGTAGCAAGTTTTGTTTTTAAATTTATTCTTTGACGGGCACGTGGGCATTGATGGCAAGGCCAGCAAGGCTTGTTCATCGCTAACTGCCCTTGAACTGAGTGGCTTGCTGGGTAATTTCAGTTGGCAGCTAAGAATCAACCATATTACTGTCACATGTAGGCCAGATCAGATAAGGATGGCAGATTTCCTGTCCGAAAGGAGACGAGTGAATCAATTGGGTTTTTACAACAATCAATGATAGTTTCATGGTCACTATTACTGGTTAGCAGGCCCACTTCGGTTCTCTGGGACTTTATCCCAGTTGTATCATGATATTTTAGGCCCCCAGCACTCAATAAAAGCATCTTTGCACCTGCGTGCCAAGGAAATCTTTTAAAAATAAATTACTAGCAATGATTATTTTGAATAACTGCCCAACATGGGCAACAGTCCTACACATTATTGAGACAAGCTTTCAATTCCAGTTTTTAAAAAATTAATTGAATTCAAGTTCCACTAGCTGCCAAGGTGGCAATTGCCCCCATGTGTCCAGACCATTAGTCTAGGTGCTCTGGATTACTAGCCCAGTGACATTGCCACTAGCCCCTGTTACCTCTATTGTAACTGCAAAGCTTGATGTTGTATCCAACTTTGGGGCAAGATCATGTTTCAGAAACTTCTGTTTCACACCTGACTGCCCACGTGGGCCTTGATTCCCAAACAGGGAGAAAGCTGAAATGCTAATTTCTTTCCTATCATGATTCATCAGTAAGCCTGTCAATAAAATGAGCATCTCACCTTCTCTGAAGGTGTGGGTTTAAAGATATGGGTGGAATTCTCCATTCTAGAGGCTAAGCGTAGTGGCAGGCAGGAAAGTCAGTGTGATTCCCGTTGGGCGGTGGGCAGATTTTCACGCCAGGTTTTCCGCTTTTCAGCTCATTAATTAGGCATCAGCGAGGAACTCGTCAAATCTTGTGGTGGGGTGGGGAGTGATTCGTCCGGCCTGCCATTACCCCATGGCGTTGAAGGCCTTGGCACATTATTTAAATGGCACAAACACAGACATTCACTCACTGCAGGTCAGGTGTGAGCTGAAGGTCTAAATTAGCATGGCACGCAAAAGAAATAAACCCTTTGCACCATGGTTCAAAGAGGCCTCCCTGGAGAAACTCCTCCACGACATCCAGGAAAGGCAGGAGGTCCTCTTCCCTTGGGATGGGAGCAGGAGATCCAACAATCTAACCACACCAACCTGGGAGGAGATCACCAGGGAGGTCAGCGCATGTGGGCCACACAAAAGGATCGCCCTGCAGTGCCGAAAAAGAATGATCTGATCTGCTCCACGAAGGTAAGTGAACCTTCTCCTCCCTTTAAACTCACATTCTCCTAAGGGCATCAGGGTTAGAGTGCACAGGGATGTCACACACAGACCGCAGATGGGACAACAGCACTGATTGTCTCCCAGCCACTTTAAGCTCACCATCTCATGTAAGATCCTGCACAAATGGTGTCTTTATCCCTAACTGGGGAGGGCTCAGCACAGGCAGCAAGCATGCTTACTTCTGAACTGCTCTTCCATCCATAGTGCTCACAGTTAATCCATCTGTCTTTATACAGGACAAGATTTCCCACAACAAAAGGGAGAGATTGAAGATGCTGGGTGGAACCCCAGAGTTGAGGACCCCCTCCCAGTGCAAGGTACAGGCCACTGAGTTGGTTGGTGAGGATAGAGATTGCTCCTGCATGGAAGGCAAGATCAACCTCCCTCAACAAGCCAGTTACTTCCTCAAAAAATTCGATCAAATTTGTCAAACACAACGTTCCCTGAACAAATCCACACTGACTATCCTGATTAATCGGTGTCTCTCCAAGTGCAGATATATTCTGTCCCTCAGAATTCTTTCTAGTAACCTACCCACTACCAAGGTTAGACTGACTGGCCTGTAATTTCCTGGTCTATCCCTTCCTCCCTTTTTTAATAATGAGACAATGTTAGCAGTCCTCCAGTCCTCTGGCACCTCACCTGTGGCCAGAGAGGATTTGAAAATTTACTGCCAGGGTGCATGATATCACTTCCCTTGCCTCCCTCAACAGCCTGGGATACATCTCATCTGGGCCTTCAGATTTATCCACTTTTAAGGCCACCAAACCCGCTAGTACCTCCTCTCTCTCTATGTTAATTACCTCTAATTTTTCACAGTCCTCCACCCTGATGTCTATAACTGAGTTGTCCTTTTCCATTCCATTCAGGCCCAGCAGTTTCTGTCGGATTTGCGATCAGACCTGCATACCATCGCTCTAGCCATGACTGCACTCCAGCAGTGGCTAGGTGAGAGAGGGATGGAGCACCTTGACCTCCCTCCTCAAGGAGTCAGGGAGGTGCCCTCGGGCACATGAAGAGATGGGGAGCACCAGCCAGACACCCCAGAGCTTTCCATCCAAGAGTCTCCAAGGGTGCCCTGCTGTTCCAAATCACCTCTGCCTGTGACCCCATCAACTCCAATAGGTTAGGCTGAGGAGGGTGCAGCTGCTCTGTACCAGGAGCAAGCTGCTCCTTAGCAGGCTGGGACCCTCCAGGCCTTGGGCTTCCAGAGGACACCCGCCAAAGTCATCTCAGACAAGAGGGCATGGTAGCCAGCAGGCTGCCTCCAGCTCTGCTGTGGATGTCAGGGCTGCATCTAGATGTAATGGTAGAGTAAGGAAAATTAAAAAGTTCTGAAAGCACCACAGTGACACGAGGGTTCAATCACTGTATATGCTTTTCACCTTTGTAAATATATTTTGAATTTATCCCTCTAAGTGTCAGGTACTGAATGGCTCATCGATGGGATCCAAGTCCCACGTTCCTTCAAGAGTGCCAAATGCATCCCCCACAATTAATCCCCCACCCCCCACAATTATCTCCCATCTTGACCCTCAGTTCTATGAGGTGTCACTCAATGTCATCTCAATCAATATGCTTTAGTTCTATATCAGCGACAATAATGAAGGTACTTCCAATGTGAGAATGATGGTTGGATAATACACATGTAAACCTTACATCTGAGGATCACATTATGTGACATCATGGGAATTGTTCATGGATGGTTGGGGATTATTCTGATGCTGCAGCCTGTTCTTTGTGGATATTATAAATATTTATCATAAGCCACTTTTCAACAGCCTTTTACTATAACTGTGAGGTATTGGTAGAAGTATTTTTCATCGTCGAGCACCATAGCCTTATATGCCTCCCTGCAGTGTTATTTTGTCTCCGCTTTTAAGACTGAACAGTAGTCCTATATTAGTTCCTACTCTACCCATGCATGAAGCTGAGTGATGGAAGTTGGTTCAACTCAGTGACATTTGAAATGTCTGCTAGACGGGCAGGAGTGTGTGATGTCAGAGGCATGTGCTCTTCTTGATGAAGCCAGCCAATGACATCTGAGAATGTTGCTTTGCTCCTGATCAGCTGCCTAGTAGTGCATGATGGAATCCCTCTGTTAGGCCACAGAACTCCAATCGATATGGATTTCACGATATGACTGTGCAATCAGTGTCTTAGGGTTCATAGCAAATACTGAACTTTGTGAGATGGACAATGTCGAGGACTGTAATGGTGTGAAAGTGATGCTCCAGCACATCTCCTGAGTGTTCATCAGTATCTATGAAGGGACTAAGCTGTCATTGACTGCTGTGTCAAAATGACTGGGCCATGTCTCTCCCAGGTGCCAAGGCAATGCTGGATGTAAACTTGGTGAGCTTCCAATGAATGCAGGGTAATGGGTTGTAAATAATGACACGATGGTACTACTGAACTACTCTCTATGAGGACAATATTAATGTAACTCTCAGGTTTGTGTCCATTCTGTTGTGTGATTGATCATTGCGTCCTGAAGTCTGATGACATCCTAGGGCTCAGTATCAAGATGCAGCCTCTGCATTAATCATATACGAGAGTTGGCATTTGGAGAGATGGTGCTGTCCGGATGTAGCTCCATCGTCAGATAGTCAAGTGATAACCATTGACAGGTATTTTTCCTCTTAGAGCCGTCTAGCTAAGCTCCTGTCACACTGGCATGAGTACATCAATGTGTGCAGTAGCGTTTATGCCTCTTGAAGGCTGCCATGGCCACTGACTCTTTCATGCCATGGTAGAAAGGACTGCACTATGTGTAGTTGCCTAAGAGTGAGCTTGGGTGGTGCGCTTATCCCATTACACAGCAGCCTTATGCTCTCTAGGCTACTGCACCTTCCAAAGATGACCCCATTGTTAAGATTGAAGGCGACTTATGCTTCCTCCAATATCATTTTAAGATTGATTATCTTTCGTGAGATGTTGAAGACGACAATGAAGGTCTTAATGTCTCCCCTGCATCGAAGCATCAGGAGAATTGCATTCGTATCAACTTGTTTTCATCTTATTCCTCCTGGAATCTTGTAGCCATGAGGTTGTCACAGGCACATCTTTCGCATCATGCCCTTACAATGGCATTCCTTGCCTGAATCCCTACCCTCTTCAAAGTTGCTCCCTTCAACATCCTCCTCATCTTGGGAGACGTGTAGCTCCTCTATGTCTTCCTGTGGCATAATATAGCCACTTTGCAGAGACAGGTTGTGCAGGGCACAGCAAACAATGATGATGCGGAACACCCTCTGTGACGAGTATTGGAGAACCCCACCTGATCAGTCCAAACATCTAAAACGCATCTTTAAGAGGTCAATAATCTGCTCTATTAAGGACCTTGTGGCTGAATGTGCAGCATTGTGTCTTGCCTCAGATGCACTCTGTGGACAATAAATGCGTGTCATTAACCAGGTTCTTCAGGGGTTTTTTTTCATCACTGAGGAGCTAGCACCTGTGAGTGACTCAACATGTAAGAGTCGTGAGAGCTCCCTGGGTACCTAGCACAAACATGCATGACTTGCTTTCTGTCATCACAGTTTAGCTGCATGTTCAGTGAGTGAAATCTTTTCCTATTAATGAAGCTCACTGGCTGCTGCCAGGGAGCTCTCAACTTCATATTTGTGCAGTCAATGATGCCCTGCACTTATGGAAAGCCTGAGACAGCAGCGAATCCCACAGATCTTGCAGACTGTCTTGCTTCATCTATGCGGAACTGAACGTAACGGTGAGTTTCATTGAAAAGGGTATCAGTCACCTCACTTATGCATTTATTTGTCACTGATTGTGAAATTCCACACAGGGCCCCAGTGGAGCCTTGGAAGGATCCTCTGGAAAAAAAGTTGAGTGTGGTGGTAACCTTAAGGGCAACTGACATTGGATGCCCTCCCAGTCTATGTGGCATGAGATCCTCATGGAGAATATGGCAAATATGAGCCACTACATCCCTAGACAAGCGAAGGCGCCTGCAGGATTGTCTTCCACTTATCTCTGTGTATGAGCTGCGTCTTCGTAGACCCTTGGTTGTACCAAACAGCTTCATGGATTTGGTCCCTCCTCATTGGCATCTGGGTCTTCCTGGGGCCCTGTTGGCTCTTGTTCCTCAGGGCGATGGTCTTCCCTGAGCTGTGCCAAATGACAATGGACCCTTCTTCTCCTCATTTGCATCAAAGCTATCAAGAAGGCGGTGTGGCCTGCTGTCTGCATTCTCCTCTCCTCCTTGTCTCTTTGGACAAATAGATTTGAGACCTCATTGCACCATCCCTTTGAATGTACTCCCTCCATCTCCAAGCCAGGACATCAGTATGAATCCCTTGGCCTGCCCTCAGCCTAGGCATGGCATCCCCAAGCCATCCTGGAGCTCCACAGGTGGCTGAGCATCTACCTTCGTCTTGACTGCACATTCACAAAGAGAGTCTTCATCATGGTGAATGCACTCACGTGCTATAACCCTCAATCAGGCTCTTGGCAGCTTGCCTCCATTAGCCTCGGCACTCGTTATCGATAGCCTAGCCTTGTACTAATGTCATGATTGTAAGCATTGTGCCCTGTAAGCCATGACCATTAAAATGAGAATATTGAGTCTTGAAGGACATGTGGCTCCTGTTTAGCAGCCGTGGCCCTTGATTGTTTGATCCTCCTTTACTTTTTACAAGCCTCTGTCAGGAGCAGATGGCCAATGAGACCAACTCAAATGTAACCCCAAACCTTAATGAATTCTCACATGAATGCATGCCATTAGTGAAGGGGCAATGCTCCTTCAATGGGCATTTGACCCTCGAAACCAATGCTCAGCTGAGTCTTGCTCTCCATTGCTGGAGCAAGTCATTAATACAGTGCCCCTTCAATCAGTCCAAAGTCGTTGTCCTGAACTCCTCCCACACTTGACACCCCTCCCATAACATTTTTTCAAACATGTTTTTCCAACTGCGTCATTACTCAGTAAAGGCGACGATAGTGCTCCGAACCATTGTGAATGCGACCAACACTTTCCAACATCCCCCCTCACCCACTAAGTTCCTCCCATCCTTCTCCACAATCACTACCTCCTAATTCCCAACCCTCCTGTTACTATTCAGCCTCCCCCCGTTAGCATTTACTCTGTTATTGTTCATGTGGATATTCCTGTTCTCCCCACTGTTCCTTCAATGTTGATGGCCCCATGACCTTTGTTGATCTAACCCCTTCCCTTCTCAAGACGATCGACACCCTTATTTTCCAAGACCCATGCCAAAAGGCCATTCGATACCTCCCCATGACTTTATAATTGATGATTTACCGAATCCAGATGCCTACCCTGCATGTAACTGTGACACTGCTTCTTAATACTCTAACTCTAACCCCAAGGACCAAATACCTTAGTTGACTGACCACGCCATACACACCATTCTGTGCATGATCACCACTGCCCAGAGGCATCTATCCCTGCCCAAGACCGGGACCAAAACATGCGTGTCATGCAGAGCCCTCTAACCTGGCCAGCACAGCCCCAAGACAATCAGTTCAATATGTCCCTGACAGCATAGCCTCAGCCCCAAGTCAGTTTCTGAGTCCTTCTTGGACAGTTTTTCCCCACTACAGTCTTTCACTATACCACTCAGTTCCACCGTCCCACCCTCAGTCCCGCCTCTATCTTCCCCCTCCCTGCCTCCCGTGCCCAGCCTTGGTGCAACTTGTGAAGGAAGCACCCAATATCTCACAACACCGCCATTAAAGGTAGGCAAGAGAAGCAGCTACGGACCTCAAAGTCATTGATGAACTGAAGCTTGCCAGGTGCAGGCCACTTATATACAGTCGGGAAACAGACTGTTCGAATTATCCACTGGCGGGACACTTAATTTGGAGGGGGAATGTAATTCTAGTGAGTTTGCCTTTTAATGAGCATTCATGAGATGCAAATGCACACACATGTGGTTCCTGACATAGATCAGAGAGAAACTCAACCTGTCTTTAGCCTGCCATCAAAGTTGGGAGAACAAAATTCCAAACTAATTTCCCGACAGCGGGAAATTGACTTTTGCCATCACACCAAATGTTATGCCCCTGCCCGTCATGATTCCCACCATTGGTGGGAGCAGAAAATTCAGCCCAAATATTTCCTTTGCAGGACAAATGTAAGAAAACTGCATTGTGGGGGCAGAGAGTGGGGAGGGGGGTTGTGGGGGAAATATGTTGCATTATTAACACAACAACAAATGGATTGTCTGAATTCATGACTTTTAAAATCAACTCAGCCAGATCAGAGCAAAAATTAGCTCCAGCAATCAACTTCAAAATATACATTTTTTCCAGTAACTCAGATATTGTGTTTTAATCAATATTTTGAGTAGACTATTTTACAATGTTGGTTGCTTTTCATTCTGTCCCAAAACATTGGACATCACATACAGCAATTATCATTACAGCTAAAGTGATGGATAACTCTAATGGATTGATAGCAAATATAAATAATCTCATTACAGGCTACATTAAGCAATGGAACAGGCCTGATGTTTTCACTGATACTTTAATCTCTGGTGACTTGCATTCAATTAGCTCTAGAGCCCTGTTTCAACAAAGAAGTATTTGGCAAATGTTAGACTGTTGGCAGAGAGAAGAACAAGAAGAGCCATGTATTCCTTTGGTCAAGGTGGCATCATATACATGCAAAGCAATCTTTCAATCCAACTCACATAGCTGTATCATGTGTTTGTAAGCAAGTGTAAAAGTTTGCCAAACACTTGTTTATGAATATTTTTCAAGGGCAATTAAGGATGGGCAATAAATGCTGGCCTAGCCAGCTATGCCAACATGCTGTGAACAAATTTTTGAAAAATCACAGAACTCTAATTCATTTTAGTCCTTCTACCCCAAGAACTGCAAGACAAAGATTGCAATCTTGTTATGTGATGAGTTCTTGGTGTAAATCTGCGTACTGTGAAGCACTATTGTGACAATGCAGCACACATTTGTATACTTTGTGAAAGTTAACTTCTAACCATTTTGCATATTTTCTAAAACAGTCAACCATAGTGGATGAATGGAGGACTGCCAAAACTATATGGGGTAAAGCGGTTCCACGATCAGGTGGTCATGTGTGACTTGTGGCTTCTACAGTAATGAACCAAAAGCCTTTCAAATTCTGGATTCCATTAAACAGGAGGAAATCAAGACGGTATGTCATGGAGCGTCTACAGTGCTGTCTGCACAGAATATGTGGCAATGGCTCTTTCTTTTTTGGCAAATTGAAAATCTATTATAGCAGAAGAAGATTTAACTGCCTGCGATACTTAGATCACACAATGTACAGCTGCAGAAAATAGTAACTTCTAATTTCCTACTAATTAAAATTGCATTGGCTTTAACAAGGCAGTTTCACGATGATAAGAAAATCTGCTTCCTATCCTTAGAAACAGAGCTGTACATCCTGTCCAACTCGTGGGTCCAAGTGCCTCTGGGATTTGTCCTTGACAGTATATCCTCTGGCAAAATATACTTTCTGAGCTATGAGCCAAGGCACAGTTCACCACAGGAAATTCCACCATGTATTATCTCAAACATTCTGAAACCTCGGCCAATATAATGGGATAATATATCTCAAAGTCCCACGTGGCATTGCTTTAGTAAGAAAACGGGGACAAAGGAGCAATGGAGTGTAAATCTGCAAAAAAAATAATTGCTTATTCTGATATATGAGCAAAAAGCATGAGAGTTATAAATAATAATGGGACATTTTTTTGTTATGTGAAAAATGTCAACTTTTACAAGTTTTATCTGTAAAGTATCAAGGTCACAGGTCAAATTGAAAATCATTGTAGCAATAGATCTGCTTCCAGATCTCTCATTCTTCATAGGTATGGCCTGGAACTTGGAAACAGTTTTTGAAAGTTGCGTGGTCCCATTACAGCTTAAATATGACAATACTTTTCCCATTGCTGCATTAAATTTATTAAAACACTAGACCATATGGATTACAAAAAGTAAACATGTTACATGCATTGCTGACGCAGGCTTCACAGATGTAAAATTTGCAATTTAATTAACCCATCATTTTACAAAACCTTTTGAAGATAGGTGACTATCTTCAGCCAGAAGCACCGAGTGGATGATCCATGTTCTGGAGGCCCCCAGCACTACAGATGCCAGTCTTCGACCAAATTGATACATTCCACAAGATACGTACTGCAAAGGCTTTGGGCCCTGAAAACATTCTGGCAGTGGTCCTGAAGACTTGTGTTCCAGAACCAGCCATGCCCCTTGTCAAGCTGTACCAAAACAGCTACAACACCGGTATCCAACCAACAATATGGCAAATTTCCCAGGTATGTCCTGTACACAAAAAACAGAACAGATCAAACCTGGCCAATTACCGCCCCATTATTCTATTTCCAATCATTAGCAAAGTGATTGAAGGTACATTTGACAGTGCTATCAAATGTCAGTTGCACACCAATAACATGCTCACTGACATTCAGTTTGAGTTTTGCTAGGGCCACTCAGCTCCAGGTCTCATTACAACTTTGGTTCAAATATGGACAAGAGAGCTGAACTCCAGAGGTGAGGGGAGAGTAACTGCCCTTGACATCAAGACAGCATTTGACCGAGTGTGGCATCAAGGAGCCCTAGGAAAACTGAAGTCAATGAGAATCAAAGGGAAATCTCTCCACTGGTTGTAGTTATACCTAGCACAAAGAAAAATTGTTGTCATTGTTAAAGGCTAATAATCTTATCCCCAGGACATTGCTGTAGGAGTTCCTCGGCCCAACTATCTTTAGCTGTTTCATCAATGATCTTCCTCCCATCATAAGGTTAGAAGTGGGGATGTTCGCTGATGATTGTACAATGTTCAGCACCATTCGCGACTCCTCAGATACTGAAGCAGTCCATGTCCAAATGCAGCAAGACCTGGACAATATCCAGGCTTGGGCTGACAAGTGGCAAGTAACATTCATGCCACACAAGTGTCAGGCAATGACCATCTCCAGCAAGAGAGAATCTAATCATTGCCCCTTGATATTCAATGGCATTAACATCACTGAATCCCCCACTATCAACATCCTGGGGGTTACCGTTGACCTGAAACTGAACTGGACTAGCCATATAAATACTCTGGGCAGAATTATCCATTCTGGGACTAGGTCCCATGATGGAAGCAGGAACCGGGGGTGTTTTCCGTCGCGGGGACTGATGGGAATTCACACTGAATTGTGTAATGCTGACCTAATTAATTGTGCAGTCTGAGGTTTCCTGACATTTTGCACAGTGGGCTTGGCTGGATGGCATACACCCGCCATCATATCTGGGCGCCATATTTAAAAGGTGCCCGGACATCAACTGACCCACCATTGAAGGAGGAGATGGTGCCCAATCATAGGGAGCTCCAGTCCCCAGATTCAGCAACGCACCCTTCAGAGTGATGCTCAAAGCTGTGGAAGCCAGGAGAGGCGTCCTCCACCCTGAGGATGGAAGGAGGAGACCAACCCTGTATGGGGTAAAGTCGTCAGGCTGGTCGGTGCCCAGGGCTTCCACCAGAGGACTGCTCTGAAATGCTACAAATTGATGAATGACCTCATCCACACTGCCAGGCTAAGTGAACCCTCAACTGCTCACACTCGCCTCACCGAATGGTAAAGAGGACATGGGCCTCAGTGGCAAGGGCATCCATGAGGCCCATGCATAAAAGAGCTACTCAATGTGATAAGGAGATGCCTCATAGCCCCACTGCAGTCCATCTAGTCTGCAGGTGGAGAGATCACAGTGGGTCCCTGACCCTTCCACACATGGAGCTCAGATGCTGTATGGGAGGTTGGGGCCTGGGGAAGGGGTTAGGCGTTGAGGGCATCAACAAGCACTGTAATGACATGCCTCTGTAAGCCTTACTCTTCAATGTGCATGGGCTCACTGCTTTGGAAGGTGCTGCCCCAGAACCCTTGTGGACAACCTGCATTGCCTCAATCACATGGCACACAATCCAGTGGGTTATTGTAAGACTGGAAGCAAGAGAAAGATACCTGAAACCCAATTGGTCTCAACCCCATCTTCTCTCTTTGTGCAGGAAAAGTTGAGGCACAACAGGTGAGAGAGAGAGAACGGAAAGGGGCCGGACTGACCTCAAGAACCTCACTGAGTTCAAGGAGCGGGCAGCCCAGCTGGTAGGGGAGAAACCGGACTGTGCCTGTGCAGATGGAGAAGTCAGTGGGCGGCCCCCATCCAATAAGGGTCCATGCATAATGTAGTCACATAGAAACCTAAGGGTCATGCATTCCTCCATGTTGGAGGCAGTTCATGCAGTCACTCACTCTCTCCTCTCTCACTTACATGTGCTAGCAGGAAGAAGGTAAGGGAACAAGAGGAATCCCTGTCCAGCAGTTCCTCCAGCCCACAGAGGACCCAGGACATTGGGGAGGAAGAAATAATTGCACCTGTAGGGGCATCACAGCAGTCACCTGCATCCTCCACCAGCCCAGAGAAACACACATTGGTGGGTACTAGATGTAGTTCAGGCACGGCCTTGCATTCTGGTGGTCACTGCACAGCCATGTGTCTGTGGCAGGAAGAGGCAGGGTCAACCAAGCTCACCGGCACTCAGGGAACTGGTGGGGAAAAGGCATCTGTGACGTACGAGTCAGGTGACGAGCCTCTGGGATGGGCCCTGCATAAGATGCTGGGGAAGCTGCAAGGGATGGGGGAACATCAGGCAGAGATGTCAGAGACCTTCAACAGAGTGGCACCTGAGGTGGAGGAGTCCATCCGCCTGCTATCTGATGTAATGGCTCTGACATGTGCACGCATCGAGTTCTCCATGGGGAGAATGGCAGATGCCATGGAGAATTTGGTCCAGCAGAATGCCCGGTTTCTGCCAGAGAGGTGTGCAGACCTGCACTCCATCACTGTAGCCGTGGGTGAGTTTTTGCTATGGTTACATGAGATGGGGATGGCGCACCTCGACCTCCATTTAGGTGCGCCTTCCCTTCAAGGAATCAGGCCAGGTCCCTCGGGCACCCAAAGGGAGGAGGAGTGGCTATTGGATACCACTGAGACCTCCACTCAGGACTGTCCAGCCCTTCGGAATCCCCCTTGCCTGTGACCCCTTCAGCCTCATCCTCTGTGACCACAGGAAGAGCAATTGTCCCCCAGCAGGTCAGTCAAAGTAAGCCGGGGCCCTCCAGGCCGCGAGTCTCCAGAGGAAGACGACAGGGCAAACTAATCAACAGGCTGCCTCCTTCTCTGCTGCAGATGTCAGGGGAACACCTAAGCAAAGTGGTAGGGAATGCAAGATTAAGAAGTTTTGATTTCACATGTGCTTGCATGGCTGCACTATGATTGCTGATCATAAGACACTTTTGTAAATATATTCCACTTGCACTTTAATGAGGTATGATGTGATTTATTTATAATGTAGCCCTTAAGCCTGTGCATACACATCCACCATCTTCTGAGGGACACCCCAGGCTGGGTATATGTCCCCCAGGATCATGCATGTGCAGGGAGGCAAAGGTATTTGCCAGAGCCGTTGTGAGACATGTGCAAGAATTCTCCTGTGCTCACTGAGCCTTTGCTCTTCACACACTCATCTGTTCCAACGCTCCAGCATTGTAAGCACTAACTGCTGGAGTTCCCCTTCAGTTGTCTAGCTGAGATTACCTGCTGCTCCACTTACACCCCGGTGAGCCAACTCCCATGCAGCATCTCGAGATCTCCACCACGAGGCACTGGATAATTGCAAGCAGGTTGTTGTCACCTTCAACGTGCAGTTCAAGACCTTTACCCCTCCCCCGTGACTCACACCCTCCCCCCATAACCATTGAACCCTCACGTCTAACAAATGTTAGGGACCTTCCCACAGTTACCCTTCAACCCGCCCCCATCGCCCTCCATCCCATCTCCTACTTACCCAAGGAGCCCACCTCTGTTACAATAGACATGCCCCCCCTCAGCCTGCTTACTCCTAGAATCCACTTGCACTTCTGTATCCCCTCCAACAACCCTCAGTGCCCCTCTGCCCGTCATCGCGGAAACATTACCTTCCCACCCTACTGGCTCCCACTGCCCCCTTTAACACTCGCCATCTCTTGCTATCAACAATTCCCTCAGTATGCCCCCCCAGGATTCATCCGTACACACCATGGACACCTCCCTCTGAATCTCTTTCCCCTCTTCGCCCCATGCCCCTTCACACCTGCACACCCCCCATGCCCCTTCACACCTGCACACCTCCCATGTCCGTTCACACCTGCACACCCCCTCATGCCCCTTCACACCTGCACACCCCCTCATGCCCCTTCACACCTGCACACCCCCTCATGCCCTTTCACACCTGCACACCTCCCATGTCCATTCACACCTGCACACCCCCTCATGCCCTTTCACACCTGCACACCTCCCATGTCCATTCACACCTGCACATCCCCTCATGCCCATTCACACCTGCACATCCCCTCATGCCCGTTCACACCTGCACACCTCCCATGTCCATTCACACCTGCACACCCCCTCGTGCCCTTTCACACCTGCACACCTCCCATGTCCATTCACACCTGCACACCCCCTCATGCCCCTTCACACCTGCACACCCCCTCATGCCCTTTCACACCTGCACACCTCCCATGTCCATTCACACCTGCACATCCCCTCATGCCCATTCACACCTGTACACACCGTCATGCCCATTCACACCTGCACACCCCTCATGCCCTTTCACACTTGCACACCCCCTCATGCCCCTTCACACCTGCACACCCCCTCATGCCCTTTCACACCTGCACACCTCCCATGTCCATTCACACCTGCACAACCCCTCATGCCCCTTCACACCTGCACACCCCCTCATGCCCATTCACACCTGCACACCCCCTCATGCCCATTCACACCTGCACATCCCCTCATGCCCCTTCACACATGCACACCCCCCCCATGCCCCTTTACACCTGCACATCCACCCATGCCCCTTCATGCCTGAACGCACCCCCTGCCCCTGTCCACACTCCACCATGGTCCTTCCCACCATCCCGCTCCACACCAGCTCATCCATTCCATGAACCACGCAGCATTTCTCTCTTTCCCCAGTCACCACCAACCTCCCCCGCCCCATTTTAGGCCTCCACACTCACCCCATCTCTTCATTCCTCTCCTCCCCACCCCCAACACAGACCATACAGACCGCCATCACCCAACAGTACCTCCTGCAGCTGCACACCTGCAGCTTGAAGATCCACCTCCTGTAAGCTGCTGCAGCTTGAAGATGGCATCCTGGAAGCTGCTGTGAGAAGATATACATGGTTGATGCTTCACCCACCCACTGCTGCATGTGGTGCTCCAGGGTCCGCTGTCACTGCAGGTGTCTATCCATCTCTCCCCCAGGCCTTTTTGCAGGTGAATACCGACATTTGCATGCCATGTTGATCCGGATTTGTTCTGGACCAGCGTGATATCCAGCTGGTGGCGCAGATGATTGGACTCGGGTGGTGGGGGGTACGATCCTGGTCGGGCCTTCATCTGCATCCCATTAACAGGATGCAAAACAGTTTCACACTGGCCCCTGGCAGGAATGGTGACCCATGACAGGCGAGAGCCCACGTTTCCGCCGTCATTTTGCACCGGCAGGAAACCGATTTTTCATCCACCACTGCATTGTCTCCCCCCACCCCACCCCCTCCGCCCACCATTAAGCCTGCCGCGGGGTTGGAGGACTGGAAAATTCCACCCTGTGACTACAACAGTGGGTCAAAGGCTGGGAAAGCACAGAATCACAGAATTGTTACGGTGCAGAAGGAGGTCTTTCGGCCCATCTTGCCTGCACTGGCTCTCTGAGCATTTGAACTTAGTGCCATTCTCCTGTCTTTTACTTGTAACCCTGCACATTATTTCTATTTAAATAATTATACAATGCCCTCTTGAATGCCTCAATTGAACCTGCCTCCACCACACTTCCAAGCAGTACATTCCAGACCTGAATTACTCACTCTGTGAAAAAGTTTCTTCTTACCTCGCATTTGCACCTCACAAATCTCACCTTGCCTCCTGACTCCCCAAAGCCTGGCAGAGCGGGGTGTGACTTCCTAGCATCAATGTCATCATGATTGGTTAAGTGTGGCTTCCTTTAAAGGTTAAGATATAAAAATAAAATATTTTGCCTGTCTTAAGTTGGTCAGCATTAGACAGTAGTAGTGTCTGTTAAGAAGTAATATTTCTCTAGAGAAAGCAAGCTGTATATTTCTGTTTGTAGGACTAGCAGTCTTTTTTTTAGTTCACTTAACTCTCTTTGGTCTGTATGTATCTTTATGTAACAGATGGAGAAAGATGCTTTTACAGGTATAGTATATTAGGACAAAGAGTAAAACATTGAGTTAAAATGTGCCAACTAATTACCCGCAAAGAAACCTGCAAGCTGATATAGATTGCAAATAGTTAAGGCCCCAGCGCTGATACCTGTGGCACTCCACTAGTTACAGCGTGCCAACCTGAAAATGATCCACTTATCCCTACCTTCTGCTTCTTGTGAGCTAACCAATCCTCTATCCATGCTAATATGTTACCCCCTATACCATGAGCTATTATTTCATGTCATAACCTTTGATGCAGCACCTTATAAAATGCCTTTTGGAAACCCAAGTACACCACAGTTTTAGGTTCCCCTTTATCCATATTGCTTGTTGATTCCTCAAAGAACTCTAATAAATTAGTCAAACACGACTTCCCTTTCACAAAACCATGTTGACTCTGCCTGATTACATTAACATTTTCTAAGTGCCCTGCTATAACCTCCCTAATAATTGATTATAGCATTTCCCCTATGACAGATGTTAGGCTAACCTGTAGTTTCCTGCTTCCCTTCTCTCTTAATAGAGAAGTTACATTCACTATTTTCCAATCTGATGGGATCTTTCGAGAATCTAGGGAATTTTGGAAAATTACAACCAATTCATCCACTATTGTCGCAGTCACTTCTTTTAAGGCCCTAGGATGCAGTCCAAAAGGACCTGGGGGCTTGTCAGCCTTTAGTTCTAATAGTTTTCTCAGTGCCTATTCCCTGGTGTTTTGAGTTTCTCCCTCCCTTTCATCTCTTGATTTACAAGTATTTCTGGGATGCTGTTTGTGTCTCCTACAGTGAAGACAGACACAAAATACCTGTTCATCACTTCCACCATTTCCTTTTTTTCTTTTATTAATTATCCATTCTCACTCTCTAGAGGACCAAAGCTCTCTCTTTAGTTACTCTTTTCGTTTTTGAATACTTGTAGAAACTCTTACTACCTGTTTTTATATTTCCAGCTAGCTTTCTCACATGCCCTAATTTCTCCCTCCTTATATTTTTTGTCATTCTTTGCTGGTTTTTAAATTCTGACTGATCTTCTGACCTGCCACTAATCTTCTACCACTCACCTGAGATCTATTCCAGCACAACACTGGCAGATCAGACCTCTTAACCTCCAGGTTGTAAATGACATCTCCAAAATGTTGATGAGACTTCCAAGCTATATAAAGTAACTTCTAATCATAGCCAGGCTATGCCGAATAAAGCAATCATAATCTGAGTCCTTCTTTCAGCCTCCTGACACCAACTCCTTGATGCAACTGGACTTGTGCTCTGTATAATAACAAAGATACATGGGGCAGAATTTTCAGGTCGACGTGAGGGGCGCACGCCCAGCCCGCTCAAACATAAAATAGCACGTGACGTCGTGGGGCGAGTGTCCCGACATCACTTCGTGCCCGCCCAATATTTCGGTCGGAGGGTGCATACAAAAGTCGGAAGCGTGCCTGCCGACAATTAAGAGGGCAATTAAGCCCATTAAAGTTGTAATTGTCCTCCATTTTTCATGGTCCGCCCAATCTCACGGTTGGCGGATGGGCAAATCGACCAGGCGGCCTTTTCATTTGTCATGAAACCTCATCTAAGGGTGGGATGAGGTTTCCGTTACTAAATAAAAAAAATAAAAAATCGAGGGGCAGAATTTTTATAATGTATATATTCAGGTGACCGTTTATGATGCTTGGACATTTTTGTTCTGATTTTAAAATCTTTATTTAATACTTTTGAAGTCTTCAGCTCCCTGAGGCTGCTCTCTGCCTTCAGGGAGCTTTCGTTCCATACTCCCCCATGCCCGTGCTTACGCCAGCGCTCGCCATCCTCCCGCCCCTCCCCCCAGCCGGGCAGCGCTGAGCATTTCAGCGCATGCTTCATGCTGGCTGCCCGTTAATTGGCCCGCCAGCGTGAAATCACGGGTCGGGGCCCGATCGCAGTTGGCTATTCATTCCCAGCAGCCGCTCCCGGACCCGCCAATCGCACCCGCCCACAGACCTGAAAATTCTGCCCATAGTTACAGAATAAGTTAAAATTTAGAAGAGAGGCAATAAAGCCAGGTTTTTTCTTCAGTTTAAACAGCATTGCTGCATGTAAACAAAATAAGCCTTTCTTAATAATATTATAACAGAAATTGAAATCAAATAAATTGAAAGTTATTGCAGACTCCAATATTAATTCATTACCTAACTAGCATTGTTGAATGCTAGTGGTTGTGCATAAAATGTAACTAATATATTCCTGAAAGGTATTTTGGAACAGGGAATGTTAAAGGAAGATCTAATAGAATTGTTTAAAATATAAAAGAGATTGGAAGGGCGAATAATCTTTTTTCATTCATTCACGGTACATGGTGTCACTGGTGAGGCCAGTATTTATTGCCCACCCTTCGGAAACTGAGTGGCTTGCTAGGCCATTTCATTTCAGTGGGTATTTAAGAGTCAGCTGTGGATTTCTATCTCCCTTTTGCTCTGAAGAAGAGTCATACGGACTCGAAACATAACTCTGTTTCTCTCGCCATAGATGCTCCCAGACCTGCTGAGTTTTTCCAGCATTTTCTGTTTTCATTCCAGAGTCACATGTAGGCCAGACCAGGTTAGGACAGCAGATTTCATTCCCTAAGGGGCATTAGTGAACCAGATGTTTTTTTAAAAAAATCATTAGACTTTTAATTCCAGGTTTTTTTAAAACTTGAACTCAAATTCCACCATCTGCAAGGGCAGGATTTAAACCTGGATCCCCAGGGCATTACCCTGGGTCTCTTGATTACTAGTCCAGCAACAAGACCACTATATCGCTGCCCCCACATAACAAATAGCTATTTTTAATGACTGACAAACAGATAACAGATAAATTTAGGGTAGGTGTAAAAGTATAAAGTGGGAGAGTAGAAGATTATACTCATGTAAGGGGGTCTTGGCAAGTGGAATGCACTGTCACACATGGCTATTGATATTGATTTCAGAGAACTAGATAAGCATTAAAAATATAGATCATTTGTATGGAAAAAGACTATGGGCAGAATTTTCAGCTCCTGTGTTTGGCGGCATGAGCACACACTGTGGCGAGAAGGCCAAAAATGCCATCATGAAGTCAGTTTGTGATCATCCGCTCCACCCATCAATGGTGGGCCATGTTTCCCAGCATTGAAGTGGCCTCAGGCAAAAGAGGCTGCAGGGCGAGGGCTTCACTGGGGAAGGGGTGTACCCCAGGGCTTGTGTAGAGATACATGTTGATCTGTGCAAGTGGTCTCAAGAGGGTGTGGGCTGAGGAAGCAGTCTCCAGAGGAGATGAGGCTAGATGGAGATGTGAGGGTGTGGGTGAGAGAGTGAGTGCTGATGTCCCTTGAGCTGTGAGTGAGTGAGATGCCAGTGAATGTGTGATGGGCTTGTAAGTGTGTGAGTTTAGAGTGATGACATGGTTGCCTTAACCTGGTGGCGCAAATGAGATCATTCATCCCCTTTCTGTATTGGCACTGATCACCTTTGCTACCACCTCCAAAGCCAGAGAGGAGAGATTGCTGGACCTCCTGCGACCAGAGTGGGGGTAGCGGACATCACGGTGGGCCTCCAATAGACATTCCAGTGACGGGTCATTGAACTCTTCTTGGCTTTCAGGGCCATGTCTTCACTGGAGCAGTCCTGGGCTGCAAGCATTGAGAACTGTGTGCACTGCTGCGGTTTAGATATGGCACTGGGAGTGAGGAAACAGTGATGTAATGGCATAACGGGCGATTCAGAGGCCGCTTGCCAGCGAGACGCTGTGTTTCCTGTGACTGCATAATTAATGAGGTGGGAAGCGGATTATACGGCATGAAAACCCACCATTGCGGCCGGCAGGTAAAACACCGTTTTTCACGCCTGCTACTACACTTAGTGAAATTCTGGGATGATTCTGCCCTATGTAAATAGGGTTAGAGTGTATAGCAGTGTTGCAAAATTAGCACAAGGACAGAGATCATAGGGCAATATTACCTTCTTCTTCTGTGCTTACATTATAATTGTAGTGGATACATATCTGATGCCATCCTTTCATATTTGAATGATCTCCAAAAATGTCAGGTCACATACTGTCAACTACAATTAAACCTGACAGCCTAGGTTTACTTCTGTACAGTAAGGTTATTTATCAGATTTTCTTTTCCTTCCATATTTTTTCAAGCATCAGTACCTTTAAAATTTCTGATAGGTTCAAAAAGAGGCAGTTGCCATGGCACAGTATGGATTCCAGGATCTTAGGATATCATGTGACTCCCACAGCACCAAGTCTACACTGCATTAAAATCCTCCCTGGAACATTAAAATACATCAGTGCATTTAAATCCAGGAAATATCAGTTTACCAGCATGGCTTATCTAATGAAGTGCTAATTTTATAAAATCCATTAAACATTCAAATCAAAAGAAATGAACACAATTATTACATATATAGAGAGAACTTACACAAAAGATCTTAACAACATGATACCATGTAAACATAAATGTTAAACAAAAACACTTTGGTACAGTACTTTGGAAGCAGTAGTTTGTGAAATATTTTATTGCATGTTTGTTTCGGTGACATAAATTATTCAAGGATACTTATGGACCCGTCAATCTTTCTCGCTTTCCGTCATAAAAATCACTGTGATTTTATATATGATCGCCCTTAAGAATATCTGCTATGAAACATCCATGAACATCTGGGAGTGTAAAAAAAGATTCCACTTCAGGTCACCATTTAAATTGAGTATAATTCTCCATGAGTCCACTTAATTATCCTGCGGCATTTTTATTTTAATTTCCATTAGAAACATTTACAGCTAACTTTAACATTTCAAATGAAATAATGGCTGTGCTGTAAAATCTAATGCACAAGTTGTACCTAATAAATATCAATCCCATTTATGATTACTGCTTTAATAAAAACATTGCTGCAATGGTACATTAATTTTTTGAAATGTTTATGCTTGTTGATTTATTTAAAAAATATATTTTGGGCATTTGAAGAAAAGCAGCCTATTTTAAAATGCGCACTTGAAGATAGAGAGATGCACTTGGTAACATTCCATGAATAGATGGCATATTGAAGAAACTACATTCATTGCATAAAAAATTGCAAATAACAATGTTTATTTTCATAATGAATTTCATTTTGGATAACTTCACATTTGTATTTTCTTACACAGCAGCACAATGGAGCCTGAAACCTATTGCTGCACTACAATGATCCCATTCTCCTAAATAAAATAACTAAATTTCTGATCCCACAGCTTGGGCTGACTTTTTGCTTTGGGACAGGAAACAGGAGCTGGGACTGTTTCCACGTCTAAAACCTGTGCTGGGGAGAAGCAGTTACCCTTTGGTATTTTGAGTAGGGTGCTCCTTTATTTGGAATGAAGACAGATTCCCTGTGCAAATATGGGCAGCTAGGTGGGCCCTTGAAACTGGAAGGCCAATCACAGGCTTCCAACTTTCGAGGAGCAGCACCCTGCAATGGATGGTAAGGACTGAGAAGGTGCTTCAACATAAAGGTGCCCTTGTACCAATAGCAATAGAATTCAATCAAATTTTGTATCAAAAAGTATATTAAATTTGCCCATATTTGGTAAATTGAGTCCAATTTGGTCATTTTAGAATCCGACACATCCAGATTTTTAAAAATACACTGGAACAACCTATTCTGTCACACATGTACTGCAGCATTTTAAGAGTTGTATCCCCTTCATGGGTTTAATTTGAGGCATTTTTATCCCTCCTGAGCTTCTGCGTCATCCATTTTGTGGTTTTTGGCTTCACCTTCCATTTATCTATTTCCCCAATGGAATAGTGCAGCAATATTTTTGTGTGTACTTCTGATCTGGAGAGACCTTATTGTACTCATGAACAGTACATCATGGTTTCTTTGAACCCTAAATATGATGAACAAAAACTTCCATTACCTATGATAGAGGCAAAATTTGAATAGAGGGATTAGGTGCTTTGGAGTTCAGTATAGTATGAAGTTTGAATATTCTTGCACCAGTCAGGGAGATTGATTTTTCTAGCTCTTTAATTTCAAACCAATAATATTTCAATTTAATTGGCTTGCTAGAGTCCAAAATACATGGCCATTGCCAGTTCAAATTGCAAGTATGAACATTTCTGATTGACATGAAGCAATTTTAATGCAGTGTTTCCTGACGTATATTCACCATGCCAATTCTCCTGTGAGGTGTCAGTTTCTACTTCTTCTGACCCTCCAGCTGTGCACCATTCATTCAGTGGACTCAGAGGAAGACAAATCTTCCTACTTAAATATTCCAATACATTGCACTGATATTTTTCACTTTCTGAGAAAATTCAGAGTTGATATCAGTCACCTTGCTAGCCTGTTTGGCTACTTCCTCTTCCAGCCCCCATACATCACAACCTCCTTCCCTTATGTCTTACGAGGTTTTTGGCTCCATGGGATTGTTGATGATTTTGAGGCTACTTGTATATATTTTGGTGATTTTATTGTGATCATTAAAGCAAAAGGGAGCTAGTGCAGAATAATGGATCAGTTTTCCAATTTTTGCACCCATTAAGTCATTATGCTTTCCTAGATTAAGCATCACATCACCTGAAATGAACGGTACCAGCATCAACTTTCCATTTCTCACCCTTGAGGTCTTTTGAGTGAGAATGGCAATTTGTGCCTAATTATTTACTGGTGATTTGTACACAGTCATAACAGGCATGTGACAAAGCATTCTCACAACTGATGAGCAAAGAAACATTCAACCTCTGACTTGAAGCATATCAGACTTGGCTCAGTGGTCACACTCTTACCTTCACGTTAGAGTCACTGCATTTTGGTCCCTCTCCAATTGATGAGCTGCTTGAAATTCATAAGCAGCTAAGTGAAGGTTTGGAAGAGAGACCTGACCACAAAAACTGACCTGCTTTTGTCATGGTCCCTTTACATTTTGTGTGAAGAAGTGCTTCCTGATTTTACTCATAAATGGCCCAGTGCTAATTTTAAGATTATGCTCCCTTGTTTTAAATTACCTCACCAGAAGAAATAGTTGCTCTGTATATATTCTACTAAATTCCTTTATCATTTTAAATATCTCATTTAGATCACTCCCATCAAATCAGAGTCCTATGACATCAGTAGGACATCCGCAAATGCAAAAAATTGAGTTCTTAGATGTAAGCTTGCTTTTGTTTCTAAGCAGCCTAGGGTAGCCCCTTTAAAGACTGTTGATTGGACCACTCGATATACATACCAATGGGGGAATTGTGCAGGGTGCACATTATACCCACTGATACTTGAAAGTGGTTTTGGAGGCCCTTTAACATCATAAGTGCCCAGCTTGCATGAGCATGTGTTTGTTTTGGGCAGGTGTTTTTTAGGCCTCCCATACGCTTCTCGGCCTTTTGGCTAAGATCAAGTGTTGCAGGGGCGACACCATGGTCCTGCCAAGGCAAGGTCGGGATGGAAGGGCGATAACCAATCGCAATCCAAATCCATACCGTGGATTACCTATCACCGTCCGAGTCACGGTGAACCACAGCGAAGGAGGATCACCTATGGATCGGGGCTTCTTCACCAGGAGGATCCTGTTGAAGGCGTGCGGCTTCCAAGCTACGGAGATCTTCACCCTGCATGACTCCCGCAAAGGCGGTTATTTTGACGTGACGTTCAAGCGGGTGGCAGACTGCGTCCGGCTCCTGAGGGTGTTCGAGGAGAAGAGAGACCTGCCGGAGATGAAGATCCTGACGGCGGAGCCGCACTTTTCTCTGCCGTTGCAACGGGAACGTGAGGTGATGGTGCATGTGTACAACCCCTTCGTCCCTGTCGCCGACGTGGTCACCTTCCTCACCAGGTACTTCGATAAGGTGGGGAGCGGCACCGAGATTCGAGACGACTTGGGGATCTGGACAGGCAAACGCCTGTTTAAGGTCACGCTAAAGACCGATGGTAAGGGAGCCATTTTCCACCCTCCTTCCAGTTTCGCTATCGGGGGAAACCGTGGCTACCTGGTCTACGCTGGGCAACCCAAGCATTGTCGCTCATGCGGCAAGGCTGGTCATGTGGCGGCCAACTGCAGCGCCTCCCTCTGCAAGATCTGCAAACAGGAAGGGCACCAGACAAAAGACTGCAAACAGGCCAAGTGCTGCAACCTGTGTGGCGAGGCAAGTCACCTCTTCAGGACCTGCCCCAAACGCTGCCGTACTTACGCACAGGCAGCCAAAGCCGACCAGGGGGAAGCAGAAGAAATGTTCCGTGTCACTCCAACCACCAAGGCCCCCAGGGAGCTCAACGGGACAAAGGAGGACACAGAGAGAGACAAGGTGGAGAAAGAGATTGAGGCAACAGAGAGCCAATCAGCAGCACTACCCCCTGAACCTCCCAGTCCTCAGGACAGCGAATCAATGGAGGAGGAGGCAGCAGTGGAAAAGCAGCAGGGGGAGTGGCGGACGGTGAAGAACAAGAAAAGTAAGAGGGAGCGAAGAAGAAGCAAAGGCGTTTCCCAGAGAAGCGGCAAGAGGCGTCTCCCATCCGACACGGATGACAAGAGCAGCAGCTCTTCGGATGATGAAGTGCCAGAGCGGCACCGACAGAAGAGGCGGCAAAGCTCCAGGGCGTTGGAGGACGAGACACCCGAGCTCCAGAAAATTGGAGACAACAAGGAGACCAGCGCACCCCAACTTTGCCTGCAACCTGAGGAGGCCAGTGCACCACAGCCCCTGGAATCTGGGAGCAGTGAGGCAATCATCGCACCCCAGCTCCAGGAAGCCGGGAACAGCAACACCCCAGAGGGGGTGAGTTTTGGAGAAGCTTCTCCAGCAAAGGTCATCTCAAAACCCGCTCTCTACGTGAACCTCCAGATGCCACCGGAGCAGAACACGGCCAAGGAGATCTACCTCAGCCCATCCAAAGTGAAGGAATTTGAGCTCACTACGGGTATGAAGGAGCAGACTAAAGGTCTGGGACTCTCAGAGACAGTGGGTTTGGTAGGAGAATAAATGCTTTAAAATGGGTTTAAAGATTGTATCCATAAATGTGCGTAGCATTAAATCTACTACGCGATGTGTTGCGACCTTGGACTACCTAGCCAAGGTCAAAGCTGACCTGTTGTTTCTGCAGGAGTGTGCGATACCGCACCTCAGCTCCTACAGGCAATGGTCACGATGGTGGTCCCACGGGCCATCGATCTGGTCGGGCGGAAACGACTCTCGTTCCTCCGGCCTGGGTATTCTGCTGCGGGGAGGCAACTTCACCGTCTCCGAGGTCAAGGAGGTGGTGGGCGGGCGACTCCTCGTAGCAGACGTAATGTACAAGAACGCTCCACTCCGGTTAATTAACGTGTATGGCCCGGCACAAGGGGCTGAGCGGCTGGAGGTTTTTCAGCAGCTCCCACTGCTGCTGGCGACCTCCAGGCCGGTCATTCTGGGCGGTGACTTCAACTGCATCATCGATGCGGCTGGAAGATCCGGCAGGGCCGGCAGCAGATTGGACGCTACGTCCAGATCCCTGATGGAAACAGTTAAGGATGCCAAGCTGCACGACGTCTTCAGCAACCCTGCAGACGGAGCGCAGCGTAGATACACCTGGTCGCGGCCAGACGGGTCCATTCGTTCCAGGATAGACTTCCTGTTTGTGTCCCGTGCATTCACAGTCAGATCCACCGAGGTCAAGCCGGTGTTCTTCTCTGACCACTGCCTCCTACTGGCGGACTGCCACTTGGAGAAGGACCTGAGGGTGGGCAGGGGGGCATGGAAGCTAAATGTGCAACTGCTGACCCCAGAGAACATTGAGGAGCTCAAGAGGGATTACAAAGGTTGGAGAACCGTGAAACCCCTCTTTGAGTCCCTGACACACTGGTGGGAAGTGATCAAGGGAAGCATCAAGAGGTTTTTCATCCTCAAAGGCACCCAGAAAGCTAGAAAGGAACAGAGGGAAATGTCCCGACTCCAGAAAAAGATGCAGAATCTGCTCCGGCTGCAGTCAATGGGGGTCGATGTCAAGGAGGAGCTCCAAGAGGTGAAGGGCCAGCAAGCCTCGCACTTTGCCTCGGAGGCCTCCAAGATCATCTTCCGTTCCAGAGTCCGCTCCGTGGAGCAGGATGAGACGTGCTCACGTTTCTTCTTCCAAAAGGTACACAGAGAGCGCTCTGTGGTCAGCAGCCTGAAGGAAGAAGACGGCTCAGTAAAGTCATCACGGTCCGACATTCTGAGGATCAGCAAATCCTTTTATGCCGGATTGTATGACGTGAAGCCCACGGACAGCACGGCCTCCCAGTCCTTCCTGTCCTCTATCACGGAGGTCTTAGACCACAGTACGCGGGAGAGCCTGGACAAACCGCTAACTCCTGATGAACTGACTAAGGCCCTCGAGTCCTTCGAGAAGAGTAAAACCCCCGGAAGCGACGGCTTGCCGGCGGAGTTGTATTCGGCTCTGTGGGACTTGATCGGCCCAGACCTGCTAGGGGTGTACGAGAGTATGCTCCTGGCCGGTAGTATGTCAGAATCCATGAGGAAAGGCATCATCACCCTCATCTACAAGCACAAGGGGGAAAGGGAGGAAATTAGAAATTGGCGACCCATTTCACTGTTGAATATGGACTATAAGATTCTGTCCAAGGTCATCGCCAATCGGGTCAAATCCGCTCTGGAATTGGTGATTCACCCTGACCAGACCTGCTCTGTGCCAGGCAGGAAGATCTCTGACAGCCTGGCGCTGCTCAGGGATACGATTGCCTATGTACAGGACAGGGGTGTGGATACCTGCCTCATCAGCTTGGATCAGGAGAAGGCCTTTGACAGAATATCGCACACCTACATGGGGGATGTGCTCTCCAAAATGGGGTTTGGGGAGGGAATTCGAAATTGGATCCAACTGCTCTACACTAACATCAGTAGCGCAGTCTCAATCAATGGGTGGGAAACAGATAGCTTTCCGATTAAATCTGGAGTCAGGCAGGGCTGTCCTCTCTCGCCTGTCCTTTTCGTGTGTTGCATAGAACCCTTTGCCGAGTCCATCAGGAAGGATCCGGGCATAAGAGGAGTGACGATCCCAGGCAGTGGAGGCACTCAGGTAAAAGCCTCCCTGTACATGGACGACGTCGCCGTCTTCTGCTCGGATCCGCTGTCGGTGCGCAGACTGATGCACATCTGCGACCAGTTCGAACTGGCCTCGGGAGCCAAGGTAAATCGTGGGAAGAGCGAGGCCATGTTCTTTGGGAACTGGGCTGACCGATCCTTTGTCCCCTTCACTGTCAGGGCTGACGGCCTGAAGGTGCTGGGGATATGGTTCGGAGGGACCGGGGCATGCGTTAGAAACTGGAAGGAGCGAGTGGCTATGGTGAAAAGGAAACTGGGCATGTGGGAGCGACGCTCCCTCTCCATTGCGGGTAAGAACCTGGTCATCAGGTGTGAGGTACTCTCGCTGTTGCTGTACGTGGCGCAGGTCTGGCCCATTCCAGACTCCTGCGCGATGGCGATCACTCGAGCCATCTTCCGCTTTATCTGGAGGTCGAAAATGGATCGTGTCCGCAGGGACGCGATGTACAAGCCTCTAGATAAAGGGGGAAAAAACGTGCCCAACATCGCCCTCATACTGATGGCCACCTTTGTGTGCGGCTGCATCAAGCAGTGCGTAGACCCTCAGTACGCAAACACCAAGTGTCACTACGTGCTGAGGTTCTACCTGTCCCCGGTGTTGCGAAGGATGGGTCTGGCCACGCTGCCGCGGAACGCTCCAAGTAGTTGGACCGTGCCGTACCACCTGTCCCTGGTGGAAAAATTTATGCAGAAAAACACCTTTGACCACAAGTCCATCAGGCAGTGGTCAGCACGTAACGTCCTAGAGGCCCTGAGGGAAAAGGAGAGGGTGGACCCTGTGGGATGGTTCCCCGAGCAGACTGTCAAAGTCGTTTGGCAGAATGCCTCATCGCCAGAACTTTCCAACAAGCACCAAGACGTAGCTTGGCTGGTGGTGAGAAAGGCCCTCCCCGTCAGATCCTTCCTACACGCCAGGAGGCTCACCCCCTCTGCACGTTGCCCTCGAGGTGGCTGTGGTGGGGAAGAGACCGTTGTTCACCTCCTTGTGGATTGTGCCTTTGCAAAGAAAGTCTGGAGAGAGATGCAGTGGTTGCTGTCGAGGTTCATCCCGAGCAGTTCTGTGACACAGGACTCTGTGCTCTACGGGCTGTTCCCAGGGACACACACCGAGACAAACATCAACTGCAGCTGGAGGATCATCAACTCGGTGAAAGAGGCGCTTTGGTCTGCCCGAAACTTGTTGGTCTTCCAGCACAAAGAGTTGTCCCCGACCGATTGTTGCGGACTGGCACAATCCAAAGTCCAGGACTACGTGCTGAGGGACGCACTAAAGCTTGGGGCAGCTGCCGCAAAGGCGCAATGGGGAAGGGTCGCTGTCTAAGACCTTTCTACCACAGCGCACCGAGAGACTGGGAACTGTTTAGAGCCCCTCGGGCTGTACAGATCAAAATGAAAGGCTGTAAATGATTGTAATATTGTTTGTACTGATGCACCTGGTGATACATTTTGTAAAAGTTTAACCTGGATTGTACCCTTGTAATGTTGTTTTTGAAATGGTTTGGAATGTGATTGAAGATATTTTATGAATAAAGTATATTTTTACAAAAAAAAAAAAATATCAAAGACCTCAACAAGGTAGCAGTGGGTCAACATCAGTAAGAATGGGGTGACAAGCTCTGCTTTTTTTCATTTTCTTTTTACTGTTCCTGACTGAAAACAAGAACAAAAACTGACCTAATGTTGCTTTAAGGTTTTGACTGAGCCCTAGTAAACTTTACATCATGAAGGCATGTCAGTGTGTGATCCACTGATGACACCGAGCATGGCATCCTTGGGCAATAATTTACACACTCTAAAGAAGCTATGTGCTTACAAAAAGCAAAAAAAAAACCTACAGGTTGACTGCATTTAATTTTTCTGTGGGCTTAGAGAAACACCAGCACATTTTAAAGCACTTTATAAACTTTGTAATTGCATAGTGGGATAGGAATGAAAAGATGCCGTATGTGTTTTTCTAAAATTCCTCTCCCTGTTATTTAATTTGAAAAGGCTAATATCTTTTCCAACGTAGAAGAGAGGAATTTCAAATCAATGTATTTATTCAGATCTTAAAGTAAATTCAGAATGTCCAATTGTGAAAAGCATTTTAAGATTCACGTTCAGGGTGCTTTTGGTCAAGAATGGTGATATAGGAACAAAGTGTCACTGTGTGTTGCAGATCATTCAGGTAGCCCGAGTTCCTGTGTCAACATGCGCCTTTACATGTATGTTTTAGCCTGGAGCAATGGAGAGTGATGGTACAGGTTCCAACTTTCTTTACATTGCGTGGTTTACCTCCACTCTTACACCATTGGTGTGTGTCGGAAGGACTTACAGGTTAAAACTCAACTTGTTGGACCACATGATATGAGGAAAAAGATTATCATACAGCAAGTTGTTTGGGTCTGGAATTCACTGCCTGAGAGTGTGGTGGAGGCAGGTTCAACTGAAGCATTCAAAAGGGAATCAGACTGTTGCCTGAAAAGGATGAACATGCAGGGTTACAGGGCGAAGGTGTGGGAATGGCACTAGGTGAGTTGCTTATTTGGAAAGCCAGTGCAGACATGATGGGCCACATGGCCTCCTTCTGCGTCGTAACAATTCTGTGATTCTGTGGTTATGAAAGCACCTTCCTTGGTCATCAAGTCCAGGTGTGGGACTCAACCAGGAGCTGACTCTGAGACAGGGAAAATCCCCACTGCTCCACGAGAACTAAGAGGCAGAGTTCTGGATAGTAAACAGACTTACAGAAAGAAAGAAAAGACTGGCATTTATATAGCACATTCCTCGATGTCCCAAGGAATTTCAGAACTAACGAAGTATTTTTGAAGTGTAGTCACTGTTGAACTTAGGCAGAAGTTCTAAAAGTTATTCTCTATTCAAGAAGGGAGGGCGGCATCAAGCAGGAAACTATAGGCCAGTTAGCTTAATGTCTGTCATAGGTAACTTATTAGAATTGGTCATTAAGGAGGTTATAGCTGGACACTTAGAGCAGCTCAAGGCAATTGAGATGAGTCAGCATGGTTTTGTGAAAGGAAAACCATGGGCAGGATCTTCCGGTCAGCGAGCGGGGGCGGAGCCCGTTATCAACGTGTAAAATACCGCGGGATGATGTTGGGTGGAACACGCGTCATCTCCATTTTCAGGTTGGCAGGGGTGCAGCCGAGTCAGCTGTGCGCCCGCGACCTGTCAACAGCCTATTGAGGCCATTGAAAAACTAATTAAGGTCATTAATGGACCTGCCCGTCCAACCTTGAGGTTAGCGGGAAGGCTGGGAGCCCTGGCGGGCTTCAGAAAAAGCATGAAACCTTTCATGAGGGTATTTAAATTTTTATTAAAGGTTTCAATAAAAGCTATAGACATGTCAGGGAAATTTTTTTATCATTTGTATTACAAATTTTAATCCTGAGCTGATCTCCGTGAGGCAGCACTTAGCCTCAGGGAGACCTGTGCACTCTTCCTCGTCAAGCGCGAAAGAGCACACTCCTAGCTGAGGGAATTGCCTCCCTGCCCGCACAGGGAGCGCATAGCACTTCCAAGCGGACGTCACACTGGGCGGGCCTTAATTGGCCCGCCCACGTAAAATGGCAGCGCGCCCCCAATTGGGGGTGCCAATCGAAGGAGCACCGGCTCCTGCTCTTCCCACCCGACTGGGGAAAAATCTTTCCCCATGCTTAACCAATTTATTGGAGATTTTTGAATGAGTAACATGTGCAGTGGATAAAAGGGAGCCTGTAGACATACTGCATTTGGATTTCCAAAAGGCATTTGTTAAGGTGCCACATCAAAGGTTATTACGGATAATAAAAGCACATGGTGTAGTAGCTAACATGTTAGCATGGATAGAAGGTTGGCTGGCTGGAAGGAAGCAGAGAGTATGCATAAATTGGTCTTTTACTGATTGGCAGGATGTGATGAGCAGGGTCCCACAGGAGTCTGTACTAGGGCCTCAACTTTTTACGATTGACATCAATGACTTAGATGAGGGGAGTGAACACATGGTAGCTAAATTTGCAGATGGCACAAAGATAGGTAGGAAAGTATTTTGTGAAGAGGACATCAGGAGGTTGCAGATAGATATAGATAGGTTCAGAGAGTGGGCAAAGATCTGGCAAATGGAGTTTAATGTGGGAAAATATGGGCCCGTATTTTCGGCTTGGCAAGCGGGGGTGGGGCCTGCTCACCGAGGCGTAAAATGATGTGGGGTGAAGTCGGGCCTGCGTCCCGACGTCACGTACGTCATTTAGATTTTCAGTTTGGTGGGCAAGCAGCCGAGTTGGCTGCGTACCCGCCGAACTGTCAAGGGCCTATTGAGGCCATTTAAGAGCTAATGAAACCAGTAAACTGAGCTGCCTGTCCAACCTTAAGGTTGGGGGGCAGGCGAAGAGCCCAGGTGACCGTTGCATTTTTCATGGAACATCATCCACCGGCGGGATGAGGTTTCATGAAGTGTTTATAAATTGAATAAAAATTTTAGAAAAAATCATTGACATGTGCCAGCTCATGTGACACTGTCACATGAGGGGATATGTCTTAAATGTTTTTCTTTTCTTTACTCAGCTTTTTAAAACTTAAACTAATCTCAGAGGTGCCTCAGGGATATTTCTGCGCTCTTTCGCGCGTATGCGCCTTAATTGGCCCGCCACGTAAAATGGCAGCGCAGACCCGATCGGGGGTGCTGATCGGGTTCGCGCCTGCCCTCGCCCACCCTCACACAACCCCCCTGATGGGGAAAAATTCTCCCCGTGAAGTTGTTCACTTTGGCAGAAAGAACAAAAAAGCAGAGTATTACTTAAATAGAGAACTGCTGCATAACATTGAGGTGCAGAGGGATCTAGATGTTCTATTTGTTTAGTCACCAAAAGTTAGTATGTAGGTACAGCAAGTAATTAAGAAGGCTAATGGAATGCTATCCTTTATTACGAGAGGGATTGAACATAAAATTAAGGATATTATGCATCAGTTATACAGGGCATTGGTAAGACCACACCTCGAATACTGTGTGCAGTTTTGGTCTCCTTATTTAAGGAAGGATGTAAATGCATTAGAGGCGGTTCAGAGGACGTTTACTAGATTGATACCTGGAATGAGTGGGTTGTCTTATGAGGAAAGGTTGGACAAACTGGACTTGTTTCCACTGGAGTTTAGAAAAGTGAGGGGTGATTTGATTGAAGTGTACAAGGTCCTGAACGGCCTTGATAAGGTGGACGTCAAAAGGATGTTTCCTCTTGTGGGTGAGTCCAGAACTAGGGGTCACTGTTTTAAAATTAGGGGTCGCCCTTTTAGGACAGGGATGAGGAGAATTTTTTTTCTCTCAGCGGGTTGTGCGACTTTGGAATTCTCTGCTTCAGAAGGTAATGGAGGCCAGGTCATTGAATATTTTTAAGGCAGAGGTAGATAGATTCTTGTTAGGCAAGCGATTTAAAGGTTATTGGGGTTAGCTGGGAATGTGGAAAGTGAAACATAAAAAGAACAGCCATGATCTTATTGAATGGCGAAGCAGGTTTGAAGGGCTGAATGGTCTACTCCAGTTCCTATTTTTTATGTTCTTATGTTCAAAAACAAGAGCCATTGTATGCTAGCAAAGTCCCATTGACAGCAATGACTTGAATGACTTTGTTTTGCCTGCCACCAAGGTTCCCTAGGTAACAACTTCCAAACTTCGAAGGACAACATGACAGCCAAAGCATGGAAGCACCATCACCTCCTCAGTCATCTTTAAGCCACAACCAACCTGACTTCAACATTATGTTAGACATTGTCACTTAGTCAAAACCACAGAACCTAACAGCATTGTGGGGGTACCGCATGAGCTGCAACTAGGGTTGGCCGGCCTGGTTGGACAAACTCCTGGAGGTTTCGTCAAGTGACATCCAGTATCCAACCACCCCGCCCTCACACTCCTACCATTGATTGCACAACATGACCATCCTCACACCGCACCAGCTTCCCACACAAATTTAAAGGAAAACAGACTTTTAATTACCTGATTAGATGATGCCTGAATGTCAGTCAAACAGCCTTTTTATCCAGTCACCAATAATTTTATAATGAATAAATATTCAAAGTAAATGAAAGCATAATGCACTATTCTTTTGTCAATTCACAGAAATATCGTGGAAATGAACCTTCAATTTCTGGAGACTTAAGGAAAATCTTGGAAGGTTCACAACCCTACTTGAATATGTGTGACATGGAGTGGAACTTGAAAGTGGTGGTTCTCCAATGCACCTGCTGCCATTGTCTTTCAAGGTGGTATAGGTTGCACATCTGTAAGGTGCTGTCAAAGGACAGTTGATGGGTTGCTGCAGTGCATCTTGTAGATGGTACACATTGCTGCCACTGTGTGCTGGTGGTCTGCTTCAGTATGTTAGGAGGTGGCCTCCAAAAACCACAGTCACCTCCCAAAGTGCTAGGGATGACTCTAACCAGTGGAGACTTTCCCCTGATTCCCACTGACTTCAATTTTGTTAGGCGTTGTCATGAACTCCATAAACTAGTTGGTCCCGCAGCACATCATTGAGTGTGTCTCCGAAGTTGCAGTGTTAGTGAAACTGCTTCAACTTCACTATATAGGTTGCGATGGACTCTCCCGGGCCCTTACTCTGGAATTAAACTTAAACCTCTGCATTATTATGGATGGCTTCATCTGGTTATGCATCTTCACGTGGTCTACTAATTCATTAAAGGGCTTGAAATTGGCAAGTTCGGGGCCATCAGACTGCGGATGGGATTGGATGTCTTGCTACCACATACACTCAAAAGGATTGCTTTCTGCTTCTCCTCCACTGTAATTTTGTTTGCTACGAAATAAAAACCAAGGCGCTCTACATACTGACTACAGTCTTCCATAGTCGCATCGTAAGGATCAATTCTGCCGAAGAGTGTCATGACTGGTGAGTAGTCTTTTCTTTTTCTTAAGATTCAATGTACTCATATTCACAAGGTGAGGTGCAGCATCAAAGCTATTTTACCCTCATCGCCAAATGTAATAACTTGATGTACTGGACAGGTTTCAACTAGGAACAGATAACTTTATTACAGAGAGCTTTGCAGATGCTACATGCATGAACCAGGTCCTTGGCAAGGAGATCCGTCCCCTGGATTTCCTGCGCTTAGGACTCATTTGTCAGAACCTCCAAGGATAATCACATGATCCTGATAGGTGATAGGAGAGTCTATACCTTCAATTATTACAGCACCCATCTGTATCTCCCAATCAGTGTTCAGAATGTAGTTAGAAAACTACTGCTTTCATCCAGCTTCACTTGTCAGTAGCAATCTTTTGTGTCTAGGGCAGTAAAGATCATTGCCTCGCCAAGTTGCAGCAAAATTCCTTCGATGGTTGGCATGGGGTTGTGAGACCTCTTCAGTGCTTTATTAGATTCTTTGGGTCTAAGCATACTCCCTGTTTTCCAGGCTGTTTCATTGCTACCATGCTGCTATTCCAGTATGCAGGAATTGTCACTTTCGTGGTTACTCCCTTCTTTTCCAGCTCTTCTATCTTGTCTTTTAGGCTTCACATGAGGGCAGCTGGAATTCTTCTCGGCAGATGCTGAATTGGTCTTACACTCTCATCTACTTCTAGATGTAGACATCCCAATCCTATAAATACAACTTTGTACTCCTCCAGGATCTGTTCAGCAGTCAATGGTTTTATGTGCTGCGACACGTTATAAATCCCTATTGGCACATTTAGGGTTACCAGTCCAAGCTTTAGTCTTGCTCCAGCTGTGATGAGTGGCTGTTGCGTACCGTCTATGATCTGGAACTCCAGAGCTTCATTCTTGCCATTGCATTGGGCTCTCAGACTAATTTGTTCTCTCGGTATGAGTATCCTGCCATCATATAGCCTCAACATTACTTTTGAGGGCTTAATTTTTGGATTGCCATGATGGCCCACTTTGCACAGGTCTGTGAAGGTCATGATGTTGCCTGATGCACCAGTGTCTATTTGACACTTCTTGTTCACTTGATGGTCCCCTTCTGTGGCCATCATTCGTGGCCATCATTCTAATAGCCACAAACCATTTATCACCTATAGGCTTGACAGAACCAACCTGTTGTATGGTGTCTAGTGCTTCATCAAGCTCTTTGGCTGATATCTCTCCAGTGGCCATCTGTATAGGCCTGTTTTGCTTCTTTCTAGTCAAACATTTGTGGGCAAAATTATTCTGTTTCTTGCAGTTAAAACACTTTTTTCCCCATGCTGGACAATCCTTTTTTTCCTTTCTATGATGCCCTCCACAGTATTTGCATCCTGCCCTTTGTCCAAAATTGTTCTGCTCTTTCGGTCTGGAATGTATCTCAACATAATATATCTCCTGGTCTGCTTCGCCATGCATGTGCTCTAACAGACGTTTTATAATTTCCGCACTTCTGCACATGTCTATCGCTTTCTTGAGAGTAAGCTTCTCTCTCAGTTCACTCGCTCTCACTGCCAGATCTCTTATGCCTAAGACAATTCCATCTTTGATGAGGTCATCTTTTAGTTGCCCACATTCACATGAGTCTGCAAGCTGTGTTATTGCAGTCACGTACTAATCAATGGACTCTTTTACACCTTGTGCTCTAAAGTTGGACATATACCGTTCATAAATTACATTCATTTGGGGTTCAAAGTGTGCCTTCAAGGCTTTCAAAATTTCTGGAGTCTGTTTTTTCTGTTCTTTGGATAGATTTAGGGTGGAATACAATTTGTAGCAATCTCTTCGCAGTGGCGCTAAAAATATTGCTACCTGTTTTGTTAACTAAATCTTTTGCAATCTCATAGTTTTGCCATTGGAAGTGGAAAACTTGCCAGTTTTTCCACATATTTCCTTTTATTTTGACTGGAGTTGGGAGTGGAATTTACAGCCATTTTTGTCTCACCCAGCATTTTATTTGCAGTCTTCAGCCTGCGTTAGCTTCTCCTTGCCTGTGTCTTTTTTAAAAAATTCAGCAGCCTTTAGCAGGTTAGAACATTCTAGTGTTCCTCTTTCAGTAGCTGTGACTTCCCTTCCAGTTTTCCTCAGCTCCACTTCTGAAACTATGCTACGAGCTCAAAGAGTACAGTCTTTCTAGTGTAATGTCTTAATTGAACTGAACATATCATGGCTGTCCCCAGACATTCCCTCATGGCAGAGGTCACATGATTGTGGCAAACAGAGTCTACATGTAGTAGTGATTGCATTTCAAAACCCAAACACTAATATCCGGAAGTATTATTTCAAAAAACTTGCTAAGTCCAACCCTTTAGATGCTCAACTCAATGAGGCTCTTCTAAATGTCAAAACATTGCAATATATGTTGATTATGATACAATATATTACAGTTTTCAATGGATTGCAATTTTATTTCATTTCTCTTCTGATAATTAAATGTAAAACTTATTTCAAATCATGTGTGGCCTCATTTGTTAATTTGCTTGAGAGGAACGATTCCTTTGCTGATAGACTAAAGTCAGTTTCAATTTGAGTTATTTGGAGTTGAAGCTGGGAACTTTGCCAACAGTAGTTTAAGTACAAGCACTGTACTATGTCTCCCTCATAAATGAAGGAGTTTCTTTTACAGACCTAAAAATTAACACATTTATCACTAAAGATTGTGCTCCACCTCAATTACAATGATTAGAAACACCTGTTCTCTTACCAGAACAAATTCCAGTGATGAGTATAACCTACGTAAATATAATAGAGGAGTGCTCTGAGTGATGGTACCTGTTGACTGCAGCAAGTATTGCTACTTTAATCCTGGGGTTATTGGTATATGTCTTTTTTAACAGGTGCTGCAAGTATGTGGGGAGGGGGTCTCTTTGAGTTTACAGTGTGGTAAGGAACTTGCAAATTTCTTATCATTTTGTAACATTTACCTCAGCTATGTGATAATTTTTACACCCAAACATGATTAGGGTTTTAAAAAGTGGAAACCAACAAACCTTTTTTTTTAATCAACAACTCTATACAAAAATGTTGTATTTCTGTTTTGAAATTTGGGCTAAATTATGGGTTGCTTTGTGCTGATGAATTACTCTCAGAATTTGGATTGAGTCATTTAAGAAGGAATACCTACAGCCAGCAGAGAAAAGAGACTTTCAAACCATCAGCTTAGAGATGAATCCAGATCACATAGTTGACAAAAATAATGTTCTATCCACTATACCACCAGTCCCCATCATTTGGATACTCTGTAATAAAATTCAATGGGGCTGACACAGAAATGCAAAACAAATTCCACACATAGCACTTAAAGACATTTTGGATAAGGCATGCTACTGCAGTATGCTAATCATATAAATGTAATCCGAAGAATTGATTGTACGGAAACATAATCAAACATTAGAAAGTTCACATATTGAAGTTGAAAATGTAAGAAGAATATATGGTTAGAGAATAAAATTCTCTTCAATTACCAGTAATGTCTCTTTATTTCAAGTAGTCTAGTGGAAAAAATGAACATGTCCCATACACAGAATTGCTTCATTTGACAGGTGTAATTTACTGCATTACTCCCAAACAATAACATTAGGATTAGTTTAATAGAAGTGGAAATTGGAACAATACATATTGTTGATTCTGTTTCAGTTCCACCAGGGTCACTCAGCTCCATACCTCATTGCAGCCTTGGTCCAAACATGGATGAAAGAGTTGAACTCAAGAGGGGAGGTATGCGCGAACTACCCTATCTAGAGAGACTGTAGTCTTACTCTGGTACTTGCTTTAAACTGGTTTATTAACATTATATATAAGGTAGGATACAGAGCTGGTATGTCTCTCCTGAGTACAGAGTGCTCTGCCCTCTCTCTTGAGAGTGTAGCACATGACTGCTGATGTCACTGATGCACCATGGTCAACATTACTCATTCGCATAGCTATTATAATAGCTTATTACCCTACAAATGGGAATCAGGATGGCAAAACTCTCCACCGGTTAATGTCATACCCAAGTAGAAAGGAAGATGGTTATGGTTGTTGGATACCAATCATCTCAGTTCCAGGATATCGCTGCAGGAGTTCCTCAGGATGGGGTGCTAGGCCTAACCATCTTCAGCTGCTTCATCAATGACCATTCTTCCATCATAAGGTCAGAAGTGGGGATGTTTGCTAATGATTGCACAACTTTCCGTATCATTTGCAACTCCTCAGACACTGAAGCAGCCCTTATCCATGTGTGCAGCCAGGCCTGAACAGCATTGGGCTGATAAGTGGCAATGAACAATCTCACTACACAAGTGCTAGACACTAAACATCTCCAACAAAAGAGAATCTAACTATCACCCATTGATATTCAACGGAATTATCATTGCTGAATCCCCCGCTAACAACGTCCTGGAGGTTACCATTGCCCAGAAACAGGACTGGACTAGCCATATAAATACTGTAGCTACAAGAGCAGGTCAGCAGCTAGGAATCCTGTGATGAGTAGCCCACCTCCTGTCCACCATCTATAAGACACAAGTCAGGAGTGTGATGGAATCCTCTCCACTTGCCTGGATAAGTGCAGCTCCAACAACATTTAAAATGCTTGACACCATCCAGGACAAAGCCACCTGCTTAATTGGCACCCCATCCACCAACATTAACCTTCACTCCCTCCACCGCTGGTGGATAGTGGCACCAGTGTGTCCTATACACAAGATGCATTGCAGCAACTCATCAAGTCACCTTCAACAGCACCTCATAAGCCCCCGATTTCTACCACCTAGAAAGACAAGGGCAGAAGATGCGTGGGAACACCACCACATGCAAGTTCCCCTCCAAGACACACAGCATCCTGACTTGGAACTATGTCGCCGTCCCTTTACTGTCGCTGAATCAAAATCCTAATTCTAATAGCACTGTGGATGCATCGATATCAGATGGACTGCAGCGGTTCAAGAAGTTAGCTCACCACCGCCTTCTCAAGGGCAGTTATGTATAGGCAACAAATGCTGGCCTCACCAGTGTTGCTCACATCCCATGAAATAATTTTTTAAAAAGTAGATTTGGGTCCTGCCTCTGTCCCCTGCCTTCAAGAATGGAAGGCAATGGCAAACCACCCCTGACCATAACTGCCAAGGAAACAGCTCAGGATGAAGCTTCAGCAGACAGTGAGCCAAGGACCTGTCTTTGGGCAGAGCACACAGGGATGTATGAGTGAATAAAATGAAAAAAACTATAGTCAAACAGCAGAGGATGATCTGTACAATACATCTGTTCAATTTTTTGCCCCAGCACTTTTCTCCTAGTTATAGCAAGATTACAGCTTCCCTTATGCATGAAGTATATCTCTTTACTCACTGCCATGTATGAATGGTTGTTTAACAACCCAGACGATAAAAACCGTTCGGACCAGTACTCTCATTTCCAAGTATGTTGACTGGTGTTCCATTTTAAGGTAAATAAAACCAGTTCAGACCAGTATTCTTATTTTCCAGTTTTTACTGCTTTTTCCTTCTGGGAAGTAACTCTGAAATGTTGTATCTACTGGAGAATATTTGGGATATCCAGCAAGTTAAGTGGAAAATAACATATCAGCAGACAAATTGACAAAAGCTAATTAGATTGGCCAGAGTTATTTGCCAATTATATAATGTATAGAAGCAGAAAAATAGCACAATACCAACAATAAGCAAATTTCCACAATAGATAAGCTACGATGTCCATTTTAAACAAGCGTAACAAAAATGAAATGTATTGGTCCAAGGTGTGCTATCTTAACTAATTTTCTTAGAGTCACAGTACAATCAGGATTAAAATCAAATGCTACCATTTCATCAAGCTACAGAGAAAAAAAACTAAAGACTGATATGTGGAATGTATTAATATGCATCTATATGTTAAAGTCTACTAAGTGCAGAGCTTTAACCTTATACTATCCAGAGCAATGTTCCTGATAGCTTTTTTGGATAAGGATTCATTTCCTGCAAACAAAGATTTTTTTCAAAGTGTAATGAAGAGATATTAATGTTTATAATGCTATTGGAAATTATTTTTAAATTGGACTTGTAGTAGCATCTGTGTCTATGTGTGTGTCTATGTGTGGCTTAATTGGATTAAAGCCAACTAGTTTGGGTGCTTTGATGTATAGTAGTTTGAGATGTTAATTAGATAAACGTAAGGAGTAGAAGAACACCTAACACAAAAGTGCAAAGACCAAATTCCTATGGCTTTCCTTAGCAAATCCTGGAAATATAATAGTACAATTTATGAATTTGTGCATTTAATGTGAAGTTTTGTGCATCTGAACGCTGTTACAACCGGTCCCTGGGCGAGGTCCCCCAACTTGTTATGATCCCGGACAAGATACCCCAAATTGTTATGCTCCCGGGTGAGGAGGGATGAACTGGCTCCCTTTCTTTATTCAACTCCCTTGGTTAGTCACAACAAAGTAAATTTAAAAAAGATCCCTTCCCTCATGGATACCTTTTCCCAGTCGAAATATATTTATTGTTTAGAAGGAGCGAATTTAACCAGGCTTTCTTGAATTAGAAAGTGAGTTTATTAGTTACTAAAATGCAATTAAAAATAAATAAAAATGCAACACACATACACACAGGTTAGAAATGGGAAAGGAGTCCAGAAATAAAAGTTTAAAAAGCTATACAAATCAGTCTTTGACTTGTCTGTGAAGAGTAGATGGTGAAACGTTATGGCCGTTAAGTTGGATGATTCCGGTAGCACTGACTTTGGCAGTTGAGCAGTTGGTTCGGAGGTTCTTGGTTCTGTAGGTTAGCTGAAAGCTGTTTCCTTTTCGATGGTGACTTTGCTGACTTGTAACTTGCTTCCAGCAATCGGAGAGAGACTTTTCACCTACAAGCGCAGGGATGCCCAGTTGATGCTCTTCAGCTGTGATCTTCACAGCACACACTAATACCAAGCATACAAAGACCAGGGTTGCAGTTGACTTTTAACCTTTTTTCTTGTGTATTCCTGGAAGGGAAAAATAAACATGTCTTTCGGCCTGAAACTGCTTTCTTTTAACTCAGTTCATACCACAGTCTGGGATATAACTCAACAAGGGATGATTTCTGCTGAGATGGTAAACAGTTATTTTTTGCATTGCATCTCTTCTTTTGAAGTGTCTCTGTCTGAAGTAGGCTTTGACATTTTTTTAAGTGTGACATTCTGTTCTCTCTGGACTAGATGTGACAAGTGTAATTCACATAGGAAGTTTCCAACAAGTGGTTACTTTAGAGTCTCAGCCAGCTTTTGCTTGTGTGTCCTTTTTCTAAAAAAAAAATATGTCTTACTTAAAAATTCAATATGTCTGTTTGTAATTCGGGGCTATGATCTGCTGTCATAACAACACATATTGGGATTTTAGTGCTGAGGTGAGGAAAATCAGCTAATGTTTTTCTCCTAATTGTTATTCAGTGAATGCTGATGGAAAATATTTGTGCTTAGATATCAGAAAAAGACAGGGTTAGGTTTGACTGTGGAGCCTGTTACTCACTTAGTCCATGCCAGCATATAGGCTGCCAACATGAACTATCCAGATTTATAATTAAAGATTGTTACTTAGGTGAAGTACAGGAGAGCAGAAAAGTGCTTTTCTGACTGTAGTCTGACTTCATGCAAAGAGGGAGACAATTAGGAGGGTTGAAAAATGTGTAGAAATTTTTTATGGATTCAAAGTTTCCAATTTTTTTTATTGCATGTCGATAACAAGTTAGCGAGTATAGGGGACACTGTTGTTAGCCTGCTTTGAACATTATTTTTGTGTAAAAAGTACTATTAGAATTGGACAAAGTTGTTTAAAGGGTTTGAAAGCCTGGAATGTTTCCCCAAGGTCCCATGTGAAATGCAAACCCCATTTTGAAAAGACCACTCAGCAATTTAGCCAACATAAACAAAACTGAGCGACATGCAAGCTGCATCCAGTAGATCGCTCAGTAACAGCTGTGTTCATTTATGTGGTAAACCACCAAAAATCCTCTCTCAGAGACTAAATATGATATTGGAGAGGATGATCAGTAGAATTTCAAACTTCCTCTTAGTCTGTGGTTAGACTACTGTTTGCTTTCACTGACAGTAAATATGTGGATAAGGTAGTCATGCAAAATATGTGGTTAAAGTGGTCATGCAAAAATGTACAGTTCAGAAATGCTGGGCTTATGCTGTATTTATTAGCATTCTATGCTTTTTCTTATTGCTATTCTAAAGCTTGTTGATTGGCATACAGTTACAATAGATAGATTTATGGAGCAGAGCCAATTAGCCTTTTTTACCTACTTAATAGAAAAGTTTGAATGCTTAAAAATATCCTCATTTGAATTTTCTGACTAATATATCAAATAACTTTCAAAAGCTATCCACTTTGGTAGGAAAAATTGAAAAACAGATTTTTTAAAGTGCTGAGAAACAGGGAAGTGTTGATATTCAGAGGAACCTGGATGTTCTTTCACAAAAATCATGGAAAGTTAACACGCAGGTCTAGAAAGCAACTAAGATAGCATACTGTACACTAGCCTTTATGAGCGTAAAGAAGCATTAATGCAGTTATACAGTGCTTTGATGAGGCTATGCCTGGAGTACTGCATACAGTTTTGGTCTCCTTTCCTAAGGAAGGACATAATTGCCCTAGAGAGTGCAACAAAGGTTCACTATCTTCACTGAGGGAGTTTTCCTACAAGGAAAGATTGAGCTTATAGAACCGTGAGACAGGACAGATGCCTGTCTGAGGACCCTCAGAATAAGTGTTGGCCATTTAGAACTGAGGTAAGGAGAAATTTCTTAATTCAAAGGGTTGTGAATCTTTGGAATTCTCTCATCCATGCTCACTCCTTGAGTAAATCCAAGTCAGAGGCGTACATATTTTTAGATCCTAAGGGAATCAAGGGAGATGGGAATATTGCAGGAAGGTGTAGCTGAGGCAGAAGATGATCAAGCCATAATCTTATTGAATGGCGAAGTAGGCACAAGGGGCTGAATGACTTACTCGTGCTCCAATTTCCTAGGTTCTTATTTTCATTGTTATGGTTTAAGACAGATGCATGATTCTTTAAACAATATATGATATTTATTTCTTCTTTAAAGTGTTTCCCTCAGAGTTTCAGGATCAAAGGATCAAAATAAACCACACAACTCCAAAATTCCATAGCAAGAGAGGGCAGACAGCTTTATTACTGTCCACAGAGGTAGACATTAGAGTGGAACCCAGTTACAGTGGGATTGCGCATCACTTGCTGTGGCACTTTAAATTCTGATGGAGGTAATAAGGGAAGATCTTCTAATTATCTGTGCCCCTACCCTCCTACATCAGGCTCCCCCAAGAATTCCACCTTTCATGCTCTGACCTCAATCTGGGTGAGCGTCTTAACAAGGAAGGAACTGAAATTTTTGTAGCAGCTTTCATATCCTAAGGATGTTTTAAAATGTCTTCCAGTCAATGAATCACTTTTGAAGTGCATTCACTATTATGTTCTGTCATGACTGCAGATGATAACCCCAAATCACTTATTGAACTTCTAAGTAAGACGTGTTTTTTCAAAAAAGTATATACAAGTAAAAGCTGGCTGAAACTGTAACCACTTGCTGGAAAATTCCTATGTGGATTACATTTGATGAGCTAATCCAAAGAACGGAATGCCGCAGCTAAAAAGGTGTCAAGGCCTACTTCAGACAAAGGTACTTCAAAGGAAAAGATGCAATGAAAAAACTGAACTGTAATCTCCTGTGGTTGCGGAGATAATGAAGGCTGATTACCATCTAAGCAGATAGCATCTGCTGTGTGTTATATCCCAGACTGTGGACATGATGTGAGTTGAAAAGAAAGCAGATCTGGTTGAAAAGCATGTTTGTTTTTTTCCCTTCAAGAAGTACACAAGAAAAGTGGGTAAAAAGCCAACTGCAACCCTAGTACTGTGTGCTAGTTTTGGTATTCCAGGCCTGATGTGCGAGGGTGTGCTGTGAAGGTGAAACTAAAGGACATCAACTGGGCATCCCTGTGCTTGCAGGTAATAAAATCCTTTCTCTTTGATTGCTGGAAGCAAGCCACAAGTCAGCAAAGCCACAGTCACAAAGGAAACAGGACAACTCCTTTCAACTAACCTGCAGAACCAAGAATCTCCAAACTAACGGCCAAAAGTCACCTCTACCTGAATCATCCAATTTAACAGCCGCAATATTTCACCATTTACTCCTCACAGACTAGTCAAAGACTGATTCGTATATCTTTTTAACTCTTATTTCTGGTCTCACTTCTAATTTCTAATCTGTGTGCATGTGTGTTGCATTTTCATTCATTTTTTTATTGCATTTTAGTAACTAATAAATTCACTTTTTCTTTAACTCAAGAAAGCCTGTTTGAATTGGCTCCTTTTAAAATATAAATACATTTGGACTGGGAAAATGTATCCATGAGGGAAGGGATCCTTTTTAAATTAACCTTGTTGTGACCAACCGAGGGGGTTGAATAAAGGGAGCCAGTTCATCCCTCCTCACTTGGGAGTATAAGAATTTGGGGTACCTCATCCAGGGTCATAACAAATTGGGGGAACCTCGCCCGGGGACTGGTCATAACAAATATAAGCAAACAACTTGCCAATTTGTGCACAGAATGGTCCCAAAATAGGCAACAAGACCAATACTCAATTATTAGCATTTGTTCTGGCAATAGTTCTTGAGGAATAAATTTGGTTAGGGCACAGGGATAACTTTCCTGTTTTTGCTCAAATAAGGCCATGGGACACAAACAGACAGGGCCACAGTTAAAGGTCTCAACCAAAAGGCAGCACCTTCTCTAATTTAGCACAGTCTCAAAATATCATCATATGCTTAAATCCATGGAGTGGGGCTTGAGCCCAACACAATCATATCTTTGGGGCAAAAATGTTATCATTAGGCAAAGCTGAGATATAAGTAGCCTGAACTTGAACCAGAGAAAGGTGCTGGAATTCAAATGCCATTAATTACCTTTCCCTAGAGGACTGCTTGTCCTTTTGGGGGCTAAGTACTTTCTTCTGGGCTTAATTGCTAGCCATCCTCACATGATGTTGCTCTGACATTTTGGGATGGGTGATTTTGATGTGCTTTTGCAGACATGATATGCCTTCCATGCAAGTGACCCTGTCCTTGGGTTTGAGAAGGGTATACACTTGGTGTGAATGCAGATGTGACATCTGGTCCATTAGAATGTGAAATTTGAGGCTCTGCATGTAGAAACACAGGCCGTGAAATTTGATAAGGCCCAAAAACAGTGATTGCAATGTGTGATTACCCATGCCCATCACTTCCAATGCAGGCAGCACACAAACATTATGTTGCCTATTCATTACCATGATTGTAGTGTGCAGCCAGTGCTATACACACTGCAAAATGTCTGTATACCTCAGCAGTTGGTGCACGGTCCTGAGAATTTAGCAGGAGTTCAAGCTAATCTGCATTAGTTAAAGCCACTGTGCACCTCTTAAAGGGGAGATGTTGCAGTAGGTGCTGGAGGTGACAGGAGAAGACTATTCGAGCAGGAAGAACGTTGAAAATTTGCTCAACAGAGCGGAAAGCTTTCTCCAAGGTTCTTTGATGCAGCACTGGAGGCATTGGTGCAGGAGGTGGACAGGAGTAAAGAGTTCTTTTAACCACTGAAGACCTCCAGGCTAACATGGCAAAGGTAATGGGAGCAGAGAGCCATCAAACTCAAAGCCAACAGTGTAGCCCTGAAACCTATATGCAGTGCAATAAAAAGTGTAATGACCTTACAGCAGTGGCCAAATTAAATGATTGCATCAATAAAATGTTTTTTCCTCACAAATGAACCATTAACCTCACACACTGCTCTATTCACCACTTCATCACTCACCTACCAATAATCTCTATTAAATATGGTTCATGTCTCACATTCCTACCTTCACCTTAACCTTATACACATAGTACTTCTACAAAACTCACACTTACATTTCTCAGCTTGCATATAATGGAAGCTGTTCAACTATGACAGGCACATCACTCAATCACATTGCACCACACTCATTGACACATTTTTTTCTCTCTTTCAGGGCAGGGTGGCACATAATTACAGGCAGCACCACCTAACCAGCAGAGGAAATACCCTCACCCCAATGCAGAAGATGATTATCTCCATCATTGTTGTGGCCATAACTGAGGTCATGACCAATGACAGAGCTGAAAGCACCAAAAGTGATGATAGGTTCAAAACTTATCCTCCCTCTCACATCCTACTTCTTCCTTATTCCGCAATCTCTTCTAATTTACAAGCTGCAGATGGTGTAAGCCTGCACCTCTTGTTTTCACCCTCTTCTCTCACCACAACTGTACCCTTGTGTCTTTCTCTTCTCACAGAATCACAGGATCACACTGTGCAGAAGAGGCCCTTCGGCCCATTGAGTCTGCACCGACACGTGAGAAACACCTGACCTACCTACCTAATCCCATTTACCAGCACTTGGCCCATAGCCTTGAATGTTATGACGTGCCAAGTGCTCATCCAGGTACTTTTTAAAGGATGTAAGGCAACCGGCCTCCACCACCCTCCCAGGCAGCGCATTCCAGACCGTCACCACCCTCCGGGTAAAAAGGTTTTTCCTCATATCCCCCTAAACCTCCTGCCCCTCACCTTGAACTTGTGCCCCCTCGTGACTGACCCTTCATCTAAGGGGAACAGCTGCTCCCTATCCATCCTGTCCATGCCCTTCATAATCTTGTACACCTCGATCAGGTCGCCCCCTCAGCCTTCTCTGCTCCAACGAAAATAACCCAAGTCTATCCAACCTCTCTTCATAACTTAAATGTTTCATCCCAGGCAACATCCTGGTGAATCTCCTCAGCACCCCCTCCAATGCAATCACATCCTTCCAATAAAGTGGCAACCAGAACGGCACACAGTACTCCAGCTGTGGCCTCACCAAGGTTCTATACAACTCCAACATGACCTCCCTACTTTTGTAATCTATGCTTCGATTGATAAAGGCAAGTGTCCCAAATGGACTTGAGGGTCACCTCCTCAAAAAATTCAATCAAATTTGTTAGGCATGACCTCCCTCTGACAAAGCCATGCTGACTATCCCTGATCAAACGTTGCCTCTCCAAGTGGAGATAGATTCTCTCCTTCAGAATTTTCTCCAATAGTTTTCCTACCACTGACGTGAGACTCACTGGTCTGTAGTTCCCTGGCTTATCTCTATAACCCTGCATAAATAGCGGAACCACATTAGCTGTTCTCCAGTCCTCTGGCACCTCCCCCGTGGCCAAAGAGGAATTAAAAATTTGGGTCAGAGCCCCTGCGATCTCCTCCCTTGCCTCCCTCAGCAGTCTGGGACACAAATCATCCAGACCTGGATATTTGTCCACTTTTAAGCCTGCCAACACCTCCAATATCTTGTCACTCCCTATATAAATTTGCTCAAGAACCTTGCAGTCTCTCTCCCCGAGTTCCATACCTTCATCCTCATTCTCTTGGATGAAGACGGATGTGAAGTATTCGTTCAACACTCTACCGATGCCCTCTGGCTCCACCCATAGATTGCCCCCTTGGTCCCTAATGGACCATACCCTTTCCCTGGTTATCCTCTTCCCATTGATATACTTATAGAATATCTTGGGATTTTTCCCTACTTTTACCAGATACTTTTTCAGGTACAATATGGCCCTTCAGTAATGCAAGAGCACAAGAGGGAAAAGAGGCTGATACCGTCAATTACTTTCATAACTCAGATACTGGCGCTGCACACACTTTAAAGAATAGCTTTGCAGTGCAACAGTAGGCACAAATGGTCTGCAGCCAGGGCAATAAAAAGTGGAGCAGATGCCACCTGCCCTCATGGCAAGGTTGTGCATGAGTTCTATTGCAGGAGATGCAGGTGAAGACTTAAATGGGACAGTGCACAGAAAACTTTCATGTTCATATACACAGAAATGCATTGACTGGTTTGCAGTAACTGTCAAGTAGTGTGAAGGAGTCCAGCACAGATCTTGCACATGGCTTTATATAGAGCTGGGGGCCCATCCATTCCAGCGTGGATGTGGAAAACAGGAGCATTGCTTAAGCACCCCAATGATCTGCTTGGCCATACTTCATGTAACAGCATGGTTCTCATTGTATGCATGCTGCCCATGTATGTGTGAGCTGTGCATTGGAGTCATGAGCCAGGTTGTTAATGGATTGCCCTCTTCACATACTAATTACCCTCTGGTTTCTCATGGTGGCTAAAGTGCAGATGGTGCAGTGGACTGGCGCAGAATAAAGGCATCATAAATGCCCTAGCCTGCATGATGCACTGAACATGATTTTACACCAGCTACATATTGGGGGAGTTGAACCCTTTCTGGTTCTGATCTATCTCTGAATTACATGCAACGCTGATAAAACAATGTGCATATAGTCATTTACACCCTGCCCCATGGGGATGCCTTCTATCCTAGTGAAACCATGTCCACTCTCTGGCCACTTCTCTCTGGAAAAAGAGGTTGCATTATAGTCCTCCCTCTTTACATTCAGAGCATCAGTGACTTCCTTTACAATTGTGGATGACGAACTGTGAGATGTTTAAAATGTTAACTGCTCCAGCCTGGAAGAAGCCCAATACAAAAAGGTTTGTGGCTCTGGTCACCTTTACAGCCACTGGTAATGCTGTCCTCACATTGCAGCTGTGCCAGTAAAAGGTTTCAGTGTGCATCTTTTTACTGAAATGAAGATATTGCACTGTTGCTTGCTGAAGCTGAGAGAGGAGAATTGCTCCCTGAAGGCCCTGGGTGGATATGGCCTTCAGCTGAAAACCCAGATCCCTCATCTCTTTCTCCCTTTTCAAGCAATTTCTCCTCTCCTGTGCCCATTCTCCCTGTCATATTGCATCTTTTTTTCATTTGTTCATGAGACATGGGTATCACTGACTAGCATTTATTGCCTATCTCTAATTGCCCTTGTTCAGAGGGCAATTAAGAGTCAACCACATTGCCATGTGTCTGGAGTCACATGTAGAGCACAGAGCAGTTAAGGACAACAGATTTCCTTCCCTAAAGGACATTAGTGAACCAGATGGGTTTCCATCAGACTTTTAATTCCAGATTTTTATTAGACTCAAATTTCACCATCTGCTGTGGTGAGATTCAAACCCAGGTCCACAGAGTATTACCCTGAGTCTCTGGAATACTGGTCTAGTGGCAATACCACTATGCTACCATCTCCCCTACAAAGGGAATAGAAATTATAGCACCCATGGCTAGAAGCAAGTGGTCAGAGCAGAACCCTTGAAATGAGAACCAAGGATTTTACCATATCGAATACCACTCACTGTAGACTTCACCAATTATAAGTAGCAGTAAAAACATCCAAATATTTTGACTAATGCAGCAACAGCCAGTAGAAATGAATCATAAACTAACCTGAAAGTGGTTGGTGGTCCTTTTAAATAGCCCTGGTTAGGGTCCTTTCTGCATGTTTCCTTTCTGTGCAAGGTTAAGAAAGGGCATTAGTTGGAGCATTCAGGTGGAAAATGGCACCTTAGAGTCAAATCAGCATTACACCCTGAATGATATCATGATCTGCCTACTCTATATACTTCCAGCACATAATCTCAGTACTGGCACTAAGAACCTTCCCAAAATTGAGTCTTGCACCAGAGCTATGTGTGCATGACATGGATGTCATTTTGGTTCTGAAGTGGCACCCATTGTGACGAAAATAAAATTGCTGCGCAACTGAATTTTGTGGTCATGGGAACCGAAGTAGGCCATTCAGACCCTCGAACGTTACCTGCCAATCAATGAGAACATGGGTCTATATGCTAACTCCATCCACTCATGTTGGCTCCACATCCCTTAATACCCTTGACTAGCCAAATCTATCGATCTCAGATTTAAAATTATTCATTGAGCTAATTGCTGATTTTTGTGGAAGAGATTTCTATCGCCCCTTGTGTGAAGGAATGTTTTCTGACTTCTTGTCATGGCTCCAAATTTAAGGTGATTTCCCCCATCTGTGGAAAAGATTTCTTTATTGACCCAATCAATTTCTTTCAAAATCTTAAAAACTTCAATCCAATCACTTCTTAACCTTAATACAAAAATAAAATGCAGCAGATGCTGGAGATCTGAAATAAAAGCAGAAAATTCTGTAAATATTCAGCAGGTCAGGAAGAATCTGTGAAGAGGTAAACAAATCTTCTGGTCACTGGATCGTCGAGACCGGATGTATGACGGGAGTTGTGTTTCGGGACCCTGCAGAAGTCCTGAAGTGTGGGTATAGATAGGAATTGCCTGGGAAGTTTAAACTTCTGATAGGCCGATTCCCTGCTGTCCAGAACCCTCCGTAATGTCTCCAATCCTGAGCTCATGACAGAGACTTGGGATAAATGAGACTTACCTGGATACTTAGCCTGGAAATATTAGAAAGATAAAAACCTGGTCTAACAGCTGGATAACTCCGCAAATACCCCTTCCAATCATCTCCCCCTGACCACCCGACTACTCCCAGCCATCCAATTATCCCCTGCCCGACTACGCCCAACCAAACCTGACTAGCCACCCCACCCTGCTACCCCTGACCACCCATCTAGCCCCCGACTATCCACTCGCCCACCTACCCACTCGCCCACCTACCCACTTGCCAACCTACCCACTCACCCACCTACCCACTTACACACCTACCCACCTCACCCTCCTACCCATTCACTCATTCACCCATTCACTCAGTCATCCACTCACCCATTCACTAACCCACATGCATTCATCAAAAGATTGGACCTTTAAAGATTTATCTAAATATGGCAGCTACTACCCAAAAAAGGGGTGTGCCCTCCCCTTTCCCTGACTCTACAGTGCTCATTGGAGTTAGACAGGAGACACTACATTGCCTATTTCTCTTTCAGCTGGGAACAGAAGATCCTGGCAAGTAGCATCAGGTCGGGTAAATCTTCGTGGGCAGTGTCCAGCATTGTGGCTGAGTGGAAGATTTAGACCATTGTTTCAAGTCAATAATGCGGAGAAAGTAAACAGGGCTGCACAAGAGACCAGAATTGGAAGATTGCAGAAATCTTAAAGGGTTGTAGGGCTGAAGGAAGTTACAGAAATAGAGAGAGAAAACACAAGGATGAGAATTTTACATTTGAGGTACTACTGAACGTAGTGTAGGTTCAGGTCAGCAACCACAGGTGTGAAATAAAAACAGAAACACTGTAACTCCTGCCTCCGACCAGAAGTGTGCACTAACCCAAACTGCAGCCTTCAGCTCATGCGCAACTGCTCCCAATTGAATGAATGTTAGTGCTTTGACTGACAATAGATGTATTTTTAAAGCTCTGCGTTGATATCAAGGTAGAGAAATGGCAGCATTTACAGAGGGGTCAAACCACCCACACAGAAAACCAATTGATTTGCTACAACCCACAATAAATTAGACTGTGAAAGGAACAAAATACATGAGTTTATTTAAATACTACCGCTCCCTCCCCAGCATGTTAAGTTTAAGAGCCCCTCACAGCCCAGGTAGCTCTGTTAGATGATAATCTGCCCCTTAATCCCAGGGGCATGGTTTTGAATCCTACATGAGACACTAAATTTCTTCTTCAGGAAATATACCTTTTTTAATTGATTTTACCAAAAAAAAAGCAATTCTCCACAGTCTCTGAATTCATTGGTAGTTGTGAATCTCATTTATTGAAACTTCCTGATTATATATCTTCATCATTCACTAAATTGTCAGAATTATGTTTTATAGATGGAACGATTGATAAATGATAAGTAAAGTGGATGTAATAACTTGCAACTAGTTAAGGACTGCACAGACTCAAAAGTGGATAACTTTAACTTTATTGTTAGCCTGTGTCAAGCCAACTTGTTTATTTTAATGCAGAGGCTTGCACTCTGACGCCAGGATCTTCCCATCCCTCCCGCCGCAGGACCAGAATTCCCTGCCCAAAGTCAATGGACCTTTGACTGGTCCATCAAATTTTCCATCCCGCCTGCGATGATTCCAGAAAATGCCGGCCTGAGACTGACACTGCACGTGTGCAAGAAAGCTCGCTAATGATGTGGCACAAATAAACACAGCCAAATAGAAAATGCTGGAGATACTCTGCAGGTCAGGCAGCAAATTTAGAGAGAAAGAGAGTTAACTTTTTAGGCTGATGACCCTTCATCAGGATGGGTCACAGACCTGGAACATTAGTTGTTACTCTCCACAGATACTGCGTGACCTACTGAGTATTTCAGATTTCCAGCATCTGCAGTATTTTGCTTTTGCATTTGTACTGGGGTGGTGTGTGAACAGGACTTGGCATGGGTTATGATAGAAATTTTTCCCCCTTATTCATGAAGCATAGCCATTTAGACAAGGTATTTGTGGGTGGGGGGATGTCTATAGACTGACCCTCAGAAAAAGTCAAAACCTTTAGGAAAGGTAAACTAACAAGGGAGGAGGGGGAATGTTAATAGTGGTGCCTGGTATCACTGGTTTCTGGACTTTCTGATGATGATTTCAGATTAAAAGTACAAGCTTTGAATGAAATAAGGTAACATTTTGAAAGTTGTCATCCTAAATGGTCAAAGCCAGGCTTTTAAAGAAAGCTGTGTCCTCCTATTTCTGGGTCAGTGCAGGTTTCTACCTTGGGTTGGCATTAATTTACCAGGCTCAAAAAAGCAGCTCTTGATAACAGGCATTTCCGTCAAATAGTTTTCCAATGCTGCTCTGTATAACAGAGGAAATCTTTCTCTATGATTGTATATGCCAAGGTTAAAATACTTCATGAAAATATGACTAACCTGAAGGTTAAAAATAGCAATCCTCAAATAAATACTTCTTCCACTTAATAAATTCCAGGCTGAATAGAGTTATTGAGCAGGGCCCTTCCTGTCAGTATTAATGAATTCCAAGACAAAGGTCCACTCGGTGAGTGATTGCATTATGCAGCACCCTGCTGACTGAAGTCCATTAAACATGTAGGCAGAATTACCCTTTAAAAACATGTTTCTGCTACTATATAAAGTGGTTGTTACTAGACAAACCAAATACCTCAATGTAACTTCTGGCCAAGCTCTAAAGATAACCTTGTATGATTATATCAGCCTGTAACCCATAACTTAGAATGCTTGCTTCAACATTCATATTCCAATTTATCTTTGCCAGGTTTAATTGCCTCCATTACTGTTTTGCAGCACCTGACAAGAGTGCCTATATATATTCATAATAAACATATCAAAGTTCTGCCATAACTTCTAAGTACATAAACTACACTGACTGACTCTACTCCAGCTCCATTAAGATTTCATTTTTCAAGCATATGTCAAGTTTTTCTAAGCTAAGAAAAGTCAGTGTGAATATGAAGTGATGTTCTGTGATCTTGAAAGCATAATCTAAATTGTTCTAACTTCCCTTGTTTATCTAATAATATTTTGATCCTATTCACTCACAATAGTGTCCTGGTCATCAGGTGTGAGGCACTCTCGCTGTTGCTGTACGTGGCGCAGGTCTGGCCCATTCCAGACTCCTGCGCGATGGCGATCACTCGAGCCATCTTCCGCTTTATCTGGAGGTCGAAAATGGATCGTGTCCGCAGGGACGCGATGTACAAACCTCTAGATAAAGGGGGAAAAAACGTGCCCAACGTCGCCCTCATACTGATGGCCACCTTTGTGTGTGGCTGCATCAAGCGGTGCGTAGACCCTCAGTACGCAAACACCAAGTGTCACTACGTGCTGAGGTTCTACCTGTCCCCGGTGTTGCGAAGGATGGGTCTGGCCACGCTGCCGCGGAATGCTCCAAGTAGTTGGACCGTGCCGTACCACCTGTCCCTCGTGGAAAAATTTATGCAGAAAAACACCTTTGACCACAAGTCCATCAGGCAGTGGTCAGCACGTAACGTCCTAGAGGCCCTGAGGGAAAAGGAGAGGGTGGACCCTGTGGGATGGTTCCCCGAGCAGACTGTCAAAGTCATTTGGCAGAATGCCTCATCGCCAGAACTTTCCAACAAGCACCAAGACGTGGCTTGGCTGGTGGTGAGAAAGGCCCTCCCCGTCAGATCCTTCCTACACGCCAGGAGTCTCACCCCCTCTGCACGTTGCCCTCAAGGTGGCTGTGGTGGGGAAGAGACCGTTGTTCACCTCCTTGTGGATTGTGCCTTTGCAAAGAAAGTCTGGAGAGAGATGCAGTGGTTGCTGTCGAGGTTCATCCCGAGTAGTTCTGTGACACAGGACTCTGTGCTCTACGGGCTGTTCCCAGGGACACACACCGAGACAAACATCAACTGCAGCTGGAGGATCATCAACTCGGTGAAAGACGCGCTTTGGTCTGCCCGAAACTTGTTGGTCTTCCAGCACAAAGAGTTGTCCCCGACCGATTGTTGCGGACTGGCACAATCCAAAGTCCAGGACTACGTGCTGAGGGACGCACTAAAGCTTGGGGCAGCTGCCGCAAAGGCGCAATGGGGAAGGGTCGCTGTCTAAGACCTTTCTGCCACAGTGCACCGAGAGACTGGGAACTGTTTAGAGCCCCTCGGGCTGTACAGCTCAAAATGAAAGGCTGTAAATGATTGTAATATTGTTTGTACTGATGCACCTGGTGATACATTTTGTAAAAGTTTAACCGGATTGTACCCTTGTAATGGTGTTTTTGAAATGGTTTGGAATGTGATTGAAGATATTTTATGAATAAAGTATATTTTTGCAAAAAAAAACTCACAATAGTGTCCACAAATTCACTGAACGCTTTACCATACTGATAGGAAATGTTCTTCAACTATACACTGTCACTGGGCTATGCCATTTCATTTCTGAAAATATGGTTTAAACTTTCAATTGACTGGAAATTGTGCAATTTGAAATGAGACAGAACAAATTGCTGAAAAATACAAGGCCGCCTTCCAAGGTGATGGTGAGAAAACGGCAAGTCACCCTTAGGGGACTGCAAAGACAGAGACATTCTCTAACATTCAGAGATGCATAAAAACTTGTCATTGTCTAAGGAAGAACATAAAAATGCAAAGTGCTAGATATTGAAACAATGGGTGCCACTGACAGACCCACCCAAAACCCTTGGAAATTCACAATGGGTGAGGTATAACAGGCCAGGTTGCAACCATTGCAAAAAGATTGCTAGAAAGACTTGAGCAGAAGAGGCAGGCTGAAAATACTCTCTCTCTATCCCTCTCTGTCTTGGAACAAGCGCATTACCCAGTTCAGAAGCCAATGTTACTAGAGATCTACCGGCGAGCCAGGATCTCTTAGCAATTGTGGCGTCTTCTACTTCTGACCATATTCTTGAAACCAGCTAATCCAAATCAGCCGCAATCTTTAAAAGTTTGCGTCTCAAGGACAATCAAAGAATACTTAGCCATATATTCTTTTAGCTTTTTTTCCCTTCCCTTCTGATAGCTGTATGTGTGTGACATTGCATTTTTATTATTTTTTTTCCCTCGGGTTAGGTGGTTAATAAATTTTCTCTTTCTTAGACTCGAGAAAGCCACGTTTGGTTGACTCCTTATTGCTTACAGCTTAAATAGTTAAATACAGGGAGAGGGCATATCCTCATGAAAAAGAAACCTGAACCTTAGTGGTGACCAACCGAGGGGGCTGAATAGGGGGAGCCAGTTTGCTCCTTCTCACCTGGTCATAACAATACACAGCAAAATGTAAGAAACTTTTCATATGTTTAATATAAAATTATCAGAGGAAACAATTCAAAGTTGTAATGAAAGGTTAATCAAAAATAGAGCAGGTAGAAAGAAAGGGATAGCATTGGGTATTAAGAAGTATTAATTCTAAAAAAAATACTTGTTTTGTTGATATCAGCTTCAGAAGTAGCAGTGCAATGCCATATGGTGAGAATTAAATAAATAAATATGGGGTAGGATTTTTGGATCATCGGGCAGGTGCGGTGGGCGGGCCCGGGAGTGGCCGGGAAATAGCCCACCACCTGCGATCGGCCCCCGACCACAATTTCATGCTGGCTGGCCAATTAACGGCCGGTCAGCATGAAAGGTGCGCTGAGAAGCTCAGCGCTGCCGGGGTGGGGGGGTGGGAGGAGTTTGAATGCAAAACTCTGAGCATGCACACGGGAACGTGGACTGAAAGCTCCCTCAAGGCAGGGAGCTGCCTCAGGGAGCTGAAGAATTGTAAAATCAAGAATAAAGATTTTGAGAATGTGAAAAAAACATGTCCCCACATAGGACTCACTCACATGAACAAGGACATAGTAAAAATTCTGTCAAAACATTTTTTTTAAAATTAATGTTGGAAACCTCATCCCGCCTGTGGATGAGGTTTCCTACAAATCCAAAGGCTGCCTGGCCGATTCGCCCACCCGCCAACCGTAAAGTTGGATGAGCAGCGAAAAATAGCTTTTAACCAATTGATTAATGGCCTTAATAGGCCTCTTAATTGCCGGCGGGCGCGCTGCCGATTCTTGTGCGCGCCTGCCGACCGAAATATCGTGCGCTATTTTACAGCAATTAACAGCAGGCCAACGTGGAATGCACACTGGAATGCTGGGGTGGGGGCGGGAAGGGGGTGGGCGATGACATTTCTGCTGGCCTGGGTGAGCGCTGTGAGAAAACTCCCTTAAGGCAGACAGCTGCCTCAGGGAGCTGCAGACCTGAAAATGATCAAACAAAGGTTTAAAAAGCTGCAAAAAAAAAATGTCCATGCATCACAGTCAATCACCTGAAAATATAACTGATAAAAGTGCTGTCCACAGATATTTATTTTAATTTTATTTCATAACGGAAATTTCATTCCGCCCTTAGATGAGGTTTGATGAAAAATGCAAAGGCCGCCTGGTCGATTCACCCATCTGCCAAACGTACTGTTGGACAGGCCACGAAAAATCGGAGACAATTGTGCTGTTAATGGGCTTGATTGCCCTCTTAATTATCAGGGGGTGCACTTCCAACTTTTGTGCACACCCGCAGAGCGAAATGTTGCGTGAGAACTTGATGACGTTGAGATGCTCGCCCGATGTCTTCTCGTGCAATTTTACTCCCAATCGGGTCGGGTGTATGCCCGCCCGCCTGCGGGATGTAAAATTCTGCCCTATATGTTTCAATAGGATCACCTCTCATTCTTCTAAATTTCAATGAGTATAGGCCCAACCTGCTCAAACTTTCCTTATTAAACAGCCCTTTCATCCCAAAAATCAACCTAGTGAACCTTTTCTGGACTGCCTAAACTGCAAGTATATCACTCCTTACTGAAGGAGACCAAAATTATATGCAATATTCTAGATGTGATCTCACTAATGCCCTATACAGTTATAACAAGACCTCCCTACTTTTATACTCTATCCCCCTTGCAATAAAGGCCAACATTCCATTTACCTTCCTAATTACTTGCTGTACATGCATGCGAGCTTTCTGTGATTCATGTACAAAGGCACCCATACCCATCTGTACCACATAATTCTGTAGTCTGTCTCTGATTAAAATCAACCTGCTTTTCTATTCTTCTTACCAAAATGGATAACCTCACATTTTCCCACATTATATTCCATCATTCATCACCGCCTGTAAGGTTGGTAGAGGCAGAAAGGCTCAACATAGGAATGTAGGAGCAAGAGTGAGCCATTCAGCTCGTTGAGCCCACTCACCATTCAATACGATCATGGCTGATCATTCACTTCAATGCCTTTTTTCCCCTCACTATCCCGACATACCCTTAATGTCATTGGTATTTAGAAATACATCAATCCCTGCTTTAAACATACTCAATGACTGAGCTTCCACAACCCTCTGGGGTAGAAAATTTCAAGGATTCACAACCCTCTGAGTGAAAACATTTCTCCTCATCTCGGTCCTAAGTGGCTTTCCCCTTATTTTGAAATTGTGTCCCCTGTTTCTGGACTTCCCAACCAGGGGAATCATCTTACCTGCATCTAGCCTGTCCATCCTTTTAAGTATTTTGTAAGTTTCAATGAGATCACCTCTCATTCTTCAAAACTCTGGAGAATACAGGCCCAGTTTTCCAAATCTCTCTTCATAGGACAGTCCTGCCATCCTGGGAACAAGTCTGGTGAACCTTTTCTTGCACTCCCTCTATGGCAATAATACCCTTCCTAAGATAAGGGGATCAAAACTGCACACAGGATTCCAGATACATCTTAACCAAGCGAGGCTTTGCTACTCCTATACTCACATCCTCTTGCGATAAAGATGAACACTCCATTAGCCTTCCTAATTGCTTGCTGCACCTGCATTTTAGCTTTCAGTGACTTATTGACGAGGACACCCAGGTCCCTTTGTACATCTACACTTTCTAATCTCTTACCATTTAAGAAATACTCTGCACATTTGCTCCTCCTACCAAAGTGGATAACCTCACATTTTTCCACATTATATTCTATCTGCCATGTTCTTGCCCACTCGCCAAGTCTGTTCAAATCTTCTTGAAGCTGCTTTGCATCTTCCTCACTGTTATGATCCCCAGCTGAGGTTCCCCTGGACAAGCCTGATCCCGGTTTGATAGATCCTAACTTATATTTGTTTGTTTAGATATGTGGAGAGTAGCTACTGAACAGAGTCACAGGAGTCAGCTGATGAACTTTTTACCAAAAGTAACATTTATTTAACAAGAAAGGATGAATAATATTACAAAACTCCTTCACCCTCAACTATTCCTTTACAGATATATACAGTTTCATAAGGATAACACAAGTAATAAAAACTATCTTATACTTTAATGTACATGTAACCCTATGGCACCCTATGGTCAGACACACCACACTCTGACCTCAAGTGACAGATGCCATCTCAATCAGATGCTATGGATCTCTCCTCAACTCCCCCCAGATGCTTGTCACAACCAGTCTCACTGAATTCCGTCCTTCACATAAGGGTTTCCAATTTCCACTCTCCAAGGTCTCACCTTGGACTCTTCTCCCAAATCGATGCTTTCTCTCAGACACCTTCCACAAGGGTTAATCTCCAGGATTTCAAACTCTCCTTTTGATGTTCCATTTCCCTGGGTCACCACAGGCATTCAAGCTGTCTTCCATGCACGCTCTCTCACCAACTCAGCCTTAACAGTACACCGCTGCTTCACATGCCCAAAGCAAAGAATTACAGATCTTCAGTTGTCTCTTTGAACCTTCCTGCTTCTTGCAAACTGTTCTCACTTTAAATTTGAGGCTTAGAGCATTTCCCACTGCCCCTCATTCTTAACTTCACTTAACAGGACATTTTCCCAGACTCCTGTCCTTCCTCTGACTACAAGGTCTCCTTTGGACTTTCCCCTCTTCCACTCTCCTGGATTTTTGGGGTTTTTCTTTGCTTTGTACCTTTTTGTATTTTTGGGAAATCTGCAGTTCCCTCTCCCAGTGTCCAGTCTCTCTGGGTCCTGGCTTCAACTGAACTTAAAACTACTGTTTCTTTAATTCTGTGTATATGTCTGTGGAATGAACTTGCCTATATGGCCCTTTGTCGCTTGGCAACAGCACTGATTTTCTACTCTTGTGTGTTTACCTTTACCTTATAGCAGTCGTAAACTCCTCATTAGAAATGCAAGCAGCCTTTTAAAGTGAAACTAAAACTCCATTTGACCTCTCTTAACACACAGATGCAGAAATACAAATCAAACTTAAACCTTAAAGCTAAAACACATTCCTAACACCCACAAATACAAATATAACATACTTAAACTATCTCTATTTCCTAACACTCACAACATGCATGCCCACCCAGCTTTGTGTCATTTGCAAACTTTAAAATATTACCTTTGGTTCTCACATCCAGATCACTGATATATATTGTGAACAGCTGGTGTCCTAGTACTGATTCTTGCAGTACCTCACTAGTCATAGCCTGCCAATGTGAGAATGACCCGTTTATTCCTACTTTCTGTTTTCTGCCCATTAGCCAATTCTTAACTAATGCCATTATATTGCCTATCCCATGTGCTTTAATTGTTCTGAAAAAAGAGACATGTCCAAGCTTTTAATCTTGCACTCATCAGGAGACTCGCAAGAATACCAATGTAGTGGAAAACAACAATTTATACTCTAATTGAAGAGAGTGCTGATTGTTTGGCAAGTGGCATTGGCATGGAGAATGCACCAGTGATGGTGACTGACAGTTAACTGCCAAGCATTTTTTTTGAAATATAAACCAGGCAGCTTGACCCTGATTGGTCAAGGCATTGCTTTCAGGGGTGAGTCAAAAAATGGCTGTCACTTATTTTGGTTAGCCAAAAAGGGTGCAATGTATGTACATATTCTTTCTGTTTGCGAATAATAGGGGCCTGTGTAATAATATATGTAGCTTCTAGTACACTCAGATGCACTATATTGCAAGCCTGACTGACAATCTAAAATTGGTTGTCAGCATAATTCTTAGCACATTGAGGATTATTTGGCAAATGTTGTTCAGTTGTGGAATCACATCTAATGTTGGACCCTGTGGGTGGAATCATCTGTGCCCACTGGCATTGGGTGTGCTCAATGGCTTGAGCGGACAATATGGTGAGAAGGCCAAAAATCTGTTTCACAACATTGTGAAATCAGTTTAAGGTCATCTGCTCAGCCCATCGATGGTGGGTTGCATTTCCCGCTGTCGGACAGTGGGAACCTCATTTATTACATCTGCATATCATTATAAGGTTGGCCCGCTGGACTCATTCCCCCCACCCTGGATTGCACACCAATGTGTTTCACAACTGTACATCGGTGAAGTGCACCAGTAAGCTGCACTTTGCTTGGGATTTTCAGGTTTGTTTGCCTATCTTGCTTTGGGCAGCACTTGCAGTCATTAGCGCCTGGCTTCGCAGACAGCATCACAGCACTTTTAGGGGGGGGCTCACGGGCGAGTGTCTATCTACCAGACCAACCATAAGGTGGGGGTAGCTACAGGGCTAGGGCTTGCTTGGGGAAGGGGAAAACATGGCCTCAGGCAAGGGAAGAGGCTGCAGGGTGAGGGCTGTACTGTGGAAGGGGGCTATCCCAGGGTTTGCAAGGTGCATGTTGATCTGTGCAAGTGGTCTCAAGATAATGAAGACTGAGGAGGCAGTCTCCAGAGGAGATGAGGCCAGATGGAGATGTGAGGGTATGTGTGAGAGAGTGAGTGGTGATGTGCCTTGAGCTGGCAGTGAGAGAGATGCCTGTGAATGCATGATGGGCTTGAGTGTGAATTTAGAATCTTGAGATGGTTGCCTTACCCTGAGACCATCCATCCTCTTTCTGCATTGGATGACCACCCTCTTCTGTGCTGCAATAGCACTGATCACCACTGCCATCACCTAACAAGCCAGAGTGGTGATGTTGCTGCCCCTCCTGCGGTCAGAGCGCAGGAGGGGTATGACGATGGGCCTCCATAGTGTTCAAAAGGCACTTGTGGGAAGCCTGGGGGCTGCAGTCTTCTTGTCTTTCAGGGCCATGTCTTATTTGCAGCAGTGCTGGGCTGGAAGCACTGAGAGGTGTGCATGCAGCTGTACTTTAAATGTGGTGTCCGGTGTGATAAAGCAGCGAGGCGATGGTGTGGCGGGTGAATCAGAGCCCACCTGCCATGGAAAATCTGTGTTTCCCGAGAATGCATAATGAATGCGGCAGGTTTGGGACAATACGGCGTGAGAAGCCACCACTGCGGCTGATGGTTAAAATGTCATTTTACCCGCTCCCTCTTAATGCAAAACTGGGATGATTCTACCCTGTGTTTTGAGTTTTGCAAGCATGGGCTGGTTGGGTGTGGTCTGTACCCTGCCCATGGTGACCAATGGCTGGGGCATGCTGTATGATACGATCCGCCAGTCTTTGGGACGTATGGCCTACATGCCTAGCATCACACTGGCACTGAAATTCATTACTCATTTGTGTGATAGGCAGAAAATCTTGTTCGCTTAACGGCAGCATCCTGTTAGTGGTGAATACCACTCATGTTGCCACTGCATAGTGGCGGCATGAAACAGCTAGATTCACCTGCTGCCAAATTTTTGAGGTACCTTGCCCTTCCAAGGCAATCTGAGGTAGACTGGGCCAAAAGTGATGGCCTTAGGCCCGTTCATGAGTTTGCATGATATACAACACAAAATTATCTGATCAGGGTAGCCATTATCCTGCAGGATGCCTTTGTTGCGCCCTATTTCAGCATCAAGCTCGCCTGGTGAACAAATGGTTCGGGCCCATTTATCACATCCTTTATAATAGATTCTAGCACTTTCCCTACTACTGATGTAAGGCTAACAGGTCTGTAGTTCCCTGATTTCTAACTCATTTAAAAGGTGTCCGAATATGCACCTGAAGTCCCCTAACATCCAGGCTTTGGGCCTAGTGCTGGAAAATAGGTTTAGGCTGGGTGGTTTATTTATCAGTCGGCCTAGACACGATGGGCAGAGTGCCTTCTATGCTGTAATTTTTTCTATATATTCTAAATAGCTGAAAAGAAGGAATGCACAGAGATTTGGGGGGAGGATGGGGGAGAGGCAGTACTTAAATTGCTCCTTAGGAGAGCCAGCATGGACATGAAGGGCCAAATGGCATTTTTCTGATCCCATCTGCCATTTTTTTTCCCATTCACTTAACTTATCTGCATTCCTTCGCAAACTCTTTGGCCAGGATATTTCCCTCATCAGGCGGGCTTGGTGAGTGCGAGCGGGAGCGGTCGGGAAGCCGCCCGCCGCCCGTGATCGGTACTGGACTGTGATTTCATGCTGGCGGGCCAATTAAGGCCCAGCAAGCGTGAAACGCATGCTTCAGCGCTTAACGCTGCCTGTGTGTGCGGAGAGTGGAGGAGGGCGAGAGCGCAAATTCACGCATGCATGCAGGTGTGTGTCGGAAAAGCTTCCTGAGGTACCGAGCTGCCTCAGGGAGATGAAGAGTTTTGAAAATTAAAAATAAAGATTTTAAAAATGTTATAAAACATGTCCCCTCATATGACTGTCACATGAGCAGAGACATGTTAGAAATTAGGATGAAAGTTTTTTATTTTTTTTAATGACAGATCGAAACATCATCCTGTCTGTGGATGAGGTTTCGCAAAAATGCAAAGGCCGCTTAGCCTTTTCGCCCGCCTCCCAATCATACAGTTGGACGGGCAGTAAAAAATGTAATTCAATTACATTGTTAATGGCCTTAATAGGCCTTCTAACTGTCGGCGGGCATGCTGCCGACTTCTGCATGTGCCCACCGACTGAAATATCGCACATCATTTTACGGTCGAGTGGGTTGGGCCCGCCCACTTAGCAAAAAATCTTGCCCTTTGTATCCTCCTCACAACTTGCTTTCTGACCTATCTTTGTATTATCAGCAAATCTGGCTACAATTGGTCCTTTTACCCAAGTCATTATTATAGATTGTAAAGAGTTGAGGCCCCAGCAGTGATCCCTGTGACACTCCAGTAGTTACAGTTTGCCAACCTGAAAATTACCTATTTATCCTGACTGTTTCCTTTTCGTTAGCCGATCCTCTAACTATGCTAATCTATTTCCCCCGACACCATGAACTCTTATGTTGTGTAGTAACCTTTTATTTGACACCTAATTGAAAGCTTTTTGGAAATCCAAATGCTCTACATCTACTGACTCCCCTTTATCCACCCTGCTGTTACATCTCCAAGGCCTCTAATAAATTTGTCAAACACAGTTTCCCTGTCATTAAACCATGTTGACACTTATTGATTGTGTTTTGATCTTTTAAATGTCCTGCTCCTGATCCCTTAATAAGGGATGGGAGCATTTTCCTAATGACAGATATCAGGCTAACTGGCCAATAATTTCCAACTGTCTTCTCTCCCCTTTTTTGAGTAAATTAGCTTTGACTTTCCTTCTTTAAGAACATAGGAACACAGGAACTAGGAGCAGGAGTAGGCCATTTGGCCCCTCAAGCCTGCTCTACTATTCAACTAGGTCATGGCTGATCTTCTACCTCAATGCCATTTTCCCGCACCATCCCCATATCCCTTGATATCTTTAATATCTACAAATCTATCGACCTCAGTCTTGAACATACTCAATGACTGAACCTCCACAGCCCTCTGGTGCAGAGAATTCCAAAGATTAATTTCCCTCTGAGCGAACAAAATCCTACTCATCTCATTCCTAAATGGCCTGCTCCTTATTCTGAGGCTGTGTATCCTGGTTCTAGACATCCCAGACAGGGGAAACAACTTTCCTGCATATACCCAGAATTTTGTATGTTTCAATGAGATCACCCACCCCAATTCTTCTAAACTCTAGAGAATACAGGCCCAGTCTCCTCAATCTCTCCTTAGAGGACAACCCCGCCATCCCAGGAATCAGCCTGGTGAACCTCCAATGCACTCCCTCTATGGCAGGTATATCTTTCGTTAATTCAGGTGTGGTCTCACCAAGGCTCTATACAATTGCAGCAAACTATCTTTAATCCTATACTCAAATCTTATTGCAATAAAAGCTAAAAGCTAACACCTTCTTAATTGCTTGCTACACCTTAATGTTAGCTTTCAGTGACTCATGAACAAAGATACCCTAGTCCTTTTGGGTATCAACACTTCCCAATCTCTCACTACTTAAGAAATTTCTGTTTTTCTTATCAAAGTGGATAACTTCAAATTTTTATACAATAAATTCCATCTGCCAAGTTCTTGCCCATGCACTTAGCCTGTCTAAATCCATCCTTGAAACCTCTATGCATCCTCTTCACTATTCACATTCCCACCTAGTTTTGTGTTATCAGCAAATGTGCAAATATTACATTGGGTTCCTACATCCAAATCATTAATATAGATTGTGAATAGCTGGGGCCCATGCACTGATCCTCGTGGTACCCTACTAGTCATAGCCTACCAACCTGAGTATGACCTGTTTATTCCTACTCTCTGTGTTCTGTCCATTAATCAATCCTCAATCCAGGAGCTCTAATTTTGTTTACTAACCTCCTGTGTGGGATCTTATCGAAAGCCTTCTGAAAATCCAAGTACACCACATCCACTGGTTCTCTCTTGTCTATTCTGCTAGTTATATCCGCAAAAAACGCCAACAGGTTTCTCAAACATGGATCCCCTTTTATAAATCCATGTTGACTCTGCCCAATCCTACCATTATTTTCTAAGTGTCCAGTTACCACATCTTTTATAGTAGTTTCCAACATTGTCCCTACTACTGAAGACAGGCTAACAGGTTAGTAATTCCCTGTTTTCCCTTCCCCTCCTTTCTTAAATAGTGGGTTACATGTGCTACCTTCCAATCTGCAGCAACTGTTCCAGAATCTATGATCCAATGCACCTGTTATCTCTACAGCCACCTCTTTCAACATTCTGGGATGTAGGTCATCAGGTCCAGGATTATCAGGAATTTACCAACTTACAGTCCCATTAACTTCTCCAGTACAATTTTTTACTCGCACTAATTTCTTTCGGTTCCTCATTTTCACTAGTCCCTTAGTTCTCTGCTACTTCCTCCATAAAGACAGACACAAAGGGCTGAATAATACCGCCCCTCCCAGAAGCAAAGCCAGTGTGGAACTGACCCACTCCACACCGGCCGGCCTCGCAGCTACAATACGATGCGGGCGGGCATAACAAAGGTCAAGTGGGACTTCCACCCCTCACAAAGAAAGCATTAGTGGCTGCTGCAACAAGAGGAATAAGAAGGCCCATGGATCCCCAAAGCCAGTAAGCCTGGCTCTTACGTAGGGATGGTTTGAGTAGATCAGGGAGGGGGGAGAGGAGATAGGAGGGGTTGGGTTTAAGACTGTGGTTGGGTAGGAAGAACGGGGGTTTCTGTCTTAGGTGGGCTGCTCCCCTAATCCACAAAGGGCAGCTCCTGAAGATGGATCCCCACCCCTTCCTTTCCACCCCTCAGCGAATGTAGTTAAAAAGTCAGGCTGCCCAATCCCACCCGACTGCCCACGCCAAACATTTTATGACATGGGAAGCATATTATCAGGGTCAATTAGCTTGGTAATAAACCTAATTGACCCTTGATTACCTATTCAAATAAGCTGGGAAGGCTACTGATTTCAGTGCCCACCACCTGCTATAATTTGGGGGTGAGCCCAGGGGTGGGCGGGGAGGTGGTGGGCTGGGCACCCATCCTATTGTACGTGCTCGCCAGAAACACACCCAGCATAGGCACATAAAATGCTACCCAAAGTTTTTTCATAGCCCAGCAATAATTCGTTGGACAGGCGCGTGATGTTCTCCGATGCGCGCCTGCCATTAATTAATGGGCCACTTAAGGCTCTTGAGGTGCCAATCGGCCGAGGTTTTTCGGCGCCCATGCAATCTTCAGGTTGGCGGACGGGCGCAATGGGCAGGCGGCTAGGGCACATTTGTATAAACCTCATCCACGGGCAAGATAAGAGAGCTCAGTGGGGTCATGAGTGTGCTCTGTCAAATATTGATGTTTCAAAGTTACTGATATTTGCCTGTGTGATTTCCAATACTTCAAAACGCATACCAGCTGCTTGGTCTGGACTCACAACATTCAGGTCAGCACTCTGCAGCGAGGAATCTTTTTTTTTGGCTTGCAGGTTTCAGGAAGCCTACCCTTAGCCTGGGAATGGGAGCTTAACTCTCCACTGGAGGCACCTCCTCTGAGGAGGAAGGGACGGCTAGAAGAGGGGAGGAGGCCGGGAGTGCACATTCAGAATCCATGGGAGCCACCTTTGAGAGGTCAGGTGCAGGCACAAGATGTGCAGGGCCAAGAGGTAGTCCAAGGCAGAAGGGGCTGCAGAGATGCCACTAACCTGCTGCCAGGGTATACAGGTGGTGAAGCAGCTACCTCAATATGTTGAGGTGCAGTGCTGAAGGAGGCTCCATCTCTCAAGGGAGACAGTCAATTATATCTGTCAGATGATTGGGCCTGAGATTTCCACGAACTGTATGGGTGCACACCCCATGCCAGTGGCTCTAAAGGTCACAGTTGCCCTCAACTTCTATGCCTCGGACTCCTTCTAGGGGTTGGTGGGTGATTTTTGCGGTGTCTCCCAATCAGTTGTCCACACTTGTGTAAAGCAGGTTACAGATGCTCTGTTCAGGTGTGCATTGACCTTTGCCCTCTACCATTGGGACCAGGCAAGCCAGACACAGCGAGCCAGAGGCTTTGTGGCCATTGCTGGCTTCCTCCACGTCCAGGGTGCTATAGACTGTACACATGTGACCATCAAGGCGCCAGCAGGTGAGCCCGGTGCCTTTGTCAACAGGAAGGGCTTCCACTCCATGAACGTGCAGATAATATGTGACCACAGGATGCTGAGTCTGCAAGTCTGTGCAAGGTACCCAGGCAGCTCCCACGACGCCTACATCCTCAGAAATTCCCAGGGCTCTTCAGTTCTCCAGCCCGGCTGGATGGATAGCTGCTGGGTGACATGGGCTATTCCCTCAGAAGGTGGCTTATGACGCTCCTCCGCCATTCAAGAACAGAAGCTGAGCAGCGGTACAATGGGATCCATGGCACCACAAGGGCTGTGGTGAAGAGAGCCATTGGTCTTCTCAAGATGAGCTTCCAATGCCTGGACCGCTCAGGCATTGGATGCTCAGGCATCAGGCACTCCAGTACCCCCTAGATCGTGTGTCGGTGATAATGGTAGCATGCTGCGCTCTCCACAATCTTGCGCTGGAAAGGGGGGACGCAGTGGACGATGAAGATGTAGACGCAGTGGCTGCAGACGCACACGATGAGTCCAGTAGTGAGTCCGAAGATGAGCACACACAGGGAAATGCTGAGGGGGTAGATGCTGACCCGGGCATAATCCAGGGAAGCTGGGACACCCGGGAGGCTTTAATCCAATGAACCTTCAGCTAGCGCACCACAGATGGACCTCCAGGACAAGCCTGGGCTGTAGGCTCCATATTCAAGACCTAAGTGCAAAATCTGCCTAGTTAAGAACATTAACTAAGGGCCTTGTTAATAAAGCTGAATGTCCCACAAAGCACTTATTACATTACTTGGAAACCATCCAACTGCTGAACAAAAGAAGCAACATCAGCCATGGTGACATGCCTGAATTTAATATTACAACCAAAGAAACTTAATGAAACAAAATGACAAAGATGTTACAAATCACACCAACGCATAAAAACCTCATTGTGGGCCAACACAAAGGCCCCAGTGATAAAACCGTGGTGTGCCTAACGTGCCTTATGTTTACATTTTCGGGTGCTACATCTTGGTGCTGACCCCTCGCTGGGAGTAGCACCTGAGACAGCCTGCTGACTCTGCTGTCCTGTTGGCCTCGATGACCTTGGCGGTTGTCCTCTGGCCCGTGAAGCCTGTGCTGGCCCTGCCTGGGAGGGAGCTGCCAGTTCCACAGCTGGTATCTCCCCAGTCGTCGCAGCCTCACCGGATGCTACAGTCACTGGCAGAGGGGCGGAGGAGTTGCCGCCCTCATCCGGAGCGCCCTGAGAGGAGCCCACAGAGACGACAGGCAGCTGCTGAGCTGATGTGAGGTCGCTTTGGACCTCCCTGCTCACTGTGGATGGATGGGCACTGAGCTGGGAAACGGTGGACCTGGGTGCATGGTGCCTCTCCAAATCTAGGGACTCCTGCTCGAAGCGGCTGAGAATCACCAACTGGGCCAGCCCTCCATCAGCCCTCACCCGCTCGGCAGCATTGTGTGCATTCTTCTCCTGAAAATGAGAGAAGGACATTGATTAGTGTTACTTGTACCTGGACTCTCTTCGTGGACGGCCGACCGCAACCAGAGTGGGACATTGCAGGGCTCCAGTCACTCCTCACCCCGCTGCTGCCGAACACACGCACAAAGATGCCAGGCCTGTCCCCCCCACCCCTCCCCCTTGGCCAAATGCTGCCTACATCACATTAGGCACCACATGGTCTAACTTTCCATAGCAAGGAGGTGCAAGCACGTGGAACGCAAAGGTCAGCAGATTGATTGGTGCCAAGGCCACCTTGAAGCTCCCCTCCCAGCATGTCATCACCCTGACTCTGACATGTCCTGGAGTTCCAGCACTGCGCCTAGGTGCAGCCCCTCCAGGTTGCTCCCAAAACAGTCATGTGGGTCTCAGTGTCCCACATGCTGTGGGTGCAGAACCCATCTCATCACCACCCTCTCAGAGTGACCTTGGCATGGGCAATACCTGCTGGCCCACCCAGTGAAGGACACATGCCGTCAATGATTCAATGTAGTCACTACACTCAGATTTCAGGGGTGGGTGGGGGGGGGCGCCATGGGGGAAAGCCTACCTGCTGGGTTAAGTGACCAATGCCAACATGGTCCTCACCCTTCCGGAGCACAACAGATCGTTGAGGCGCTTGTGACACTGGACCCAGGTGCGTCGCACCACGTTGCGGGAGCTCACCACTTCCTCCCAGTCACGTTTGGCCATGTCGGGGGGTTCCTCCTCCTGTCCTGGGGTACGAGGACCTCCCGCCATGCTGCCATCTCCTCGAAGAGGGCGGCAAGGCAATCATTGGAAAAACGAGGGGCACAGTACCCCCTCTGCCCCACCCTCCTGCCTGGCCTGCTGACCAGCAGCGCTCTGGGGAACCCTTCCCCTGGCCATGATTCGCAGCCTTTGAAAGGCTGCAGCAGCTTTTTAACACAGGCTGCTGGGTCGCTATTGGACCCAGTGGTCATTGCAGTCCTGCCGCCACCCACCCACTCTCGCTGTCCTCAGGAGCCGCGATTCACTCTGGGTGGGCCTTAATTGGCCCACCCATGTAAAATGGCGGTGCAGACCCAATCGCGGGTGGCGATCAGGTCCGCGCCTGCCCGCGCCCGCTCCTGCTCTGCCCCCCCTGCCAGCCAGAAAATTCAGCCCTATAAGTCTCTTCCTTTGACCTAATAGAAACTTTAACTTTTCTTGTTAGCCATGGTTGGATCACCTTCCCAGCTGAATTTTGTACCTCAAAGGAATGTAAATCTGTTGTAAACCATGTATTAATTCTTCAAATGCTAACCATTGCCTGTCTACCATGATACCTTTTAATGTATGAACCCAAACTACCACAGCCAATTCACCCCTCAGACACTCACAGTTTCCTTTGTTTGGATTTAAGACCTTAGTTTCTGGGGTGCTGCTGGGACCAGAGATCTGACCAGACAGCTGCCAGCCATTGGATTGGCTGACAGCTCTCGAAGGTGGGATTCCCCTAATGGGGGCAGAAGGCCGACCTCAAGCCACTAAACAGTCCGTCCACTGTTAAATGACTGCGGGGTTAGCTGCCAGAGCTGGGCGGCAGGGGGACCCTGACCAAGAGTGAAATCCCAGCCAATGGCCAGGAGTTTACAGCCCCACCGCAGCGTGTTTCCCCCCCAGCGGATGCGGGAGCCATTTAAATCTCCATTCAGTTTGGTGGGACCATAATATACCGTCAGGCAGGAGGGGCCTTAAAATCTTGGCCAATGTTTCTTCTGAAGGTGAACAAGGTTTCCTGAAAACATTGGTACAACCATTCCTGATCAATTGATCATTGAAAATTCTGTAGTGCCTCATTTCCCTGTGGGATATTAGAATAAAATCAGAAACCCAAATGGACAGATTCTTTATTAGTAATACTGCACGTGAAAAAATCCATCTGGCATTCTAAATATACCACAATCCACAGCCCAAAATTATTGTTATATTTAAAAGTACATGTGTATTTGTGCTTGTGCAAAGCTACTACTCTAGTATTCAGTATCCTAGGCTTAATTAGTAGGGGCAAAGATTACAAGAGCAAGGAGTTCATGTTGAACTTGCATAAGAAACTCATTCAACCTCAGCTGCAATATTGCATCCAGTTCTGGGTGCCAGACTTTAGGAAGGATATGAAGGCATTGGAGAGATTTCAGAAAAGATTTACGAGAATGATTCCATGGGTGAGGAATTTCAGTTATGAAGGTAGATTGGAGAAGTTAGGACTGTTTTCCTTGGAGAAGAGAAGGATGAGGGGGAATATCCTGGGGGTATTCAAAATCATGGGGAGTCTGGATGGAGTACATGGGGAGAAACTGTTCCCATTCATGAAAGCACAGAGAACAAGAGGATACAGACTTAAATTAATTGTCAAAAGAAGCAAAAGTGAAAGGAAGAAAACCTTTTCACGCAGCGAGTGGTTAAAGTCTGGAGCGCACTGCCCGCAAGTGCGGTGGAGGCAGGTTCAATGGAGCAATTTAAAAGGGAATAAGACTTTGTTATTTTGAAATTTGAAAATGTTATTTGAAAATGAACAATGTGCAGGGTTCCAGAGCAAAGGTAGGAGAATGGCACTCATTGAAATGCTCATTCAGAGAGCTGGTGCAGACACAGTGGGCCAAATGGCTCCTGAACTGTAAAAATTCTGTGATTCATCGATGTGGAAAGATTAATTTCAGAAGTTCCATAATGTTTTTTGATGCGGTATTAATTAACGAAGAATAGAAATGGTCACAAAATTCCTCCAGGCCTTTGGATGAAGATTTCTACCTGCCAGAATTTGTGTGATAAGTTCATTTACGTAAATTATGATGGCCTAAAAGGACAAATTTCATGTTAAAAGTACATGATTAATTTAGTAGGGGAAGAACAGGAAACTTGTGACAGATTTAAAAGAAAGCAACATTTTCAGTAGCAACAGCTTTGCAGAGGACCAGTAGGTAAGTGAGAAAGTGTTTTCTCCTTCAACCTTTGTCAGCATGTTGAACTGTATTAAACTCTTACCCTGATATTTTTGAGAATTTCCAAGACTAATTTAAATGAAGCCTGAAACCGGCCCCAATGTCCCAGGAATCTGAAACCCTCCCCCTCACACCGTCTCTTCAGCCACATATTCATCAGATATATCCTGCTATTTCTGCTCTGAGTAGCATGTGGCTCTGGCAGTAATCCTGAGATCACTACCTTTGAGGTCTTACTTTTCAACTTACTTCCTAACTCCCTATATTCTGTTTTTAGGACCTCATCCCTTTTTTTACCTATGTTGTTTGTATCAATATGTACCATGACCACTGGCTGTTCACCCTCCCCCTTCAGAATGTCCTGTAGCCGCTCTGAGACATTTTTGACCCTAGCACCAGGGAGGCAACATACCATCCTGGAGTCTCGTTTGCGGCCACAGAAACGCTTATCTATTCCCTTTACAATTGAATCCCCTATATCCCAGTCTGTGGCCTCACCCCAACTTCCCCAACAGAACTGACTCAGGACAAGGCAATGCCCCTTCTACTGCCCATGAGGCAATGAGGGGCAGACTTGTGTCATGAAGAGATCTTAATGTCTATCATGTTATTGGAAATTATCTTTTAAAATAGAGTTCTAGTGGGGTCTGTGTCTCTGTATGTGTCTATATTGGATTAAAACCAGCTAGTCTGGGTGCTTTGATGTATAGTAGTTTTGAGATGTTAATTAGGTAAACATAAGGAGGGTAGAAGGTAAAGCGTAAATTTGCATTTATTAAAAGAAACCATTCAAGACTCTGGGTGAAATCTTACACCTAGCTAAAAGATGCCAAACATTTTTTTTCAGTTTACTAACAAAATTGGTGGGATGAAAGGATTTTATTGTTAGAAGAGGTAAAATTAAAAGTCTAGTGATACAATGGAAAATTAACATTCAAAGAGAAAGATATGTATAAAGGAGAAAGGAGATTATGTGTAAGGTAGAGGCATTTCAAGTGTGAGAAGCCTCCAGCCTATAAGCCTCAAATCTGTCTGCAAGGACCCAGAGCAGAAAGGAACTCATTTTGAATGTAGCTGTCCAGAGTGTGCTTTGCCAGAGGTCTGTTAAATCTTTGAGTTTTACTGTTGTCTTAGCAGGGGTGTAAATGAGAGTCAGATTAATTAGGGGATTTTTGTATTTATTATAGTAGTAATTCTGTAGATGCATGTATGTGTTTGCAATCTTTCTTGTATTAATAAATGTTTAATTTAGTTTTATAAAAATCATCTTGAGACTGGGTGGTCTTATTACTACTGAATTCAAAGTCTGCATCTCGGAACATACAAATTTCAATAATGGGTTATGACAGTTGTTTCAAGTTTCCCTCTGGGATTTGAACAACTCAGCCTCCACCATTGGCTGTGTCATAATACTTGATAGAGCTCTACATTTTGGCACTCAGATATTTGGGGCCTGTTTAGAGGTGTCAGTCTCTCAAGAACATAAGGATCTAGTGAAAACTATTAGATCTACCTTACCACTGATCAGTGAACACCTTGATCGTGATTCCAGTATCAGTGACATGTTTAGAGGAGGCCAACATGATGTAGCTGTCTCAGGGTGGCCGCACATGCCAGGCCTCCAGCCTAGCTCCTGAGAGATCCACTTAACAGCATATTGGAGATAAGGCCAGGCAGGTTAAGCTGTTGCATGAATTGACTTTTTCAATGTCTTTTTCTAAAACAAATCCAGTTCTGTGAGTTTTTCTTCACAACTTTTACACCATTCAGCCCCATAGTTTTTCTCCCAGTTGCCCACTGTAACTTTAGCAGAAGACCATGGAAATTCCAGATAAATCCTTCTTCTTCTTCTTAGGCCATCCCTTGGGATTGGGGATGACATTTCCACTCTGGTTCGATGAGTATTGAGATGGCTGATAAGTCCATTGTATGATATGCAGACTCTTTTGCATATTGGGCAGGTGGTGCTTCAAGGGTTGGGTGGATAAGTTGTTCAGAGATTTGTGCGCTCTCTCCCATGCCTCAACTTTGCCTCTGTATGTGCTGGATGCAGTCTCTCGATGTGCTCAGTGCCTTCCCTGATGAACCTTCTCCAATTTGGTTTGTCACAAGCCAGGAGCCCCCATGAATTAGTGGGGATGTTTGACTTCTTCAGGGATGCTTTGAGGACATCCCTAAAACTTTTCCGCTATCCTCCTGGGAGTCTCCTGTCACGACCAAGCTCCAAGTAGAGAGCAGCTGCTTCGGGTGTCTTGTGATAGGCAGAGAAGTAACATGTCCTGTCCTGCAGGGCTGATTTTCAGTGGTTACTTCATATACCCATTACACGCTTTTTCGAGGCTTATGCAAATTTTCCACCAATGTTATGATCGAGAATCTCCAAAAATTCAACCTATAGTTCCAAAGCCATCCTTGTTATTCCTACCTGAAGCTGCTTCACAGGGCTGGATTTTACGTTGTGCCAAATGCTGCCACAACTACCCACAACCCCCCCCACCCCTACTGGCTAGAAAATCAATTGTGAGCCTGTCCACTAAAAAAGCCACTATCCCTCAGTACTAAGACTTGCATCCCCACCTGAGGAGGAATTCCCACCTTAGAGAGCTGCTGGACAATCTGATTGGCCAGCAGCTCTGTAGTCCCAACAGTGCCAGGTTCAAGCGGGGGCCACTGCTGGAACTAAAGCCAGTTCTCCAAGAAGAGAAGGTTATAGAGGCTGGAATTTAAATAAGTCATGGGATATCAGCAGGGCCTGGCTGGTAGACCCTACTGAGAGTGGCGGGGAGGGTGGGGGCGGGGGCAGGGTGGTGATGTGGGGGGAGGTAAGGGGTTTGGGTGACAGGGTTCAGAGGCTGGGGGGGAGACGATTAAAGAGGGGTATGATCTTTGGGGGATGGGGCCTCTGATGAGCATTGGGGACCCCAAAGGAGAATGTCTTGCCTAGTAAAAGCTGTTGGGCTACCTGCTTGATATGGGCCTCTCCACCACAGGTCAAGTAGTAGTGGGGGCTGGATGAGGCACTTATGTGGCCATTAATTGGCCCCGCCTTCAAACATGCCAGTGAGACTGCCGTAAAATCCAACCCACGGTATCAGTATCTTTTAATGTAGAAAGACCAGAATTGTATAAAATTCTGAAAATATGGCCAATATGGCTTCTGTTTGCTGGTCTGTCAGTACAGGCCGACATGCCTGCCATAGAACTTCCAGGGTCTGTAATTATAGGTTCAGATTGTTATGAAACTGTCACATACAGCTTATGTATGTATGCCATGAAACTTAACCACAGCCGTGAACAAGCAGATTTCAAGAACTGAGGTTACTCAGTATCAAAAGCATTCAGTCCCTGGAGATAAAGATTGAGTGGATTTGAACTTTAGAAGTTGCTTTTATGAATCACTTTGTATAATCAACCTTTGAGGCTTTTGATCTTTATAAAATTTATTATATCTAATGAGAGCAAGGTCAACTGACTGGCAAAGACATTTTTCTGCCACGCGGCTGGAATTTTGTGCTTCAACATTATTTTTTTTAAAAAAGGGTTCTACAAATTATCTCTGCTATTTAAGAAAGGTGAGACACCTGGGAATTGGAGATCGATTAGCCTAACATCTATTGTCCGGAATTTACTATAGTCTATAATTAGCATAGAATGACTGAACACCTTAAAAATTTTCAACCGATGGGAGAATGATATATAAAGGGTAGAGCTGACTGAAGTAGTGGACAGGAAATGTTGATGGATGTTATTTACATGGACATCCAGAAGGCATTTGATAAACTCTATCATAAGAGACTGTTAACTAAGTTGAAGCTTATGGGATTGAAGGTATGTTATTGACCTGGTTGAATGGCAGTGGACAGAATGTATGGTAGGAGTGACTATTCTTGACCTGTAAAGATTTATGTTAAGGCCTCAGCTATTCACAATATTTATTAATGATTTACGTGATGCAATAGAAAGCCATATATGCCACAAAGTGACACCAAGATAGTTCGCAATGTAAGTAGTGTCATTGGGAAAATAAAAATACAAAAGAGATAAATAGAATAATAGGTGAGTGGGCAAAGCTGTGACAAATAGATTTCAAGGTAGGCAAATGTGAAGTCAGACATTTTGGACCTAAAAAGGATAGATCAGAGTACCAAATCTGAAACCTAGCTACACTTTCTTGCAGTTATGTTGCAGTACTGATCTGCAGAATAATGCTGCAGACTTCACAGAGGAAAAGTCCCTTCACAAGCATGTTAGGCAGCACCATCTCAATATCAAAAACAAAAACAGAATTACCTGGAAAAACTCAGCAGGTCTGGCAGCATCGGTGGAGAAGAAAAGAGCTGACGTTTCGGGTCCAACATGACCCTTCAACAGAACTGAAGTATAGTTAGGAGAGGGGTGAAATATAAGCTGGTTTAAGGTGGGGGGCATGGGGGGAGAGAAGTTGAGGGTGGGGTGGTTGTGGGGACAAGCAAGCAGTGATAGGAGCAGATAATCAAAAGATGTCACAGACAAAAGGATCAAAGAGGTGTTGAAGGTGGTGATATTATCTAAGAAAAGTGCTAATTAAGAATGGGTGGCAGGACACTCAAGGTACAGCTCTAGTGGGGGTGGGGTGGAAAGACTAACAAGATATTAGTTGTAGATTTAAAAATAATGGAAATAGGTGGGAAAAGAAGAATCTATGTAAATTTTTTTTTAAAAAGGGGGGTAGGGGGAAGAAACAGGGTGGGGATGGGGGGAGGGGAAGTTTAAGATCTAAAGTTGTTGAATTCAATATTCAGCCCGGAAGGCTGTAAAGTGCCTAGTCGGAAGATGAGGTGCTGTTCCTCCAGTTTGCATTGGGCTTCACTGGAACAATGCAGCAAGCCAAGGACAGACATGTGGGCGAGAGAGCAGGGTGGAGTGTTAAAATGGCAAGCGACAGGGAGGTTTGGGTCTTTCTTGCGGACAGACCGCAGGTGTTCTGCAAAGCCGTCGCCCAGTTTGCGTTTGGTCTCTCCAATGTAGAGGAGACCACATTGGGAGCAACAAATGCAGTAGACTAAGTTAGGGGAAATGTAAGTGAAATGCTGCTTCACTTGAAAGGAGTGTTTGGGCCCTTAGACGGTGAGGAGAGAGGAAGTGAAGGGGCAGGTGTTGCATCTTCTGTGTGGGCATGGGGAGGTGCCATAGGTGGGGGTTGAGGAGTAGTGGGTGATGGAGGAGTGGACCAGGGTGTCCCGAAGGGAACGATCCCTACGGAATGCCGCCGGGGGAGTGAAGGGAAGATGTGTTTGGTGGTGGCATCATGCTGGAGTTGGCGGAAATGGCGGTGGATGATCCTTTGAATGCGGAGGCTGGTGGGGCGATAAGTGAGGACAAGGGGGACCCTATCATGTTTCTGGGAGGGAGGAGAAGGCATGAGGGCGGATGCGCGGGATATGGGCCGGACACGGTTGAGGGCCCTGTCAACGACCGTGGGTGGAAAACCTCGGTTAAGGAAGAAGGAGGACATGTCAGAGGAGCTGTTTTTGAAGGTAGCGTCATCAGAACAGATGCGACGGAGGCGAAGGAACTGAGAGAATGGGATGGAGTCCTTACAGGAAGCGGGGTGTGAGGAGCTGTAGTCGAGGTAGCTGTGGGAGTTGGTAGGCTTGTAATGGATATTGGTGGACAGTCTATCATCAGAAATTGAGACAGAGAGGTCAAGGAAGGGAAGAGAAGTGTCAGAGATGGACCATGTGAAAATGATGGAGGGGTGGAGATTGGAAGCAAAATTAATAAATTTTTCCAGGTCCCGACGAGAGCATGAAGTAGCACTGAAGTAATCATCGATGTACCGGAGAAAGAGTTGTGGGAGGGGGCCGGAGTAGGACTGGAACAAGGAATGTTCCACATACCCCATAAAGAGACAGGCATAGCTGGGGCCCATGCGGGTACCCATAGCCACACCTTTTATTTGGAGCAAGTGAGAGGAGTTAAAGGAGAAATTGTTCAGTGTGAGAACAAGTTCAGCCAGACAGAGGAGAGTAGTGGTGGATGGGGATTGTTGGGGCCTCTGTTCAAGGAAGAAGCTAAGGGCCCTCAGACCATCCTGGTGGGGGATGGAAATGTAGAGGGATTGGACATCCATGGTGAAGAGGAAGCGGTTGGGGCCAGGGAACTGGAAATTGTTGATGTGACGTAAGGTGTCAGAGGAATCACGGATGTAGGTGGGAAGGGACTGGACAAGGGGAGAGAGAAGGGAGTCAAGATAACGAGAAATGAGTTCCATGGGGCAGGAACAGGCTGACACGATCGGTCTGCCAGGACAGTTCTGTTTGTGGATTTTGGGTAGGAGGTAGAAGCGGGCCGTCCGAGGTTGGGCGACTATCAGGTTGGAAGCTGTGGGAGGAAGATCTCCAGAGGAGATGAGGTCAGTGACAGTCCTGGAAACAATGGCTTGATGTTCTGTGGTGGGGTCATGGTCCAGGGAGAGGTAGGAGGAAGTGTCTGCGAGTTGATGCTCAGCCTCCGCGAGGCAGAGGTCAGTGCGCCAGACAACAACAGCACCACCCTTGTCAGCGGTTTTGATGACAATGTTGGGGTTGGACCTGAAAGAACGGAGTGCAGTAAGTTCAGAGAGAGACAGATTAGAATGGGTGAGAGGAGCAGAGAAATTGAGACGGCTAATGTCACGCCGACAGTTCTTAATGAAAAGATCAAGAGAAGGTAAGAATCCAGAGGGAGGGGTCCAGGTGGAGGGAGAATATTGGAGGTGGGTAAAAGGATCCGTTGAACGGGGAGAGGACTCCTGCCCAAAGAAGTGAGCACGGAGATGAAGACGGCGGAAGAAGAGTTCAGCATCATGCCGAGCCCGAAATTCATTGAGATGAGGGCGTAAGGGTATGAAGCTAAGTCCTTTGCTGAGCACTGAACGTTCAGCATCGGAGAGGGGAAGGTCAGGGGGTATAGTGAATACGCGGCTGGGGCTGGGATTGGAAGATGGGGTGAGGATGGAGGGACAAGCAGGGGTGGAGGGTCCCAGATGGGTGTTGGTGTCGATGAGTTGTTGGAGCTTGCGTTCCTTAGCACTTGAGAGAAAGAGAAAAAGTTTCTTGTTGAGGCGTCGGATGAGGCGAAGAATAAAATGAAACCGGGGGCACGCGCAGCTTTGAAAAAGGGTGCGGCGGTGCTGCTGGAGGGAGAAGTCGAGTGTGTTCATATGGCGGCGCATGGCACTGAGTGTGGATCTCAGAATGCGACGGGAACAGCAGTCCGAGAAACGTTTTATGTCCCGGAGATGCCTGTAATCCTGGGTGGGTTCGAAACAAGAGGGATGGAATTTCAGTTGAAATCCACGTGAGGTGAGTCGGAGACGGAGACAGTCACTGAGAAAGGAAATATGGCTGTGAAAGTGGGTTTTAGTAAACACCTTGTCAAACACCAGGAGAGAAATGGAAAGCAATGAAGGTGAACAGGGCAGAAGAGAGAGGCGGAAATCCTGTCGGAGAACAGAGCAATACTTCTTCAGGGAAGGCATTTCTTGAAGAGAAGCGGCAGTCAATTAAACACAGAGATAAAAACAAAAAGCTAAAAGCTACTGCGGATGCTGGAAATCCAAAACAAAAACAGAATTACCTGGAAAAACTCAGCAGGTCTGGCAGCATCGGTGGAGAAGAAAAGAGCTGACGTTTCGAGTCCAACATGACCCTTCAACAGAACTGAAGTATAGTTAGGAGAGAGGTGAAATATAAGCTGGTTTAAGGTGGGCAGGGGGAGAGAGAAGTTGAGGGTGGGGTGGTTGTAGGGACAAGCAAGCAGTGATAGGAGCAGATAATCAAAAGACGTCACAGACAAAAGGATCAAAGAGGTGTTGAAGGTGGTGATATTATCTAAGAAAAGTGCTAATTAAGAATGGATGGCAGGATACTCAAGGTACAGAGTGTTAAAATGGCAAGCGACAGGGAGGTTTGGGTCTTTCTTGTGGACAGACCGCAGGTGTTCTGCAAAGCGGTCGCCCAGTTTGCGTTTGGTCTCTCCAATGTAGAGGAGACCGCATTGGGAGCAACGAATGCAGTAGACTAAGTTAGGGGAAATGCAAGTGAAATGCTGCTTCACTTTAACACTCCACCCTGCTCTCTTGCCCACATGTCTGTCCTTGGCTTGCTGCATTGTTCCAGTGAAGCCCAACGTAAACTGGAGGAACAGCACCTCATCTTCCGACTAGGCACTTATCAGCCTTCCGGGCTGAATATTGAATTCAACAACTTTAGATCTTAAACTCCCTCCCCCCATCCCCACCCCGTTTCTTCCCCCTACCCCCCTTTTTAAAAAAAAAATTATATAGATTCTTCTTTTCCCACCTATTTCCATTATTTTTAAATCTACAACTAATACCTTGTTAGTCTTTCCACCCCACCCCCACTAGAGCTGTACCTTGAGTATCCTGCCATCCATTCTTAATTAGCACTTTTTTTAGATAATATCACCACCTTCAACACCTCTTTGATCCTTTTGTCTGTGACATCTTTTGATTATCTGCTCCTATCACTGCTTGCTTGTCCCTACAACCACCCCACCCTCAACTTCTCTCTCCCCCCGCCCACCTTAAACCAGCTTATATTTTACCTCTCTCCTAGCTATACTTCAGTTCTGTTGAAGGGTCATGTTGGACTCGAAACGTCAGCTCTTTTCTTCTCCACCGATGCTGCCAGACCTGCTGAGTTTTTCCAGGTAATTCTGTTTTTGTTTTGGATTTCCAGCATCCACAGTAGCTTTTAGCTTTTTGTGTCCATCTCAACATCAACAGCCAACAAAAAGGAGGTCAGGTAGTGTTTTCACTTGTCTGCAAACACAGACCTGTACCTATGGGTTGCTTTCCCTTCATGCTGGCGAACCACTTCTTAGTAACTTGCTCCTTCACTGATTGCAAAGGTTGATAGTGCAATAATTTTATTGCTCTCCAGAAGCTTTCTTAAATGTTTGCTCACAGCCTGCAATGCTACCCTTTAACTGTCCTAACCCTACAAATTCCTACCATTGGTGTTATCCACTGAATTTGCACTTGGAGTTGTGAATAATTATGCAAATGACTTAAGACCAAAAACTATGTGTTACTAGCATCTGAGATTCAGCTGAACCTTAAAACAGTGGAAACCAAATTACAACTGATTAATGCCCGAAAATGCTCTCCCTTTTTGTCCCTTTAATAATAGCCAGCTGAACACTGAAGTGCATATTTCCTAAATAATGTTTTTATATGTTTTTAATATCACTATAACACCTAAGTCCATCAGTCCTTTGTGTTGCCTTCTTTATCTAGGTAAGATATAGATAAAATAATATAACATAATATTATAAATAATACAACTTAAAATATAAATATAGATAAAAACAAAAAAAACATATTTTCCAGCCAAACAGGAGGGCAGAAAGGAATAAGTTGATACAAAAACACAAACTGGACCTCCCTCCAAGTATTTTTTGAAGAAATTAAGTAGGTGGTTTATGAGAAACAAGAAATTCATTTGGGTTTTTGAATTATCATAAACAGTTGCAGAATGACTGCATTCAGGAAACACCATCATGAATTGCACTTGAGTGGAAGCAGAATGACTGGAAAAAAGTGTATGGAAATTATCAACAACCTCATACAACAGTCCCATGAGTCTACAGTACATTAGTATTACTTTCTGAATGAGCCAATTAAAAGTCTACACATAACTTGGCATCCACTTTACACATTTTTAAAAAAAGTGAAGTAACAGCTCTGCCTCATGCAACAGGAAGTCCCAAAGCAGTCTTGTACTAAACATTTCGAGTGTCACATTATCAGGAATGTGCTCATTTTAGACATTCCACTGCAAACCATAATATGCACAGAGGATGAGAGAAGTCACAATAATTATATTAAGATGATAGTACTTTCAAATTATGATTTTGTAGCAATTTTTTGCCATCGCATTTATTCCCATTTCACTATTCTACTCCTGTTGACACAGCTTTGCCTGGTTACTTGCAAACTCCTTACTTTATATGGAGGCAGTTTAAGATTGTACCAGGGAATATTGCACAAAAAAGACTTGTAACACAAGGCCCACAGGATGTTTCTTATTTAGGACCTGTAACTGATCCATGTGCCATTCTTCCATTGTTTTTATATTTTCTTCCATGATCATTGTACTGATTTTATTTACCTGCCCTGATTTTCAGAATGCTCCAGTGTTTAAATACAATGCAGAATGTCAGCTCGTGTTACTGCACTTCCCAGGAGAGTCTCAATTGTAAGTGCTGGCAAACAATTTTAAACAAACTAATCAGCAGCAGCAACCTAGATTAGTTTTTCAGTTCCCTAACTACAGAGATTCAGAGATTAATGATGACCCTCCCTTGTCACCTATGCTGAAATCAGCTAACTCAGCTCAGGCCAGAGATTGATTATGGGGTGGTCGCTTTACATCGTGTTTCAATTAGCCATCGTGGGTCTCACAAACACAGCACACAAATCTTATGACTTAACAGCAATATTTTGGAAATTGTGAGTAACTTGCATTCTCATCCTTCAAAGATTAATGGCCAAAAAGCAAATGTTGCAGAGGGGCCAGGAATTAGGCAGGGGCTTCTGACACTAGCAATAAACAATGACACAGGTGTCAGTAGAAGGTGCAGCTGGGCCTGAGCTTTCCAAGCTGAGACTTTCCATTGGGAAAGCTGAGTGAGAGCAGACATACTGCCCTGCTGTATGGTGGATGTATGACCCAGCTGGGGGTTCAGGCCTGGAAGTTAGCCTGGACACTGGAAAATTATTTAAATATTTTTGTTTTTGAGTGTTGCTGAAAAAAGAGAAATGTTGTTAAAGATCTTCATCTTGCGCTAATAGGGAGAAACACAAGGGGCAGGATTTTTAGTTCGGTGGGCACGTGCTATTGGTGGGTCCAGGTACGGCCGAGGAACGGACCGCTGACCGAGATCGGCCCCCAGCTGTGATTTCACGCTGGCTGGCCAATCAAAAGCCAGCCAGCGTGAAAGGCGCGCTGAAATGCTCAGCGCTGCTGGGGTGGGGAGCGGGAGGAGGACAAGCACTGAAGTCAGCGCAGGCGTGGGGAAGCACAGAATTAAAGCTCCCTGAAGGCAGAGAGCTGCCTCAGGGAGCTGAAGAATCCAAAAGCAATAAATAATGATTTTAAAATGCTGAAAGAAATGTCCACGCATCAGAATCGGTCACCTGCACATATGGATGATGAAAATTCGGTCCAAACATTTTTATTTATTTTAATTAATATCGGAAACCTCATTCCGCCCTTGGATGAGGTTTCCTCAAAAAGGCAAAGGCCGCCTGGCCAATTTGCCCGCCCTCCCGCCAACCATAACTTTGGACGGGCAACGAAAAATCTCCATTGATTACAACGTTAATGGCTTTAATAGGTCTCATAATTGTCGACTCTCGTGTGCACCTGCCGACTGAAATATTGCGTGTGTGCGCAATGATGTCAGGACGCTCGCCTGACATCATCACATGCTACTTCACACTCGAGCGGGTCGGGTGCACACCTGCACACTGAGCGAGAAACTTTGTCCAAGAAAACCAAATTTCAAAGGGAACAACAATTTGTACTGCATGTTGGTTGGCAAGTGGATTATAATTGGTCGATGAATGCTACCCCCAAAGCATTTGTTTAAATTCAAAAAAGACAAATCAACTCTGATTGGTTGAACTATATTCATGGGGAATACACCAAAGAACAATTGCCCTCCATGCTTTTGTTCGTGCCAAACAGCATGGCCCTTCAGCTGTTCGCAACAAGCAGAATACTGACTGTACTCAACCAGCCCGTGCTTGCAAAACTCAGAAGCTCTGACCTTTTGTTGGAGGGAAGGTTGTTGATGAAGCAGCTGCAAATGATTGGGCCTAGGACATTACTCTGAGGAGCTCCTACAGTGATGGCATGGGCTTAGCTTATTGTCCTCCAACAAACTTTCTTTGTGCTCAGTATGATTCTAACTAATGGAGAGTTTGCTCCCTGATTTCATTTGACTTTAGTTCTGTTCTGGCTCCTTGATGCCACACTCATTCAAATGCTGCCTTGATATCAGGATCAGTCACTCTCAACTCACCTCTGGAATTCAGCTCTTTTGTCAATTTTTGGACCAAGGCTGTAATAAGTTCTTGAGCTGAATGGAGCTGTTGGAACTCAAACTGAGCATTGGTGAGTAGGTTATTGCTGTGTAAGTGCTGCTTGGTAGCACTGTCGATGAGTAGGTTGATGGGGCAATAATTGATCAGGTTGGATTTATCCGGGTTTTGTGGACAGGGCATACCTAATCAGTTTTACACATTGTTCGGTAGATGTCAACGTTGTGGATATAGTGGAACAGATTGGCTAGGGGCACAGTTCATTCAGGAGCATGTCTTCAGTACTATGGCCTGGATATTGTCAGGGCCCACAGTCTTTGCTGTATCCAGTACCTTCAGCCATTTGTTGACATCACATGGAGCTAATTGAATTGGCTGAAGACTGATGTTACAGACGGTGAGAGATATGGGGTAATTCGCCCCTTTTCTCAGCTCTCGATTGACTGCAACAAGATGTATTTTTGAGCAGAACTACTTTTGCCCCTTGAGTGCTATAACTTGAAACAACAGACATGAAACAGACTTTCTTATAAGTTTTGAATAAAAATAAAGGATAAATGTTTATTTCTCACAACACCTGAAATGTAAACGCAACATACACCAACATACTGCAAATTTACACCACATACACACATACTCAAGAAATGATGATTTCTAAAGATGTAGCATGCACTTAGTTACCTCAAAAAGTGTCACTTCTAATCAGTCTTCAAGGTGGTACTTTAAATGTTGCAGGCCTGAAGGATTCTCTCTTGATGCACAGAAGAAAAATGAAGTTAAAGGTTTTTGGTGATGAATTCACATTGGTTCAGCCCAAACAACAAGAAGTTTCTGGCTTTCCTGTTGAAATTGGTCAAGCCCTTGTAGCGAAGAACTGTACTTTTGCAGGCAAAACAAATGAGCCCCAATGCTTAAGGTGACTTTGAGGCAGGGTCTTCCCTTCTACGAGTAAGAGATGGCTTCCTTCAAGTCTTCGTATCCACATTGAACTGCTGGGCTGTCCTTGTGGATTAATAAGATATTGGCTATCTCCAGCCCATTTCACTCATGTGACAATAGTATGAATTTTTCCTTAACCACATAAATGATTCGATGTCATCAGCCATTGTCACAAAATGGGGGATGGATGGCAGATGTTCACACTTGCTTGTGCTAAAACGATTCTTTCACACCCCAATCTGTTAGATTTCAAGTTTTCAGACATTGAAGACAGAATCGTCCGCTCCCATTTGCGGTGGGCGCCATAGCAGGTGGGAGTGGAAAATATCGGGAGATCGCAAAAAGCAGTTTCAAGTCATCGTAAAACCAGTTTGCGATTGTCCGCTCCAGGCGTCAGTGGCGGGCCACGTTTCCCACTGCTGCACATTGGGAACCTAATTTCAATATTTTAGCATTGCATTATAAGCCCTGTGCACCGGAATCATCCCCCCACATTGGATCATCTGAGCATGTCGGCATGAATGCACGCTGATGTGTTTCACAACTATGCGGTAAGTGACATGCAACTGGCGGGCTGCACTTTGCTCGGGACTTCGAGGTTTGTTTGCCTACCTTGCTTTGGGCAATACTCGCAATCATCAGCTCCAGGCTTTGCAGGCAGCACCGCATCATTTTCAGTGGGGCTCATGGGCAGGTCTCTACTGACCAGACCAGTTGTAAGGCGTGGGTGGCTTTTCAATGGCTCCACGGCTAGGGTTTGTTTGGGGAAGGGGGAGAAGTGGCCTCAGGCAAGGAAAGAATCTGCAGGGTGAGGGCTGTACTGGGGAAGTGGGGTATCCCAGTGCGTATGTGGGAGCACATGTTGAACTGTGCAAGTGGCCTCAAGGTGGTGAGGGGTGTGGAGGCAGCGTCCAGAGGAGATTAGATCAGGTGGAGGCGTGAGGATGAGTGTGAGAGATTGAGTGGTGATGTGATGGAGATGTGATGTGATGGATGTGAGGGTGTGTGTGAGAGAGTGAGTGGTGATGTGAGGTGAGATGTGCGGGTGTGTGTGAGAGAGTGAGTGGTGATGTGAGGTGAGATGTGAGGGTGTGTGTGAGAGAGTGAGTGGTGATGTGATGGAGATGTGATATGATGGATGTGAGGGTGTGTGTGAGAGAGTGAGTGGTGATGTGAGTTGAGATGTGAGGGTGTGTGAGAGAATTTTCCCCATGTCGGGCGGGCCGGTTGGGAACGGGCGCAGATGGGCGCCAATTAAGGCCCGCACAACGTAGTTCATGACTCCTGTGCATAGCGGGAGTGGGCGGGCGGCGACGGGCGCGCTCAGCCCACTGGGTCCAATGGCGACCCGGTGGCCTGTATAAAGGAAGGCCTTGGACAGGCTGCTTGCAATGGCTGGGAAGGGCTTTGCAGAGGGGCAATGTTGGTGATGCGAGTCCAGAGGGTAGGCTATCTCAGCAGGCCAGGCCGGAGGGTAGGCCAGTGGGGCAGTGTGCCACTTGTTTTTCAAGTGCTTGCTGCTCTCCTGGAGGAGGTGGCAGCGCGGCGGGAGGTCCTTCTTCCGAGGGACAGGAGGCAGTAGCCCCTCCACCTGACCAAACGTGCCTGGGAGGAGGCGGCCGAGAGTGTGAGCTCCCATGATGTGGTAGGGCGCACATAGCTCCAGCGCCACAAAAGGTTCAATGATCTCCTGCGCTCGGGAAGGGTGAGTACCATGTTGTCTCAAGTCACTTAATGCAGCCGTCACCCTTTCCCCAAAACCACCTCCGCCAACTCTGAGTACAGTAACGGCATTGAATCCCTCATGTCATGGATCCCTTGCTGGGTATTACAGCAGAGATTGCCCATGCCCAGTTCACTCTGAGAGGGTTGAGCCAGGGTGAGTTCCGCATCTGCAGCATGTGTGACAGAGTATTGAATGGGTTTGAAAGTTAAGAGTCTGCACCTAGGCAGAGTGCTGGAACTGTGAAGTGCGTCGAAGTCAGCTAACATGCTGGGAAGGGAGCTTCCAGTTGGCGGGGCACCAATCCATCAGCTGGTGTTTGCGCTCCATGTGCTTGTGCCTCCTTGCTTAGCAAAGGGGCACCTTGTGGTGCCACATGTGAAGGAGGCAGCATTTGGGCAATTGGGGTGGGGGGTTTCAGCCCTGGCTTGTTTGGGCGAATGTGCAGCAGCTTCGGGGTGATGAAGAACTGGAGCCCTGCAATGTCCCACTCTGGTTGAGGTGGCAGGGATGCGATGGGAATTCAGGTACAGGCTGGATTAATCAATGCTCCTCTCTCCTTTTCAGGAAAAGACTGCGCACAATGTGTCGGAATGAATGCGGACTGGCGGAGGGTAGGCGCAAGTGGCGATTGAAGTTTGCAATGTGGGTTTACCCTTGATTATGGAAGGATAAGCGCATAATGATCTGGGGGAGCAGCATGCAAGTTGACATTGTCTGCACTGTAACTAATCAAGTGTCCTTTTCCTTTCTTTCAGCATCACTGGAGCAGGGCCGGGAGGAGGAGGCAGAGGGCCCACCTCTCACCCCTGAAGCCCCCGAGCAAATGCACTCTCCAGCCTCGCACCATCTGAGCCAGGCTGGCACCAACGCAGATACTAGCACCTCGGTGGGAATTACATCTTCAGCTAATGTCCTGGGGCATGGCGGTGAGGGCACTTCTCACTTGTTTGAGGTGCGGGCTGAGACAGAGAATGCCCAGGGCGCCGGCAGTCGGAGGAATCCTGGGGACCAGGCACATGCTCGGTCGATGGCTGATGATGTGCCTCTGGAGTCGTGCATGAGGTAGCGAACGCTGGAAGTGCAGCAGGGTCTGCAGGACGATCTGGTGGAGATACATGAGGCTGAGTGGCATGGTGCCCGTGCTGGAAGAGTCCACACGGAGCATCACCGATACAATTAGCCTCATATCTGAGCGCCATGCTTCCCCCAATGGAGAGAGTGACGACTCTCGTGGAGAGGCTCCTCCAGGAGAACAATCAGGTCCTCCTGGTTGCGCTTGGACCTGCAAGCCCTCACAGCAGCATTGGCCACAGCAGGTCAGTACCAGTGTGGGAGATGGTCTGGGCACCAAGTATCCCAGCTTGGTGCCCATCCATCTAGGGTGAGCAGGGAGGTCCGAAGCGACCTCATGTCGGTGCAGCAGCTGCCTGTTATCTCTGCAGTCTCCTCTCAGTGTGCTCTGGATAAGGGCAGCAGCTCCTCCGCCCCTCTGCCAGTGACTATAGCATCTGATGAGGCTGCTGCGACTGGGGAGATGCCAGCTGTGGAACTGGCTGCTCTCTCCCAGGCGGGGCCAGCACAGACTCCGCAGGCCAGAGGACGTCCGCCAAGGTCATTGAGGGCAACAGGACACCACAGTGAGCAGGGTGTCTCAGATGCCAGTGCCAGCGAGGGGACAGCACCTAGACGTAGCGCCCGTAAGCATAAATTTAAGGTACCTTAGGCACACCATGGGTTTCTCACTGGTGCTTTTACATTGGCCCATAGTACTTAGTCGAAGACTCGGTGTGATATCCAACACCGTTTTTGTTTTGCTTTATGAATTTACTTTCGTTTACTCAATAAATTTTGACATGTTGCCATGCCTCAGGGTGAATCCTTACTTCTGCGTGTGTACAGGAAGCCATGATGTTATGAGTGAGCTGTTTGACATTGAGCTTTATTGACAAGGGCCTTAGTTAATGTTATTATCCAGGCTGATTTAGCACTCAGGTATCGAGTGTGGAGCCTGCAGCCCTGGCATGTGTTGAAGGTCCAGTTGTGGTGCGCTAGCTGAAGGTTCTTTGGATTAAAGTCTCCCGGGTGTCCCTGCCTCCCTGGAGTATGCCCGGGTCAGTATCTACCTCCTCAGTGTTCTCCTGCACGTGCTCATCCTCGGACTCACTGCTGGACTCATCGTGTGCAGCCAGGGCAACTGTGTCTACATCCTCTTCTTCCGCTGCATCTCCCCTTTTCAGCGCCAGTTTGTGGAGAGCGCAGCATGCTACCACTATCAGTGACACACAATCTGGGGGGTACTGGAGTGTGCCCCCTGAACAGTCCAGGCATCGGAAATGCATCTTGAGAAAACCGATGGTCCTTTCCACCACAGCCCTTGTGGAGGCTCCTATTGTACTGCTGCTCAGTTTCTGTTCTTGGATGGTGGAGGAGTGTCATGAGCCACCTTTTGAGGGGATAGCCCTTGTCACCCACCAGCCATCCATCCAGCCGGAAAGCTGAAGAGCCTCGGCACCTCGGAGTGTCTGCAGATGTAAATGTTGTGGGAGCTGCCTGGGTACCTTGCATAGACTTGCAGAATCTGCATCCTATGGTCACACACTATCAGCATCATGGAGTGGAAGCCCTTCCTGTTGACGAAGGCACCAGGCTCACCTGCTGGCGCCTTGACGGCCACATGTGTACAGTCTATTGCACCCTGGACACAGGGGAAGCCAGCAATGGCCACGAAGCCTCTGGCTCGCTGTGTCTGGCTTGCCTGGTCCCAGCGGTAGTGGATAAAAGTCAATGCACACCTGAACAGAGCGTCTGTCACCTGTTTGACACAAGAGTGGACAGCTGATTGGGAGACTCCACAGAGATCACCCACTGACCCCTGGAAAGAGCCGGAGGCATAGAATTTGAGGGCCACTGTGGCCTTCAGTGCCACTGGCACGGGGTGCCCACCCACACAGTTTGCGGAGATCTCAGGGCCTATCATCTGACACATGGAGGTGACTGTCTCCCTTGAGAGACGGCGCCTCCTTCGGCACTGCACCTCAGACACATTGAGGTAGCTGCTTCGCGGCCTGTATAACCTGGCAGCAGGATAGTGGCATCTTCTGCGGCCCCTTCCGCCTTTGGCTACCTCTTGGCACTGCACCCCTTGTGCCTGCGCCTATCCTCTCAAAGGTGGCTCCCCTGGAGGCTGAATGTGGACTCCTGGCCTCCTCCCCCTTCTGGCCCTCCCTTCCTCCTCAGAAGAGGTGACTCCAGTAGAGAGCGCAACTCCCATTCCCAGGCTAAGGGAAGGCTCCTGAAAGCTGCAGGCTCCAGAAATGATTTCTACCGTAGAGTCCTGACCAAGGCTTTTACTCCCGTCCTAGCAGCTGGTATGAGCTTTGAAGTCTTCCTGCTCACTCCGGCAAGTAAATATTACTTTCACACTTAAATACCTCAAACATCACATTCAGGACCCCACTCACCCCTCTTATTCCACCCGTGGATGAGGTTTATACAAATGTCTCCTACTCGCCTGCCTGAAGATCGCATGGCCTGCGAAAAATCGAGATCAATTGTTGCCTCAAGGGCCTTAACTGGCCCGTTAATTGATGTCGGGTGCGCATCCAAACTTATAGCACCCCCGCCTTCCCAAATATCGCGCTGGCACGCTGTGACGTCGTGACACTTGCCTGGCGTCACCACGCATCGTTTTACGCGCAGGCGTGCAGGGCCCGACCCCACACGCCAATGGGAAAATTCTGTCCAGTGAGTGGTGATGTCCCTTGAGCTGGCAGTGAGTGAGATGCCAGTGAATGTGTGATGGCCTTGTGAGTGTGTCAGTTTAGAGTGATGAGATGGCTGCCTTACCCTGGCGGCAAGGCCAAGAGGATGAGATCATTCATCCTCTTTCTGCGCTGGATGGTGAACCTCTTCTGTGTAGAGTTTGCACTGACCACCACTGCCACCACCTTGCAAGCTGGAGTGGTGAGATTGCTGGAACTCCTGCAACCAGAGTGGGGGCGAAGGACTTCATGCCAGGCCTCCAAATGGCATTCCAGTGACGGGTCACTGAACTCTTCTGGGCTTTCAGGGCCATGTCTTCACTGGAGCAGTCCTGGGCTGTAAGCACTGAGAACTGTGTGCACCGCTGCAGTTTAGATATGGTGCCCAGAGTGAGGAAACAGCGTGGGTATTGGTGGGCGATTCAGATGCCACCTACCAGCAAGACGGCGTGTTTCCTGTGGCTGCATAATTAATAAGGCAGGAAGCAGACGATATGGAGTGAAAACCCGCCATTGCGGCCGGCATGTAAAAAGTCATTTTTCACGCCCGCTACTGCACTTAATGCAAATCTGGGACAATTCTGCCCTGAGTCTGGGGTGACCTATGTGTGATTTTCTATAAATATCCAGACAATAGTATCTGTAAATTCCACAAGTGATTTTGTTACATCCTGATTCTCTTCAATGGAACATCCTCAACAAGGATATTTACATTTTAGTGACTTTACAGAGGCATATTCAGATGTGAGTTAATCCTTATCTGTACTGAAACCACAAAAGAAGTCATCTTACTGTCCTGAACTCCATTTTGTTAAAGTAAACTTGTCCATTCCATGTTGCTTTTTTAAATAAAAAGTAGTGTCAATCTTCCCAGTAAGTTTTATGGGGATAGGACATAACCATGACATTGAGGTTAAATGAGGTGACCCCCCATTCCCTGCATTATTTTGCAGGGTGAGTGGCAGTGTCCCAGGCATGTGCATTCCCTATGTCAGTATGCTAACCACATTAATTTTTAGCCCAAGGAGATTCAATGAGCAAAGGCTATGTATTCCTTCCACAGACAATAAACAATCTATTGAAATCAGTGACTACTAAGCACTTCAGCTCCTCAGAAAAGGCCATCCAAAGCTTCCTGGGCTCCCGCAGATAAGCCAAGTGGAATTCCAGAATGATTAGCTAGGATTGTATTCAATAGGTCAATAGGAGGCATTTGATATAGAATAGTTACAGTCCTTAAACAACATTTTTAAGATCCCAAATGTTCAGAAACTGTCCTGTCCCATACAATGATATCATCTTTACTTCTAATTCTCCATCTAGCCCTAGAGCATGTTCCTAATCAGATCTTCAGCCAGAACCTTTTAAGCTGTTAATTGACAGTCTTAACAATTTTATCTCCAAAGCTGGTTCATAAAGCTCTGTGGAGAAAAATATCATTGCTAAGATTTAACAAAATTTGATTCATTTTGTATTTGTTCATTTTTTACTCACTGGTAACATTTAAAGTACAGTACTGCAATACTAACATAGAACATTCTGTAAATAATTTATAACTTCCAAAAATATGTGTACTTACTTCAATTTGTTTAAATATCCATCAATTAATTGAAACTCAATACTGATATATGTTAAATTTTGAATTCCTCCGCTGAATAATTTGTATTGCACTATTAACATAATTTCCTGTGAGAAATAATTTATCTCACTCATCACTATTTCATGACATTTTCCTGCATGTGACGTACATAACTGGAAAGTTTGCTCATTATAATTTATCTTTTATATGCATTATTCATGTGAGTATGGTGTTGATCAGGTAGTGGCGCCCACCTTCCACCTTCTGTAAACTTCAGCACATCCAGAACCTGGCTGCCCATATCCTAGTATCTCTTTCTGCATCTTAGCGCCAGATTTTGTCTGATGGCACTCCTGTTAGGCACCTTGGGACATTTTACTAAGTTAAAGGTACTACATAAATACAAACTGTTGTTGCTAACTGTTAAGCATTCACTGTATAGGCAGACCTACTGATCAATGAAAGGTGGGTCAGGAAGGAACTCTGTATCAAAGCCTAGAGGAAACTGAAAGAGTTTCAGTGAAAACATTTGAGAGAAATAGCGAAATCTTATTCATAAGGAATTTGTCGGAAACAAAAAATAATAATGTTTGGGCTTAGTTTGAGGAATATAGTAGTGCATAAACTTAATAATTTATTTACCAGATTTATGTAATTGCCAAAAGTAATCTTTAAGTTTAATAAGATTAAAAAAAACAAAAGAATGTTCAGAGCCTGATTTACTAGTTTTTAACGCTATTTTCCAATGCTAAACACAAATCTCTCTACATTGTGATGCAGTTTCCTTTCAGCTCTTCTAAAGGAGTTCTATATTGACTGCATTATCTGTTAGTTCATTTTAGAAACCCATAAATTGAACAAAGAATTTATTTTCATCTGCTAAATATATCTCAGAGCTTCCTCAGTTTATATTTATGCCCTCTGATCCTTCCACTTTGAGTTTTCCTAAAATACCACATTCTCATCATTGCTTCAGTGTTTTAGTTGCCTGCACTTAATATCACAGCCACATTATTTTTCTAATGAGGAAAGAATTTAATTCCTTAACAGCTATACATCATTCATATTGTAAAATATCTGTAAGGCAATTTACGACTTCTGCTTAAAATGTTATAACAGCCTTGCAAACCTACCCAAAGCTGGCATTGTGAGGTCCAATCTATTATAGGCTTAAGGCCTCGGTTAAGCTGTGCTGGGACATTACTGGGGCACCTCACTGAAGTTTTCTGGCTATGGGAGAGTGGGAAATTAGCTGACTCTTATGGTGAGCTGACCAACCAATTGGTCCTGAGCATAGGGTATATGATCAAATGGGTGGGACACCTGATGGGTCAACACAGCTACAGTTAAAATCAGCCCAATGGAGTTCAATAAATGAATTGAACTGTTTGGGGCTTAAATTTGGAGAGGATCAATGGAATTGATAATCATCTTTTTGAGCAGCTTGAATGTGTTGAGGGTTAAGTGGGTCAGTGAGAAATGGCAGAGTTGAGCATGGATGAGGGTTAAATTAGAACAAAAGCAGAAGCCAAAGCTTCAAATTAAGAAGGAAAAGAAATGATAATCAAAGGAGCGATCATATCTATACAGTAATCATTTTATTTTGAACACTGTAGGGGGTGGTGGTGTTTGTCAGCTTCACCTCTGACTTCTGAGCGGTCCGAATCGCTCCCATTCCCTGGGTTCTAGACCTTGGACTTATTTGGGGGTTGTGACAAAGTGCAGCAGACAACTGGTTTTGGTGCAAGAAAAAAAAAACTGGGTTTATTGAAGTCACAAAAGAACTTATAACATTAGGATTACACTGAGATTATACAGACCTACAAAGTACACTTAGTTAAGAATGGGGAACACATGGCATAACGAGGGAAAATCATGCTACTAATCCCCTTACCCTTGTCCCACCCCCAAAACCTAACTAAATTGAACTAGGAGAGGTCAGGGATCATGCTCACCAACCAGGGTTCCTTGACAGTTCGAAATCCAGCCAGGTAAGCTGGTTGCAGTTTTGGGGTACATTCTTTGTGTCCTCTGGGGCCTGCCGTCCCCACATGGTCCTGGTCTGTGGAATCTGCGCAGGTTCTTCAGTTGGGTGGAGGGCGCGGTTGTGGGTGGTTGATCTTCATGGAGGGCTGTGGTTGCGGCCTTGTTGTCTTCGGTTGAGCCTGCCACCCCGTGCCTCTCGCCGTGATGTTGCCTGCGGACCTGCAAACCTCCTGATCTCCTCCCTCCACTTGGCTCAGCTACCTCTCCCTGCTCAAACTCTGCTTCAACCGCTCCAAAACTGCTCACCCTCCTCCCCTTCATAACTGGCGGCCCAGTTATCCTGTTTTTTGAATTTCTTATCTGAATCTAAATAAAGGTTAGTTCTTTGTCTGATTTTGGTGGGTTTCCTCAGGTGATTGTTGTCTCGTTGGTTTTAATGGGCTCGCATGATGTTTATCGTTCTCTTCCTGTCCCCGTAACTAGTCTTGAACTGAAAGCCATTGTGTATGTGGAGTATTGATAGGTTTGCATAAGTGCATTGATTGCTGCCTTCCTGCCTTAGTAGTTAGTAGCAGTTATTTATGCAAGATTTTGATGGGCTTTAGTTTCGTGTAAGATGAAGTCTTTCTCTGGGTTGATTGTTTTAAAGGGAAGAATGCGTATTCTGTCTCCTCTCATTGTCTGGTTTCAGGCAACAATCCACACTTCACTCAACAAGCCCGGACATGTCCAGTCCCAGGCCTTCATGGGCCTAGCCTTCTGTCTGCAGGGTTCTACACTTAACTCAGCAGTTGGGTCCTCTGCCATAAAAGTCCAAAAGTCATATCCTTGTTGATGATATGAAAAATGTGGGAATTTTGAGAACACTTCAACACAAATAACTAATTTTTATGTCAGCCTGGAGATTAGGCCTTTACATCTATGCAGCTAAGGCATAAGTGTTTTAGGATATGTTAGCCTGAATCAGCCTAATTATTCCTCCAAGCAATGTCCCTTTAAATCAAACAGCAGCACACATCTTTCCACTCTTACAAAAGCAAACACAATAATTGCCAAGCCATCATTCAGTCCACAAACATGAACCCCAAGCCTCCTGTCGCTTGTCAGTTTAATTCTCCATCTTACTCCCACTCTGATCTTTCTGTTCATGCCTGCTAAAGTGTTCCAATGAAGTTCGGTGAAATTTGAGGAACAGCACTTCACCTTTAAACATGGCACTCGTTGGGCGGTATTTAATCCAGGTGATGGGGGTCATACCAACCAGCTGGAGAGCCAGCAGGAGCCCTATCTTGTCTCCTTTAGGAAAGGCTCACCTTATTATGTGCCAGCCAGGGATGTAAGTGACCAGTGGCAGGCCTTCCCTGGGATCAAGGACCCCAGTGGTGGAACCAGTGAATGGCAACTGTCTATTGCAGGCAGAGCCAGTGGGAGTGGTGGCTATTGCTGGCAATGCACCCACCATAGGCCCAGGATCTGTGAGGGACCCAGGCCACAGGTGAGTGAGGGTGGGGTGGGGGTCGCAGGAGAAGGATTAGTGCAGTTGGCACCAAGGACAGGAAGGGTAGCTCTAAACAGGCCCCCCTCTTCTCAATGCCGGGTACATGATCAGACATTGAGTGCCTATGAATGAGGGACCAACCCCCACCATCGGGAGGGCCCAATGTTGGCCTCAATTGGCGGCAGGATGGGAAGGTCGACCATGAGCCTAACCTGCCCTGGACTTAATCGGGGCAGAGACAGGAAGGCAGTGGTGACTCCACGGCCATCCAATTAAATTCCCACCTATCTTCAAACTCACCCCGGGAGAGGCATTAAATTCTGCCCATTAATCTGGTTTCTTTTCACACATGCTGCAGATTTCCAGCATTATTTTATTTTTTATCCCAATAATTGACCTGTATGACCCTGGAGCTCGCCATAACTGTGCAAACATTAGGAAGGTCCGTCAGAGTCATCTCATTTCTTATTTGATGGGTGTGAATTATGCTTTGGCATTTTTCTGCTTGGGGTTTAATTTGCCTGGAAAATATAGACTTGTGACTCACCTGACTACAGGAAATTTTAAGCTTTGCTTTATTTGGCTGCAAACATTGATGTTGGTAACTTTTAGCAACAAACTATCCTTCAGCGAGAGAAACAAGGCATTTTAGCTTGTGGAGCTGGTAGCAATATTTTTTTTTAATTTGCAATGTATTTCCTAGTTGCTTAGCATGTTAGGGAGTCATTTATCTCCATCAATTTCTACAGAAGGTTAAAGTGAGAATAAAGTGGGAAACACTGCACTGTACTTGTACACTTTTTCTGCTCAATTTCTTAGGCGGAAGAAGTTAAATGCCTAAACTATCAGAATTTTGTTTGTTCTTGTTTTTCTGCTTTTTGACAGAATTTCATATCACTTTTTAAATCAAAATATTCTACTTTTAATGATGCTATCAAGATCAGTTATTAATACTGTCAGCACCAGAGATCCAGAGGACTAGCTCCTTAGATACTGCATTGGATCAAAGATGTCTAAATATAATTATGATCTTTAATCACTACTCTTTATATCCTATGATTTAGCTAATTTATTTTCCATTTTACAGCATCCTGCTTCATTTGAGGAGTTTTACTTTAGCGAAAATAGATTGTGAGAGACCATTTCAAGTCCTTTCTTAAAAAAAACCTGCATTCTAACTATCTGCATGCTACAATTCTGCCAGATGCTCAAATGATTCAGATGTGCTTCCAGGTCTTGAACTGCTTTTTTAGACTAACAAGTTGTATTTTTATAGTGCATTTAATATAGTAAAGTATCCCAAGGTGCTTCACAGGAACATTATCAAATAAAATTTGACACCAAGTCATATAGGAGATATTAGGACAGATGACCAAAACTTTAATCAGAGAGGTAAGAAGTGTCTTAAAGGAGGAGAGAGAGGTAGCGAGGCAGATAGGCTTAGGAACAGAATTCCAGAGGTTATGCCTTGGCAGCTGAAGGCACAGCTACAAATAGTGACGTGACTAAAATTGGGAATGAGCAAGAGGCAAGAATTGGAAGAGCACAGGAATCCCAAAGGGTTGCAGGGCAGTGAATAGTTAGGGTGGAAGGATTTGAAAACAAGAATGAGAATTTTAAAATGCAGGTGTTACCAGACTAGGAACTATGTTGCTCAATGAGCTCAGGGTTGATGGTGAACAGGACTTGGTTAGAGTTAAGATATAGGCAGTAGAGTTTTGGGTGAATTTTTATTCATGTAAGGTGGAAAATAGTGCATTGGAATATGAACCTGGACCTGAGTTGGCTTGGAAACATAGCCTTCTTTCTTTAAAATGTTTTTGAATTGTTCCCTTCATCACTTACTTCTGTTTCCCTACCACAGGTGTGATGTAAACTTCATATAATTCTCATGACGTTTTTGCCATTTTTTAATTGGAAAACTGGCTATTTTCAATCATCTGTCACCTTATTTTTAATGATCTCCAAAAATATTCAGGCATGGATTTCGTTTCTACCTTCCTTTCCTGAAGTATTCTTGGCTGTATTCCAGCTGATATCATTGCCTTATACATATATTTGCATATTTTTAATGATTATTTCATTAAGGACCACCAACACAAACATAACCGTTTCTCCTACACTTTCAACCATCAGGATAAGAATATCACGATCCTCTGCAGTGAAAATATTCAAGGGGCAGAATTTTCTGCCTACTGGGCAGGCGGGCCCGACCCAATCTCCGGCAGGCGGGGAGCCGATCCCCGCCGGAGAAGCGGGCCCCACCGCCATTTTAAGTGGGCGGGCCAATTAAGGCCCACCCAGCGGGAAGCGCTTCCTGTGCAGGCAGGGGGTGGATTCTCCAAATTTCACTGAAACGTTATTAAACTTTTTTAAACCCTACATGAAACCTCATCCCATTGGTGGATGAGGTTTCATGTTTTTTCTATTCCCCGCTGGGGCTCCTGGCCTGCCAGCCAACCTTAACATTGGACGGGCAGGCCCTTTATTTGTTTTAATGATCCTGTCAATGACCTCAATTGGCCATTGACAGGTTGGCGGGCCCGCTGCTGATTTTGCTGCGGGCCCGCCTTCCTGAAGATTTAAATGGGGCGGGATGACATCAGGGGTTCCCCCCGACGTTATCCCGCGTCAATTTGCACATCGGAGAGCGGACCCCGCCCCCTGCTCGCCGACGGCAAAATTCTGCCCAAGGAAGAAAAAAGAAATCATTGGATATTTCCACCATTTATCCACTCTCATTATCTCATGTGTTATCTAACCCAGTTCTCTATTGCAGTGTCTACTGCAAACATACCAAGAAACAGATCTCATTTTATTCCATCTATATCACTTGCAATTTATTTTTCTAGTTTTTGTTTTCGTTCTCACGTTATCTGTTTGACAGTTTTTCATTTATTTATTTGTTTTTTTAATTTCTCTTATTGTCTCCCAGATTTCTCTGCATATAAGTACAGATAACACTACAGTATGTCAGAACAAGACCAAGAAGAAGCCTATGTTAACAGTTTTTTAGATAGTGGGGAAAAAACAATAAAGTACAATGAGGGGATTTATGAAAGCACCACCAATACCAGGAACATTGTAACACTTCAGGCACTGATTTCTAAACCTGCAATATGTTCTTGTTGATATGATCATCGCTTTTAGTTGAATTTGATTATATGAAATATAAAATATACAACACGGTGTGATAAAGCTCCGCTGAAGTTTACTTGGTAACAACTAGCTGAGACCTGAACAAGGTAGGTCAGAGAGACATGCGAACATATGAACAAGGAGCAGGAGTAGGCCATTCAGCCGCTTGAGCCCGCTCCGCCATTTACTAAGATCATGGCTGATCTGATAGTAACCTGAAATCTGCACCCGCCTACCCCCGATAACTTATCACCCCATGGCTTACCAAGAATCTATCCACCCCTGCCTTAAAAATATTCAAAGACTCTGCCTCCACCACTTTTTCAGAAAGAGATTCCAAAGACTCACAACCCTTTGAGTGAAAAAAAATTTGCCTCATCTCTGTTTTAAATGGGCCATCCCTTATTTTCAAACAGTGATCTCTAAGTTCTAGATTTTTCCACAAGAGGAAATAACCTCTCTACATCCACCCTGTCAAGACCCCTCAGGATCTTATATGTTTCAATCAAGTCGCCTCTTACTTGTCTAAAGTCCAGCGGATACAAGCCTAGTCTGTCTAACCTTCCCTCATAAGACAACCCACCCATTCCAGGTATTAGCCTGGTAAAACTTCTCTGTAACACATTTACATCCTCCCTTAAATAAGGTGACCAATACTGTACACAGTACTCCAAATGTGGTCTTACTAGTGCCCTGTACAACTGAAGCATAACCTCCCTATTTGTGTATTCATGCTGCTTCCATCCATGGTTGTGCTGGGTTAACTGTTTTCTGCTAGGTCAGTACCAAGAATCCTATAACTATTTTTTTTAAAAATATACTTTCTTCATAAAATATCTGAAAGAACATTACAAAATATTTCTAAATCGCCTTCACAAAGGGTGCAATCAGATTCAACTTTTACACATGGATCACGAGGTACTTCAATACAATCAATGAATATTACAATCATTTCAATATGGTCATTACAGACAGTCAGACAGTGCAATGGCATTGGAGTTATCGACATACATCATGTTGCACTTTGAGGTGCTTCAATACAATTATAATGCAATTAGTGTTCACTATGTACATTTATTGTGAGCCGTACAGCCCGAGGGGTCTATACCTTTCCCAGCCCCTTGGTGCACTATGGCAGGGAGGTCTTAGACAGCGACCTTTCCCCATTGTGCCTTTGCGAATCCTATAACTGACCTAAATGTTTCGGGGAATGACTGAGGAGAAAAGCAATCTAATGCATCATTCGCTAATTGCTATCCAATTATCCCAATGCAAAGTGCAGGCGTATGAATGACAGATGATTGAATGCAGCTTATTCTCTTCATCTGATGCACCGTCAAGGTCAATTTTCAACTCTACCTCCTTAACATTAACTGTATGGAGTATACTGAGGGTAATTGAACAGTAAGGGTTATATAGCATATCAGGGCATGCATATTCTTTCTTTATGTAATGCATATTTATGTAAATAGAAACAAAATCAAATAGACTCTATCGTGGGTGTGTGATCCGCCCCACCTAATCTTTCTTTCTGTATTCTGTTTAGTTGAGTCTTAATGGTCAGGTAATAACAATGAAAATCTTCCACATTGGACAGAATCGTCCCAGATTTGCACTGAGTACAGTAGCAGGTGGGAAAAAAACATTTTACCTTCTGGCAGAAATAGCGGCTTTTCACTCCTTATCGTATCAAACCCGCGTCATTAACCATGCAATCAAGGGTAACACGTCGTTTCAATGGTGGGGCAGCCTCCAATTTATCCGCCATGTTGTCACCTCACTGCTTCCTCATGCCGGGCGCCAGATTTAAAATGCAGCCACGCCCACACCTCTTGGTGCTTCCAGCCCAGGACTGCTGCACAGAAGATATGGCCCCAAAAGACAAGAAGACTGCAGGCCCCCCGATTCAGTGACGATCCCTGGGACGCCTCCTGGACACGGTTGGAGCCTGCCGCGATGTCCTCTATCCCCCCTCTGGCCGCAGGAGACCCCATTAGCGTCACCATTCTGCCTTGGGAGGTGGTGGCACAGGTGGTCAGTGTCAATGCTGTACAGAAGAGGCTGGCCATTCAGTGCAGAAAGGGGATGAATGATCTCATCTATGCCGCCAGGGTAAGGCAACCACCCTATCACTCTAAACTCACACACTCACAAGGCCATCAAACATTCACTGGCATCTCACTCGCTGCCAGCTCAAGGGACATCACCACTCGCTCTCTCACACGCATCCTCACGTCCATCTGGCCTCATCTCTAATGGAAACTGCCTCCTCAGCCCTCACCCTCTTGAGGCCACTTGCACAGATCAACATGTGTCCCCACACACACAGTGGGATACCCCTCTTTCCCCAGTAATACCCTAGCCCGCAGCCTTTTCCCTTGCCTGAGGCCAGTTATCTACCTTCCCCAAGCAAGCCATAGCCCTGTAGCCATTGAAAAGCCACCCCCACCTTGCGACTTGTCTTACAAGTAAAGACCTGCCTGTGAGCCTCCCTAAAAATGATGGAGGGCTGTCTGTGAAGCCTGGCACTGATGACTGCAAGTGTTGCCCAAAGCAAAGTAGGCAAACAAACTTTGAAGTCCTGAGCAAAGTGCAGCTCGCCAAGTGCATGTCGTTTATGTTTAGTTGTGAAACATGCCGGTGTGTTTTCCTGCCAACATGCTTGGATAATCTAGTGTGGGGGGATGATTCTGGCGAGCTGGGCTTATAATGATATTTAGATATATTATAATGAGGTTTCTAATGTCCAAAGGCGGGAAACGCGGCCCGCCATTGACAGGCAGAGCAGACGATTACAAACTGGTTTCACGATCTCGTGAAACCAATTTTTGGCCTTCTCGCCATATTGTCCGCTCACACCCAAAAATGCCCACTGCCAATGGGCACAGACAATTCTGCCCATTGCTTCTAAAAGGTTAAGAAATTATGTTAAATCCACTTGAGTGCTGATGTGCTCAATTAATTGTGCTCAATTTTCCAAGGTCACCTTTTTAAAAAATTTGTTCATGTGATGCGAGCATTGCTGGCAAGGCTAGTATTTATTGCCCAGCCCTAATTGCACTTGAGAAGGTGGTGGTGAGCTGCCTTTGTGAACTGCTGCAGTCCATGTGGTGTAGGTACACTCACAGCACTATTAGGGTAGGGCTCCTAGGATTTTGACTGAATGACAGTGAAGGTATGGCAATATAGTTCCAATATAGTGTGACTTTGGAGGGGAACTTTTAGGTGGTAGTATTCCTATATGTTTGCTGTCATTGTCTTTCTCGCTAGTTGTTGGTTTGGAAGGTGCTGTCAAAGGAGACTTAACAAGTTGTTGCAGTGCATCTTATAGGTTGTACAACTGCTAAAACCATGCGGAAGTGGTGGAGGGTGTGAATGTTTGTGGGTGTGGTGCCGATCAAGCAGGTTGCTTTGTCCTGGATGGTGTCGACCTTCTTAAGCGTTGTTGGAGCTGCACTCATCCAGGCAAATAAAAAGTATTCCATCACACTCCTGAGTGTGCCTTGTAGATGATGAACAGGCTTTGGGGAGTCAGCAGATGAGTTACAATGGAGTTTCCAGTCTCTGACCTGCTGGTGTAGCCACAGTATTTATATGACTGGTCCAGTGGAGTATGTGCGTTATTATTCAGTCAACAAAATAGATCAGGCTCCACGGAATAATTTACTCCTTACAGAGGAGGAATTGTAGCCTTCAGTACAGCTAGCCAGAGTTCTGAAGATTGCAATTGTCTGCTGCATTCTCCACTACCTCACCCTTGGAAAATCACACACATAGATAGTCAAGAAGCAAGCACCCTCTGCAGTACAGGTGGACTGTATCACTTTGGAGTCTGAAATAGAGGATGCCAAATCCATTCAATAGTCTTTGATAGAGGATGCCTTCTGTTATATATAACCCTGCAATCCTTCTACTTCAATCCACCCTACAGCTTTCCTTTCCCTCTCTTTAAAAATATATATTCCCAGCATTCCCAATACCATCTCAAATGGTAAGCCAGACCACCCCTTTCCTCAAGTCTCTCCTGCTGGTGTAGCCACAGTATTTATATGACTGGTCCAGTGGAGTATGTGCGTTATTATTCAGTCAACAAAATAGATCAGGCTCTACGGAATAATTTACTCCTTACAGAGGAGGAATTGTAGCCTTCAGTACAGCTAGCCAGACCACCCCTTTCCTCAAGTCTCTCCTCTCCTTCTCCAGTCACTGCAGCTCAACTATGAAGAGGTTACAAATACAGGGCCTGTGCTTACAGAGGTTGCACACTACAAGGGAAGCCATTAATGTATTATGCCACATGTTCCTACTGGCAGTCCACCTCCTCAATTGGCACAAATTACCAATAGCTGTGAAAGCTACCACTGCCTTGAATCTTCATGCAATGGCATTATTCCAGGGTGCCTTTAGAAAAGCACTAACATTCATCAATCAGCAGTGTAAAGATATATTATGCAAATCACAGATGCTTGGTCGATTAGAACAATTCAATGAATTGCTTTCCTCAAAGACAGCCCAATGCCAGCATAACAGAGCACAACTATTTTATAAATGACAATGATTGCCCTCATGTTGTCATTCAGCTCCTTGCATTAATCCTATTTTCTATGTCAAACAGAAAAGATTCCATTCATTTAATGTCCAGCTTGTTTTTGATAAGTAGCATCACATCATGTAAGTGAATGTTGACTTTTCATGAAGCTGCCATCTGCCTCAATTTACTCTGTCCATAATCTTTATTCCAGGAAAGCAAGTGTCTAAGTGACTCCTGGGGTATCAAAGCTACCATTTGCAACCATGTCTGATGACACCTGTTCCCAAGATATTAGCTGAGTACTGTAGAGTAAAGGGTTAATATCAGAAGCACATGATGTTTGTCACATCACATGATTAAATAACAGAGATGTGAAGGGAGGAGAAGTTCCAACCTAGTGCAGACTTCCCAATATGTACATAGCAACTGTAAATAAAGAGTAGTGGTTTTAACAGACTTCAAGTAGCTTATTTTGGGAGAATAGACAAGCCCCAAACAACACTGCCTAGATCCTGAATGCAAGATCAAACATGGTAGCAGTGGACAGCAAGTAAAAGACCCAGGAAAACTTTAAGAAGCAGCTACAGACCTGGAAAGTCAAAAGATCCATGAAAGAAGGATGAAAGGAACTGACTCAAGACTCAGCAAAAAGTCAGAGTATCGTGAGTGCAGCAGATGCAAGCTGAGACACAGAACTCAGACAGCAGTGAGCACAGACCTAAAGCAACAAGCAGCACCACTGAAGCAGCAACAATTCCAGGAATCAGTGGAAGAATAGAATCCACACTACCAGAACCATTTTGGAGTGATGAAGGCTTGCAATAGGCCCAGAACTGCAACAACTAGACAAAGTGGTTCACAAGATATAAAACTGGCTTACACATAAAAGATCAAAAAGATCAGGTCAGGACACTACTTTATGCAGTTGGATATATTGCTGATGATGTGATAACAAGGCAGAGATTTGATGAGACTTCAACTTCTTACAAAAAAGTCCTGCACGCATTTAATTCATATTTCAGCAGAAACTTAATTATAGAAAGGGCAAAATTTAACAAGATAAGGCAAAGACCAGGTGAAAGTATGGATTCTTTCATCAATGACCTACACAGGCTGACAGGGAACTGTGACCACGGAATCTTAAGGGATGAATTTATTCATGACAGAATTGTAGTAGAAGTCCTAGATAAAGTATTATCAGCTGTATTACAGAAAGAAAGGAATTAACATAGTCAAGGCAGTATAAATTGCAAGGCAAACTGAGCTTGGAAAGCAAAAATCGGGCATGTGTTCACTGAGAAGGTGAGGTCCCATGGAGAAGACCGAGTGAGACCATTCAGTTTGTAGATCATAAGAGAGAAAGTGCGCAAACGCCTAAGCCCACCAGAAGAGGAAAAGCGTGTGTGGCGGGAACAAACCAGGCAAGTGAGAAGAGAGTATCCAGTAGGGGAAGCAGAGTGCCACAACTGTGGAAAAATCAGCCACTTCAAAACTGTCTGTCACTCAAAAATGCTGACATCCTGTAAAAAGAGGAAGAAAATATTAAAGCAGAACCACATACAAGTGGAATAACTACAGAAAAAGGAACTAACCCTCCTAGGGGAGTTAAGTGATACCGAAAGCAAATACTGGAGTATTACACTTGAAGCGGTTAGACACTCCACAAGATTAAAATTGGACACATGGAGCAGGATTTTCCCCCCATCGGGGGCAAAGTTGAAGTGCGGGCGTGCACAGACACGCTCGGCGCCATTTTATGTGGGTGGGCCAATTAAGGCCTTCCCAGCATGACGTCCGCACAGAGCACTGTGCGCTCCCTGTGCGGGCGGAGGGGCGGGGGGGTGGATTCCCAAAATCAAGAGTGCGCTCTTTCGCGTATGCTCACAAAAGAGTGCACTCATCTCCCTGAGGCTAAGTGCTGCCTCAGGGAGGTCGGCTCTAAATGTAAAAAAGCTAAAAATAGAATAATAAAATTTCCCTAGATTGCCCCCCCCCCCATGTGACACTGTCACATGAGTTGGGACATGTCCATAATTTTTACAAAAACTTTCCTAAAATTTTTTAAAACCTGCATGAAACCTCATCCCGCCCGTGGATGAGGTTTCATGCTTTTTCTAATTCCCGCTGGGGCTCCTGGTCTGCCCACCAACCTTATGGTTAGACAGGCAGGTCCACTAATTAGTTTAATGACTCTGTCTATGGCCTCAATTGGCCATCGACAGGTCGGCGGGCGCACAGTTGATTTTGCTGTGCCCCCGCCGATGGGAAAATTTAAATGGGGAGTTCCGCCCAAAGTCACCGTGCGTCATTTTATGTGTTGGCGTGCAGGGGGCAATGCCCGCTCGCCGACGGGAAAATCCTGCCCAGGAGCAGGAGTTTCTGTTTTATTAGGCAAAGTAAAATGACTCAAGCAGAATACATTGCAACCTTAATCTATCAAATTACCAGGTCCTGGTGGGATTACATTGAAAGTCAAAGGTCAGACATGGCAAAGTTGAAGTATAAAGGTAGCTAAATTTTCAAACCTCTCTGTATGATTCAAAATGAAGAATGCTCTTTACTAAGCAGAAGGCATGCTTAAAATTGAAACAAATTTATAAAATGAATGAAATTGCAGCAATATTTTCGGAAATGAATTTCCAAAATCATTTACAGGCCTAGGGAGACTAAAGGCTGAGTACCATATCACCCTATGAGCTGATACTAAAACAATTTGCCTCTTTATACTGAGGAAAGTCTCTCATCCACTCTTGGACTAAGTAAAGGGTGAAATTGAGAAGATGCAACAGCAAGTGGTTATCTCACTGGTCACTATGCCAACAAAATGGTGTTCAGGAATGGTCATAGTCCAGAAGCCAATCAGCTCTATAAGAATCTGCATGGCTATTTAACTCAACTAAACAAATCAGTGGAATGTTATATCCACCCGATGGCCTCAGTGGATCAGAGCCTTGCTAAACTAGCCAAGGATACTCTTCATCACATTGGATGTAAACAATGGATTTTGGGAATTGCTTCCAGACAAAGAATCCAGATTGATGACCACATTTATAATGCCATTGGTCATTACTGTTTCAATAGGTTACCATTTGGAATTGCATCTACTCCTGAAATTTTTCAGAGAACAATGTCTCACATCCCAGAAGGAATGGAAGGAGTAATATGCCATCTGGATGACATACTTGTACATTGCTCCATGAGAAAAGAAAATGACCGCAAGGTTGGAGCAGTCCTAAGAATCTTATAGGATACAGACCCAACATAGAATGAAAAATGTGAGTTCACCAAACCTGTGGTCAAAGTTCTAGGTTACATAGTGCAAGCCACTGGAATCGCAGTTGATCCATGCTGCACACTTGTTTCAGGATGACCGAGTTGGTACCACAGAGTAGGTCAGCAAACAATTCTTATGTATAACGCATTCTATTTATTTACCAAGGAACTCATCAGTTATACTTATGTACATGCAACTCAAACCCTGTCTCTACATTACAGACTGTAACTCTAGACTTCTCCTACTCACTACTTAGGTAGTACTACTCTGCTGTTGGATAAGAAGATCATGTGATCTTCCATTATGCATTCTTCTTAAAGATATATTGCACATCAGATTACCACATCTCTCCTCCTTTACTCAGAAATACTTTTTTACAGTTACATTTACAATTCTTCTCAAAATATCAAATTATTTACACATAAGACATTTACAAATTCAGTCTTTGTGGGGATTTCCTTATGCATATACAACATCTCAGCTCTACAGCTTCAGGTGCTTTGTCAGGAACCTCTTTTCTGGCGTTGTCCGAACATCAGGTTTTTTGGTGGGCACCTGCAAATCTGTTTCCTTAACTCTTGCAGGCACAGCCGACCCTTCAGACATGTCTGTACTGAGCTGAGCTCTTTCAACAGGAGATGTTGATGCATTTGTGTACACTGGATGTATCATTTCCTGATACTGTGTTTCTCTCCTCCTTATATGATCTATATGTCTCCGTATGGCTCCATTTTCATGTGGTAAGAAAGAGGTCAAGTCACTGCACTTATTTCACCTGATAACCATCTGGGTCCGTCTCCAAAATTTTTCACATATACCATTTCTCCTACGTTAAGTTTTCCGTCTCTATGCCAGTCATGGCCAGTTTTCTGACTCCTTGACTCCTTTCTGCCTTCTCCCCTAAATTTGGCGCTATTAAGCTCAATCTCATTCTGAGATGACATTTCACCAACAATTCTGCAGGTGTGATACCTGTTGTCATATGAGGGGTGGTCCTATAATGGAAAAGGAAATGTGCTAACTTGGTCGCAATGGAGCCTCCTGTTAATTTATTCATGCCAGTTTTGAATGTTTGAACCGCTCTGTTGGCCAGTCCATTTGAGGAAGGGTGGTACAATGAAGTTTTTACACAAGTGATACCGTTGAGGCTGATAAACCGTTGAAATTCAGCACTCGTAAATGCCCTGCCATTATCTAATACGACCACTTCTGGTATTCCGTTGATAGCGAAGCTCTGACGTTGCTTGTCATTTGTCACAGAAGATGTTGGTGACTCCACCTCATATATGTCCATCCATTTTGAGTGAGTGTCAATAATAAGGAGAAACGTTGTTCACATCAAAGGTCCCAGATAGTCAATATGTAATCACACCCATGACCTTCCTGGCCACTCCCAAGGACGTTACAGAGCTGTTGGAGGTAACTTATGCACTAGCTGACACTGCATACAACTTCTTACTAAGCTCTCTATTTCTCCATCCATTCCAGGCCACCATGGGTAGCTGTGTGCTATGGTCTTCATTCAGGATTTACCTGGTTGTGCACTATGTAATTCAGTTAACAATAGCTTTCATCCTTTTGGAGGAACAATCATTCAAACTCCCTACAATAAGATACCATCCTGGCTGGTTATCTCATATCTTCTATGAAAATACGGTTTTATTTTGTCAGATTCCTTTTCTTGTGACCAACCGTGAAGAACTTGTTCTTGTACTCTGGATAAGACTGGGTCCCAACTTGTCCAATCGCTAATCTGTCTAGCACATACTAATGATGAATCTAAGAAGGTCAGTAATAAAATGAATTCTTGAGGTACTGGAACATCCTCATCATTTTCTTTCAAAGGCAAACGACTAAGTGAATAGCATTTGCAAGCTGATTTCCAGGCCTGTGGATGAAAGTATACTCATAATTTGCCAGAATCATTGCCCATCTCTGTATTCTTGCTGAGGCTATGGGTGGTATAGCCTTGTCCTCGCTGAACAATCCTAGCAAATGCTTGTGATCGGAAATGATGGTAAAATAACAACCATGTACATACTATTGAAATTTCTTGACACCAAAGATGATTGTTAAGCCTTCTTTTTCTATCTGTGAGTATCCTTTTCCACTGTGTTGAGCATTCTTGATAACATAGCCAATAGGTCGTTCTGATCCATCATCCATTCGATGGGAGAGCAAGGCTCCCACTCCATAGGGTGATGCGTTACATGTCAAAACTAACTTTTTTCTTTGGTCAAGATGTACTAATAGGGTGGATGAATGTAATAGTTATTTCACCTTTGTGAAAAATTCTTTCTGTGGTGTTTGCCAAGACCAACATTGGTTTTTCTTGAGTAGGTAATACAAGGGTGACAGTTCTGTCGACAAATTAGGCAAGAAGTGTCCATAGTAATTGATCATCCCCAAGTATGAATTGAGCTTGGTGTTCTTTGGCGCTGGTGCCTCTCCAATGGCTCTCACTTTCCTTCAACCGGGTGGAAGCCCTGTGCATCTACCCTTTGACCTAAGTAAATTACCTCTTTTGCTTAGAATGTACACTTTTATTTTTGTAAGCGCATTCCCACCTGTGAAAAATATTTCAAAACTTCTTCCAAGTTTGCCAAATGCTCCTTTTCAGTGAGTCCTGTCAATCCAGGCAATCCCTGCAGTAAACGTTCCATTGTCCTCTGGAATATGGCACATGCCGAGGATACACCAAAAGGCAAACGGGTATATTGATACAACCCTTTGTGTGTGTTAATTGTGATGAATTTCTGGGAGACCTTCTCTAACTCCAATTGTTGATAAGCATGACTTATATCAAGCTCCGTGTAGGTGCTTCCACCTGCATGCTAAAGAGGCAGGTATTCAATTTATGGTATAGGATGTCTGTCCAAGTTAGCCACTTTATTGACAGTCAATTTGTCATCTCCATAAATTTGAATGCTCTGGTCAAGTTTCAATACGGGACTATTGGTGCTGCCCATTCTGAGACTCCCTGTTTCTTTAATCTATCCAATTCAGCATCTACCTTTACCCGATTGCATAAGGTACTGGTCTTGCCTTCATAAATCAGTCGGGGGGGGGGGGGGGGGGGGGGTGGGGGGAGTAGAGTCTGGATCAACATGAATTTTTGCTTATAGTCCCTGGATCTTCTCGAGTTCATCTTGGAAAACTGATGCATATTTTTGTAGTAGCTCAGGTAGCCCACTGGCTCTCAGTTGGAAGATCTCAGTCCAATCCAATTTAATTTCATCCAAGGAGGCTTAGCCCCTCACCTGCTACCACCGTCAAGGGTAATTTTACTGACTGGCTTCTATACTGTACAGTAACCCTGCTTATGCCTTTGATTTTGATGTCTTCTCTTGTGTAAGTTTTCAATTTGGCATCTGTTTCTTCCAAATTTAATTTGCATTCTCCATGATTCAGGTATGTGAAGGTATGCTAACCTATTGCCGCAGTGGATGCTCCTGTATCCACCTCCATTCTGATAAGCCTATCATTCACCCTCGCTGTCCTATAGATAGGTTCTGTTCTTCCTACCTTTAAATTATACAACGAATAAATATCTGAATCTGTTACTTCAGGCTCTTCCATGTTATGGATCTCACGGGGTTTTTTCTTTTGATTGAAAATCTGCCTGATTCTATCCTTGCAAAGTATCGTGAGGTGTCCGTTTCGATGACTGTAACAACATTTGATTTTTTTTTAACTTTGATTCATTACAAAGTTGTCTGCTTCCATCTCTGTTATCATTATTCCATGTTTTCGCTGCTAATTCATTTCTTTTTATTCCTGCTTCTCATCAGAGCTGTGCATTTTCGCGTCCTTTTTGGCTGGGCTTCCCGCCCAACATGGCTGATGGTGCCATTTTGTGCTTCCTGTATAGTTTTTGAGTCCCTCACTGCTATTTCTAGCACCTTCTGAAAATCCAAATTTGTTTCAGACAGTAATCTCTTCTGAATCGCATCTTCGTTTATACCACACACCAAATGATCTCTAAGCATATCATTTATGAATGTACAAAACTCGCAATATTCTGTTAACTGTTTTAGACTTGCCATATAACAAGCAACTGTCTTCCCTGGGGCTCTATTTCATGAATTGAATTTGAACTGTCGTATAGTTACAGAGGGCTTGAGTTGGTAATGACTCTTCACAAGGTTCACTAAGTCATCAAAACTTTTCAAATCTGGGGCATTAGGTGCCGTCAAGCTTCGAATCAATCCATAGTTCTTACTGCCACACGCGGATAAGAGGATCGCTCACCTCTTCTCCTCTCCCGCAATGTTATTAGCTTGGATAAAGAACATAAAAAACAACGTAGCGAGACCAATCATCCACAGTTGGGTCGAAAGAATCAACTCTTCCAAACTGCGGATACTTCGAGGGGACTACTTCGACGATTAGGACAGAAATTCAACTTACAATAACCGTGCAAGATATGGCCCGATTTCTGTTCACTTGAATTCCTTCCTCACTTTTTCTTGCTTTCTTTCTTGTCCTTCCTTGCTTTTCCTCGCTTTTTTTCTCATCACCAGTTTGTTGGATCCTAGTCCTAGTTTAGTTGACTAATGGATCCGGGTTGCACGCTTGTTTCGGGATGACCAAGTTAGTACCATAGACAGGGTAGATCAACAGGCAGTTCTTATGTAGAACACATTCTATTTATTTATAAAGGAACTCATCTTATGTGCTTACAACTCAAACCCTGTCTTTACATGACAGACTCTAACTCTAGACTTCTCCACTGACTACTGACTACTAAAGTAGCCCGCACTACTCTGCTATTGGATAATAAGATCATGTGATCTTCTATTATACATTCTTCTGAAAGGTATATTACACATCAGATTACTACAGTCAACAAAGAACTAAAGTAATCAGAGAATTTCCACAACCCAGGGACATAACTGGGATTCAAAGATTCTTTGGCATGGCCAACCAAGTGGGAAAGTTGCTACCAAACCTAGCAGAGGCCAATAAGCCTTTGAGACAGCCATTGAGGCAAGGTCAACAGTGGTGCTGGCCCAGCAAAATGCCTTTAAAAATATTCAATAACTTTTAATCTCCTCTGAAATTTTGGCACATTACATAGAACACAGAAACAAAAACATAGAAAATAGGAACAGGAGTAGGTCATTCGACCCTTCGAGCCTGCCCCACCATTCAATATGATCATGGCTAATCCTCTATCTCAATGCCATACTCCTGCTCTCTCTGCATGCCCCTTGAACTTTTACAGGCTAGAAATCTATCTATTTCCTTCTTAAATATATTCAGTAGCTTGGCCCCCATAGCTTTATGTGACAGAAAATTCCACAGGTTCATCACACTCTAAGTGAAGAAATTTCACCTCTTCTCAGTTCTAAATGGCCTACCCTGTATCCTGAGACTGTGACCATTTGTTCTGGACCCCCCCAGCCAGAGGAAACATCATCCCTGCGTCTAGTTTGTCCAATCCTGTCAGAATTTTATACATTTCAATGAGATTCCCTCTCATTCTTCTAAATTCCAGTGAATACAGGCCTAGTCAGCCCAATCTCTCCTCATACGACAATCCTGCCATCCCAGGAATCAGTCTGGTGAAACTTCACTGTACTCCGTCTATGGCAAGTATATCCTTTCTTAGGAAAGGAGACCAAACCTGCACACAATGCTCCAGGTGTGGTCTCACCAAGGCCCTGTACAGCTGTAGTATGACATCCTTGCTCCTGTACTCAAATCTTCTCTTGCAATGAAGGCCAACATGCCATTTGCCTTCCTAAATGCTTGCTGCACCTGCATGCTTGCTTTCAGTGACTGGTGTACAAGGACACTCAGGTCCCTTTGTACATCAATATTACCCAATCTATCACCATTTAAATAATACTCAGCCATTCTGTTTTTCCTACCGAAGTGGATAACTTCACACTCATCCATGTCATACAGCATCTGCCATAAATTTACCCACTCGCTCAACTTGTCTAAATCAACTTGAAGCCTCTGAACATCCTTTTCACTACTCACATTCCCATGTAGTTCTGTGTCATCAGCAAACTTGGAAATATTACATTTGGTTGCCTCATCCAAATCATTGATATATATTGTGAATTGCTGGGCCCCAAGCATTCATCCCTGGAGTACCCCATGAATCATGGCCTGCCACTCTGAAAAAGACCCATTTATTCCTACTCTCTGTTTCCTGTATTTTAATCCATGCCAATATATTACCTCCAATCCCATGTGCTTTAGTTTTACACACTAACCTCTCATGTGAGACTTTATCAAAAGCGTTCTGAAAATCCAAATACACCATATCCAATTGTTCTCCCTTGTCCATTCTGCTAGTAATGTCCTCAAAAAACTCCAGTAAGTTTGTAAAACATGATTTGCCTTTCATAAACCAATGTTGACTTTGTCTAATCTCGTTGATATTTTCTAAGTCCAGGATTTTAAGGCCTTGCCAGGGCGTGTCTACCCCCATTTAAATCTCCATTCAGTTAGGTGGGATCATAATATCCCGATGTCCTGTTATCACATCCTTTATAATAGACCCTAGAATTTTCCTACTACTTATGTTAGGCTAACCATTCTTTAATTCCCTGTTTTCGCCCTCCCTCCTTTTTTAAATGTTGGGTTTACATTTCTCACCCTCCAATCTGGCAGGACTGTTCCAGAATCTATAGAATTTTGGAAGATGACAACCAGCGCCTATTTGCATGGTCACCTCCTTTAGTAGATTGTCAGGCCCTGGGGAGTTATCAGCTTGCAGTTCCATTAATTTCCCTGGCACTATTTTTTTAGTAATACTGATTTCCTTCAATTCCTCCTTCTCACTAGACCCCTGGTTCCCTATGGTTATTTATGTCTTCCTTTGTGAAGACAGAACTAAAGTAGCTGTTTAATTGATGTGCCATTTCCTTGTTCTCTATTATAAATGCTCCCATTTTGGACTGTAAATCTTTTTCTTTTTATATACTTATAGAAGCTTTAACAGTCCACTTTAATGTTCCTTGCAAGTTTACTCTCATACTCTATTTTTCCCCTTTTAATCAATCTCTTGCTCCTCCTTTTCTGAATTCTAAACTGCTCCCAATCCTCAGACTTGCTACTTTTTCTAGAAACTTTATATGACTCCTCCTTGGCTCTAATACTATGCTTAATTTATTTTGTTAGCCATGGTTGGGCCACTTTTCCTGTTGTGTTTTTGCGCCAGAAAGGAATGCTTAATTTTTCCAATGCATACATTCATTCCTTAAATATTAGCCATTGTCTATCCACTGTCATGCCTTTTAATGAAGTCTCCCAATCTATCTTAGCCAACTCACCCCTCATACCTTTGTGTTTTCCTTTGTTTAGATTTATGACCCGAGTTTCGGATTGGACTACTTCACTTTCCATCCTAACAAAGAATTCTATCATGTCATGGTCACTGTTCCCTAAAGGTTCCCGCACAACAAGATTGCACAACAAGATTATTAATTAACCCCTTCTCATTGCACAATACCAAATCTAGGATAGCCGGTTCCCTAGTTGGTTACAACACAGAACTATCGACCATAGTGGCAGCAGATACATCGTCATCAGCTCTGAGGGCACTATTCTTGCAAGTGCAGAGAGATGGCAAACATTGACCAGTTTGTGTGCCTCAAGGTCATTATCATAAACAGAACAAAGATACACCACAGTCAAAAATGAAGCATTGGCAGCAGCGTGGGCATATGAAAAATTCTCAGACCACTTTATGGGATTGAGATTCAAAACTGAAGCAGACCATAAACCACTAGTCACTCTTCTGAACATGCAAGAAATTTTGAAGATGCTGTCCAGAATCAAGCAGTTCAGATTAAGATTAATGAGATATGATTCCATCACAGAGAATGTTCAAGTAAAGTATCAAATGGCAGCAGACAGACTGTCATGGATACATCAGAAGGAAACAAACAAGGGTATTCACACTTCATCAGGGAGGTGGAAGCATATGCATGGACACGCCCATTCTTAATTAGCACATTTTCTTAGATAATATCACCACCTTCAACACCTCTTTGATCCTTTTGTCTGTGACATCTTTTGATTATCTGCTCCCATCACTGCTTGCTTGTCCCTACAACCACCCACCCCCACCCCAAACTTCTCTCTCCCCCCCACCTCCCACCTTAAACCAGCTTATATTTCACCCCTCTCCTAACTATACTCAGTTCTGTTGAAGGATCATGAGGACTCGAAACATCAACTCTTTTCTTCTCCACCGATGCTGCCAGACCTGCTGAGTTTTTCCAGGTAATTTTGTTTTTGTTTTGGATTTCCAGCATCCGCAGTAGTTTTTTGTTTTTATAACAGCAGCAAGATGATGAACGTCTCTAGATAAGAGACTATTGTCTGGAAGGATGGCCAGATTATATCGCCAGTAATTCAGTACAACGCCAATGCTTTGAACAGTGCAAGCGTCTCACAATCATTTATGATTTTCTAGTCTTCAGTGAGAGAGCAGTCATACCGAGAGCACTTCAGCTTGATATTCTTTCAAAACTTCACCAAGGTCACTTCAGGATAGCAGCATGTCATTTGAGAACCCAGCAATCAGTCTAGTGGCCCGGAAGTGATTTCTAATTGTTTTACATCTGCAGTAAACAGCCAAGAGCAAAAAAAGAAACACTATCATCTTCTACTTTTCCATCAAGACCGTGGAGTGCCTGGGAATGGGCTTATTTGATTTTAAGGGGAGAACTTTCCTCATTGTTATTGATAGCTACTCAAGGTGGATTGAAGTAAACAGATCACATGGCATCACGATGGAAGTAGTAATTTAATCACTGAAGAGAATTTATGTAGTACATGGCATTTTGGACTATGTAGTGTCAGACAGTGGGCCGCAATTTGCTAATGAGCTGTTCCAAAATTTTGCAAAAAAGTACAGATTCGCTCATGCAACCAGTTCATGTCATAGTCCTCAAGCAAATGGAGAAGCTGAGAGAAGTGTCTGAACCATCAAAAGTTTACTGTAGAAGGAGGAAGGCCTTAAGCTAGCTCCCCTGAGTTACTGAACCTCACCACTACAAAATTGTTTCTCATAATCAGAGTTATTGATGGGAAGGAGATTGAAAACACAACTTCTATCTTGGACACAGAAACTTAAACCCAATATCACCATAAACGACCACAAGAGGGTAAAACAGCATGAGAAAGAACATGGAAACAAATAGGCTCGTCGTTTCAACCACAGGCACAGAGCACATAAGTTACCAGTGCTGAAGCCCAGGGAGAGAGTGGGGTACAAGACCAACAGAAAAAAGACACAATAATTGAAAGAACTCCACAACTGAGATCGTACAGGATTTAGACAGAACAGGGCACATAAGGAGAAACTTCAGCCCCTTAATATCCTTGGAAAGAAAGCCAATAGAAACTTGGGCTTACCTCTCAGATCCTGAAGAGAAAGAAGAAGAAGGATAACAAAGCTCTACAGCCACCCAGGAGAAAAACACTCACACCAACAGAAGGGAGAGTAAATATCCTTGATCTCAGAAAGAGATTAGAATGAGATCAGGGAGATTGGTCAAGACACCTCAGAGACTAATTCTGTGAAGCCTGAGACTGTGGAGGGAGATGTAGGAGGATGTAAATGTGATTGGGATAAAGACTTGGGGGAGATGTAGAGTAAAGTATTAACATCAGAAGTAAATGATGCTGATATAATGACAATGTTACCTCATATGATTCAGTAACAGAGATCTGGAGGGAGGAAAAGTTCCAACCTTGTGCAGTGGTCCCAATATGTATATAATAGCTGTAACTAAAGAGTAATGGTTGAGACTATAGTCTCAAGCAGTTTACTTTTGGGGAATAGACAAGCCCCAAAGAAGTCTATCCAGACCCCAAACACATGACAATACATGTATCATTGTAATAATAACCATTTCCCCACCAGAAAAATAACAGAGCACTCTAGTGGAATTGTGAAGATGCACTTAAAGCATTTGATTTGGTCTGAGGTGCTCTGCAATACAGTCTCAGCAGAGGCTCTTCAGGCTAGTGATGGCATCCTGCATGCTACACAATTACATCTCAGGAAGAGACCTTTCATATGAACACAGAGAAGGAAGGTGTTCAAGGGCAAATGGGAGATAAGAGAGTCAATTAGCAGCAACACGAAGAGAAAAAAGAGCATTAATCATTCCTTGCCAAAATCTAGCGCAAGAAACATCTGCTTACAACTTATTTAGCCCCTTCTACATGTTCTCTCTTTTCCATCATAAAAATGCTACCATCTACAGAACCTTCTCTGCATGCATTAACTCATACTGTTCCAATTCAAACCAGTCCATTTCAAAATTGCCAAAATATTGCCTGCACACATTTTACTGCTACCACCATTCTATTTACAACTTATAATGTGCATCACAACTGTTTCTTCCAATTGTGCTTCCCTTTGGTATCACTGTGAAAATTGGCTGCCACTTTTGCCTATTTAACAACAGTAACTGCACTTCAAAAACAATTTATTAGGACATTCAAAGCATTACTGATGGCAAGCATGAATCCTTTCAATCCAGAATGGGTTCCATTTCATTTATGTGCATTTTGTCTTATGATCATAGGCACAAAATTATGCAAGTGAATGCCCCCAATAAGATAACAGTCACTACTTTTGTGTTTTATGGAAATCCATATAAATTATCATTTGAAGAGGCAGGAAAACTGGTCAGAAGGCTCCTTCACTCTTCCTGCCTTCACTCACCCTTGAGACAACTACAAACAGCTCTACGGAAGGCAACTGCTGCCCCCCCACCCCCCCCCCCCACCCCACCCCCCACCCCCCAACACCACCCCCTCACCCCCTCCCACCTTTGCAGTACATTCTGATATAGCTTGTCCAGAGTTCAAAAGGAACAATCTTGCTTCTCTCCCACACCCCACCTCCCTCACACGCACACTTTGTCTTCATAGCCAAACTGTAACAGCAATTGCACTATATGTAGGTCACATTTAATTGCAAGCCGAGTATCCTGCCGTCGGAGTCCAAATGGCTGCTGCTACACCAGCCAATCAGTGCAGGTAATAAATAGAAATGAGGAAAATGACATGCAGTCAGCTGGGCATGTTATTTGTGCATTTTGTGTATGAATCATAGGGTACTGTAGAAGGACTGCATTTTCATCCCCTTCATGTGCCAAATGGTTTTTGCCCTGAAACCAAGTTGTTGTACACTGTCTTAGTACTTCTGCTAAAACCAAGCATAACTCCCTAGATTTATCCCTAGAACGTAAAGTGTTTTTTTTTATTTTTATTGGCTCCGCACTTCCCATTCAGTAAGTTATATACATAAACAAACAGTTAAAGGACCAGAGGGACATCATAATTAACTAATCATTTAAAACACTCAGGCTACTTTACTTGTTCTCACAAAATTAAATTATGTGGCAAAGTTTGACCACATATGCTCCAGGGCCTATGCACATAATTCAAATGCAAAAATCTCCTCTTACTTCCTTAAGAGTAAGAATCTGCCTGCCTGCTAAGGGTCTGAACTTCCATAGTACCCTTGAGTATAAGCAGAAATCAAATTCGCTGAGACAGTTGCTTTCAAGCCAACACAAACACAAAAAAGGCTTTGTAGATGCTACACTTTAGAATAAATATAATCATTAATTGGAAAGAAGAACTATTTGTGGCTTACAACAAATCTTGGACTGCCAGTGTTCTTTTCACTTTAGTGTTTTTTTTTTCACTGCACAGTAAGAGTGCCCAGGCCTCCTATGCACCCAAAATATCAATCCTGTGATATACAATTTGGGATCCCTTTGTGAGCTTTCAATTCCACATATTCTGCAGAAATCACAGAAGGCTGCAGTCAGTTTTATGCTACTCTGTGGTCTCTTTAACTCTGTATATTCAGGCTCTCAGTGCCTTTTGAGTTACTAGTTGGAATGCAGATCAGATTTCTGAAGTATGCAAAAAGACAAAAACTTCTACTTGTCTATGAAACTGAATACATTTTCTGAAACAAAGTCTATGTTAAATATTTGTCTTTTGATTTTCCAAATAAAAAAGGGAAATACTTTATTAACAAACACATAATTGGTGAACCCCTAATAGAACTATAGCTATGTCTATGCAAATACCTAATTGTATATAAACTTTGTCCTTCACTCAAATGGGAATATCCGAATCTGAAACAAATCCAAGCAAGCTTTTCTCAAACACTGCACTTGGAAACTGGTTGAAAGATCACAAGTTAGAACAAAAAATCAATTAGCCAAGTGGGTGGTCACAAACACTGTAGGTGTGCTTAGCTCATGACAGGAAGATAGTGGTATGTTGATTAAGAATGCATGTATGATTTTATTGTAATTTCTGCAAGTATGCAGTGATAGAAATTAAACGGAGGTTCCTTGTTATCAACTTGTATCCTCCCTGCAGATGACACGAAGATTGGGCGAATAGTGGATAGTGTAGAGGATAGTCATAATCTCCAAAATGATATAGATGGGTTGGTGGAGTGGACAGTAAAGTGGCAGATGGATTCTAACATAGAGAAGTGCGAGGTCATACATTTAGGGAGGTCAAACAGTTACAGGGATTACAAAATAAATGGGAATATACTAAAAGGGGTAGATGAAGTGAGAGATCTTGGCGTACAAGTACACAGGTCCTAAAGGCAGCAGTTCAAGTAGACAAGGTTGTAAAGAAGGCATGTGGAATGCTCTCCTTCATTGGCAGAGGTATAGAATGTAAAAGTAAGGATATAATGTTGGAATTGTATAAAACACTGGTGAGGCCACAACTGGAGTATTGTGTGCAGTTCTGATCACCACATTACAGGAAGGACATAATAGCTCTGGAGAGAGTGCAGAGGAGGTTTACAAGAATGTTGCCAGGGTTAGAAAAGTGTAGCTACGAGGAGAGATTGGATAGGTTGGGGTTATTTTCCTTAGAACAAAGAAGGCTGAGAGGTGACTTGATTGAGGTGTACAAAATTATGAGGCTAATAGATAGAGTGGACAGGATAAAACTGTTTCCCTTGATGGAGAATTCTAGAGCCAGGGGACATAGATTCAAGATAAATGGCAGAAGGTGTAGGGGGGACATGAGGAAGAACTTTTTTACGCAGAGGGTAGTGGGTGTCTGGAATTCGCTGCCCAAGTTGCTGGTAGAGGCAGAAACTTTAAATTCTTTTAAAAAGTACCTGGATCTGCACCTAAAGTGCTGTAAGCTGCAGGGCTATGGGCCGGGTGCAGGAAGATGGGATTAGAAAGGGCACCTAGGTGTCCTCAGGCTGGCATAGACAAGATGGGCCTATTGGCCTCCTTCTGTGCTGTAACTTTTCTATGGTTCTATGATTCTCTCCCTATCTCTGCAATCTGGTCTCCAGTTCCACACCCCTCTGAGATATTTGCACTCCTAATTCTGGACTCTTATGCATCCCTGATTTTAATCACTCCACCAATGATGGTCACAGCTTCAGTTGCCTTGGCCCTAAGATCTGGAATTCCCTCCTATATCTCTCCTCCTCTCTCCTTCACTTTCTTCCTTTAAGACACTCTTTAAAACTTACCTCTATGATCAAGTTTTTGGTCACCTCATGTAGTGTCTCTTTACTTGTCTCAGTATCATTTTTTGTTTTATGATGCTCCTATGAGGTGCCATTGGACATCTTATTACAATCAAGGTGCTGTATAAATGTATTGTTGTTTTGAATTATGAAGAATTGAGACTGCAATGCACAAAGTAAATATTCCCCCATATGGCTGACAATCAGCTTACTTACTTACTTTGGATAGGTTCTGCCATCTCTCGGTGAGGTACTTCATTTTGGGTTGGGGAGGAAGAATTATCATAAACTCACCAACATTTTCTTAAGGGAAATTTGGGATGGGCAATAAATGCTGACCTAGCCAGTGATGCCCACACCTGTGAAAGAATAAAAGATAAACTAAGGGTGGGATTTTCCAGCCCCGTCTGCCACCAGGATCATCCGGTCCCACCAAAAGTCAAAGGACTTTTGGCTGGACTGCCAAATCTCCCACATTGTGTCCCACCACAACGGGGTCAGGAAAGCCCAGTGTCAGTCATCATTTCGAATTCTGATGACTCCTGACTGCTTATAGAATTGCAATGATAGACCCTGTGGCAAGGCCATTAATCAACTTTAGAAGAGATGGAAGTTGCATAGCAAATAGGGTGAAAGTTGTGATAAATAAAAAAGACATGTCAAACCAGAATGTTAAGTTTAATGCAGGTTACTGTACCTATACTTTATCATATGTTCTAAGCCACTAGGATCTAAAATGGAAGTGTAATATACGGAACATTTAGTACAGATTTTCAACACTTATTTCCCAATCTTAGCTGAGTCTTATCATTAATTTATTATTAGAATGATCATAGTTACAGAGGTTATATGTCACCATTTCAGATCAGTAGTGGAGAAGCATAAGGCAAGGTGATTGCCTTGCAACATGGATTTGGTTTCATTGTGTGTGGCATCAGCTTCTTTATACTCTAATGGCCACAGAATATTTTATGGAGATTTCCAGCCTCTGCTGATTATTTGCTACATATTCATCAGGGAAGCTGAAGGAAAATAGTCTGCAAGTAGATTGCCAAAAAAAACAACTTGTTCAACACTAATGGGGTAGAGTGAACACTCAGCAAGGTACTTGCTATGGACTCCCTTTGGTCTATGATATTCCAGTAAGTCTTCTATGAAATTGTCAAACATACTCCAAAGCGCCAGCCACGATTATTGCAAAAGGAACAGGTGGGCAAAACAACTTTTTAGATGCTAATAATCTGCCGTCAGACATCACAGTTGCTGATTTTTTAAAAATTCATTTATGGGATGTGGGCTTTGCTGGCTGGGCCAGTATTTATTGCCCATCCCTAGTTATCCTGGAGAAGGTGGTGGTGAGCTGTCTTCTTGAACCGCTGCAGTCCATGTGGTGGGTGGGTACACCCACAGTGCTGTTAGGAAGGGAGTTCCAGAATTTTGACCCAGCGAGAGTTCAGGAACGATGATATATTTCCAAGTCAGGATGGTGAGTGACTTGAAGGGGTATTTCCAGGTGGTGGTGTTCCCATCTATCTGTTGCCCTTGTCCTTCTAGATGGTAGTGGTTGTGGGTTTGGAAGGTGCTGTTGAAGGAGCGTTGGTGAATTCCTGCAGTGCATCTTGTAAATGGTACACACTGCTGCTACTGTGCGTCGGTGGTGGAGGGAGTGAATGTTTATGGATGTGGTGCCAATCAAGTGGGCTTCTTTTTCCTGGACAGTGTCAAGCTTCTTACTTACTTCTTACTTACATGAGTAAGCTCCTCTTTAAATTCTGGTGTAATGGACTGTTTGCCCTCGGTCTCCTGAAAGTACTTCTCTATAGTTATAAATTTTTCTCGTGTTACTTGAAAATCCATAAATGTTTCTTGAGGAGTTAAATCACTGAGGACAGGTCCATAACTCCAAAATCAGTGAGAAAAGTCAACTTGAAATGTCAGTAAGACAATCAGGAACATTCAGTTAATAGAATTTCAGGAATCTTTTCAATTGAAAATTGGAAACTTTTATGGAAAAAGTAAATGCTTCAAATGATTCACGTCAGACTTCAAGATTAGTCTTGGCAAAGATGTAAAATACAATTAATAGTATAAAGCATAGTTTACACTTTCCAACTTACATACAAATTGTGTTTGTTTAGGTCAAGAAGATCCAAATCTCCAAAATTTATACTGAAGGCTTGTTGAATCAGATAATGTACCCACCAGGAGTTATTACAAAATTGTCAGATGCCTGCACTGAATGATCATCTCCAGCTGAAATCAGCAGGTGATTCACATTTATTGGCTGATATGGATTTCTGATTTTGCAGCCTAAGACAATGCTGATATGAAACTGAATCTTGACAGGGTAAATGCCTTACTTCTCTCTATCTTGGTCAGCTGCTGTGATCCTGCTCAAAATCCCAATAAAAGTACATTTATAGTGTGAATAGAGAAAATATAAATATATATATAGTGACAGAATCCTAAAAAGCTTCAACCTTGGGGATTTGAGTTCAAAATCAGTGCACAGCAGGGATGGCTAAAATGCAAATTACCCTTGAGGCACTGAAATAAATCCAGCAAGAGTAAATCAAATCCTGACAAGTTCACCACAGTGACAACTGGAAAAGCAAATAAACCTCCAAATACTTTACTTACAATGAAGCGCAGTGACTGTTATACAGTAAATGCAACAACCAATGTGCATGCAGCAAGATTCCACAGACAGTAATTGGTTGAATGTTCAGTTCATGTGCTTTTGGTGCCATTAGTTGAGAGACGGCCTTTTATTTCTTGGGCAAATGAGTTCATTGGCCAACCAAACTCTAACTGCATGCCTTTCTATGTTCTCATCAATTGCTGCTTGCTATCAATAATGGGGAGAGACTGATGTAAGAATAAACAGTGGTGGTTTATTGAGATGATTTATTAACCTCCAGAACTAGACTTGCAGTTTCCAGTTGCCCACACTGTACAGTGATTTGTCAGTGCTGTCACCATAAGACCATAAGACATATGAGCAGAAGTAGGCCATTCGGCCCATCGAGTCTGCTCCGCCACTCAATGAGATCATGGCTGATCTGATAATCCTCAACTCCACTTTTGTGCCTTTTTCCCATAGCCCATGATTCCCTTACTGATTAAAAATCTGTCTATCTCAACCTTGAATATATTTAACAACTCAGCCTCTACAGCCCTCTGCGGTAAATAATTCCACAGATTCACCACCCCCTGAGAGAAGAAATTCCTCCTCATCTCTGCCTTAAATGGATGACTCCTTACTCTAAGATTATGTCCTTTGGTCCTAGACTCTCCCAGAAGGGGAAACAGTCTCTCAGCATCTACCCTGTCAAGCTCCAAGAATCTTATATGTTTCAATAAGGTTGTCTCTCATTCTTCTAAACTCTAATGAGTACAGCCCAACCTGCTCAACCTCTCCTCATAAGAAAAACCCAGGATCAACCTAGTGAACTTTCTCTGGACTGCCTCCAATGCCAGTATATCCTTCCCTAGATAAGGAGAACAAAACTGTTCACAGTATTCTAGGTGTGGTCTAACTAGTGCCTTGTATAGCTTTAGTAAGACTTCCCTATTTTAATACTCCATTCCCTTTGAAATAAAGGCCAACATTCCATTTGCCTTACCTATTACCTGCTGAACTTGTATGCTAGCTTTTTGTGATTCATGCACAAGGACCCCCAAATCCCTCTGTGCTGCAGTTTTCTGCAGTCTTTCTCCATTTAAATAATATTTGTCTCTATTTTTCCTGCCGAAGTACATACGCTCACATTTTCCCACATTATATTCCATTGGCCAAGTTTTTGCCCACTCACTTAACCTGTCTATATTCCTCTTGTGTCATACTCACCACTTGCCTTCCCACCTATTTTTGTGTCATCTGCAAATGTGACGATAGTACATTCACTTCCCTCATCCAAGTCATTAATATATATTGTAAGTAATTGTGGCCCCAGTAGTGATCTCTGTGGCACTCCACTTGTTACAGGTTGGCATCCTGAAAATGTCCCCCTTATCCCAACTCTCTGTCTTCTATTAGTTAGCCAATCCTCTATCCATGCTAATATACTACCCTCCAACACCATGGGCTCTTATCTTTTTAAGTAGACTTATATGCGGTACCTTATCGAAAGCCTTTTGGAAACCCAAATATATTACATCCACTGGTTCCCCTTTATCTATCCTGCTTGTTACCTCCTCAAAGAATTCTAATAAATTTGTCAGGCATGATTTTCTTTTCATGAAGCCATGCTGACTCTGCTTGATTCATGATCAGTACACTTGCATTCTCTTAAAGGGACAGGATACCTCTCTTTACCACAGGACCATTAGTCAGAGGAGGAGAATTTTCTGCTCCTCTATAAGTAAAACTATGGGATATTTGACATTCGCTTGAATCAACAGGACAGAATTTTGGTTTAACATCTTTTCTGAAGGGTGGCACCTCTAAAATGTGACTGTTGTGTTCTACTGTGGGGTTGCTTTGTTTGAGAATGGATTGCACACTTATCTGTTGATAAGGGGGAGGTGGTAGCATAGTGGTATTATCAATGGACTTGTATTCCAGAGAGCCAGGGTCATGTTCTGGGGATCCAGGTTCAAATTGCACTATGCCAGATGGTGAAAATTGAATCCAATAAAAATCTGGAATTAAAAATCTCTGGCGATGACCATGAAACCATTGCCAATTGTTGTAAAAACCCATCTGATCCACTAATGCCCTTTAGGGAAGGCAATCGGCTGTCCTTACCCTGTCTGGCCTACATGTGACTCCAGACCCACTAGGCAATGTGGGTGACTCTTAACTGCCCACTGAACAAGGGCAATAAATTGTTGTGTTCTACTATGAGATCACTTTGCTTGTGAACCGGTTGCATGCTTATCCGTCAGTGGGTGTGTTGATTAAAATATACTGCAGACGCAGAGACCAATATGAGATGAAGCACTTGCTATTTATTTACACAGACAATAGAGCACTAACATGATGTGTGCTTCTCCAACAGACCCTACTCTAGACTAACATTAACATTGTAGCCTGCTCTACACAGCTTCTGGGTCATACAGTCACATGGTCAATCTGCTCACAACCTCTTAAAGGTGTATTGCACCTCAGGTTACTACAGTGACACTTCTTCAGTACTGCACTGGAGCATTACACTGACTTCAAACACACTGCCTCCTGAGATGTGAAAATGCTGCCAGCTGATAAGCAGCCAACTACTTGAACATGCACAATGAGGACACTCTATTAACTATAATTAGAATTGGGTTGAAGCTTTGAAGCGTGCAAAGCTTCAAAGATACAAGCTTCAACACCTTATTTCAATTGGCTGTCTTGTTCAAAAACTTGCTTTCGTTGCTGACTGCCATTTGCATTAGAGTTTCAGGCTGTCTTGTTTATCTCTTCTGAAATCTTTAAACAAAAAGAGATTACTGCTATCATGGTTAAGTATCTTTCAGAGGACAGCGTAAACGATTTTACTCCATTAAATCTTTTTAGCGAAATAACCTGAAACAAGCCAAGCCATCTTTGACATGACATTAGTAAGAAAATGACAGCTCTGAGGATAAACGAACAGCTTTCCATAACACGCCAGAAACTGAAATTGCAGCAATAAAACACTTTCCTGAAACATAGAAACTTTCAGCACAGAAGGAGGCCTTTCAACCCATTATGTCTGTGTTGGTTGAAAAATGACCAACCCAGCCGCAACCCATTTTACAGCTCTTGGTCCATAGGCCTGTAGGTTACAGCACTTCAAGTGCAGGTCCAAGTACTTATTAAATGCTATGAGGGTTTCTGCCTCCAACTCTTCACACAGAAGACCCTCATCACCCTCTGAGTGATAAAAGGTCTCTTCATATCCCCTTTAGTCCTTCCACTAATTACTTTAAATCTATGCCTTGTCATTGACCTGTCTAGCAAGGGATATAGGTCCTTCCTTTCCTCTATATCTTGGCACCTCATAATTTTACCCACCTCAATTAAATCTCCCCTTAGCCTCCTCTGTCCCAAAGAAAACAACTCCAAACCTACCCAATCTTTCCTCAGAGCTAAAATTCTCCAATCTTGGTAACATTGTCATAAATCTCCTCTGTACCTTCTCTGGTGTGATCACATCCTTCCTGTAATGCCTAGTGACCAGAGCTGGAACTAGTTATTTCGCTGTGGCCTAACTGGTGTTTTATACAGATCTAGTATAACCCTGCCCTTTTATTCTACACCTTGACTAATAAAGGAAAGACCCTGTATGCTTTCTCAATCAACTTATCTTCCTGTTTTGTTATCTTCAGGAATCTGTGGACATGTACTGCAATATTCCTCTGTTCCTCTAAACTCCTCAATGTGCTACTATTTATTGTATATTTCCCAGCCTTTTTTCTCTTCCCCAAATATATTACCTTCCAATCCTCTGGATAAATTATATTTGTCACTTTCCAGCCTACCTGATCATTGATATATTCCTGGAGTTTAGTTTTTTTCCTCATTATCAACGACACAGTCTACCACTGTATCATCTGGAAACTTCTTAATCATTTCACATACATTTATTCTCAATGTTTGATATATCGCACGAAAAACAAAGTACCTAGTACTGAGCCCTGTAGAACCCCACTGGAAAGTCATCCCGTTACTAAAGCACCTCTCGACATTTATCCTATGTTTTTTGCCACTGAGACAATTTTGGATCCAATTTTCCACTTGCTCTTGCACTCTATGGGCTTTTACTTTTCTGAAGGTCCTTCGGGTGGGACCTTGCCAAAAGCCTTGCTAAAATGCATGAAGACTACAGCAAATGTGCTACCCTCATCGACCCTCCTTGTTACATCCTCAAAAAATTCAATCTAGTTAGTCAGACATGACCTTCCCTTAACAAATCCATGCTGACTATCCTTAATTCATTCATTCCTTTGTAAATGAGGAATTATACTGTCAGAATTTTTTCCAATAATTTTCCCAATACCAAGGTTAGGCTGACTGGCTTATAATTGTTTTGTCTATTCCTTCCCCTCCTTTGTAAACAAGGATATAATGTTAGCAGTCCTAACAGCTCTCTTCCTGACCCTTGTCAGCTGTGACTCACTGGGTAACACTCTCACAATCTCACCCCTGAGTCACAAAGTTGTGGGTTCAGATTTTACTCCAGAGATCAGAGTATAAAATCTACATTTTAGTGCAGTGAGGATGTGATGCACTGCCAGAGGTGCCATCTTTTGGATGAGGTGTTGCACCAATACCCTGTCTGTCCTCCCAGGTGAACATTAATGACCCATGGCACTATTTCAATCAAGAGCAGGGGAGTTTTCCCTGATATCCTCTCCAATATTTATCCTTCAATCAACATAATTAAATACAGGGGCCTGGATTTTCACTTCCGAAGTGGGTGTGCAGTTGTGGAATTTTCCGGCTTGCTGAACCAACCTCGGGGAAAACTGCCCTGATCAGCCAGATATCCTCTCTGGGGAGGGGGAGAAGGCGTATGATGGAGCTGGGCCCATTGGCCCAGAAGCAGTCGCGATGTGGAGGCAGGCCTTGCGTGGGGAACATGTTTGGGGCGAGACATGTGAGACAGAAAGTATATGATAGTGTGTTGCTGGTCCTGAGAGGAGACATCTAAGAGGAGTCAGGCGAGCACTAACTGTAATACTTGTCTGACTGGTTGCTTAGATGTCCCATCCTGGGCCTTCCATAGGATAATGTAAAAATTACTGCTGCTTATTCACCTTGCAAAGAAGGAGTGCACTGTAAATGTTAAGGCCAAAGAGGCAGTGTCATATCTGACCAGCCCACACTCTGCCAGCACAGATACTAGCATATCAGAGGGATGTAGTGCATTTAGAGTTAGTGACAGTGGTGAAGCGCACCACACCAGAGTGCAGGAATACGTGCCTGAGTCAGAGACATCTGTGCACAATCTCCCTCGGAGGATGGAGGAGAGTCACGACGATCCTCCAGTAAGAGTGAGGTAGGGCCTCAGGAGTAAGCTTATGGGGCACAGTACTTGGAGCATCAGCAGCAGATGTGTGGACACCTGCCAGAATTCCAAAGGCAATGCAAGCTCAGGCGTTGTGAATGGAGTGTCCATGGCAGTAAGGAGCTCTACCTTGTCTCTGGAGCTCTTCTGCATTTGCTCCGACTATGAGAGAATGGCCAATCTCATGGAGAGACACATGCAGCATCATTTGGAGTGGATCCAAGAGCAGTGTAACTCCCTGCAAAAGGTACAAGGTTCACTCAGTAGCCTGGAGCAGTCCACTCAGAGTATGAGTGCTGATATCCATAGAATACATGGGGAGCTGCGTTCTCTTAACAGAACGTTCACACTGGTGGTACAGAGGGTGCTGGAATGGATGACAGCTGCACACCAGCCGCCAGGCCCACCTAGCCTACCTGAAAGTCAACCTAGGGCTGTGGAGGTTCATGAGGAGGGTGGGGATTTGACAGCATCTGAGCATCTTCATGTTCTTTTAACTCCACAGCCCCTCCACCAGACCCTTCTCTTTGCTACTTGTCCCAGTGACAATGGCTGCCCCTGCAGAAATGCAGAGGCCACATTCTGAGCTAGGTCCCCAACGGGTTCATGCAAGGCAAGGATGGCCACCATGCTTCTCAATGCCATATAGTACAAGAGGTGGGCGGCCCACCTCCATCTCCTCTGAGGCAACATGGGGCGGGAGACACTATGTAGGAAATTCGCGAGTGCAGGGCACTGTTACTTTGTTAACATCACAATTAAGCACATTGTAAATATGCCTCACTATTGCCAAAGATCTTTCGGTCTGTTTTTGTACACTAATACCCTCAATGAGAATGTTTACAGAATGAAGGTGGTTCTTACCATTGGCACTAAAGACTGAATGCTGAAGATCATCTCCCATTGACGTCATAAGGAGTAAGGGTGTGCCCACGTATATTGAGCAGTGGACGGCTGTTTCCTTCTGCAGACCTAAGGGCATAGTGCACTAAGTGTTGTGGATTGAGATCCTCCTCGCAGCATTTCTTGTCCATCAATGATTGGCTGGGCGGCTGCTTTGCAATGCAGAGTGACACCAACAGCGCAAGTTCAATGCCGGCTAAGGTCATCCATCAACCTTACCCCTCGTCTGAGGTGTGATGATCCTCAGATTAAACTCACCACCAGTTGTTCTCCCTAATGAGAGAGCAGCCTATAGTCCTCTGGAACTACAGTGACTTTCATTCATTTTAAGTGAGGATCAATGAGCAGACTCAATATCAAATCCAGTTTATCAGGTGCACTTCAACCATGAGTGCTGTGTCGAAGACTCTGCCGTGGGTACAAGGGCCTGCCCCTCAGGCAGTCTCCCATTGCCACCCTCTTTCTCCTCCTCCGTGTCATCTCTATTACTCTGGATGGGGGCTTCTTCTCCTCCTCCTCATCTTTCTCAATGTCGTCCTCCTCAGATGTCATAACTATAGTGTTGGCTTCTGTCTCTCTTCTGCACCATATTGTGCCGCATGCAGCTCACAACGACAATTCTGGATACCCTCGTAGGGGAATACTGTAATGATCCTCCAGAATAATCAAGGCATCTAAAGCGCATCTTCAAGATGCCAATAGCCTGCTCAAATGTGTTGCAGGTCAGCACATGGTTCTTTATTGCTGTGCCTTTCGGGCTCCATGTACAGCTGCCTAAAGGGGGTCATCAACCGCCTCCTTAATGGGTGCCCCTTCTCCCCAGAAGCCGCAACTGCAAATTCCTCAGTATAAAAGAATAGTGGCAGATTCCAGGATACCTTGCACAGACATGCAGGAACACCTTGGTGTCACACGCGACCTGCACGAAGAGTGGAAGGATTTTCTGTTAATGAAGGTCTCCAGTTGATGACTTGGTGACCTTGTGGTAATGTGGATGCAGTCGATAGCTCCCTGTGTTTGAGGGAAGCCTGCTATTCCCGTGAAGCCCCTAGCCCTCTGTATCTGCACCGACACATCCATTGAGAAGTTTATGTGCTCCCCTACCTGAGCAAAGAGAGTATCTGTAATGGCCTTGGTGCACCTGAGGGTGGCTGATTGTGAAATGTCACAGAGGTCTCGGTTGACCACTGGAGCGAGTCAGCAGCGTAAAAATTTAGAGCCATTGTCACCTTAAGTGCCACTGGCAGGGCATGCTGGACTGCAGGTGCCAGCTCTTGTTGTGCCATGGCACATATCTCTGCACCATTTCTTAGATGATCTCAGCCGTTGTCTAAACTGGTTTTCTGTCATGTCCACATATGACCTTTAGAATTGGCGTACCCTTACCTTAAGGCAGAATCTCCTCCACCTGCTTGGTGAGTGCTGCACTGCCTCTAACTTCTAGCCTTGTCCCCTCTCTCTGGCCGCATGTTTCCCCCACTCAAGTGCCTCGATGGCTCATACATGCGATGGTGCCATCGCCTTTTCAGCAGCTTGGTTGACACGATGTACACAGGTGACCTTAAGCCCGAGGCAGGCGGGCCAAAGAGATATGCCCTGCTAAGGCCACTAGCGCCACTCTCTAACTCCTTTGGGCTTCAGTCACACACCCTGTGTTTGTGCTGGTGAACCTTCTGTGGCACTTGTTTAAATTTTGCGCACTCTGCAAAAATGTTACAGATGTCTCCAAAGACCTTCTGCTAGCTTTACAACTATTGTACCAGGTTGTACATCACACGAGTTGGGTTCTGGAAATGGCAATGACAAAAATCGCTCCTGATTGCAGCCAGCTGCACTTTTAAATGTGCTGCCAGTTCAACGAAACATACATGTGTGAAATCCGCCCCGCCCCCATTCCCCCACCCCCAGCGAAATTGTTTGTGCCAGGTTTGGGAGTGAGACTTCCGGATCAGAGGCCCCGGAGTCATTTTGGGTAAGGTGCATCTGGTCCTTATTTCATTGCTTATTATAAACATTGTATTATGGCATTGAATACACTTTAGAAGTGCTTCAGTGGTTGTAGAACACTGTGGGTTATCTGAGGTCATGAAAGGGGCTAGACAAATGCAAACTTTTCTTTTTCTTTGCTTGTTATTCTTTTCAATGATTTCAAACTTTATACTGTCAAAGGTAAGCCTCACCCATGGGGGGGGCGCATATTGAAAATTGAGAACACTGTGCATATAATTTAAAGTTGATGGCTGAAAAGTTGTGCACTGTAACACCTGAATTTTTGATACACAGAGTCAACTGATAGTGGAAATATTGCTCCTTTAATGTCCATTATGAATATACATTATCACAGAATCACAGAATTATTACGACACAGGAGTCCATTCGGCCCACTTTGTCTGCACCTGCTTTCCAAATAAGCATTGTGACTTAGTGCCATTCTACTGTCCTTTCTCCATATCCCTGTACATTGTTTCTATTTAAATAATCATCTAATGCCCTCTTAAATGCCTTGATTGAACCTGCCTCCACCACACTTCCAGGCAGTGCATTCACATTTGCTTCTTTTGCAATACACTTTAAATCTGTGCCCTCTCATTCTTGATCCTTTTAAGAACGGGAACAGCTTCTCCCTATCTACTCTATCCAGCCCCCTCATGATTTTGAACACCTCTTAGCCTTCTCCTCTACAAGAAGAACAGTCTTAACCTCTCCACTCAATCTTTGTTACTCAAGATTCTCATTCCTGGAACCATTCTTGTAAACCTCTCCTGTACTCTCTCCAATGCGTTCACATGCTTCCTATAGTGTGGTGCCTAAAACTGTACACAGCATTCCGACTGAGGTCTAACTGGTGTCTTATTTAAGCTTGTTATAACCTCCCTGCTCTTGTACTCTATGTCCCTATTAATAAAGTCCAGAATACTGTATATTTTATTAAATGCTTTCTCCACCTGTCCTGCCACCTTTAATGTTCTATGCACATATACACACAGGTTCCTCTGCTCCTGCACACCCTTAAGGATTGCACCCCTTACTTTATATTGCCTCTCCATTTTCTTACCAAAATGCATCACCTCACGCTTCTCTGCATTGAACTTCACCTGCCACCTATCTGCCCACTCCACCAACTTGTCTATGTCCTTTTGAAGTTCTATACTGTCCTCCTCACAGTTTACAATGCTTCCAAGTTTTGTATCATCTGCGCACTTTGAAATTGTCCCCTGCACAGCAAGATCTAGATCATTAATATATATCAGGAAAAGCAAGGGTCCCAATACCCGGGGAACTCCACTACAAACCTTCCTCCATTCATTGACCATTACCCTCTGTTTCCTATCACTCAGCCAATTCTGTATCCACATTGCTACTGTCCCTTTTATTCCATGAGCTATAAATTTTCTCACAAGTCTGTTGTGTGGCACTGTATCGAATGCCTTTTGAAAGTCCATGTACACCACATCAACAACAGCACCCTCACCTACCCTCTCTGTTACCTCTTCAAAAAATCTCCAGCAAGTTAGTTTAACATGATTTCCCCTTTAGAAATCCATGCTGGCCCATCCCAATCAACCCACATTTTGCCATGTGATTACTAATTCTATCCCGAATAATTGTCTCTACAAGCTTCCCCACCACTGAAGTTAAGCTAACTGGTTTGTAATTGATGGACTTATCCTTATGACCTTTTTTGAACAAGGGTGTAATGATTGCGGTTCTCCAGTCCTCTGATAGCTCCCCTGAGTCTAGGGAAGACTGAAAGATTATGGCCAGTGCCCCTACAATTTCCACTCTTACTTCCTTCAAAATCCTTGGATGCATCTCATTCGGCCTTGTCAACTTTAAGTACCGACAGTTTATCCAACACTTCCTCCTTATCAATTTTGAACACTTCAGTGATAGTGATAGAGCTTCCTCCTCTGTCACCGTGACTTTGGTAGCAACTGCTTCCTTGGTAAAGGCAGATCAAAGTATTCAGTTAACACGACAGCCGTGCCCCCTGGGGTCTGGTCTTTCAGCTCGGCAGGCGGGCGCAATCGGTGGGCCTGGGAGTGGCCGGGAAACAAGCCCCCGACTGAGAAAGGCCCATGCCCGCTGGCTGGCCAATTAAAGCCTGCCCAGTGTGAAACACGACTACCCAATGGTCAGGAAGGGTCAGGCAGGGGCGGGAGCGTGTCATGTGCCGGGTCCAATGGCGACCCGCGGGCGGTTTAATAATGGCACAGGCAGCCTCTTGAAGGCTGCCGGTGAAGAAGCATACAGTCTGCATTGCGGAGATGGTACCTATGGCCTCGGCAGTGGCTAGAGACACCAGATGGGAGGGCAGGTTGTGTGGGCGCTCAGCCCATGTTTTTTGGACGAATGTCTCGCCCTGCTCCTGGAGGAGGTGGCTGCCAGGAGGGGCACCCTTGTACCAAGGGACGGAAGGAGAAGGCCACCACATCTGTCAAAGAAAGCCTAAGAGAAGGTGGCAGCACAGTCAGCAGCCATGACGTTGTGCGGTGCACATGGGTGCAGTGCTGCAAGAGGTTCAATGACTTGCTGCATTCAGGGAGGGTGAGTACCATTTTGAATCAGTGTGTTGAAGTGTTAAGGGCTAGCTATCCCCCCATGGAGCTCAGGGGTATTAGAGTCTGAGTGCCAACTGTCAATGACGCTGGGGCTGGCCAAGGGGGTGAGCCCTGGCAGCTTGGACTGAGTGCCTTGTGGATCATTGGCCACGACTCAGATGTGCCCTGCAAGGTGTTCCTCAGGTGGGGTTGGTCAGGCTGCAAAGGCGCTGCAGGTAGAGAGTGGACTAATCAATGCTCCTCTGTCCTTTCAGGGGAAGACAAGTCATAAACAATTGGAGAGGTCATGGACAGGTGGCCTAACCTGTTGCTGCTGACCAGGTTCGAGCAGGGAAACCTAGTGCTGGAGAGCGGGCACGCTCCCTGTGCCATCAGTCATGGAGAGGTGGGGGTGTCAGATGAAGGTAAGGGCACAGTGCACAGAGGTGAGGGTTTCAGCTTGTGCAACTATTCTAGTGTAGTCTGTTAATTGCTGGGAGCCTCAAACCTGGACATATTGAGGTAGCTGCATCGCCGCCTGTAAACCCTGGTAGCAGGATAGTGGTTTCTTCTGCGGCTCCTTCCACCTTGGACTACCTGCTGGCCTCTCCCCCCACAGGTCACTCCTCTGGCAACTGCTTAGAGACACCTGGCCTCCTCTCCCTTCTGCCCCTCTCTTCCTCCTCAGAGGAGGTGCCTCTAGCGGAGAGCACAATCTCCATTACCAGGGTAACAGAAGGCTGCCTGATGCCTAGAAGGGCTCACATGGTCCAAATCCCCCGAGGGCCTTGGATACATCAATGAGCCCTCACATGCGGCCTGAAAATGCAAACAATGAAGTCCTGAACAGAGATGAAACTGCCAATAAGCAACCAGCAGCAAACTATCTGCAAAACACCTCACTACTCACAATGGCAATGCTGCTGACCTTTTTTATCTGCTCTTGGATGAGGTTTTGCAAAATATCGGCTGCCCGCCTGCCCGTTTTGCTCATGCAACGAGCGCAAAACCGCACGGACAACATGAAATCCTTTACGCCTTTTAATGGCCTTAACTGGCCTCTTAATTGATGGCGGGCATGGCTGCAACACTCGCACACACCCACCGACCGAAATATCGTGCAAGTGCAGGATGACATCAGGACGCTTGCCTGACATCATCTCATGCGCTTTCACACCCAATCATGTCGGGTACATGCCTGCCCATGTGTAACTCCCCTTTTTGAACCCTAATCGGCCCAACTCTTCCTTTTACCACCCTCATACTATTTGTGTGCCGATAGAAGACTTCTGGATTCCCCTTTATGTTGTCTGCCAATCTTTTCTCATAACCCTTTTTCGCTTCTCTAATACGCTTTTTCATCCCTCCTCTGAACCTTCTGTATTCCTCGTGGTTCTCAGTTGTATTTTCTACCTGACACCTGTCTTAAGCACACTTTTTCTCCTTCATCTTAACCTCTATCTCCTTTTTCATCCAAGGAGCTCTGGATTTGTTTGTCCTACCTTTCCCTTTTGAGGGAATATACCTTGACTGTGCCCGAAGCATATCTTTTTTGAAAGTAGCCCATTCTTCGGCTACAGTATTTCCCACCAGTCTTTAGTTCCAGTCTAACCGGCCCAGCTCTGTTCTTGCCCCATTGAAGTCGGCTCTCCCTCAGTTAATTATTCTTATTCTGGGTTGCACATTGCCCTTTTTTACTGTCATCCTAAACCTTACAATACAATGATCACTGTCTCCTAAATGTTCCCCCATTTGATCTACTTGGCCCACCTCATTTCCAAGAACTGACAGGTCCAACAGTGCATCCATTCTTGTTGGAATGGACACATTATGCTATAGAAAATTCTCCTGAACATAATCTAGGAACTTTTGCCCTTCTCCGCCCTTTACACCATCACTGCCGCAGTCTACATTTCGGTAATTAAAGTCCCCCATTATAACTACTCTATAATGTTTGCATCTCTCTGCAATTTTCCTGCAGATTTGTTCCTCTACATCCTTCCCACTATTTGGTGGTCTATAGTCTACAGTGAGCAATGTAATTGAACCCTTTTTGTTCCTTAGCTCCAGCCAAATTGATTCTGTCCTTGAACCCTCTAGGACATCCTCTTTCTCCAGCACTGTAATGCTCTCCTTAACCAATACGACCACCCCTCCTCCTTTCCTTCCTTTCCTATCTTTTCTGAACACGTTGTACCCAGGAATAGTTAACACCCAGTCCTTCCCTTCCCTGAGCCAGGTTTCTGTTATCGCCACAACATCATATTTCCACATGGCAATCTGCGCCTGTAACTCCCAATCTTATTTACTATACTCCATGCATTCACATACATGCATAGTAAACCTGATTCAGATTCATGACTTTCTCCCTTACTCTGACTCCAGCTATTAACTTACTATTCTCTATAATAGTGCTATCTGTCTCCCCCAGTATTTTGTGCACCCTGGTATTCCTCTCTAATATTCTCTCCTGGTTTTCACAATCCTGCCGAGTTAGTTTAAAGCCCTCCCAACAACACTAGCAAAATGCCCTGCAAGGAATTCAGTCCCGGCTCAGGTGCAACCCGTCCAGCTTGTACAGGTGCCATCTTCCCCAGAGGCAGTGCCCCAACAATCTAAAGCCCTTCCTCCTGGACCATCTTTCCAGCCACACATTCATCTGCCTTATTTTTAATTATTTAATTTTTATTCATTCATGGGACGTGGGCTTCTCTGGATGTGGGCAGCATTTATTGCCCATCCCTAGTTGCCTTTGAGGACGTGGTGGTGAGCTGCCTTCTTAAACCTGTGCAGGCTATGTGGCTTAGGTACGCCCACAGTGTTGTTAGGGAGGGAGTTCCAGGATTTTGCCCCAGCGACAGTGAAGGAACGGTGATATATTTCCAAGTCAGGATGGTGAGTGACTTGGAGGGGAACTTCCAGGTGGTGATGTTCCCATCTAGCTGCTGCCCTTGTCCTTCTAGATGGTAGTGGTTGTGGGTTTGGAAGTTACTGCCAAAGGAGCCTTGGTGAATTCCTGCAGTGCATCCTATAGATGGTACACACTGCTGCCACTGTGTGTCAGTGGTGGAGGGAGTGAATGTTTGTGGATGGGATGCCAGTTAAGTGGGCTGCTTTGTCCTGGTTGGTGTCAAGCTTCTTTAGTGTTGTGGGAGCTGCACTCATCCAGGCAAGTGGGGAGCATTCCATCACACTCCTGGCTTGTGCCTTGTAGATGGTGGACAGGCTTTGGGGAGTCAGGAGGTGAGTTACTTGTCGTATGATTCCTAGCCTCTGACCTGCTCTTGTAGCCACAGTATTTATCCTCCTATTTCTGCACTCCCTTGCACATGGCACTGGAAGTAATCCAGATATTACTACATTTAGGGTCCTGCTTGCTAATTTTCAACCCCGCTCCCTAAATTCTGTCTGCAGAATCACATCCACCTTCGTACCTAAATCTCTGGCTGCTCATCCTCCCCAAGAAGGGTGTCCTGCAGCCATTTGGTGACTTTGGTGCCTTGACTCTGGCACCAGGGAGGCAACATACCATTGTGGAGTCATGCCTACAACCTCAAGAACGCCTGTCTGTTCCCCTAACTAATGAATCCCCTGTCACTATTGCTCTTCCTTTCTTCTTCCTCCCCTCCTTTATTAGAAATAAACTGAATTAATTCACTTACACCACAGCTTTTTAGTGATCTTTTGAAATGATAAGCATGCACAGTCAAAAACATTATCTGTTCAGAAGCACAGATGACCTACTGAACTGCACTAAAGCATGGTCAGATAAGGGGACACATGAAGGGATCCAGGTGGGCAATCCTTATCTGTACACTAAGAATCACGAGGAGAGAAAATCTGTTTATTGGAAACAGTCCTGTCAGCAATCACTGGACAAGTAAGGACCAAAAAATCAGGAGTGCCTGAACTCCCTACCACTTACCTGGGAGTCAGAGAAGAAGCAGATCCCTTACCCCCTTACTCCGGGGATTCGGAGAGACCAGTCAGCTGCTCAGAAGCAGCCCACGCTGAGTTTGAAAGGAGAGTGAGAAAAAACAAATAGTGACATCACAGGAAAGCCGTAAGCTCATTAGTTGGCAAGAAACTGCTGTTAGGGACTGTCTTTAAATTGCTCAAGTCGCCCGTGGTACCACAATCTTAGTTCTGACTGCACTCCTCTGAGGAACCAGCGCCCTAACCAGCTTCCAAACAGAAAACTGATTTGTGAGTAGGACCCCTGCCTAACTCTCTTAGACTGCCTGGCGGTCACCCATTCCCTTTCTGCCTTCAGGCTCCTAAGCTGCGGTGTGACCACCTCTCTGAACATGCTGGCCATGTAGCTCTCAGCCTCGCGGATGTGCCACAGTGACTCCAGCCGCTGCTCGAGCTCTGAAACCCAGAGCTCTAGGTTCGGCAACTGGCAGCACTTCCTGCACATATGGTCATCTAGGGCACTGGTGGCATTCATGGCTTCCCATATATTATAGGACACACATTTCACTTGACTGAGCTTCCCTGCAATGTCTTACTTTTATTTTACTTTGGTTTATTTATATTACTTTATTATACTAGCCCTGACATTCCCTTATTCCCGGTGTTTCTCACTTAAATCCAAGTATAGCTACTCCTTTAAATGTAATGTGCTTTTCTAATTTACAGAAATTTAAAGACAGTCCCTAACAGCAGTTTCTTACGGCCTTCCTGTGATGTCACTATTTTTTTTCACTCTCCTTTCAAACTTAGCGCGGGCTGCTTCAAAGCAACTGACTAGTCTCGTTGTCTCTCTGACTCCCTGATAAGTGGTGTAGGTCTCAAGCCTCGGTCCTGATTTATACTCCCTTGCTCTGGGTTGCTTCCTTGCAGGTCCGCCACCTCACTGACTCCCAGGTATGTAGTGGGGAGTTCAGGCACTCCTGATTTTTTGGTCCTTACTTGTCCAGTGATTGTTGACAGGAGTGTTTTCAATAAACAGATTTTCTCTCCTCATGATTCTTAGTGTACAGATGAGGATTGCCCACCTGGATCCCTTCATGTGTCCCCTTATCTGACCATGCTTTGGTGCAGTTCAGTAGGTCATCTGTGCTTCGGAACAGTTAATGTTTTTCATGCGTGCTTACCATTTCAAAAGATCACCAAGAAGCTGTGGTGTAAGTGAATTAATTCAGTTTATTTCTAATTTTAGTCATTCTTCATTGAACACACAACCATTGTCCTATTTCAGTTGTTTAAGACCAGATACAAAGCACGTATTTACTGAGTGCAATGAAATCTCTGTTTTAGCTGTGACTTGACCTGCAGTTGCTCTCAGATAGTATAATTATTTCTGCATTTCTCTTGGATGGCTTTAAACTATCAATACATTTCTTTCACGTTATATAGAGATTAGGACATGCCTGAAAGTGTTTTACAAGACTGCAGCATTGTTCAGCAGATACTGCTAAATACATGACATGTTTGATTCTCAGTTATGTTTTCAACTTAATAAAATGGAGGCGCTGTCATTGATGAACTTTCCTCTCCCACTTTTTCCACTGCATGTTTTATATTCTTTTACCACCAGCAATTTTCCATTATTGTCACCAGCAACCATGCCCTTGACTGTTATTTAGAATTGATTTTGCAACTTAACAAAGAAGGTATTTTTACTTTTGGTGTTATAATGTGACACTAAAGGAGTATGTCTAGAATTTCAGCAGTGTTTTTCCTGATTGATCATCTATCAAAGTTATGGTAGACAAAAGAACTCTGGAGAAATGGCATAAAAAGACACTTGCACAATTTCCCTGGGATTTCTGCTGTTGTACCTCTGAGATTAAGGAGGAAGATCAGAAGAGTCCCAAAGGAAATTCCAGCAAATAGTTTGTGTGTATTACAAAATTCCTAGAACAAATCTTAACACTCTCAGATTCATCCATCATAGATATTGTAATGGGAAGGTTTGCTAGTGCCAATCGGGAAGGTTTAAATTAGTTTGGTGGACTGATGGAAACCACATACAGCATGGAGGTACAGACAGTGATTCAGAAGGCAAATGGAATGTTGTCGTTTATTGTATGGGGAATTGAATATAAAAGTAGGGAAGTTTCACTACAGTTGTACAGGGCCTTGGTGAGACCACATCTGGATTACTCTGCACAGTTTTGGTCTCCTTAATTAAGAAAGGATATAATTGCATTAGAAGCATTTCAGAGAAGGTTCACTCAATTGATTCCTGGGATGAAGGGGTTATCTTATTTGAAGAAAAGTTGGAAGGGTTGGGCCTGTATCTATTGGAGTTTAGAAGAATAAGAGATGATCTCATTGAAACATAAGATCCTGAAGGGACTTGAGGTATTTCCTTTTGTGGCAGCAACTAAAACTAGGTGACATGGTTTAAGAATAAGAGCTGGTCTCCCTTTTAAGGTGGAGATGAAGAGAAATTTTTCTCTCAAAGGGTTGTTAGTCTGTGGATTTCTCTTCCATAGAAAGCAGTGGGGGCTGGGTTAGTGAATTTATTCAAGGCTGACTTAGACATATTTTTGACAGACAAGGAAACAAGGGTTATGGGAGGCAGACTGGAAAGTGGAGTTGAGACCACAATCAGATCAGCCATGATCTTATGAAATGATAGAGTAGGCTCAAAGGGCTGAATGGCCTACTCCTGCTCCTCATTCATATGTTTGTATGTATGATGTCAGAGAGGGCATGAGGGGAGATAGAAGAGAAAATGTGAGTTCAGAGGGAAGCTTTCGAGGAAGTTTGGCCAGGTGGACTAGTGCAAGTGAGGGGCACAGCAGAGACAGCTGATCGATGCTGTCAATCTTAGTGACAAAGAAGTCATGAGCTCCTCACAATTATTGTTGGAGATGAGGGCTGTGGGGATGGAGGAAAGGGCTTTTAGAAGACAGTCTGCTGTAGAAGAAAATTTTGGAGTTACCTTCGCATTTCAGAAAGATCCTGGAAAAGTGAGCAGTTTTAACAGATGAGGGCAAGACCCAAAATCAATTAGCAACAAACCTGAGAGCGGTTCATGATCCCACTAAATAGTACAGGTAAGCAGGCCTGCCTGCTGACCACTTGTTAGCTGAAAATGTTTAAGAGAGCGTTAGCTGGAGTTTGAAAATGACAGTGCTCAGATCAAATCAGCATTACACAATCAGCTGAAGCTCAATTTGAGACCAAAAACCTATTAGAATATGAAATTTTTTGCAATGAATAGCATGAATCCATTGCGACATCAGAACATGTCATAAGATTGAAGAGTGGCTTAGTGTTGTAGCCTCAGCTAAAACGTAGATTAGTTGGAGTGTTTAATTGATACAAAGTTTTTTATTATATTTTTATGCACTGCTATTATTTAATGAAGATCGATATACTGTGAACAAAAGATAACATTACTGGGACAGAAGAACACTGTAATTGGAAGCAATATGTGGCCTTATGAGCTTTTTCTTTCATTAAAGTGACTAGAAATAATATTAGTTTTTTAAATGTTCTACTATAAAGTCATTTCTGATATTAACTAATTAGCTAATTTATTCTTTGACAAACGGAGAACATACTTATCGATCAGTACAGCCTTTGATAAATGTCGTGTAGAACATGGGAGAAATTCCAGCCCACTTCGCCAACACTAAGACATTAGAGGGTGGATTTTAATTTCCTATGAAGTTGGCTGGCTTATGAAGAGGGTATGCCCTGAGTCTGGGGATGTGGCCAGAGGCCTGGTCATTTTGAGATGAATGGTTTTAGTAAACTTGCGTGCAACCATGTCAGGTTGGATCAAGCTCAAAATCAAATTTGGAATTTTGACACTGTATGAAATAATGAACTAAACAGTGTCATCATTGCACATCCATATCGAGCATGTGATATCCAACTAATACTCTTATGTTCTAGAGATAGTAAGAAATATGCTGTGGATCAGCATGAATGGATTCCATGGCGTATGCATGCTATCACCATGGTGATGTGCTGAAAAGCAATGTGAGACTGGCCCTCTACCAAAGTACCAGGTTCATTACTCCTACAATTTTAGGAAGATTAATCATCTCTTTATTAACCCTTCTTGCAAGAGAGCGCATTTTGCTTCTTTATCCTTCCACTTTCAGGCAGAGAACGTTTAAAATATCAAAACCAGGGTTTCCTGAGGCTAATCCATGTGCAATCTGCTACAGTTGTAATAAAGAGCAAAAAATCAGCTGATTGCCAGCTAATCCTTGTGAAAGATGGTTACTGCGCATTGCTGGTTATCTAGATTTTATAGCAACAGACGATTCCTGAAGCATTGTGCTTTAACTCCTGGATCATCATCTTATGAACCATGTTAATTGTGACAAGCACCCAGAACATTGATCTAATTATTGACAATGAATGACTGCTGTTTAGGCTACTGATCTTCAAAGGATTTTTGTTAGCAGAAAATTACAGGACTGAATTGATTTAGCAGAATTGCTGTAAGGTCTGTCTATGCAGTTAAGAACACGTGGTTTGGATGAATCGGTTTCTCAGTTGCCGTGCTTTAAAATTGCCACCCACTAGCTTTTTGCTGCAGCAGCTGAGTATTTTAAACAGCAGTACATGATTTCTCAAAATATGGATGGAACTTAATTCTTTAATGAATCTGAATATGTTTACACATAAAATTCATACATCTGCATGTAAAGATGCTTTGGTCCATACATAGCAAGAAATGCTACCAACTTGCATGGTAGCAAAGACTATGTAATAATTTTTGACAAAAAGTCAATAGTGCTTCATGTAGTATAAAGGGTTAACAGAATGGATATGCTAATCTGTGTGGCACATGATGATGTGGCACTGATGTCAGGCAGTCATGTGCTAGGCACTGTCGGGAGCAGACAGGTAGCCTTGAGGGGGCATGTGCTTTCCCTGTAACTCACTATGTACATACTGTAAATAGTGTAAATAAAATAGTTTTTATAGTTGATATCCTGATATGCATACAGCTCTTCCTTGCTAGAATCCTGACCTAGTACATTCTAGAACATGGCAGCAGCAGTGGAGGCACCAATTTAGTCAATTTTTGGTGCCAGATGATGAACACCCATGGTCCCAAGATGACCACGATCCTGGTTCGGTAAGATGCCTCCTCAAACATCTTGGCAACTTACTCACTGAGGAAGGATAGCAATGTCAGCACTGCAGGAACAGTCACTGCCCACTCCACCCATTTTCAAGCCTCAAAGACTCATAGAGAGATTGCTGCTGGAAGACATGGCATGCAAACTTTCTACAACCAATCCAGGTCAGTTCTTTGTCTTCTTTTGTGAGACCAGATGCGAATCAGATCATTGTTACCCATGTCCCCCGGGCCTCGGAGGAGGCCATTCACTTGCTCCTGAATACTTTGGGCCCAAACTTGGCAACTGCCCACACTGAAGCCCACCAAAATGGTGCAAAAGGCTCAAAATAGATCTGCTGCCATTTTGAGATGTCTGTGCTGTGGCACAGATGGCAGGATCATCCAGCATGGTGTGCTGAGTGTTTCAGATGTGGCAGGCTGGGACAGTTCCAGTGATTCTGCTCGGTTACAGAATCCAACAAATGGGGCAACTGCAGACACCAACAGGAAATAACACCTATCGCACACTTGCCTAGGTGAAGTTCGCCAGAATTCCCAGGATTTCTGGTGCATCAATTTAGAGGACAGAGGGTTCCCAACATGCTTCAAACTTGACACAGGCGCAGGGGTATCTCTACTAGCTGATCACCTCACGTGGCTCTGCACAATTCCTCTTCAGCCTTTCAATATGAAACTTCAGGAGTCAGAATTAACAAACCTACGTGTTAAGGGTCAGGTTACTGCCACACTATGTCACAAGGGGTGACAGGTGATAGAAACCTTTACGTAATTCGCAACCAAATCATTTCTCTACTTAGCAGGAATGCGTGTGTACAGTTGGGCATCATACTGAAAGTCAAGGAGATTCTTCAATTGGATACCAGTGTCACATTCCGCTAGGAATTTCCACAACATTTTAAAGGACTGGGGAAGCCAATTAATGGCCAGCTAGCGTGAAACACGTCTCAAGAAAGTCTCAGCACTGCCGGTGGGGGCGGGAAGAGAGCGGGCGCTGATGTTACCGCTCATGCTGGTGAATGTTTCTACTGAGCTCCCTGCAGGCAGGCAGCTGCCTCAGTGGGGCTGCAGACCTCCACTGAATAAACAAAAATATTGCAAAATATGTCCTTGCAGCACAATCAAGCGCCTGAAAGCAGACCACCAAAAATCAGTAGCCAGGTATCTCTTTTTATTTTTTTTCCCCATGGAGATTTGGTCCCACCATGGTTTGAGCAGAAATATCAAGGTTGCCTGGCCGATTGGCCCATCCGCCAACCATATAAGTGGACAGGCCATGAAAAATTGCATTCAAGTGCCTCCTTAATGGGTTTAATTGCCTGCTTAATTTTCGGCAGAACGCTTGCTTAACATTACCTCACACTATTCGCGGCTGGACTGGTCGGGCACGCGCCCGCCCGTGGGACGTAGAATTCTGGCCCGATCTGACCAGGTGGAGCAGTCATCAGGACATGCTTGGGATAGGTGGTGAAGGCTCCACAGGGACTCAGTCTGTCGTAGCTGGGGGACCCTGGGTGGCGAGAAGGAGACAGTAATGTAAATATTTAAAGAGAGCGTTATATATTGTTGTTAAAAAGGAGATAGTGTACTTAGGGGAGCTGTAGTATAACGGGTTCACAGAATGGATATGCTAATCTATGGGGCACATGATGATGTAGTGCTGACGTCAGGCAGTTTTGTGCTAGGTAATGTAGGGAGCAGACAGGTAGTCTTGAAGGGAGACGTGCCTTCCCTGTAAGAAAAACAGAAAATGCTGGAAAAACTCAGCAGGTCTGACAGCATCTGTGGAGAGAAAAACAGAGTTGACATTTCGAGTCTGCATGACCCGTCTTCAGAGCTACCTGTGCTTCCGTGTAACTCATTACGGTTTTTTCATTCATTCACGGGATGTGGGCTTCACTGGCTGGGCCAGCATTTATTGCCCATCCCTAGTTACCCTTGAGAAAGTGGTGGTGAGCTGCCTTCTTGAACCGCTGCAGTCCATGTGGTGTAGGTACACCCACAGTGCTTTTAGGGAGGGAGTGCCATGATTTGGATCCACCAACAGTGAAGGATGGCGATATATTTCCAAGTCAGGATGGTAGTGACTTGGAGGGGAACTTCCAGGTGGTGGTGTTCCCATCTATCTGCTGCTCTTGTCCTTCTAGATGGTAGTAGTCGTGGGTTTGAAAGGTGCTGTCGAAGGAGCCTTGGTGAGTTTCTGCAGTGCATCTTGTACATTGTACACGCTGCTGCTACTGTGTGTCGGTGATGCAGGGAGTGAATGGCAGCACATCAACAAACAATCAAGTGGGCTGCTTTGTCCTGGATGGTGTCAAGCTTCTTGAGCGTTGTGGGAGCTACACTCATCCAGGCAAGTGGGGAGTATTCCATCACACTCCTGACTTGTGCCTTGTGGCAATCAGGAGGTGAGTTATTCATTGCAGGATTCCTAGCCTCTGACCTGCTCTTATAGCCACAGTACTTATATGGCTGGTCCAGTTCAGTTTCTGGTCAATGGTAACACCCAGGATATTGATAGTGGGGGATTCAGTAATGGTAATGCCATTGAACATCAAGGAGCGGTGGTTAGATCCTCTCTTGTTGGAGATGGTCATTGCCTGGCACTTGTGTGGCGCGAATGCTACTTGTCCCTTGTCAGTCCAAGCCTGGATATTGTCCAGGTCTTTCTGCATTTGGACATGGACTGCTTCAGTATCAGAGGAGTCACAAATGGTGCTGAACATTGTGCAATCATCAGCGAACATCCTCACGTCTGACCTTATGATGGAAGGAAGGTCATTGATGAAGTAGCTGAAGATGGTTAAGCTGAGGACACTACCCTGAGGAACTCTTGCAGTGATGTCCTGGAGCTGAGGTGACTGACCTCCAACAACCACAAACATCTTCCTTTGTGCTAGGTATGACTCCAACTAGCAGAGAGTTTTCCCCCTGATTCCCATTGACTCCAGTTTTGCTCGTGCTCCTTGATGCCACATTCTGTCAAAGCCAGCCTTGATGTCAAGGGCAGTCACTCTCACCTCACCTCGGCAGTTCAGCTCCTTTGAATCAAGCCTGTAATGAGGTCAAGAGCTGAGTGGTTCTGGCAGAACCCAAACTGGGCATCAGTGAGTAAATACTGTAAATAAAATAGTTTTTAAGTTGATACCCTAATATGCCTACAGCTCTTTCTTGCTAGAATCCTGGCCTATCACATTCTACAACACTTTATACAGCACAGAAGGCCATGCGGCCCAACATGCTTGTGCCAGCTCTTTGAAAGAGGTATCCAATTAGTCTCGCTTTCTTGCTCTTTCCATATAGACTGCAAATTTTTCCTTTTATAAGTACATATCCAATTCCCGTTTTGAAAGTTACAATTGAATCTGCTCCCACCAACTTTCAGACCATCGCAGAGGACTGAAGAGGAAATAAAAAAATTTTACTCATCTCATGAGGAATAATTAAATACCAAGTTGAAACAGCTGTGCACTGGATTCATAAGCAAGTTATGGAGGTCTTAGTCATAAATGTAATTCCTTAGGAATTGCAGAGGATAAGTAGACCCAGTGAAATATTGGGCTGGATTTTATGTGCCCCCGGCCTTAAATTCATCCAATCCAAAGCCCTCCTTTACCCCGGGCTTATCAGTTCCATGGATTCCTGGGCCTTCTTACACTTCTCCTTGCAATCCCAACAGCGGCCACTAATGCACACTTGGCACTGCTGGGACTGATGGAGCAGCCAGCCAATCGAGCTGTCTGCCCTCCTGTATTATTCACCCCATTGTTATATCACATGGCTAGTTAATGGTTTTCGTCAGTAATTTTGTAATTGTTCATAGCAGCAGATCCACAATACGTCATACTTTTATGCTGCATCCTTCAAATATGGAGATGTCATTACCAGAGAACTCTACAAGAGAGTATGCTCAGGCCATGCGTGCTAATGGTGCGCATTTTGCGGTAATAATACTGACAAAGCAGCCAGCTTTCAGTATCGTTACTCCTCTGAAGCGGGCAGATTTTTAAATTAGTGCGGACCCTGAATCAGACGCAGCCAGGTGTGCAATTTGGTGCTGTTGGCCTCCAGGCTGGTTCGCTGACCCTGAGCCATTTTCAATGAAGGCAGCTCGGGATCAGATTAGCTGCTTTCCACTCTTCTGCAGGCAGCCAACTGAGGGCAATTATTGATAATTACAAGGCCTGTTAAAGCCCTATTCCCCTGTTGACTGGGATTTTTAGTCAGCAATGTGTGCAACGCATGTCAGCTTGACGATGTCCAGGCCAACGTAGTGTGCGCAGGCTGTGAGATGAGGTGAGGGGGTTGGGGGCAGGTTCGATGGATCACTTACAGTCTGGGTCGAGGGGGGTACTTTAACAGCTGCCAGGCCACAGCTGGCTGCTATCCATCCCAGTTGCTCCTCCGCCAGGCAACTGTGGCTTTTTGAAATATCTAATCTTTTCCCTCTATTTCTTCATCCTCAGTGATCGGCAGTTCCCACCTCGATTGGTGGGGCTGCCGATCACTGAGTGCTGGAGGACCTCCCATTGGCTCTCCAGTATTGGGGGCCCATCTGCCATCCCTGATTGGACAGTGAGTCTGCCCCCCGCCCTGGCCTTTTTTTGAAAATCCCAGTTGGCATGCCTAAAGCACATCGTGCAGGTTCGGGACCCAGAAGTTGCTCCCATTTCCAATTCCCAATGACTGATTTAAAAACCCAGCCCCTTGTGTCTGAATATACACAGTTAAACACAGACATGCAGATGTTGTTAGCAGGGATTTTGCTCTTCCCCAGAGGGCACATTGATGAAGCTCCCATAGACTGCAATTAGAATTCGTTGAACTGCTGAAAATCAGCTTCTTTATGCTATTAATCTTGCTGTAAAACAATTGTTATAAACTCCGTTCATCTCATTCAAGCATCATTCAATGAGGTGTAGCTTATCAAAGCCCATGATTACCTTGAAAAATGTATTTTATATTTGTGGAATGTCAAATTGTTTCAAGATAAGAATGATAATGGGCGGAGCTTACCATGCCTACTGGCAACAGGTGTCATGGTGGGCGTGAATAGACAATATGGCGGGAAGGCCAAAAATCGGTTTCACGCCGTTGTGAAACCAGTTTGCGATTGTCCGGTCAACCGTCAATGGTGGGCCGTGTTTCCCACCGCTGCACGTTGGGAACTTCATTTTAATACATGTGCATATCATTATAAGCCCTGCTCACCGGAATCATCCCCCAGGCTGTATCACCCGAGTAAGCTGTTCCAGTGCAGCTACAATACTGGCATCTACTCGGCTATGTGGAAAATTGCCCAGGTATGTCCTGTACACAAAAAGCAGGGCAAATCCAACCCGGCCAATAACCATCCCATCAGCCTACTCTCGATCATCAGTAAAGTAATAGAAGGGGTCATCAACAATGCTATTAAAGGGTACTTGCTTAGCAATAGCCTGCTCACTGATGCCAAGTTTGGGTTCCACCAGGGCTACACAGCTCCTAATCATATTACAGCCTTGGTTCAAACACGGACAAAAGAGCTGAACTCCTGAGATGAGATGAGAATGACTCCCTTTGAAATCAAGGCCACATTTGACTGAGTGTGGCATCAAGGAGCCCTAGCAAAACTGGAGTCAATGGGAGTCAGGGGTAAAACTCTCCACTGGTTGGATTCATACCTGACACAAAGGAAGGTGGTTGTGGTTGTTGGAGGTCAGTCATCTCAGCTCCAGGACATCACTGCAGGAGTTCCTCAGGGTAGTGTCCTCAGAATCACAGAATCACACAATGAAGAAGAGGCCCTTCGGCCCATCGTGTCTGCACCGACACGTGAGAAACACCTGACCTACCTACCTAATCCCATTTACCAGCGCTTGGCCCATAGCCTTGAATGTTATGACATGCCAAGTGCTCATCCAGGTACTTTTTAAAGGATGTGAGGCAACCTGTCTCCACCACCCTCCCAGGATGCGCATTCCAGACCATCACCACACTCTGGGTAAAAAAGTTTTTCCTCACATCCCCCCCTAAACCTCCCACCCCTCACCTTGAACCTGTGTCTCCTCGTGACTGACCCTTCAACTAAGGAGAACAGCTGCTCCCTATCCACCCTGTCCACGCCCCTCATAATCTTGTACACCTCGGTCAGGTCACCTCTCAGGCTTCACTGCTCCAAGGAAAACAACCCAAGTCTATCCAACCTCTCTTCGTAACTTAAATGTTTCATCCCAGGCAACATCCTGGTGAATCTCCTCTGCACCCCCTCCAGTGCAATCACATCCTTCCTATAATGTGGCGACCAGAACTGCACACAGTACTCCAGCTGTGGCCTCACCAAGGTTCTATACAACTCCAACATGACCTCCTTACTTTTGTAATCTATGCTTCGATTGATAAAGGCAAGTGTCCCATATGCCTTTTTCACCACCCCACTAATATGCCCCACAGCCTTCAGAGATCTATGGACACACACGCCAAGGTCCCTTTGTTCCTCAGAACTTCCTAGTGTCATGCCGTTCATTGAATACTTCCTTGTCAAATTACTACTTCCAAAGTGTACCACCTCACACTTTTCAGGGTTAAATTCCTTCTGCCACTTATCTGCCCATTTGACCATCCCATCTATATCTTCCTGTAGCCCAAGACACTCAACCTCACTGTTAACCGCCCGTCCAATCTTTGTGTCATCCGCAAACTTACTAATCCTACCACCCACATAGTCATTTATTACGTTTATATAAATGACGAATAGTAGGGGACCCAGCACAGATCCCTGTGGTATGCCACTGGACATTGGATTCCAGTCACTAAAGCAGCCTTCTGTCATCACCCTCTGTCTCCTACAACTAAGCCAATTTTGAATCCACCTTATCAAATTACCCTGTATCCCATGTGCATTTGCCTTCTTTATAAGTCTCCCATGTGGGACCTTGTCAAAGGCTTTGCTGAAATCCATATAAACTACATCAACTGCACCACCCTCATCTACACACCTGGTCACCTCCTCAAAAAGTTCAATCAAATTTGTTAGGCATGACCTCCCTCTGACAAAGCCATGCTGACTATCCCTGATCAAACCTTGCCTCACTAAGTGGAGATAGATTCTCTCCTTCAGAATTTTCTCCAATAGTTTCCCTACCACTGATGTGAGACTCACTGGTCTGTAGTTCCCTGGCTTATCTCTACAACCCTTCTTAAATAGCGGAACCATATTAGCTGTTCTCCAGTCGTCTGGCACCTCCCCCGTGGCCAGAGAGGAATTAAAAATTTGGGTCAGAGTCCCTGCGATCTCCTCCCTTGCCTTCCTCAGCAGTCTGGGAGGCAAATCATCCAGACCTGGAGATTTGTCCACTTTTAAGCCTGCCAACATCTCCAATACCTTGTCACTCCCGATATCAATATGCTCAAGAACCTCGCAGTCACTCTCCCCGAGTTCCATACCTTCATCCACATTCTCTTGGGTGAAGACGGATGTGAAGTATTCGTTCAACACTCTACTGATGTCCTCTGGCTCCACCCATAGATTGCCCCCTTGGGCCCTCATGGGCCCTACTCTTTCCCTGGTTATCCTCTTCCCATTGATATACTTATAGAATATCTTGGGATTTTCCCTTTTACCAGCCAGAGCTTTCTCAAATCCCCTCTTTGCTCTCCTAATTGCTTTTTTAGGCTCCACCCTGCACTTTCTGTACTCCACTAATGCCTCTGCTGATTTGCTCCCCTTGTACCTGCTAAAAGCCTCTCTTTTCCTTCTCATTGTATCCTAAATATCTCTGGTCATCCATGGATCTCTGGGCTTGTTACTCCTTCCTATCACCATAGAGCGAACATGTTGAGCCTGTGCCCTCCCCATTTCCTTTTTGAATGCCCCCAACTGCTCTTCTGCAGATTTCCCCACAAGTAGCTGTTCCCAGTCTACCTTGGCCAGATCCTGCCTTATTTTACTAAAATCCGCTCTCCCCAATCCAAAACATTTTTTTTGCAACTTGCCTATTTCTTTGTCCATAACAAGCTTAAACTGTACCATGTTGTGGTTACTATCACTAAAATGCTCCCCCACCACTACCTCAGCCACATGTCCAGCTTCATTCCCCAGAATTAGGTCCAGCACTGCGCCGTCCCTTGTTGGACCCTCTACATATTGACCTAAAAAGTTCTCCTGTACACATTTCAAGAAATCAACTCCATCCAAGCCCTTAACACTATGTTTATCCCAATTAATGTTGGGAAAGTTGAAATCACCTAATATAATTACCCTATTGTTTTAACATACCTCTGCAAATTGTGCACATATTTGCTCCTCAATTTCCCGCTGGCTATCTGGGGGTCTATAATAAACACCTAACAATGTGGCTGCTCCTTTTTTATTCCTAAGCTCTATCCACAAAGCTTCATTTGATGCCCCCTCCAGCCCAACCATTTTCAGCTGCTTCATCAATGACCTTCCTCCCATCATAAGGTCAGAAGTGGGGATGTTCACTAATGTTTGCACAATGTTCAGCACCATTTGCGACTCCTCCGATACTGAAGCAGTCCATGTCCAAATGCAGCAAGACCTGGACAATATGCAGGCTTGAGCTGTCAAGTGACAAGTAATGTTCAAGCCACACAAGTGCCAGGCAATGACCATCGCCAACAAGAGAGAATCCAACCATCGCCCCTTGACGTTCAATGGCATTGCCATGCTGAATCCCCCACTATCAACAATCTGAGGGTTGCCATCAACCAGAAACTGAACTTTATTAGCCACTGTGGCTATAAGAACAGGTCAGAGGCTAGGAATCCTGCAATGAGTAACTCACCTCATGACTCCCCAAAGCTTGTCCACAATCTACAAGGCACAAGTCAAGAATGTGATGGAATACTCCCCACTTGCCTGGATGAGTGCAGCTCCCACAACACTCAGGAAACTTGACACCATCCGGGACAAAGCAGCCTGCTTGATTGGCACCACATCCACAAACATTTATTCCCTCCACCACTGACGCACAGTAGCAGCAGTGTGTACCATGTACAAGATGCACTGCAGGAATTCAGCAAGGTTCCTTAGGCAGCACCTTCCAAACCCACGACTGTTATCATCTAGAAGGACAAGGGCAGCAGATGGATGGGAACACCTCCATCTGGAAGTTCCCCTCCAATTCACTCACCATCCAGACTTGGAAATATATCGCCGTTCCTTCACTGTCGCTGGGTCAAAATCCTGGAACTCCCCACTGTGGGTGTACCTACACCACATGGACTGCAGTGGTTCAGGAAGGCAGCTCACCACCACCTTCTCAAGGGCAACTAGGGATGGGCAATAAATGCTGTCCCAGCCAGTGAAGCCCACATCCCGTGAATGAATAAAAAAAAAAGTGGGCATGATTGCAAGCTGATGTGTTTCACAGCTGAACATAAGCCACGTGCATCTGGTGAACTGCACTTCAATCAGGACTCTGAGGCTTTTTTGCCTACCTTGCTTCAGGCAGCACCTACAGTTATCAGCTGCAGGCTTTGAAGGCAGCACCATATCACTTTTAGGGGGGCTCACGGGAAGGTCTCTACTTACGAGGCCAGTCGTAAGGCAGGGATGGCTTTTCAATGCTGCAGGGCTAGGGCTTGTTTGGGGAAGGGACGGGGTAAGTTGCCTTAGGCAAGGGAAAAGGCTGCAGGGCTAGGGCATTACTGGAGAAGGGGGGTATCCCAGGGTGTGCGTGGGACACATGTTGACCTGTGCAAGTGACCTCAAGAGGCTGAGGGCTGAGGAAGTAGTCTCCAGAGGAGATGAGACTAGATGGAGACATGAGGATGTGTGTGAGAGTGTGAGTGGTGATGTTCCTTAAGCTGGCAGTGAGTGAGATGCCAGTGAATGTGTGATGGCCTTGTGAGTGTGTGAGTTTAGAGTGATGAGATGGTTGCCTTCCCTTGCGGCATGGATGAGATCATTCATCCTCTTTCTGCACTGGATGGCCACCCTCTCCTGTGCAGCATTGGCAATGACCACCACTGCCACCGCCTCCCAAGCCAGAGTGGTGACACTGATGGCCCTTCTGCAGCCAGAGGGGGGATAGATCACATTGTGTTGGGCTTCAATGGTGTCTAGAAGGTATCTCAGGGATGCTTCACTGAATCAGTACGCTGCAGTCTTCTTTCCTTGCGGGGACCATGTCTTCCGTGCAGCAGTCCTGGACTGGAAGCTCTGAGAGGTGTGCGCGCAGCTGAACTTTAAATATGGCGCCTGGTGTAAGGAAGCTGCAAGGTGATGGTGTGTGGGTGAATTGGAAGCCACCTACCAGCGAAATGGCGTGTTTCCTTGAGATACATGATTAATGAGGTGGGATTGGGACGATATGGAGCGAAAACCCATCATGTGACCAGCAGATAAAATATCCTTTTTCACTTAGTGCAAATTTAGGATGATTCCACCAAATGGGTCAAAATCGTGGAACCCCCCTCCCTAACAGCATTATGGTTGTACCTACACCATGTGGACTGCAGTGGATCAAGAAGGCAATTCACCACCACCTTCTCAAGGGCAATTAGGGATGAGCAATAAATGCTGGCCTAGCCAGTGACACCCACATCCCATGAAGGAATAAATAAATTTTAGATCTTAAAAGTTTATTTATGATATTTAAGTTTCTATCTTAATTCTACGTGTATATATAAACATTCGAATTAGGAGCAGGAGTAAGCCATTCAGCCCCTCAAGCCTGCTCCACTGTTCAACAAGATTGTGGCTAATCTGATTCTGATTCAACTTCACATTCTCGCCTACCCCCAATAAGCTTTGACTCCCTTGTTAGTCAAGAATCTATCTACCTCTGCCTTAAAAATATTCGTTAACACTGCCTCCACTGCTTCGGGGAAGAGAGCTCCAAAGATTCACAACCCTCAGAAAAATCTACTTCTCATCTCCGTCTTTAATGGAAGACCCATCATTTTTAAATTGTGTCCCCTTGTTCTAGTCTCTTCCAAAAGGGGAAACATCCTTTCAGCATCCACCAGTCAAGTCCCCTCAGAATCTTATATGTTTCGACCTCAATCTTCAAACTCCAAAGAATACCAACCTATCCAACCTTTCCTCATAAGATAACTGCGCCGCCACCACCATCCCACGTATCAGTTGGACGAACCTTCTCTAATCTGCTTCTAACATATTTTATATCCTTTCATAAAGAAGGAGGCCAAAACTGTATGCAGTACTCCAGATGTGGGGCAGAATCATCCAGTTTGGAAGAAGCGTGGTAACGGGCGGATAAAACATTTCACCTGCTGCCCGCAATGGCAGCTTTTCACACATATCGTCCCAAACCCACCACATTAGTTATGCATTCCCAAGAAACACGCCGTTTCCATGGTGGGAGGGCTCTCATTTGCCCGCTACGCCATTACCCCGCCGCTCCCTCACGCCAGACGTCATATTTAAAATCCAGCCGCGCGAACACATATCAGTGCTCCCAGCCCAAGACTGCTGCAGGGAAGATGTCCACGAAAGGCAAAAAGACTGAAGCCCCCAGGTTTATTGACGCGTCGCTGGAATGCCTTTTGGCTGCCGTGGAGGCCCGCCATGATGTCCTCTACCCCCGCTCTGGCCGCAGCATGACAGGCAGTGGCAGTGGTGGTCAATGCCAATGCACTGCAAAGAAGACAGCTATCCAGTGTCACTATAAGATGAATGGTCTCATCCCTCCCGCCATGGTAAGTCACTCTTCTCATCACTCTCAACTCACTCATTCACAAATCCATTACACATCTACAGGGATCTCACACCTCAAGCACCACCAACCCTCACACATTCCCTCATTCAGGCTCTTACCCTCACGAGCTTGTGTCCTCATCCCATCCATGGCTCCACTCACCACACAAACATTCCACGCAGTGCCATGCGTCCTGCTCACACTCTCTCCATCTGTTTTCATGCAGGAGAAGCTGGCTCAAAACAACAGGGTAGAGGTCCCAGACTGGGGGTGGAGTGGCCCACATTAGGCCCCTCACTTACTTTTAGGAGTGTACCATCGTGCTGACTGGCGAGGACATGGACCGTGCCTGTGGCGACAGTGAGGTCGGCGGCAAACACTTACCTGTGGATCCTGCACCACATCATCCCTCTCTCAACGCAAATGTGAGTGCTCTCTCTCCTGCTTTTTACTCTGCTGCCATGCACTAATTATCTCCACTTTGGTTCACAGGAAGATCTGCCAAGGGACTGACACCCTCAGTCAGTCCCTCAACTCCATCCGCGACCTCACCTCCAGCCAAGAGGACACCTCCTCCTGTGAAGAGGTTGAAATTAGCAACCTGAAAGACCCATCAACATGCTTACCCACACCCTCCACCAGTGCAGAGACACACACCTCGGTGGGACCTAGACCTAGAGCAGGATCGGGTTCACAATCAGGTAATCACCGCATGGGCACATGTCTGCAGCAGGAGGAGGCAGGTTCAGCCAAGCTCCTCGGCACTCGGAGGACTACTGGGGAAGAGGCATCTGTGAAGTCCAAGTCAGATGACGAGTCTTTGGATTTAGTCTTCCAACTCATCCTGGAGGGTCAGCGGAAGGCAGGAGAATATCACACCGAGCTATTGGAAGCCCTAAACAGAGTGGCACATGAGTTGGAGGAGTGCGTCAACCTGCTCGCTGATGCAGTGGTGCCCACATGTGCATATATCGATGTCTCCATGGGGAAGATGAAGGACACCATGTGGACCTTGGTCCAGCAGAACATGCAAAGGTGTGCAGACCTGCACTTAATCGCGGGAGCCATGGGTGAGTGCCTACAGCGGCAATGCAAGGGGGAAGTGGTGCTCCTTGATGTTCCTCCAGGTGCTCCTTACCCTTAATGAGTCAGGCTGGGGCCCTCTGGCACCCAAATGGAGGAGGAACAGCAGCTGGACACCTCTGGCTCATCCACTAAGGAGGGAGTAGCCGGCCCACGAGTGAATCTGGAGGGAAAAGTGAGTGTGTGGCAGGGCCTTTTGGAGCCTTGTGCAAGCACACTCTCACACATGCGGACCCTTCATGTATCACACTCACCTCAATGTCCTGAGAATTTTCAATGCTGCCTGCTGGGTTTGCTTTCAGTTGTCCATCTGAGCTGAGCTGCATCTCCACCCACCCACTGACCACACTCCCATGCAGCACCTGATCTCGCCACACTAGTTCTCCTTCTGGGATGTCCAAGTGAATGTACACATTCCCTTCCTTCCCAAAAATCCCACCCTCATCCACATTAACCTCTCTGACCTCCTCCTTCCCACCCTCAAGATCTGTATCTGCCTCTGAGTCCCCACCAATCAACCTCGCTGTCCCTTCTATCGCTAACTCCCACCCTACCGCCTCACTCTGCCCTCAGTCATTCTCACCATTCGTTCACACCATACCCACCCTCAGTTTTCTCCCCTGGAGGCAGACATGGATCTATCAGACCCCTCCTATACAGGCTCACCTGCACATCCCCCACTCCGGACCCCCTTCCACCACCGCCCCCCAGCAATTAGGGATGGGCAATAAATTCTGGCCTGGTCAGCGACGCCCACATCCCATGAAAGAATAAAAAAAAATCAACATCATCTGCCCTACCATCTTTATTATGTCTTAATTTGTTTATAATTAACGAAGACCACCACTCCCAATAACCTTTGCTACTGCTAGTAAATCTTACTGCAATTAATAAAACCTTACAATTATTCATAAATTATATGAGTTTTGAAGATAAACGAGAACAATATTCACCAACCTATCACTGATCTGTTTTCCTGCGATGTCACACTTTGATTTCTCTCAGCACATGGCCATTCTGCTCTGGAGTCACAGATTGGACTGGATTAGATAGCTCCTCTAGGTGGTGGTTAGTCCTCTGGGTCCTCTTTTCACTGCTTGACTAGGTGGTGGCTACTGACTCTGGGTTCCCTGTAAAATTTAAATGAAGTGAAGGATAAAGTGCATTTTCATTCCTGGTTTGTTGCCTCTGAAAGTTTCCCAGTGTGATTGGCAATTACCCTGCTTGATGATATTACTGTTGCTGGATACCTGAAGATCCTCTTAACTTGGTGGCAGATTCAAACTAACATCAGAAAAGGGGAAATCCATGCCACTGAGATCTTTAGATTTTATGTGGACACCTTTCTTTTCTTCTTGATTAGTGGTGAGTGCTGTTGCTTCGCTGCTGACTGTTAAATCCAGACCAATAACATTTGCAACTTAAACCTCAAAGAGTAATACATTCACAAACTGTGAACCACTCTGGAAGCTAATAAGTGTCTAGACTAGCTCTAGTATGATTGTTCAAGCCACTTTAAATAGCCTTTTGGCATTAATGATGGAAACTCACACTAGAAGACTAGCATTTTTCATATCTATTAAAAGGATCATAAAAAGAAAATTTTTAGAAGATAAATGTTAATTTGCAATAGACTTTTGGACATTTGGTTACACGTTGGCCACTGTAGTTTGATTTGGAAAGGCTACTCAATCTGAGATATTTACAGTAAAGTTAGGCAGGATTGTTTGATTGAGAATCACTTCAGCTATAACTTTCAGAAAGTTAAATATGATATTAACTTATGTTTTGAGTATACAGGATAAAAAAATAGACACCATATTCAGTATGTGGAGCAATTGTGCTATCACATGCTACAGCTCTGCAATAATTATGCCAACAAGAGAATGCACTGCAAAATACCTATTAATAAGCAACATTTTATTCCTTTAGGATTAGATTAATGCAGACATTGATGGCTAATTTTCCTGGGCCCTCTCTGGTGAATACACCTTTGTTTGGACATCAGATCAGGATATGATTCACCTCAGCTTTGTTGGTTCCATAGTTGTTTTCTCATTGACATTCATTTTCTAGACTGATGCATGAGGAATGCTCTTTGATTGAGCACTGCCAGGGGTTGAGCAGGAATAGTCCTGCATAGTTATGACCAACAGCAGGGGAAATATAAGGGAAGAAAGCCAAAGGAAAACTAAAAGAGAGAAAAAAAATTCTAAGAAGGCTAGGAAGAATAGCAGATTCTCCAATGTATGAGTCAGTGACAGGTCAGTTTAGACATCATAGGTCATACATTGTTTGGAGTACACCTCTATTATTCAGAACAGTGAAGTGGCCACATCTGTATGACAGAGTACAGATGAGATGCATAAGGGAAATTGGTGTAGCCACATTGCCTCAACTAGTCAACCGAGAGAAAACTAGACAGCACTGTAGATTTAAAATAGATGTAAAAACAATTTTTGGCTTCCTCCTGCTCAGCTGCTGTTGTAGCAGGAACTTTTCTTCCCCTTCCTTGTGGGACAAACTCCTAAACTTTCCTGAGAACCAGCCAGCCTACCATGAATATCTTAATTGGACTCAATGGGAAATTCATTGAAGAAGAGCAGAGCCACTCTTGTGGGCAAGAGGTCTACCTTCATGCAGAAGAGAATCTAGGCCTAGTTCTGAAGAAGTCAGATTGGACTCAAAACATTAACTCTGTTTTTCTCTCCATAGAAGCTGCCATACCTACTGAGTTTTTCCAGCATTTTCTTTTATTTTTCAAATTTCCAGCATCTGCAGTATTTTGCTTTTATTTTAGAATCTAGGCCTATGTGTCTTTCCCTGTCTATTACATAAAAAACAGTAAGAGAAGAGTCAAGGGCATAATTTTGACATGGTGCTAGTGTAAAATGTGAAATGTTTGTTCCTACAGCAATGAAAATCAGGAAAGGTGTTTAACGGCTGCCAAGCTGATATTGCACATTTTACACCATTGTCTAAAATCAAAATTACTCCCGAGAAGATTATGAGTCTTAGATGCTTCAGTAGTTTTTATACTTTAGTATTTAATCTCCCATGACATTGCACTCAAGAAGACAAGAAAAGCCCTGAAATTTCACATGAATTCCAACACTTTGCCAGATTGCACTGGGAAATCCATTTCTATGCAAATGTGGCTTCCAACATGCTTCCAGATAAGTTACAGTGATGCAGTGGGAGCAGCTCTAAGGAAATTCCTAGCCAAAGGCGAGTTCAGATAATGAGGGGTGAGAGGCCAGAGATAACTGAAGCATGGTGTGCAGACATAATTAACTTCCCACTTTAAGATCTTCATTCTGTCCTTATTTGTATATTACCATTCTATATTCCTGTGTTCACATTTATAACAGAAACCACCAAACAATTTGCCAGGACATTGTATAACTAAGGTTGTAGATAGGACTTTAAGCTAATTAGTGGAGGGGAGGGTTCAATTGATGGGAATTTTTAAAAATCAAAAAGAAACGAGAGAGCAGAGGTGCAGGCTGGTGAAGAGATGAATGATAATCAAAAGTGTGACATGAAAAGGGCAGAAAATATAAGCAGAAGAGTGCAGCAGAAATTAGAACCAGAATGAGTAATAACGGTAAAAAGCCAAAGCTTAAGACTGGAAGTTTATCTGAATGCATGCAGCATTTCTAACAAGATAGGTGAGTTGATGGCACAAATAGAAATAAATGAATATAACTTGATAGCTATTACAGAGTCTTGGTTGCAGGGTGACTATGACTGGGAGTTCAATGTTCAAGGGTATTCGACTTTCTGGAAAAATAGGCAAAAAGGAAAAGGAGGTTGGGTAGCTTTGTTAATAAAGAAAGGTATCAGTGCGGTGGTGAGTAATGATATAGGTGCAATACATTGTGATTTGTATCATGGTTGGGTGGAAATAAGGAATAGCAAGGAGAAGAAGTCATGGGTGGGAGTTGTCTACAGGCCCCCGAAGAGTTGCCTCCTGTAGGACAAAGCATAAATTGGGAAATAATGGAGGCATGTAAGAAGGGCTCTACAATTGTCATGGGTGATTTTAATCTGCATATTGATTGGACAAAGGAGATCGGCAAGGGTAACATGGAAGACAAATTTGTAGAGTGCATCAGAGATTATTTCTTAGAGTAATATGCTGCAGAACCTACCTGGGAATAGGCTATTTTAGATCTAGTAATGTGTAATGAGGTGGGATTAATAAGAGATATCATAGATAAGGATCCTCTAGGGGATAACGATCACGACATGGTAGAATTTCAAATTCAGTTTGAGGGCGAACAACTCGGGTCTTAAACCAGTGTCCTCAACTTAAATAAGGGCAATTACAGAGGTATGAAGAAAGAGTTGTCTAAAGCGGGCTGGGAAAATAGACTAAGGAGAAGGTCAGTGGATGAGCAGTGGCAGACATTTAAGCAGATATTTCATAATGCTCAGCAAAAATTTACCACGGTCAAAAAGAAGGACTTGAGGAGAAGTACGAATCACCCGTGGTTAACAAAGGTGGTTAAGGAGAGTATCCAATCAAAACCTAAGGCATACAAAATGGTGAAAACTAGTGGTAGGCCAGAGGATTGGGAATTTTTTAGGAACCAGCAGCGGATGACTAAAAAGCTAATAAAGAGGGAGAAAATTGATTATGAAAGTAAATTGGCAAGAAATATAAAAACAAACAGCAAGAGCTTTTATGGGCATATAAAAAGAGAGTGGCCAAAGTGAGTGTGGGACCCTTGGAGGATGGGACTGGAGAATTGATAACTGGGAACAGGGAAATGGCAGATAATTTAAACCAAAATTTTGCATTGGTCTTCACGGTGGAGGACACTATAAACATCCCAAAGATATCAGATAAGCAAGGAGCTAATAGGAGGCAAGATCTTGTAACAGTCTCTGTCGCGAGGTACAAAGTACTTGAGAAACTAATGGGACTAAAGGCGGACAAGTCGCCAGGACCTGATGGCCTGCATCCAAGGGTTTTAAAGGAAGTGGCTGCAGCGATAGTGGAGACATTGTTCGAAATAGTCCAGAACTCACTGGATTCCGAGAGGGTCCCAGCGGATTGGAAAACCGCTAATGCGACGCTCCTGTTCAAGAAAGGAGAGGGACTAAATGCAGAAAACTATAGGCCAGTCAGCCTAACATCTGTCATTGGGAAAATGCTAAAGTCCATTATTAAGGAAGAAATAGCAGGACATTTAGAAAAGCTTAACGCAATCAAACAGAGTCAACTTGGTTTTTTGAAAGGGAAATCATGTTTGACAAACTTGTTAGAGTTCTTTGAGGATATAACAAACAGAGTTAATAAAGGGGAACCAGTAGATATAGTGTATTTGGATTTCCAGAAGCCATTCAATAAGGTGCCACATAAAAGGTTATTGCGCAGGATAGGAGCTCACGGTATTGGGGTTAATGTATTATATGTAATTATTTACTATCTATATTAATGACTTGGAGGAGGGGTAAAGTAAAATGTATCCAAATTTGCTGATGATACAAAGATAGGTGGGAAGGCATGTTGTGATGAGGACATAAGGAATCTGCAAGGGATATAGATAGGCTGAGTGAGTGGGCAAAAACTTGGCAGATGGAGTTTAATGCAGGAAAGTGTGGGGTCATGCACTTTGGCAGGAAGAATCAAAAGGCAGACTATTATTTAAATGTAGAGAGACTCCGAAAAAGTGCAGCATAGGGGGATTTGAGTGTTCTTGTGCATGGAATTTTGGCCTGTATTGCTAGGGGGCTGGAGTTTAAAAATAGAGAAGTCTTGTTACAACTGTACAGGGTATTTGTGAGGCCACACCTGGGGTAGTGTGTACAGTTTTGGTCCCCGTATTTAAGAAAGGATATACTGGCATTGGAGGCAGTTCAAAAGAGACTCACTAGGCTGATTCCTGGAATGAAGGGGTTGACTTATCAAGAACGGCTAAACAGGTTAGGCCTTTACTCATTAGGGTTTAGAAGAATGAGGGGTGATCTTATTGAAATGTACAAGATTCTGAGGGGGCTTGACAGGGTAGATGTTGAGAAGATATTTCCACTAGTGGGGAATCTCGAACTAGGTACATGGTTACAGAATAGGGGGACACTCATAACTGAGATGTGAAGGAATTTCTTCTCTCAGAGGTTAATGAATGTCTGGAATTCTCTACCCCAGAGGGTTGTGGAAGTTAGATCACTGAAAGTATTTAAAGAGAAGATAGATAGATTTTTGAAATATCGGTGAGTTGAGGGCTATGAGAAGCTGGCACGAAAGAGGAGTTGAGACCTGGGGCAGATCAGCCATTATCTTATTGAATGGTGGGGCTTGAGGGGCCAAATGGCCTACTGATGCTCCTATTTCTTATGTTCTTATAATGTAAACTTATTACACTGTAATGGCATACTCCCAGTAATGGTAACACAGTAATGCCTCCACTGGTGGGCTCTGAAATGATAAAATGGTAAGTTTGCATGATCAATGTTCATTATTAGTATGGACATAAAAAATTTAAATAGAGATAGGAAATTTTAGTCAATGTCTTTGAACACAGGAAGTTTAAACCATGAAGAAGGTGAGGGTGAAGTATGAGGAAAAATTGGGGGACCAGAGAGAAGATGGGGAGGATGGGGGAGAGGATATAAATAGAAAATGGAGTGGCACAGAAGAGAACGGGAGGGGAGAGCAAGGGAAAGGGGGCATGATGCCTGGCCTCCATTATATAATTTTCTAGCCTCCATGCGCATAGATTTTGAGCTAAAGCACCCTGGCAGGAAGCAGATTGCTGCTGCTTACGTACAATCCAAATTCCTTTCCCTTTGGCTGGCTGGACTGATATTTTGCTCCCTTATTAATAAGGGCAGATGGTCATTCAGGGAGGCATCATATACCTCCTTGCCAGGGATGGATGATGAAAATAGGCATCTGATTCCCCCTAATGAGGGCCTGATGGATTAAGCCCAGACTTGTGGTAACTGCCATTGACAAGAATGGAATGCTGTAATTAAAATCATTGCATTATAAAGTCTTTCTTGTATTATTATTCAGTAAAACAGAGGCAGGAAATGAACATGATCCCGAAATTATGCTGTAAATTGCTATTGGACAAAATGAATGTGTTATTGCTTCGACTAAAATACCAAGGAGAGGAAATTTGGATGAATACATCAAAGATTTGCCTGCAGTACCCCAAAGCAAAATTTCAGGGCCATGATCTCTGATTTTTTGACTGGAAAAAAAACATGTTAACATATTTTTCTGATTTTCCAAAAATAAACAACCACTGTGAATTTGAAAATTATGTCTTTCACTCTGCAAGGTCAGAGGAGATATCCTTCTTTCATTCTGCTGGTAAGCACTGTTAATCAATGAACTGATTTATTTACTGTGATTTGTTGATGATGTTCAAAAGGAAACATCTGTAGCCGAAACAATTCCAGCCTTCATCTGTTTCTTGTCTTTTGTAAGTTTAATGTTTCAAACTAGCTCTGACAGTGGACCATGAATGAAATAGTTATTCCCCATTTAAACTGCCAAGACCAGGGTAGTTCAGCAGCTCCAGCTATATTGCATCCGCACATCCTTTCCAACGAAGGGAATGAAGAGTACCACACACACAAGTGCAAAGATTTTTGCAGAAGTACATGTATTTATTGGCAATGGGGAGGTGTGTCAAAGGTGCATTACTGCGAGAACACTAAGTACTATACCACTTATACAGCTGATAGTGACTAAAAAGAAACACGTTCTGCCAGAAGTAAAGTTCTTTGAAAGAACTGGAAGGTTGTTAATTTATACACCCAGTCCCTGACTGAGATCAGTAATATTTTAGCACATGTTTCAGTCTGTAATAGGGAAGTCTTCTATATGTTGAGAACTATTCTATCATAATGGAAATGTTTATAGTTCCCCAGCATAGTGGCCCTAAAGATCCACGGAGACTGTCGTGATCCTCTATAGTCACTGTGGTGAATATCAATGGTACACATGTTGCTTTTGCCTCAGCCACAAATAAAACTAATTCTAACCTACCATTTATACCTTTCTAAATGCGTATGGACATTTTAAATTATTGTGGTCTGACACTACTGCACTCCTTTTACATTTAATATGTCAATGAATTATATTCAAATAATGTCATTATTATTACACTTTTGAGGTTTCTTTACTCCTTTTTGTTACATTATAGACATTTTTGGTTTCAATATTTGAGACAACTCACACAGGCAGAACCTGGCTTCCAACATCCTGAATTCCCAGGTATAAGTAGATTCATAGCATGCCCAGTTTCCTTCTCTCACCATCTACAGAAGCTATCTCATTTGAATACTTCCTTCTGAAGGCTTAAAGATAGACTCACCTATTTGAAAAAAAATATTTTTATCAAGTCTTTCAAAAGGTGATTGGGATCGAGCAACAGGAGCTTGCAATGATACAACTCCTTGACTGTTGAAAAACATTCCAAAGCACTTCATAAGAGGGTAATCAAAAAAATGCTAAGTCAAAGAAGAAGGCATGACCATAAATCTTGGTTAATGAGATGGCTTTTAAGAAGGGTCTTAAAGGACTTTGAAGAGGCAATTCATGAGAGGCCAGAGTCAGAGGAACAAAGAATGCAGGGAGATGTTGTAGGGCTGGAGGAGATTATTGCAATAGGGAAACAAGAGGCTATGAAAGATTTCAAACAAGATGATGAGAATGTTAAACTTGAGACTTTGGAAGACTGAGGCAATGCACATCATTGCAAATGCTGTTGAAGAAGTGGTCCCCTCTACAACACGGTGACTGAAAGCAGACTGGCTGACTGCTTTGTGGGACATCTCCATTCAGTTCACACGTGTGACCCGAGATTCAAGTCACCTGTCATTTTAATTCTCCGCCTTATTCCTATTCTGGACTCTCTTCCTTCACCTCCTAAAGTATTCCACCTCCTAAAGTATTCCAATGAAGCTCAATGAAAGCTCAAGGAACAGTGCCTCTTTTTTTTATTAGGCACTTTACAGCCTTCCAAGCTCAGCATTTAGTTCTGCAATTTAAGATCATAACTTACACTCCCTTTCTTTGGTTTGCCTTGGAAAGCTGCTGTTGGGAATGATTCTACACTTTCCCATTTACATGTAATGCCCCTTCTCTAGACGCTTTTGTTTCTTTACTTTCTCTGTTCTACACTCATTTTGCCTTGCATTATCATCTTTTTATTATTTGAGCTCACCTGTCTTCCAACCTTTTGTTCTTTACATCCCCTCTCCCCTCCCCCACCTCTGTCCTTGCTTTAAACCTGTTAGATCTTTAATGTTTTCCAGTTTTTTTCTTTTATTCGTTCATGGAAAATGAGTGCCAATGGCAAGGGCGGTATTTATTGCCCAGCTGTACTTGCCCATGAGAAGGCGGTGGTGAGCTGCCTTCTTGAACCGCTGCAGCCTCTATGGTGTAGGTACACCCATAGTGTTGTTAGGGAGGGAAGTTCAGGATTTTGATCCAGTGACAGTGAAGGAATGGCGATATATTTCCAAGTCAGGCTGGTGTGTGACTTGGAGGGGAAAACAGAGGTGATGCATCTGCTGCCCATGTTCATCTAGGCAATGGAGGTCAGGGTTGAAAGGTGGTGTCAAAGGAGCTTTGGCAAGTTGTTGCAATGCATATTGTAGATGGTACACATTGTTGCCGCTGTGCACCAGTGGTGGCAGGAGTGAAGGTTTAAGGTTGTGGATGGGATGCCAACCAAGCAGGCTGCTTTACCCTGTATGGTATCAAGTTTCTTAAGTGTGTCTTAGGGCTATACTCTTCCAGGAAAGTGAAGAATATTCAATCACATTCCTGACCTGTGCGCTGTAGAAGGTGGACCGGCTTTGGGAAGTCAGGAGTTGAGTTACCCGCCCCAAAATTTCCAACCCCTGACCTACTCTTGTAGCCACAGTATTTATGTGGCTGGTCCAGTTCAGTGTCTGCTCAATGGTAAATCCCAGGATGTTGATGGTGGGGGATTTGTTGATGGTAATGCCATTGAATGTCAAGGAGAGATGGTTAGATTCTCTCTTCTTGGAAATGGTCATTGCCTGGTACTTGTGTGACGTGAATGTCACTTGCCACTTATCAGCCGAAGCCTGAATGTTGTTGAAGCCTTGCTGCATGTGGGCCGGGACTGCTTCAGTATCTGAGGAGTTGTGAATGGAACTGAACACTATGTAATCATCAGCAAACATCCCCATTTCTGACCTTATGTTGAAGGGAAAATCATTGAAGAAGCAGCTGAAGATGTTTGGGCTGAGGACACTACCCTGAGGAATTCCTGCGGTGATGTCCTTCCAACAACCACAACCATTTCCTTTTGTGCGCCAACTAGTAGAGATTTTTCCTCCTAATTCACATTGAGTTCAATTTCCCTAGGGTTACACAATGCCACACTCGGTCAAATGCTGCCTTGATGTCAAGGGCAGTCACTCTCACTTCACCTCTTGAGCTCAGCTCTTTAGTCCATGTTTGGATGAAGACTGTAATGAGGTCTGGAGCTGAAAGGCCCTGGTGGAACACAAACTGAGCATCAATAAGCAAATTATTGCTGAGTAAGTGCCACTTGATAGCACTGTCAATGACCCCTTCCAAAATGTCACTGTTGTTTGTGATTAGAGTGATTCAATGTGGGACCACTTAGCTTTGTCTACAGCATGCTGCCTCTGCTGTAGCTTCACAAGATTGGCATCTCAATTTTAGACATCCTTGGTGCTGCTCCTGGCCTTCTCTTCTGAATGAACCAGAATTGGTTCCCTAGCTTGATAGTAATAGGATATGCCGGGCCATGAGACTATAGATTATGGTTGAGTACAATTCTTGCTGCTGCTGATGGCCCACAGTGCATGATGGATGCCCAGTTTTGAGCTGCTGTTTGAACCTATACCATTTAGCACAGTGGTAATGCCGGCAGGGTCATGGGGAAGATAATTGAGATCATCGGGCGGGCGCGGCAGGTGGATCCGGGAGCAACCGGAAAATGGGCCGCCGCCTGCAATCGACCCCTAGCCGTGATTTCATGCTGGTGGGCTGATTAAAGTCCGCCCAGCGTGAAATGCAGCTCTCCACTGGTCGGCGAGCAGCGGGTGGGGGTGGGGGCCTGTCGGCCATCAGGTCCAATGGCAACCCAGCAGCCAGCTTAAAACCGGTGCAGTCAGGCCCTGGAGGGCTGCCGACAATGAAGAGAGCTCCTGTGTTGTGAGCAGGCGGAGTATAAATTGTGGAGAATAACGCAGCTGCAGACGCCAGGTAGAAGGGCAGGTCAGGTGGGCACTCGGCCACCCGGTTTTCTTATGAGTGCCTCGCGGTCCTCCTGGAGGAGGTGGCTGCCAGGAGGGACACCCCTGTCCCCATGGATGGAAGGAGGAGGTTAATGCACCTAACGAAAAGAGCTTGGGAGGAGGTGACAGTGCTAGTCAGCAGCCATGATGTGGTGTGGTACACCTGGGTCCAATGCCGCAAGAAGTTTAATGACCTGCTGTGCTCAGGAAGGGTGAGTACCATGTTGGCATGGATCAGTGTGTTGAAGTGTTAAGGTCTGGCCATCCCCACATGGAGATCAGGGGTATTAGAGTCTGGGTGCCAATTGTCAATCACGCCGGACCTGGCTGCTTGGACTGAGTGCCTTGCTGCTCAAGGGCCATGACTTAGATGTGCCCTGTGAGGTGTTCCTCATCTGCGTTTGGCCAGGCTGCAATGGCGCTGCAGGTAGAGTGGACTAATCCACGGTCCTCTGTCCTTTCAAGAGAAGACCACCCATAACACCGTTGAAAAGTCGCAGACCGGTGGAGGCCCAGCTAACCTCCTAATCCTTTCCAGATACTGTACTCACCTTGGACCTGGAGAGGCACCACACACTTAGGTCAACCGGCCGTGGAGAGGCTGAGGTGTCAGATGAAGGTAAGAGTGCGGTGCACAGAGGTGAGAGTTTTGGATGGGGCAAACATTCTCGTGTAGTCTCATCATTAATGGGAGGCTCAAAACTGGAGTACCCATTTATCTTTGAAAGATGATGGCACCATGATGCAGATCTCCATGGTCTCACCAGGGCACCTGGCATGCACAGTGATAGTGTGATGGCTTAAATTAATGACATATCATTGTTAACCCTTAGGTTTGCCACCATGCACCCAATCGCAGGAGCCCGAAGATCCATTCCAGAAGTCAGAGGCCCACCAGGCTCCAGAAGCACCTGTGTCACACCCGCTTTCTGAACCAGCTACCAGCGCAGGTACCAGCAACTAGGTGAGCGTTAGGTCTTCCACTCGAGTGTCGGTGCACAGCGGTGAGAGCACTTCATATTCGATTGAGATACGGGTGAAGGCAGAGAGTGCCCAGGGCACCGGCAGTCGGAGGACAGCTAGAGACCAGGACATTGCTGAGTCGAAGGCAGATGATGAGCCTCTGGAGTCATCCATTTGGCAGCAAGATGTGCGGGAGGATCTGATGGAGATCCATGAGGGTATGCATGCCGTGATGGAGGAGTCCATGCGAGTAGATGCCCTGCGGCGACCCTCATGGAGAGGCAGCTCCAGGAACAGAATCAAGGGTTCCTGGGATTGCGCTCGGACCTGCAAGTCCTCACACAGGCACTGAGCTCAAGTGGTCAGTCCCAGTGTAGGAGAAGGATGAGGCACCCAGTATGCCAGCTAGGTGCTCGTCCATCAATGGTGAGCAGGAAGGTCCACAGTGATCTCACGTTGGCGCACGAGCTGCTTGTCATTACTACGGGCTCCTTTCAGGACACACTGGATGATGGCAGCAGCTCCTCTGTCCCACTGCCAGTGACCGTGGCATCTAATGAAGCTGCGATGACTGGGGAGATGCCAACAATGGCACTGGTAGCTCCCTCCCAGATAGGGCCAGCACAGGCTCCACTGGCCAGAGGACGACCACCAAGGCCAACAAGACAGCACAGTCAGCAGATTGTCTCCAATGTTTGTGCGAGCAAGAGGGGAGCACCAAGACATAGCACTCACAAATGTAAGTTTAAGATACCATGAGCACAAGAGGGATTGGTCCCGGGTGATCTTCTGTTTTGCAATTTGTTGTTTATTTTAATTGGTCTGGTGTTGAAGAACAGAGAAGGTTCTGTTAATTTGTTATGAGTATCATCATGAGATAAATTTTCTTTTGTTGTAATGGACTGAGTATGCTTCACTTTTTTTATTTAACGTGGTGCAGGGTATGCTGGACATCCGTGGCTCGAACATTTGTTGCATAGGCACCGAGTGGACTTTGGGCGCAAATGAAGGGTCATTTCAGACATCCGGGATGGAGGTGGCAGCCCCGGCATGCAGGTTGAAGCTGATCTTTGGTAGCCGAGCTGAAGGAACGTTGGATCAAGGCATCCCTGGTGTCCCTGCCTCCTTGGAGGTTACCGAGGTCTGCCCCTCGCCCTCAGCATTCTCCTCACTGTTCTCCTCTCCTGACTCACAACTGGATTCATTATCTGTGGCCTGTGTAGCTGCGTCAAGATCCTCTTCCTCCAGTGGGTCCCCCCTCGCCAGTGCCAGGTTGTGGAGAGCACAGCATGCAACCACTATCAGTGGCATCCGCTCTGGGGGGTATTGCAGTGCTCCCCCTGAATGGTCCAGGCATCGGAAGCAAATCTTCAGAAGACCTTTGGTCCTCTCTATTACTGCCCTTGTGGAGCCATGACTCATATTGTAATGCTTCTCTGCCTCTGCTCTTGGGCAGTGGAGAGGTGTCATGAGCCACCTCTTCAACAGATAGCCCTTATCACCCAGCAGCCATCCATCCAGTTGGGCTGGAGCACTGAAGAGCCTTGGCACCTGAGAGTGTCTCAGGATCTAAGCTTCATGAGAACTGCCAGGGTACACTACACAGACTTGCAGAATCAGCATCCTGTGGTCACAAACTCTCATCACGTTCATCGAGCAGAATCCCTTCCTGTTGACAAAGGCACCAGGCTGACTGGCTGGTGCCTTGGTGGCCACATGTGTGCAGTTGATGGCACCCTGGATGCGGGGGAACCCAGCAATCGCTGCAAAACCTCTGGCTCGCTCAGCCTGGCTGGCCTCGTCCATATGGTAAAGAATCAAGGTTAGAACCTGCCTGAACAGAGCTTCTGTTACCAGCTTGATGCAACTATGGACAGCTGATTGAGAGACTCCACAAAGATTCCCCACTGACCCCTGTAAAGAACCGGAGGCATAGAGGTTGAGGGTCACTGAGACCTTCAGGGCCATTGGCATGGGGTTTCCACCCACACAGTTGGAGCTGATCTCAGGCCTAATCATCTGACAAATAGAGATCATTGTCTCCCTCGTGAGGCGGAGCCTCCTTTGGCAATGCACCTCGGACATTTTGAGGTAGCTGCATCGCTGCCTTGGACTCCCTGCTGGCCCTGCATCCCTTGTGCCTATGCCTCTCCTCCCACAGGTCCTCCCTTGAAGCTGCATTGGGACACCTGGCCTCCTGTCCCTTCTACCCTCTTTTCCGCCTCAGAGGAGGTGCCACCAGCGGAGATCACAATCCCCATTACCAGTGTAACGGAAGGCTGTCTGATACCTGGAACAGTCCACATGGTCTGAATCCTTTGGGGGCCTTTGGAGACACCAAAGAGACATGAAATGAAGCCTGGAAATACTAGCAATGAAGCCCCGAGCAGGGATGAAGCTGTCAAGTACCAATAGGTCACCAGCAGCAAACTATCTGCCAATCTCCTCACTACTCACACTGGCAATGCTGCTGACCCTTGTTCTCCCACCCTTGGAAGAGGTTTTTGAAATTGTGGGCTGCCCGTCTGCCCATTTTGCCCACACGACGAGCACAAAATCACACCGGCAATGTAAAATTGCTGTCAATTGGCTTCTTAATGGCCTTAAGTGGCCTGTTAGTTAATGGCGGGCATGGTTCTGACACCCGCTTGTGCTGCCAACTGAAATATCGCGTGAATGCGCAATGACGCTGGGATGATCGCCTGACATCATCGATTGGGTCAGGCGCGTGCCCACCCGCAGGATGTAAAATTCTGCCCTTTGAATATTTTTAAGTCAGAGCAAGGTAGATTCTTGATTAACAAGGGGGTGAAATGTTATCGGGGTAGGCAGGATGTGAGGTTGGGGTTACATTTAGACCTTATTGAATGGCGGAGCAGGTTCGAGGGGCCGAGTGGCCTACTCCTTCTAATTCATAAATTCGTATGTTCATAGACATAACTGAGTAGTTTGCTAAGCTATTTCATAAGGCAGTTAAGAGTCATGTACATTGCCGTGGGTCTGGAGTCAGATGGAAGTCAGACTGGATAAGGATGGCAGATTTTCTTGCCTTAAGGACATTAGTGAACCAAATGGATTTCTACTACAATCCGGTAGTTTCATGAACATCATTGCCTAAAGCAATTTTTTATTCCAGCTTTGAGTTAATTGAATTTAAATTCCATAAGCTGATGAAAGGTCATTGACTTGAAACTTTAAACCTGTTTCTCTTGCCACTAATGCTGCCAGACCTGCTGAATATTTCCTGCATTTTCTGTCTTTATTTTATATAATTGAGAACAGAGGTATTGCCAAGTGGGACTTGATGTGAAATAGAACATTAGCAGCAACATTTTGGATCAACCTGGGTATTTAGAAATGGAGGGTGGAAGCTGGTCAGAAGAATATCGGAGTGTTACTGATAAAAGGGACATGTTGTTGAAGCTTTTCATCATACACCCACCAGGACTGATACAAGAATGTCAAATTTCAAAGGGAACAACAATTTGTACTACATGAGAAAAGAAGTGCTATTTGGTTGGCAAGTTGGCTCTGATTGGTCGAACATTGCCATGGCGAATGCACCAGGGAGCTACTGCCCCCCACATTTTTGTTTATTCAAAAAAGGTGCAATGTTTGGACATATTCCTTTTGCCTAAAGAGGATAGACCTCTGCATATGAATATGTGTAGCTTCCATCAAGCGGAAGTGAGCTACATTGCAAGCCCGACTGAATCTTAAATTGGTTGTTAGTGTAGTTCTTAGCACACTTGGGATTGTTCAGCTAGTGCTGCCCAATTTCAGAATCACATCTAACGTTAGACATTATGTTCTGAGTTTTGTAAGCACAGGTTGGTTAAGTATGATCAGTTCTCTGCCCATTATGAACAGCTGAACGTATGTGTTGTTCAGTATGATCCACCAGCTGTTGGGACATACAACCTATGTACCAGGTTTCGGACTGGCACTGAAATTCAAATACCACATTACTTATTTGTGTGTTATATCTTTTTGGCTTGATATGGTAGTTAGTGGAAAATACCACTCATGTTGCCACTGCATTGTAGCAGTGTGAAAAAGCTAGCTTCATCTGTTGCTCAAGTTCTTGAGATGCTTTAACCTTTCAGGGTAATTTGAGGTAGACTTGGCACTTTTCAGGCCTGAAAGTGGTGGCCTTAGGCCCATTCATGAGAATGTGTGATACACAGTGAGCAATGACCTGATCATTGCCCCACAGGATAGCTTTGATGTGTTCTATTTTGGCATCAAGCTTGTACAGTGAGCAAGTGCTCCGGCCCTATTTATGACATTGCTGATAAGGCCAACCTTGCAGCGCGAGGAGCTGTAGGAATCCCAATGAGTATATTGACCAGTGAAGGTCGGCTTGCAGTAGACAGTAGTGGAGAACCCGTTAGTGGATTTCTCAACGAGTATGTTGAGGAAAAGGAGGTAGTTAGACTGCTCCATATTGAGCACAGGATGAAGCGCAATAAGTTGTGCAAGGAAATTCTTACTTTGCAGCTGCAGATTCAAATATAGGTCTGCCATTTAGGGGTGGAGCAGACGATCGCAAACTGGTTTTACGACAACTTGAAACAGAATTTTTCGATCTCCTAATATTTTCCGCTCCAGCCCACTATGAAGTACGCCGCAAACAGGAGTGGAAAATCCTGGCCGTTGTTTCATGCAATCATTTTTTTTGGCAGAACAAATGATACAGTACTACAGAACTCCTTTATGCAGTTTTCGAGACCAATCTTAGAGTAATTGATCAATGTCAGATGAATTAAAAAGACATCAAACGCACATTATTTTCTCTGAGAGTTTATCAAGAGTCTTTTTGTCAAAAAATGCCAAACTATAATATTCAATGGATTTGGCATGAGTGAACGAAGGGCTGGTGAATGTACACAAACTCCAAGGGAGGGAGGAGAGGGATCTGTTTGGTAGGGAAATCATAATTGTTCAGCATCAGGCCGTACAACTTTAAAGTAGAGTATTTATGTTAATTGGTATGTCTATTTGCATTTTTCTTTGCATCAGTGCGAACAACCTACTACAGAAGGAATGAACATGTTCTCTGTTTTTTCTTATTTGTAACAAAGTTTAACTTTTACTTGCACTTATGGTTTTGCTACAAGAAGTGAACATTGCAAGTTTTACCCCATTATCACTGGAATGTGCATGTAATGTACAGTAACAATCTGTGTGTCCACATCTCTCCTTTGACAAACCTGCAGTAACAATGACAGACTGTGAGCACATGGGCTCTGTTATTCAGCATATAGCTTATTGTTCACCATTCTGATTTTGTCAATTTCAGCTCCTTTTTGACTATTTCATTGTCCCATTATTATGTCCCTTTTGCATTTCAACATCATCCCTTTTGTCATTTAATCTCTCCTGTCTTCTACTCCATTACAGACATTCCCTGTTCTGTCCTCCTCCTTTCCCTGTCTGTATCATGCTTAAAACCTGTTACATCTCTAACTTTTTCCAGCTCTGATGAAAAGTTATCAGTCTGAAACACTAACTTTGTTTCTCACTCATAGATGCTGCTTGACCTGCTGGGTATTTCTAGTATTTTCTTATTTTATTTCAGTTTTCCAGCATCCGCAGTATTTTCCTATTGTATGAATGTATAATTCAACTTTTCTAGGGATGCCCACTTTGGAGAAATTTTACTTTTCTCTGACAGAATTTCTGCTTGCCTCTTGTACCCTGTTCACCTTCATTGCTTTCTGTTTCTCTTCTCATGTTTGATTAGGCATCTAACAAAACTTGCTTTCACAGTCACATCATTTTCCTCAGAAATTGTCTTCTTCTCTGTCTTATTCCATGTGGATTCCTACTGAAGTTTCACCTTTCTAATTTCAGATTGCCATTGATTACAGATATCTGCACGAGATTCAGCAGCCCTCAAACCTCTGCACTCACCATTTTCTCAGATCTAAGGTCAAGGCCAAATGCCACCACGTGCAAGTTCTCAAAATCTCTCTTCAGAAGCACCAACTTGCTCTATCTCAGAGTTGGCGAGGGCCACTTCCATTTCACCATTGATCTCATTTAGTGCTTTAACAAAAAACATTTCCTTCCTTTCAGGTGTCAAGGATCACAAGCTTCAACAATTCTTGAAACCTGTTGTCTCTCCAGATCCTTCTTCCCCATTACGTTCCAATGATCCCATACATTCTTTCAATCTCACTCCTTGCTGTGTTTACACAATCTGACCCTCCCCTCTCTGGCACCGAAAGATTAGTTCTCAGGAAAGGTCTCAGCTTCCTCCCTTTCTGCTCCCACCCCAAAGAATTTCGCGTTTGGTTTCATGCTAAATGCTCTTCCATTGCCACTGCCTCCACACCCAGTTCTGTGACCAGAAATTTTCACTGCCCCACCCATCATGCACCCCATCCCTTCTCCCATCTTCAGAGTCCTCATTCCACCTGCACCCCTCCCGCTGGCATTTTGCCGTCTTTACACCTTTTTACTGGGCGTATTCTGACAATGCCGTCTGCCAACCCAGTGCTTCCAGCATATCTTTCTTTTTCCTCAACCATGGATTCCCCTTGACCATGGTTGACATGGCCGTCAACCATGTCTGTTCCATTTCGCACACTTCTGCTCTCAACCCTTCCCCTCCCTCTCAGAACCGTGTTAGGGTTCCCTTTGCACCTTCCACCCCTGCAGCATCCACATCTAATGGATCATCATCTGCTATTTCCGCCACCTCCAGTGTGATTCCACCACCAAATGCATCTTCCCACCTCCTTTCAGCATTTCAAAAAGAATGTTCCCTCCACTACACCCTGGTCCATACTGTGCACCATCAGCCCTTTCAGCTTTCTCTCCTTTCCCAGCCTCCGCACTTGCTTAATATTAGTCACATCTCTAAATTGTCCCAAGGAAAAGAGCAACAATTAATGCAAGTGCATTTAATTTTTAAATAAAGCCTAACATTCATTTGAAAGCTTCTAAACTGGTATAAACAAAAAATGACTTGGGGCAGAATTTTGAGTTCGGCGGGCAGACATGGTCGGCTGGCCCGGGCGTGGCTGGGAAAGGTTCCGCCACTCGCGATTGGCCCCCGACCACGATTTTATGCTGGTGAGCCAATTAAAGCCTGCTGAGCGTGAATGGCGGCACCCCAATGGTCGGGAAGGGGCGGGAGGGGGATGGGGCCTGTCAGCCATAGGGTCCAAGGTTGAACCAGTGGCCAGTTTAAAACCAGCACAGTCAGGTCCTGGAAAGGGTGCCAGTGACAAAGACATCTTCAGTGTTGTCAACAGGAGATTATAAATTTTTGATTCAAATGAAAGATCGCGAACGGGCAGAGGCCCAGCTAAACTCCTAATCCTAACCAGATACGAGCAGGATGCCTTGGAGCTGGAAAGGTGTCATGCACCTCGGTCAACTCGCTGAGGAGAGACTGGGGTGTCAGATGAAGGTAAGAGTGCAGAGCACAGAGGTGAGAGTTTTGGATCATGCAAACATCCTTGTGTAGTCTCTTCATTGATGAGAGCCTCGAACCTGGATTCTCCGTTGATCATTGAAAGACGATGGCACCATGATGCAGATCTCCATTGTCTCACCAGGGTGCCTGGCATGCACAGTGACAGTGTGATAACTTAAACTAGTGATATGTCATTGTTCTCCCTTAGGTTTGCCACCATGCACCCAATTGCAGGACTCCGAAGACCCATCCCCAATGCCAGAGGACCACCAGGCTCCAGATGCACCTGCGTCACACCCTGTCTCTGAGCCAGGCACCAGCGCCAATACTAGTACCTTGGTGGGCGTTAGATCTCCGGCTAGAATGTCGGTGCACAGCAGTGAGGGTACTTCACACTCACTTGAGGTGCAGGCGGAGGCAGGAAGTGCCCAGGGCGCTGGTAGTCAGAGGACTGCTGGAGACCAGGACAATGCTGAGTTGAAGGCAGGTGATGAGCCTCTGGAGTTGTCCATTAGGCGGCAGATGCTGGATGTCCAGCAAGATGTGCGAGAGGATCTGACAGAGATCCATGAAGGTATACATGCCATGGTCTCCATCATGCAGGAGTCCATGCGGAGCATCAGCACTTCATTGACCCTCATGGCTGAGCGCACTGCCTCCTCCATTGAGAGAGTGACAACTCTCATCGAGAGGCAGCTCTAGGGAGAGAAATGAGGGGTTCCTGGGGTTGCGCTCGGACCTGCAAGCCCTCACACAGGCAATGACCTCAGGTGGTCGGTGCCAGTGTGGGAGATGGATGAGGCACCCAGTATCCCAACTAGCTGCCCATCCATCAATGGTGAACAGGGAGGCCAGAGTGGCCTCACGTTGGCACACGAGCTGCCTGCTGTCTCTGCGGGCTCCTCTCAGGGCACTCTGAATGATGGCAGCAGCTGCTCCGCACCTCTGCCAGTGACTGTGGCATCTGATGAGGCTGCAGTGATTGGGGAGATACCAGCCGTGGAACTGGCCACTCCCTCCCAGGCGGGGCCAGCACAGGCTCCACTGGCCAGAGGATAGCTGCCAAGGCCAACAGCACAGCAGAGTGAGCAGGCTGTCTGCAATGCCAGTGCCAGCGAGAGGGGAGCACCAAGACATAGCACTCGCAAACGTAAGTTTAAGGCACCATAAGCACAAGAGGGACTGGTCACGGGTGATCTTCTGTTGTGTAATGTTTTGCTTATGTTTACTGGTCTGGGGTTGAAGGTGGGAGAAGATTCTGTTAATTTGTTTTGACTGCCAACATGAAATAAATTTTATTTTGTTGTAATGGCCTGAGTATGCTTCACCTTTTTTATTTAATGTGGTGCAGGGTACGCCAGTATGTAATGTTGGACGTGGGTGGCTCGAAACCTAATTGCAAAGGCACTCAGTGGACTTTGCGGTCAAAGGAAAGGGTCATTGAAGCCATCCAGGATGGAGGCAGCAGTCCTGGCATGAGGTGGTAGCATTTGTTTGGCAGCCTAGCTGAAGAAGCATTGGATCAAAGCATCTCTGGTGTCCCTGCCTCCCCGGAGGTTACCGTAGTCTGCCTCCACACCCTCAGCATTCTCACCACCGTGCTCCTCTTCTGACTCACTACAGCATTCATCATCTGTGGCCTGTGGCCCGTCAAGATCCTCTTCCTCCAGTGGGCCCTTCCTTGCCAGTGCCAGATTGTGGAGAGTGCAGCATGCAACCACTATCAGTGACACCCACTCTGGGGGGTGTTGTAGTTCCCCCTGAACGGTCTAGGCATTGGAAGCGAATCTTCAGAAGATCTATCACTGCCCTTGTGGAGGCATAGTTCCAGTTATGCTGCTGCTCTGCCTTTGTTCTTGGGTGATGGAGATGCATCATAAGCCACCTTTTCAAGGGATAGCCCTTGTCACCCAGCAGGCACCCATCCAGGCTGGTGCACGGAAGAGCCTCAGCACCTGGGAGAGTCTCAGGATGTAAGCGTCATGGGAGCTGCCAGGGTATCTTGCACAGACTTGCACAATATGGGTCCTGTGATCACAAACTATCTGCACGTTCATGGAGTGGAAGCCCTTCCTGTTGACGAAAGCACCCAGCTGACCTACTGGCGGCCCGATGGCCACATGTGTGCAGTCGTTGTACCCAGGATGTGGGGGAAGCCAGCAATTGCTGCAAAGCCTCTGGCTCGCTCAGCCTGGCTGGCCTCACCCGTACAGTAATGAATGAAAGTCAATGCACGCCTGAACAGATCCTCTGTCACCAGCTTGATGCAATTGTGGACAGCTGATTGGGAGACTCCACACAGATCCCCCACTGACCCCAGCAAAGAGCCAGAGGCATAGAAGTTGAGGGCCACTGTGACCTTCAGAGCCACTGGCATGGGATGTCCACCCACAATGTCGGAGCTGATCTCAGGCCCAATCATCTGACAAATGGAGGTCACGCTCTCCCTTGAGAGGCGGAGCCTCCTTCGGCATTGCACCTCGGACCTGTAAACCCTGGCAGCAGGATAGTGGCGTCTTCTGTGGCCCTAACACATTGGACTACCTGCTGCCCCTCCACCCCCTGTACCTGCACCTCTCCTCCCACAGGCCCCTCCCCTGGAATCTCCGTAGGGACATTACCAGGGTTATAGAAGGCTGTCTGATACCTGGAAGGGTCCACACGGTCTGAATCTTCCGTTGTCTTTGGAGACACCAAGGAGACCTGAAATGAAGCTTAGAAATGCTAACAATGAAGCACCGAACAGCGATGAAGCTGCCATATGACAATATGTCACCAGCAGCAAACTATCTGCCAAACTCCTCACTACTCACACTGGCAATGCTGCTGATCCTTTTTATCCCACCCGTGGATGACGTTTTTGAAATTGTTGGCTTGCCGCCTGCCCGATTTGCCTGTGTGACAAATGCAAAATCACATGGGTAAGGAAAAATTGGTGTCAATTGCCTTTTTAATGGCCTTAAGTGGCCTCTTAATTAATGGTGGGTGCGGCTCCGGCACCCGTGTGTGCCTGCCGAAATATCGCTCGCCCGAAGTCATCACGCGGTATTTTACGCTCGAGCGGGTTGGGTGCACACCCCCTTCCACCGCTCCCTCCCACTGCTCGGTGAAAAATTCCGCCCTTGCATTTATCTATAACCTTTCACAAACTCTGAAGATCCCAGAATATGTTTGAATTGTCACTATTGTAATGTAAGTTTCAGATGTGATGACGCTATTAAACACTCACAACTTATAGGAAGGATTTTATCCTGCTCAACTGGCAGGAATGGGACAGTAGCTACATGAAAATCATGGTGCTGTAGTCACTACACTATTCTTGCCCTGTTCACAGAATGACAGAATTGTTACAGCACAGAAGGAGGCCATTTGACCCATCATGCCTGCCTCGGCTCTTGAGCAACTCTCCTAGTACCATTTCCCCCACCTTCTCCTCATAACCCTGCATGTTCTTCCTTTTCAGACAACAGTCTAATTCCCTTTTGAAAGCTTCAATTGAACCTGCCTCCACCACGCTCTCAGGCAGTGCATCCAAACCCTAATCTATTGCTAAACAAAAATGTTTCTCCTCATATCACTTTTGCTTCTTTTACTCATTACTTCCTGTCCAATGTCATTTTCCTCAGAATCTGTGCTATGGTGGCCCAGTCACCAACCTATGGCAGGAGAGTGGCCTCAATTAAGTATGTAAATTGGGGTCCTCTGTTGTCAATAGGACCTCACTGGTATTTTCAGCAGAAGTAGCACACAGCAATGGACTTGCCCAATTGTGAGGGCAGCAGCAACAGGTAAATGTGTGATTGGAATGAGAAGGGGAGTTAGTACAGTGTCTTTTTGTTATAGGTGGAAAAGCACATAGATCAGAAGAGGAAAGTGTTTGGAATGCTAGGGGAGGGAAGAAACTGCTGTAGTCAGAGAGGAAAAGACCCTTGATGTCATATCAGGTCATATATGCACTTGCAGACAGGAACCCATAATATTGCAAGACATGATATTGCCTTCCTCCAGATCACTATAGCTCCTGTTTGAGCACCTTCTTCCCACCCGAGGGTGACAGCACCTGACTGCATGCCCTCACCTGCTCCACAAGCACCTCTGCTGTTGCAAGATAATTAAGGCTATCTTGCCTGTGATGGCTTGCTCTCCAAAACCCATGCAGTGGCAGAGTTGAATGGCACCTTGCTTGAAGAGGTGCACACTCTCCTCACATGGGCCTTAGGCCTGCTAGAAACCCCACTCTCCCATTAATAAGGCTGTCACTGAAATATGCACCAGGCCGAACCATCAGAATGGTTCACACTGAGACAGGCGATACGAGGTCAGTGACCTGATCACCCCACCCTACGTCTGGCCAAAAACCATCACGTCCTTTTCCTCACATGGCAATGGATGGATGCCTCAATAGCTACCTGGTGGAGAAAATTGTTACTGCCGGGTGGCTGTCTCCTGAATATAGAGCCATTCTTAATTATTTTGCTTGTTTATTCAGGAGATCCATCGAAGGAAGCTAAATTCCCAATAGATGCAGGAACAGGAAAGCTCATGGCATTCAGCCTCTATTTCTTTACATTCATTTTTTTAGGATGTCACCTTTCATTCACCCTTAATTCCAAAGTTTGTGCCTGTCTACCAAAATATATTTTCTTGAAACAGTTTGGGAAAACTTAAAAAGGTTTGATGTTATTACAGGAATATGTAAGTTCGAGTGAAGCAATAAACTACTTTAGCAAATTCAGTTTCACTGCAGCAAAGTAAGCATGTTTCTTGAGCCATAAAGTTGTAGATGAATTAAAGGAACACTGGTCAAAACTTATAGCTGCTACATTGTTCAAATGAAATCCGTAGGCAAGTAAATGATTTATGCTACAACATGCCTTCAGCTGTACATTACTGTTTGATGTAGATTTTCTGAAAGCTTTATGTTTTTTCTTGTTTAACTTTAAGGTGGAATATGACACAATTATGTGAGAATTGTTAATTATTTTACAGTACAGAAATCAGCAAACAATAATAATTTATACTTAAAGAAGATTTTTAATGTAATAAAACGTCCCGAGATGCAGGAGTAACATAAAACAAAATATAACACGGAGACACACAAGGAGATAATAGGTCAGATGACCAAAATCTTGGTCAAAGAAATAGGTTTTATCGAGAGTCTTAAAGGAGGAAAGAGAGGTGAAGATACGGAGAGGGGTAGCTAAGGCAATTCAGAGCTTAGGGCTTAGGCAGAAGAACATGTGGCTAACCATGCTGAAATGACTGAAACCAGGATGCTCAAGAAGCCAAAATTAGTTGAGTTAGATATCTCAGAGTTTTGAACTGGAGCAAATTACGGATTTAGGGGGCAGAATTTTCCGTGCCAGCTGGCGTCGGGTGTGATCGGTTTTACAACGGTGGGAAACCAATTCATGACTTTCCACTCAGCCCACCGGCAGCGGGCCCTGTTTCTCGCCATCAAACATCAGGAACCTTATTGAAATACAGCAGCATATCGCTATCAGGCCAGCCTGCTGGAATTGTCCCCCATCCACCTGCTGGATCCTCTGTCCACGTCAGCGGGAAAGCACATTGACGCTTTTCACAACAGCATATAAAAGGCGTGCACTTGGTGGGCTGCACTTTGAGGGGAACTCAGAGGTGAGTACAGAGTAACATTGTGCAGTGTTGGCCAGGGTCTCCTGTTGGGCTTCAAGCTTCAAGGGCATCGGGGGAGGGTGCGGTCAGGCTGCCCTGCCGTCGAGGTGACCGCTGGCAGGGGGAGGGCATGGGCAGCCCTGCCGTTGAATATAGCGCACAAGCATTCAGGGTGGGGATGGTAGGGTGGGCGAGGGAAGTGGTCGCATATTAGGAAACCTGTATGAAGTGACCATTCCTCTGCAACTGAGACAGTTCAGATGCAGCCACAGTGATATGATTGGCATCGGGCTCCTAGCTTATCTGCTCACCCACGCAACGGAGAGGCATCAAAGTGTCACCAAGTACTCCAGAGCTTCCCCCCACACCACTCCGACCGACCCCACTCCCCAACCACCGCCCCGACACAGACAGCAAAGTCGTGAGCATTTTAGCAGACGGCAGAACATGTTGTACAATCTCCTTGCTAAAGCTGGCCATGGAGCAGTCACTGCTGGAGGCGCTCACAGCTGCTCGCAATGTCAGCATCCCGGTTTAGACCAGTCTCCTCATGGTTTAAGCTAACTAATATCTGGCCATCCAAAGTGGTGGCAAGTACTTTCCAGGAAGTGCTAAGGGGTCATCACACTTAACCAGGACAAGTTCTTAGTATACCCATGCTAACCACGTGTCTCTCTTTTTCATCCTGCAGGAGGAGTACATCAGGATCACGGAGCCTGGTGAACTAGCTGTATGCCTTGTGGTATACAGAGCATGAAGACAATGGAGGAGAGAGTGACTGAGGATCCTGGCTGCGCAGAGACAGGAGCAGCAACCTCAGGAAGAAGGGGCAACTGGGGCTCCCACACACGCCGTCCAAGAGCCAGAGCGAACCGTCGCTGGTCAGTGCCTAGTGACACCCAGGGTCTATTGATGCCGCCTTTCATTCTTCATTCATGCAGATGACCGAGAACCAGTGTCGCCGAAGACTTTGAATGTCTAGGGAACTGGCCAGCTACTGCAGGATTTGGTGCCATGGGGAGATGGAGGGCATTCACTGCCAGTGGCTGTGAAAGTGACAGCGATGCTCAATTTCTACACCAGTGGCTCTTTTCAGGGCTCCACGGGTGACCTCTGTGGGATCTCACAATCCTCCACCTACAAATGCATCCATGAGATCATGAACACCAACTTTGTGAGAGCACACAGCTTTGTGCTTTTCGCGCGGGACCGGGACAGCCAGAACACAAGAGCGATTGGATTGGCCCAGACCTCGGGTTTCCCACAGGTGCAGGGTGCGATTGGCTGCACTCATGTGGTGGTCAGATCTCCGTCACAACACGTGGTGGATTACATAACCATAATGGCTTCCATTCGCTGAATGTGCAGCTAGTGTGTGACTACCGGAAACACATCCTGCAGATCTGTGCACGGTTTCCAGGGAGTGTTCATGATGCCTACGTCCTCAGTTGGTCACAGATCCCTGGAGTCTTCCAGGGTCCATAGGAGCTGCAGGGATAGCTCCTTGGGGACAAGGGCTACCCGCAGAGACCGTGGCTGATGGCACCCGTGTGGAGGCCTCAGACTGCAGCAGAGCAAAGCTATAATGAGGCTCATGCGGTAACTCGCAACTTGGTGGAGCAAACCATCGGAATGCTGAAAATGATGTTCCGGTGCCTTCTCCAGTCTGGTGGAGCCCTGCTATACAGTCCACAGAGGGTGCTATACATCGTCGTTGTCTGCTGAGCCCTTCACAACCTGGCGCTCCAATGAGGAGACGAGCTGGCTGAGGAGGAGATGGAGGAGCTACACGTCTCCTCCGATGAGGAGGACTCCGATTGGGATGAGGGTGAGCTGGTCCTCTGAGGCGACGATGATGGGGATGAGGCCCTTGCACTGGCTAGATGAGGCAGGCATGCTCAGGAGGCCCTTATAGCTGCTAGGTGCGTGGAGGGTGATGACGACATGCAGTGAGGTGACCCCATAGATCCTCACATTGCATCTGTGAACGTTTGACTCCAATCTGCCTTATGGCAGCGTAAATACCCTCTGTGAGAATGCTCCTGTCATGGAGACGCATTGGAGGCCTTAATAATTGCTCGATTGCGGGCGGATGATGATGATATGCAGTGAGGACACTCCATAGATCTTTTAGCCTCTGAGAATGTCTGACTCCTGCCTGGTCGAGGGCAGCTCGCTTGCGCTCTGTGATCAGGGCCATCTCAGAGACGCAGCCATGAAACTTTAGAAGCATCTGATCCTTCGTCCACCTTCAGCACCTGAGCCTTTCAGGAGCTGGAGCACAGCGTCAGTGGTCACAGATGCTGAAGAGATAGGGGCCAGCCCCACCTTAAAGGTGCTGAGAATACACCGAGAGAATATGAGAACTTTGTGACAACTGCTCACAACACTCTAGCAGCAATGACCAGCATCATCGAGGTGCAGGCATCAGTAATGTTTCCAGGGAGTGTGAGGCTGGATCATCACTGTGGTCTGAAGGCCGCACAGAGCACAGGGAAGAGGCCCTGGACTGAGGCACCTGCCTTTTATCTTGTGCAGAAAGGTTTCACATCTGAGCGACAAGAACACTGCTCATCAGAACAAGGAGCCAAAGGCAGGGAGACATTCTTGGGAGTTTATTTACAATAGCAAACAGTATATACAAGTGATTAACACCCGTGCCCAAGCTGTGCAACTAATTCTCCTTAACTGTCCTAACCCTGCCGCTCCGTCTTGGCACTGTCTGGGCATCCACAGCGGAGGTGGAGGCAGCCTGCTGACTGCGACACTCTGCCTTTGATGACCTTGGTGGGCGTCCTCTGGAGACCTGAGACTTGGAGGGCCCCAGCCTGCTTTTCAGGGTCCTGCTGTGTGGCAGTGGCACCCTCCACGGCCTGTGGAGCTGGAGCTGCTGAGGTCACAGGAAAAGGGAAGTCGAATGGGCTGGACACTCTTGGAGTCACCTGGATGGATAGGCCTGGAGTGTACACCTCCCTATGGGTTCCTGGGGCCCCAAGCTGACTCCTTTAGGAGCAGGGGTAGCTGAAGTGAGATCGAGCTGCTCTGCATCCCTCTCATGTACACACTGTTGGAGGCCAACTATGGCATCAGCGATGGAGTTGAGCCCGTGCACCAGTAAAGGAGCGAAGTCCTGGACCAAAATCTCCATGGCGGCCACTATCCTACCAATGTTAACCTTGGTGCATTGACATGCCTGCGCTATAACCTCAAAGTGAAGGCAGACAGACCCCTCCATCGTGCCTTGCAATCTGAGGACTGCAGTTGACATCCCTTCCTGATGTTCCCAAGCTTGCCTTCGCAGCTCCAGCAACTGTGACATGACCGAGTCCAGAGGCTCGTCATTTGACTCGGACTCAGCAAAGTTCTGGTCTCCAGCAGTCCTCCGAGTGCCAGAAACCTGTAAAGTCCCTGCCTCTGCTTACTGTGGAACAGACAGTGCAATCTGCTCAAAAACAAAAAATGCTGGAAAAACTCAACAGGTCTGACAGCATCTGTGGTGAGAAAGACAGAGTTAACATTTCAAGTTTGTATGACTCTTCTTCAGAGCTGCTCACCAGATTGTGATCCGGGGGCTATTCTAAAGCTAGGTCCCACCGAGGTGTGTGTCTCTGCGCTGGTGGAGGGTGTGGGTGAGTGCTGTGACAGGACTTCAAGGAGGTTGCCTCCAGGTTCCTCTTCAGAGGTTCCTTTGGGGCTTGATTGGAGGCCCTGAGTGGGCTCTGTCGGTTGTTCCCCAGATGTGCCTGCGAAAGCAAGGAGATATAATTAGTGCATGACAGTGGCCTGTGAAAGAGGACACATCACTCACAGCATGGTTGTCTGATGGATGTTGCACTGCTGGATCCTCACTTGGTAGAGCAGCACCAACCTCACCGTCAGCACTGGACTGGTCCAGATCATCGCCGGCCAGCTGGATGGCTCTGTTTTCAAAGTCTGTGAGGACCTTGATTTCAGGCATTCTGCCACTGGTCTGCAGCCTCTACCTTTATTTGTATGCCAGCTTGTCCTGCATGAATAGCAATGGAGAGGGTGTAAACAAGATGCCTGCCAGGCCAGATGATAAGTATGTCTGGCCTGTGTTGGTGGTGAGTGGTCCCTTGAACAGAATGAGGACAATGACGGTGAGCGTGAGAGAGTGAATGGTGATGTTCCTTGAACTGGCAGTGAGTGAAGGTCCTGTGGATGTGTGATGGGTTTGTGAGTGTGAGTTAAGAGTGATGAGAAGAGTAACTTACCCTGGCAGAACGGAGGAGATCATTTATCTTCTTGCAGCATTGTGAGGCTGTGCTCTCTTAAAGGGTGTTGACGTTAACAGCCGCTGCCCTGCCTCCCAAGCCATGTTAGTGCTGTTAATGCCCATCCTGCGGCCAGAGTGGGGGTAGAGGACATCCCGACGGGCCTCCACGGCATCCAAAAGGCACTCGAGGCACGCATCGCTGAAGCTAGGGGCTAAAGTCTTCTTCAGTTTCAGGGCCATGCCTTCCATGCAGCAGTTGTGATCTGGAAGCACTGAGATGTGTGCTTGCAGCTGGACTTTAAATATGGCGCCCGGCGTGATGCAGCGGCGGGGTAATGCCTCCCGGGAACTTGTCACAATTAATACCCAGAAAGGGTTGTATATCGGTACAACCCTTTCTGGGTATTAATTGTGACAAGTTACACGATTGCCTTTTAGTGTCTCCTCTGCTTGTGCCATCTTTCAGAGCACAATGGAAAGCTTATTGCAGGGACTGCCCCAGGTTATATTCTATTTAGACGATGTATTGGTGACAGGATTCACTGATAAAGAGCATTTGGCAAACTTAGAAGGAGTCTTAAAACATTTCTTGCAAGCCGGAGTGTGTTTAAAAAAAGAAAAGTGCATGTTCCAAGTAAGGGAGGTAGTCTATTTGGGTCACTGGGTAGATTCACACGGCCTCCACCTGATTGAGGAGAAATTGAAACCATAAGAGAGGCACCTGCGCCAAAGAATGCCTCAGAGCTCAAATCATTCCTAGGAATTATCAACTATTATGGGCAGTTCTTACCCAATTTGCCTGCAGTGCTGACCCCCCTACATTCTCTAATCAAAAAGAACCAACATTGGTCTTGGGAGGCACCCCAGAAAGAAGTTTTTGTAAAGGTGAAGCAATTGTTGCACTCGTCCAATCTATTAGTGCATTATAACCAGACGAAAGAATTGGTGCTGACATGTGACACATCTCCCTATGGAGTAGGAGCAGTGCTCTCTCATCAGATGGACGACGGCACAGAATGACCAATAGGTTATGTATCGAGAACGCTCGCTACAGAGGAAAAGGGATACTCACAGATAGAAAAATAAGGCCTGTCCATCATCTTTGGTGTCAAGAAATTTGACCAGTACATACACGGCTGCCATTTTACAATCGTTTCAGACCACAAACCATTGCCAGGATTGTTTAGTGAGGGCAAGGCTATACCACCCATAGCCTCAGCAAGAATACAACGATGGGCTTTAAATTTGACAGCATACAAATACACTTTCACACATAGGCCTAGCAATCAAATCGCAAACGCTGATGCCCTTAGTCATTTGCCTTTACAAGAAAATGATGAGCATGTCCCAGTTCCACAGGAACTTGTTTTACTGTTAAATTTCTTAGATTCCGCGCTGCTTTTTGTGCTCAACAGATCAGAGACTGGACAAGTCGGACCCCAGTCCTATCTCAAGTATGAAAATAAGTGCTACATGGTTGGTCACGGGAGTCGTATCTGATGAAATGAAACAGTACTTCAACAGAAGACATGAAATAACCAGCCAGGATGACATCTTATTGTGGGAAGCATGAGTGATAGTTTCTCCAAAGGGAAGGGAGCCACTTTTAATTGAACTACACAGTGCACATCCAGGAATTTCCCAATTGAAGGCCATAGCACGCAGCTACCTATGGTGGCCTGGGATAGATGGTGAAATAGAGAGTTTAGTAAAGCACTGTGTACAATGTCAGCAACTACAAAAGTTGCCAGTGACAGCTCCATTATACCCATGGGAGTGGCCAGGTAGACCCTGGGTGTGGTTACACATTGACTACATTGGAATTTTCCTGGGAACGATGTTTCTGCTCATTGTCAATGTCCATTCAAAATGGTTGGACATATATGAGATGAAGTCACCAATGTCGGCTGTTATAATTGAGAAATTTGCATCAGAGTTGAAATCAGAGTTTTGCCGTTCACGCACTGCCAGAAGAAGTCGTTTCCGATAACAGCAAAGCATTTACGAGTGCTGAGTTTCAATGGTTTATCAGCCTCAACGGTATCACTCATGTGAAAACTAAATCATACCACCCTTCCTCAAACGGACTGGCCGAAAGGGTAGTTCAAAAGTTCAGGACAGGCATAAAAGCTAACTGGTGATTCCTTGGCAACCAAGCTAGCACACTTTCCTTCTCATTACAGGACTAACCTTTGTACAACAACAGCTGTCACCCCTGTGGAGTTATTGTTAACACTGTCTCAGGATGGGATTGAGCTTAATAATGCCAAATTTAGAGGGGAAGGTGGAAAGGAGTTAGGAGAGCCAGAAAACTAGACACGACTGGCATAGTCGTGAGAGGAAATTTACCACGAGAGAGCCGGTATACGTGAAAAACTTCGGAGAAGGACCAAAGTGGTTACCAGGTGAAATAAGTGCGGTGACTGGACCTCCATCTTACCACGTGGAGGTGGAAGGCCAGATCATTCAAAAACATGTGGACCATTTAAGGAAGAGAAAGACAATCACCAAGATTTAGTTCCACCAGTGACTTGACTGGCTCTGCGTTTCCTGACATGTCTGATGTTCCTATATGAGTTGAGGATACAGAACTGCAAGTGCCCACCAAAGCACCTGATGTTCAGGGAACTCCGGAAAAGGAGGCACCTGACAAAGAATCTGAATATGTGGAGCTGCGACATTCCACACGTACCAGGAAACCACCTGGAAAACTGAACTTGCAAGTTCCTTACCCAGTGAAAATATTATGTTGACTTGAAAAATATGTACTTGTAAATATAATATGTATAGCTGCGTTAAAGGGGGAGGAATGTAGTAATTATGGTTTTATTTAGTGTGTAATGTATATTTAAGAATAACATGTATTAGGAAAGATCACATGACCTGTAGTAACCAATAGGAGAGTAGCACAGGCTCCCTCAGCAGTCAGTGTAGGGATAGACTTGGAGTTGAAAGCACACGTGTAGTTGCTGCTGAGTATATTGTAAATAAACTTAAAGTTTCCACCCAAGAAGTGTCTGCTGATCAGCTCTATCATTAATAGTGCAACTCAGCCACCCCACAACAACTGGGCTTCTTCTTTTGTTTACAAGCCTGCTTGAATCTTTCCTTGCATTGCCTCATCATATGTCCATTTCTATGACCATAGTAGCATTCGATTTTTTAAACTGCCAATCGCTAAAAGACTGATTATTTCCACCTCCATTAAAATTATTCCACCTCTATTAAAATTATTCTTCGATTTCACTGTTAAGTTATTTTTCTTTATTCTTCGGCTAGCGAGGGCTGTTTTCCGCTTCTTGGCAGATCCTTGCTTTTTTGCGCCACTTTCGAGTGATATTTCCTGCCCTATGTGGAGGATGGCACCATTTTGCACACCCTGTATTGCTTATGAATCTCTTACACTACTTTCCATGGCTACATACACTACTTCCCTAATGCCTTCTTGAAATCCAGATTCACTTTGGATAATAATCTTTTCTCCACACCACACACTAAACAATCTCTGAGCATATCGTTCAGAGTCATAACGAACTCTCAATGTTCCGTTAGCTGCATCAAATTTGCCACGCAGCATGCAATTGTCTCACCCAGGGCTCTATTTCATGAATTAAGCCTGAACCTCTGCATTATGACTGAGGGCTTGGGTTGAAAGTGACCTTTCACGACGTTCACCAATTCATTGAAATTCTTTGAATCTGGGACTCTGGGTGCCATCAAACTTCAAATCACACTGTAGGTTTTGCTCCCACAAGAACTCAAGAGAATCGCTTGCCTCTTCTCTTTCCCCGTAATCTCTTTCACTTGAAAAAAGGACATGAAGTGTTCTATGTATTGAGACCAATTGTCTGTGACTGGCTCAAAAGGATCAATTCTCCCAAAATGTAGCATTTTTAGAGGGGATAACTCCTTCAATTCTAATGGAGCTTGCTACTTGCAATCACTGGTCGAGGTAAGTGCTGATTTCTTTTTAACTTGATTGCTTCTGTTCAATCCTCATTGCCAGTTTGTTGTAGGATGGCCAAGTTGTACTATTAGTGACAGAATTGATCAGCAGACACTTCTTGGGTGGAAACTTTAAGTTTATTTTCAATATACTCAGCAGAAACTATACGTGTGCTTTCAACTCCAACTCTAACTCTATACTTGCTGCTGAGGTAGCCCGCATTACTCTCTTATTGGTTACTACAGATCATGTGATCTTCCTTAAAGGTACATTACATACTACATAAAACCTTAATTACTTCAAAAGGTCACTTGCTGATTGCGATTGACTGACTGGACTGTATTTGGAGAGGACTTTTGGAACATATCGGGACACTTTCTGGGACACCTTGTCAAGTCTTCACTGATTAACTCCCTATCAACATTTTTCCTGGATATTCTCTCAGAACTTTACTTAAGAAAAGTAAGTATTGTGCTACATATTGTTGGACACCACATGGGAGTCACCAGGAGAAAGGCAATGGTTGGTCATGGACATCTTGCTTGAGGCCCCCTTGCTCTGCATGAGAAATTGGGGGAGGAGATTTAGCCAGACAGAACCACCCTAATTGCTGCAGTAGAGAGGGTGAGGTGGACTCTTATCAGGGGGCCCTCTCCACCCAGGATCCTCAGAGAGCACTAACTCCAACATTCATATGACCAAGACCAATGCATGAAGAGGCTGTGCTTTACCAAAATGGCCGTCACAGAGCTCTGTGTCCTTGAGAATCAAAGCCCTGAGGTCACGGTGCTGCATTGCTTGTGGCAGTCAAGGTGATAGTAACATGTAATTACTGGAACCCTCCAGGCTCCCACAGATGATATCAGTCACATGTCATAATACCCTGTGCGCTTCAGCATTAGGGAGGTCCCTGCAGCTCCAATGGCTCTGAGAAATAATTATATTATCACACCTTATTGCCAGAGAAGACCAGAGGGAGAGAACTCTTGGGTTTGACAGGATAACAATGGTCCAGGGAGCCATTGACTGCACATGTTCCCATGAAAGTTTCTTATTTAATTTTGAGAGGTGTTCAGGCACAGGAAAGGATTCTATTCCCTCAATGTGCAGCTCTTCAATGACCAGCCATGCATCATATAGGTGAAAGCTTACTATCCAGGAAGCTGTCACAATGTGTTTATAGTGAGGCAGTTTCCCACAGATATTTGAGCCCTAACGCAATGTGTATGGTTGACTTTTAGGTGACAAAGGATATCCCCTGATGAAATTGTTCATGAGTCCCCTGAGAAACACCAAGAGGCCAGCTGAGTACTCCCACCATGACATCCACTCATTCACCAGGAATATTGCTACGTGAACCATTGGGCTCTTCACACAGGGGCCTGGAAGCAGCGACCAGTTAGTAGGTGCTCTGCAGCACTCAACTGATTTTTTGCATGCTCCACAATCTGATGATCACAAGAGATCAGAAATTGGTGAACAAGGGGAAGCAGCAGGGTTTTCCATGTAGACGGCCCACAACTAGGAGGGATGCTCACTGTCATCTAATTGAGGAACACTTCTGGGAGTAATCCTCCACCATCTGACCCCAGAGCACTGCTGCCACATGATGAACCTTCCTGGTGATGATCTTCAGGCTGTCCATCATCTGCACTTAATCCTTTCAATCCCTTTTTCATGAAGAAAACAATAAAATCAATTTCACCACTATTCAATTATCATCATCACTGTTTAGATACATCAAAAACAACCAATGTAAACATGAAAGAACCAATATTATTTTAAAATATTAAACTATTCACCTTATTGCTTACCCATACCAATTTATTCTATTAGTGTTCTTATCTCCTCAGTGGCAGTGGCATTTGAAGTAGATAGCTTCTGAGAGTCTGAAGAGGGCAGTTCAGATATCCAACTGGCACTTTTTTAAGAAGCTGGGAGCCATAAGACAGCCCTGCCTCAGACTGCATCATCTCAGTATGGTCTTCAGCAGACTATGGCCCAGGCAACTGTAAGGGCAACACTACCAGAAGGTTTTGACATTGATTCAGCATTCAATTACGCTGCAAACAATCAGTGCATTATTTGACATCAAATAGTGTAACTTGGAATGAGTCTTGATCGCAAAAGTAGCACTCATTATCATCAACTAAGCATTCAATTAACATCATGATTCTCCTTTAGTCATCAATGCACTTAAAAGCATTCAGAAGTCATCACAGGTTGTTAAATTTGTGGAAGTGATTATTAGTGTTCGAAAGTGATCATTAGGCATTATAGGCATCAAATGCAATCATTAGGCATCAAAGCCACCAGGAGGATATCAGTGCAGCTTCCTACATGTTATGAGGTGTCAGCTGTGGCTCAGTTCATAGCACCCTTGCCTTTGCATCAGAGGGTTGTGGGTTTATGTCCCACTCCCGGAAACCAAGAACTGTGATTATACTCGAAAGAGTTGCAATCTGTGACTGTTGATAACTCAAAAGAGTTTCCTACATGTTATGAGGTGTCAGCTGTGGCTCAGTTCATAGCACCCTTGCCTTTGAATCAGAGGGTTGTGGGTTCATGTCCCACTCCTGGAAACCAAGAACTGTGATTGTACTCAAAGATGAGTTGCAATCTGTGACTGTTGGTAACTCAAAAGAGTTTCCTACATGTTATGAGGGAAAAATAAACAAATCCTACTGCTTATTTTCAAAATTCTTCCCAAGACCTTCCCTCACCCCTTCCATTTCAGCTAGCTTGTTACCCCTTCCTATTGATCATTCTGCAGCACCTCTGCTGTGCTGACTCCACAAGGGTCACGAACTTTGGGGAAAAATCAAGGGACACTTCACGAAGGTAGGTGTTGGGGGGGTGGAGGGAAGGGAGTGGAAGGCAATAATGAAATACTCAACAATGTAAGTAACAAAATAAATATGGCACCATTGAGAAATAACAGTACAGTGGAATCAGATTTAAAAGTATATAATGAAATAACAAATCTAGCAACTCACCAAGGCTAATTGACAGCACTTTCCCAATCTGTAACCTCTAGCATCTAGAAGGACAAAGGCAGCAGATGCATGTGAATACTGCCACCCGTAAGTTCCCGTCCAAACCACACACCATCCTGAAGTGGAACTATATTACCGTTCCTTCACTGTTGCTCAGTCAAAAACCTGGAACTCCTTTCTACAATACCTCCCAGAGTGGGTGTCACTGATAGCGGTTGCATGCTGCGCTCTCCACAATCTGGCAAGGGAGGACCCACTGGAGAAAGAGGATCATGACGCAGCTGCAGAGGCAACAGAAGATGAGTCCAGTAGTGAGTCAGAAGAGGAGCATGGTGAGGAGAATGCTGAGGGCGTGGAGGCAGACCTTGGTAACCTCCAGGGAGGCAGGGACAGTAGGCACGTCTTGATCCAATACCCATTCAGCTAGGCTACCAAAGATCAGCTACAACCGCATACCAGGGATGCCGCCTCCATCCTGGATGTCTGAAATGACCCTTCATTTACACCCACAGTCCACTCAGTTCCTGTGCAATAAAGTTTAGAGCCACTCACATCCAGAATTACATACTGGTGTACCCTGCACCAAAAAAATGAAAGGTGAAGCATACTCAGGCCATTACGACAAAAACAAAATTTATCTAATTTTGACAAACCAAAAAAAATACATAATCTTCTCTGGTCATCATTCTCAGATCAGTAAAGATAAACCAAACATAAATGAACAGAAAATCACCCGTGAACTGTCTCTCTTGTGCTCATGGTGCATTTAACTTAAATTTCTGAGTGCTACATCTGCTCTCCCCTCGCTGGCACCAGCATTGGAGACAGCCTGCTGACCCTGCTGTCCTGTTGGCCTTGATGACCTTGGCGGTCGTCCTCTAGACAGTGTAGCCTGTGTTGCCCCAGACTGGGAAGGGGCGGCTAGTGCCACGGCTGGCATCTCCCCAGTATTCGCAGCCTCATCAGATGCTACGGTCACTGGCAGAGGGGCGGAGGAGCTGCTGCTGTCATCAAGAGCGTCCTGAGAGGACAAGCAACTTGTGCACCAACGTGAGGTTGCTCTGGACTTCCCTGCTCATCATTGATGGACGGGCACCTAGCTCGGGTACTGGGTGCCTCATCCATCTCCCACACCGGCACTGACCACCTGAGGTCAGTGCCTGAGTGAGAGCTTGCAGGTCTGAGCGCAACCCCAGGAACCCCTGATTCTGTCCCTGGAGCTGCCTCTCCCTGAGAATCGCCACTCTCTCAATTGAGGAGGCAGTGCACTTAGCTATGAGGTTCAATGCGGTGTTCATGCTCCGCATGGACTCCTCCGCATGGACTCCTCCACGGAACGGAGACCATGGCACGCAGAACCTCATGAATCTCCGTTAAATCTTCCCGCACGTCCTGCTGGACATCCAGCATCTGTGGCCTAATGGACGACTCCAGAGGCTCATCATCTGCCTTCGACTGAGAATCGTCCTGGTCTCCAACAGTCCTCCGACTGCTGGCGCCCTGGGCACTCTCTGCCTCCGCCTGCACCTAAAGAGAGTGCAAAGTGCCATCACCAATGTGCACTGACATTCTAGCTGCCAATCTAATGCCCACAAGGTGCTGGTATCTGAACTGGTGCCTGCTTCAGTGAGCAGGTGTGACGCATGCGCAAGTGAAGCCCGGTGGTCCTTTGGTGTCAGGGGTGGCCCTTCGGGGTCCACAGAGCGATTGCCTGCTGGTGAACCTAAAAGGGAGAACAAGGACATGTCATTATTTAAAGTGATCACACTGTCACTGTGCATGCCAGGCACCCTGGTGGGACAATGCAGGTCTGCATCATGGTGGCATCATCTTTCAATGATCGATGGGGACTCCAGGTTCGAGGCTCCTACCAATGAGGGGACTACACTAGAAAGGTTGCACAATCCAAAACTCTCACCTCTGTGCACTGTGCTCTTACCTTCATCTGACACACCCACATGAAATTGTAGTTGAGGGCCGTTCGTGGTTGGTGGACTGTTTCCCGTCCCTACCCAGGCCTGCCCATCACGCCTGCCTGACGACCTCAAAATCCTGCCCCTGATGATTGTTAATGGTGATCGCTAAGTTTCCCACAACCTCAGCTTGTGTCAGTAGAAAGTTTTTGCTGATGCTAATAATGTTGTTTCAGCTTCATTCCACGTCAGTTGAACACCATTGATGTCAGCTGAATGCTTCTGACTACTTTGAAGGCAAATAAATATTTGCAGTTGATGTGGTTTGAGCACTGTGTAATTTCCTTTCAGGTCAGTGATTCCACTTGGTTGCTATTGGATGTCAAATGATGATTGAAAAATCACTTTGGAATGCAGATCATTGCAAATGAGTGCAAATGAACATGGTTGCATGTCAAATGATGTCAAAATTTTTGAGTAGGGGAGTGACAGGTGGGGGAGCAGCAATGCTGGCATCTGGAGAGAGACCACTAGGTTCCTGCTCCATGATTCCCGTGCAAATATCTTGGGGCTTCTGTTCAGCCAGTCAGTGATCTCTAGCCATTGGAGATACACAAGCCTGTTCAACTGAAGAGCCAAAAGCCACCACAGCTGAGGTTCCATTGTAGCTGTTTGTCATTCAATGACAGCATTCAAAGCTGTGACCTTAATCATCAGATGCTGCCCGATGTCAGGTTCCACAGGTTACTGGTTAGAATTAACCAGTCGATCCACACCGGAAAGGATGGATTCTAGGCTCTGCCTCAAGGCATGGGCTAAGGCCGAGGTGGAATCCTCGCCAGTTGTGACATGTAAGCTTTCAGACTGCTAGTCCAAAGCATTTGTTTTGTCAAACCCATTAACCTTCTTCTAAAATTTGGTCCTGCAAGGCCCTCATCTGACTCTTCTACAAAAAAAGCAACATGGGACCTTCCCCCTCCCCACGCCCACCCAAAAAGGTGGCTCCTGTGGTGTCCTTTCCACGCTATATAGCTGCTGCTTACTAGTTCCTGGTGTTTCCCACAATGAAAGGCCCTCTAAGTTGCATGTGGTACTGGTTTCTAAGCTGGTACAAGTGACAGTGGTAACCATTAATGCAGTGCATTAATTTCTATCAATAATTTTTAAAGGTCTCATTACCTTTCATCCTCCTCCTTCTTCTCCTCCCCGTCCAGGGATCTTGGTCCTCTTCTACTTCCTCTGGAGGAAGCAAGGTTAATCTGGCTGCTGGGAACCTGCAATGATAGATCTGGAAGGGTTAGGGTGCAGCATGTGTGGCTACTAAAGGAGGATGTGTATGATGAGAACACCCGCAGCTTGTGTGTAAGGCTTTGGGGGATAAGAGATCAGGAATAGTTGTCCATCTGTAAGGAAGCTGGAGTGGCCACATACCTCTCGGTGACATGCCCCTGCTCTATCTCTGGCTATGGTGTTTTCCGCTCAACTTCCAATCATGGCTGGCACTGCCTCCTTAAGGAGAACGATATTATGCAGGCATTAATGTCCTCCCTTGGTCAGGTCATGTGTTGTGTGCTTTTATTTCCTAGAAGGAGAATGATTGTGGACATGTGGTCTGACCTACAATCCATCACCTTGTCTCTGAGCTCAGGGGCCCAGAGCCAGGACAGGAGGGGGTCGAGGAGCCTGGAGTCACATCCAGCTCCTGGTCACTTTCAGGAAAGCAGGGAGGGCCAAATGGACATCATAGTAGAAGGTGAGCAGCACCTGACAGCATCTGGGGGCACCTCTCAGGGCACATCTGATGGGGGCAGCCTCTCCTCCACCCCTCTGCCATTGTCACAGATACTTTCAAGTGTCAACAGAGTGGCCTCCTGCCAATGTGCAGGGGAATCCCACCAAGCCAGGACCTTCACAGCCTCAGGTGACTAGAGAACAGTCGCCAAAGTTATCCCAGACAAGGGGGCCATAAGGCTCAGCAGCTTGGCTCCAATGAAGTGAGAGGGGAGCACCATGCCACAGCATCCAGAAAAGATTCAAGAAAGCCACACAGTGGTCATGCTTGGTTGCATAAGGGGGAAGTCATATTTTGTATTATTTGCACATGTTAGCGAGTTTCTGTGTAAATAAAAGATTTATTGTTTCAGTATCTTCCAGAAGATCGCTGGTTTATTCACTGAATGTGAGAGTGCCAGAGCTGGATTCCAATGATCGCACTAATGTGCATCCAATCGAGTGAGATGATTTGGATGTTTGAATGTGGCCAGGCTGACGATCTGGTTTTTTTGTGATGAAGGAGGATGGAGAATGAACACTGGGGCAGATCATGACATCTGGGTTGACTCAACTATTGGAATATTCTCAGGATTAAAGCCCTCCTTGTCTCACGCCCATGCAGACTCTCCCTGGCAGAGCCTTGTACATCCAGCTGTAGAGTTCTCCCCCTCTTCTAACTCCTCATCAGGGGAACAGCTGGCTTCCCATGACACATCCTCCAAAGGGGAATCGTCTCTCTATATCGCCAGGTTGTGGAATGCACAACAACATCCATGAGGGACACTCTCGATGACGTGTACTGGAGGGATCCACACAGCAGTCGAGGCATTGAGATCTCTTCTCGAGCAGACCGTTTCTTCAGAGGGTACCCGTTGTCACCCAGCAGCCACTCTTGCAAAGTGTCTGGTCCACAAAACATCCCTGGCACCTGGAAGTGTTTGAGGATGTAAGAGTCATGACTACTCCCTGCGTACCGTGCACACAACTGCATGGTACGCTGCTGGTGGTCGCAGGTGATCAGGACATTGATTGACCAGTAACCATTTTGTTAATAAAAGCCCCTAGCTGCCTTGTTCATGCCTTGTTGGCAACATAGGTGCAGTCAGTGATACCTTACACCCTTGGAAAACCTGTCATGGCTGCAAAGCCTCTGGTTCTTTCCATCTGACTGATGTTGTTAGTCATGAAGGAAATGACTTCCTTGGCTCAGTGAAACATGGCATCTGTAAAAACCGTAATGCAGGCTGGATTATGCCACTCATGCAGGCAGCCTGAAATGACCCTGATGCAAAGAAATTTAGCACAACTGTGACTCAATTACACCGGCATCGGTCGGCCACCCACATAATTGGATGCAGTCTCTGGGGCTAGCATGTCACATAGAGATGTCACAGTAGCTCGCAAAAGGCAAAGTCTCTGCTGGCACTGTCTCTCCATCATCCGTAGATATGTCATATGGAACCTATACACACGATTGGCAAGAATTGGCCTTTGACCACATCTCTGTGCCTGCTGCAGCCTGCCTTCAGCAGCCTCTCGCTCCTCATCAGGCTGTCTTCCAACTTCTTCCAGTGAGGAGGAGGAGAAGGAGAGGGGGGAGGCCAGCTGAGCAGGGGCAGGAGCCTCCAGCCTCCACTTCACATGCTCCTGTTCCTGTCCAGCTGGCTTACTCCGTCTCCTCCACACTGGAGGAGGTATCTCCAAGAGAATACACCATGCCCAGACTGGACTCAGCATCAATTCTGCAATGGTGTTAGCTTCCAGTGTCAACAGTTTTGCAGACACTGTACTGAGTAATACCCTTGATAACTGTAAAAGGTTCATGCACATCAAAGATCTGCCAGTGAAATGCCTGTTAGCTGCTTTTCCTGCAGAAGTCAGGCATTGACCACCTTTAGCTTTTCTATCTGCCCTTCTCAGTATCAATGAAAAGAATTGAGGTTCCCTTTTGATGTGTTTCAGGTGCAGGCAACATATTATGGCTTCGGAGACATCGAATGGACTGCTAACAAGCTTTAGTGGGCATTAATTAGAAAATTCAAAATGACAGGGGGGCTGCCGACTTTGGAGGCCGCCCACCCACCGTTTTACTGCCAACCGCGGGATGACATCAGGATTGCAATTTTACGTCATTACGCCATATATTACACCACTGCAGGACTACAGCAGCCCTGTTTTCAGAGTGTAAAATTCAGCCCATGGTGTGTGTGAATGTCAGTGTATAGTTAAATGGTGAATGTAGTGCGTTGAGGTCGTGAGCTGGAGCCACAATAATTTCTGTAGGCGGTGATTTCATTTTTGTACAGCCAAATAGAAAAATTATTTCTGGTTCTATCCGGCTATCTAACTAGATGCAGCTAATCCTTAGTGGTCTTATTGAGGGACAAGTGGCATTAGACTCCTGTTAACACTCAAATTTTGGATTTGGTGCATTGATATGGAGAGTATACATCTATTTTCTCTGGCATTTCCAGATTATGTCCATTTTGCCTGATAGCTGGTGTTACGTCGACATTTATGTTCTCTGATAATGTTAACAGGTTCATTGGCCCTGAGGACCATATTTAGTTCTTGACAATGTGAAGCTATATTTTCAGGCACCCTGAAGATCTAATGGCAATTGCAGCTTTGTTTTCAGTTGTCTAGGGAAACTTGTATACTCATGTGATGTTCGTGTTGATATACAAGTTTTATTGATTTTCTCGTAAAGGACAATGAAAATGTAGTGTGAAACATTAATCCAGCCAAAATAAATATTTGAGTTACTGAATTATAAACAGTTACAATAAACGGAAATTTTTAACTCTTTTGCACAGTATGTGACTGAATAAAATCTTCCTTTATGGATGAATAGCTTATTTCCATACTGAGAAGAAGCTGGATATCATCATTGATGCCTTCTACTTGTTCAAATGGAGCCATTTTTGAACAATATTTACATATTTTTCATTTGCCCTTTAGGTATAGGTGGAGTGCATGATAGATTGGAATGGACAGGAGTGTGCCCTGTGCTTGCCATTATTGTCCCATATCTCTTGATTTTCCTCAGCATGAAGGAACTCAAAAGTCATCTTTGTAACAATATTCCTGAATGCTAAGAAGGTTTTTGACAAAATTAAATAATATACTTGGTTTAAGCTTCAGAAAGATTTAAATTCAGGAAATCCTTTGTAGGTTCAAATACTCCAGCCACAAAAACCACACCACTGTGGAATTCTCTTCAATACTCTATTATGTTGAGTGAGTTACCTTTCATTTTTCTCCAGATCTTTGCCATTTTGAAAGGTCTCTTATAAGAAATGGCATTATTAAGTTCATGGGTTCAATTTGGTACATGTTACTTTTTTCATCAATAAATCATGCAGCTAATATGAATATTCAACTTTGTCCCCACACAAACAATGTTATTTGGATATGCTTCCATGCCATCTGCTTGTGGGTGGCAAGATTAAACCTTTCCTGCCAATGAGGGACTTTAAACAGATCCCCAGTAGCAGTGGGGAATGGAGATCATGGATTCATTTAGAATGTTACCACATTGTATAGGCTTCATCTAGTACTGGAATTTGACTGCATGTTTTATTCAACAACATTTATTGAAATTTATGTTGACTGAATGAAACGCCATTAAAAACGAACATATCACTACACATTCAAAACTCACCAATACCTTCACAAGGTTATATTCATATAAAATGGGATTGAACAAATGTCAACAGATCAGTCTCAGCTGCTACTCAGAATTACGTCTTCTGATCCATATTACATTATGTATAAAAGCAAAATACTGCAGATGCTGGAGATCTGAAATTCTGGAAAAACTCAATAGGTTTGGCAGCATCTGTGCAGAGAGAAACAGAGTTAATATTTTGAGTCCAATATGACTCTTCTTTGGAACTATTATGTGTGGCCTAGGATTACTTAATTCTGAAATTGCAATAAAGAAAACAATGCGTTCTCACATAACAACTGCTTATTGCAATGTCTCAGTGTTAGAATTCTTATCTCTAAGTCCCTCTACAAATTTAGGTGCATGATAGAAACATAGAACCATAGAAAAGTTACAGTGCAGAAAGAGGCCATTCGGCCCATTGTGTCTGCACCGGCTAAAGACATAAAAAGAAACTAGCCGCTCATTTTAATCCCACTTTCCAGCACTTGGTCCATAGGCTTGCAGGTTACAGCACCTCAGATGCAGATCCAGGTACCTTTTAAATGAGTTGAGTGTTGCAGCCTCAACCACTGATTTAGGCAGTGAATTCCAGATGCCCACCACTCTCAGGGTGAAAATGTTTTTCCTCATGTCCTCTCTAATCCTTCTACCAATCACTTTTATCACTATGATGATCTATGATGACACTTCGGTGAAGTACTGAGGGAATGCTATATTGTCAGGTGTGCTAGGGCAGGTTTTCCTACTGTTGCACCTCAGTGCATTTGAAGATATAGTGCAGAGAGGAAAATCAGATGGGTAGGTTTACATAGCTATAGGAAATTTACCATGGTTAGTAAAAATGGAAGTGCATTGAATTGGGGGCAACCTATTGATATGATTAGGGAATATATTAGGAGGCAGATAGTGGGTATGTACTCCATGGCAGAATGTGACTCATAATGTCCCCAGGAATCTATACTCCAGACTCAGCTTTTCAGTATATTTATCAATCACTTAAATTAAGCAATAGTGGGCAGTATATCCACGTTTGCTGATGATACTACATTAGGTGGCACAGTAACTAACATAGATGGGAGCAGAAACTTTAGCAGATGGAGTTAAATATTGATAAGTGTGAAGTCATCCATTTTACACATAGGAAAGGTAAATCACATTATTTTCTAAATGGCCAGAAGCTGGGGCAGAATTTTACATCCCATGGGTGGGTGAGGACCCGACCTGATCAAGCATAAAATCGTGCAAGAAGACATCAGGTGAGCGTCCCGACTTCATAGCACACTTGCGCAATATTTCACTAGGCAGGCGCGTGCATAAGTCGGAATCACGCCCGGTCATCCCGACAATTAAGAGGGCAAGTAAGCCCATTAACGGCACAATGGACTCCGAATTTTTGTGGCCCATCCAACCTTACAGTTGGTGGATGGGCAAAACAGCCAGGCAGCCTTTGTATTTTTCATCAAACCTCAGCCAAGGGCGGGATGAAATTTCCGTTATGAAATATATTAAAAATATCTGTGGACAGCATTTTTATCAGCGATATTTTCAGGTGATTGATTGTGATGCATTGATTTTTTTGCAACTTGTTATACCTTTATTTTAGCATTAGCTGCCTGCCTTCAGGGAGCTAGCTCGCAGCTCCCACCCCTGCCTGTGGAAACGTCATTGCCCACCCTCTTCCCGCCCCACCCCGGCAGCGCTGAGCTTTTCAGCACGCGGTTCATGCTGGCTGGCTGTTAATTGGCCAGCCAACGTGAAATCATGGTCAGGGGGAGGTGATCACGGTCGGGTGCCCGTTTCCCGACCGCTCCCGGGTCCGCCAATCACGCGTGCCCTCCCAAGGTAAAATTCAGGCCGAGGGTCTGTAAATGAGCAGAGAGATTTAAGATGTACAGAAATCACTTAAGTGGACGGGCAAAAAATGATTAAAAGGCTAATGGAATGCTAGCTTTTAGCTTAATGGGACTGGAATTGAAAGGTTGGAAGATATGTTACAGTTGTATAAAAGCCTGATTATACTACTTCTGGAGTACTGTATTGAGTTTTGAGTGCTGCACCAAAGATATATCGGTCTTGAAGTGGCTGCAGGTCAGGTTCGCCAGAAATATAATGGGGTTAAAAGGGTTAAATTATGAAGGCAGATTACGTAGTCTTGTATCCCCTTAAGTATCAAAGACTACGTGGTGATTGAATTGACACAGTTAAGATGATTAAAGGATTTGATAGGACAGATGGAGAGAAATCTGGCGGGGCAGTCAGAACAAAGGAGCATAATGTCAAAATTATGGTCAAAAATGACCATTCAGGGCTGATGTCAGAAAGAATTTTTTCATGCAAAGGGTATTAAAAATCTGGAACTGTCTCTCTCAAAAGGCTGTTGAGGAGAGGCTGATTGAAATTTTCAAAATTGTGACTGATAGGTTTTGCTTAGGCAAGGGTATTAAGAGATATGGAAACAAGGCAAGTAAGGCTTTGTTATGGACAGGGGAGAGATGGTAGGATGGCACTTCCATTTATCCACATCTTGACTAACTACAACAAGATATGTTTTAAATGTTTTAAAGATGTGTTTTAACCCCTTGAGTGCTGCGACTCTCAAAGAAACTACACAAAACAGGTTTTCTCATTAAGTTTAAATTAAAAGAAATAATAAATGTTTATTTCTCAACACCCAAAATGTAATTGCAACAGCACCCACTCACTCATTCACACACATATAAAAAAGAAATGGTTACAAAAGAGGTAGCATGCACTTGGACGTTTAAAGAGTCCAAAAAGTCAACATTACACTGGCTTTTGAGATAGAAGCTGGAAATGCTATAGGCCTGAGGATTTGCTTTTGGTTCACTGAAGAAACTTTCTGGTGAAGAATTTGCAAAGACTGACTCCTTGCAACAGTATGGCCAGGATTTTCTGGCCCCGCTGTGGTGGGACACGCCGCAGGAGATTCATTGGGCCAGCCAAAAGTCCATTTACTCTCAGTGGGACCGGATTATCCTGGCAGCAGGCAGGGCCAGACAATCCTGCCCCATGCTTCTGGCTTTGTTCCAGTTGAATTTGTAGTCGAGCCCTCGCGGAAAAGATATGGCTAGGTTCTGTAAATCTGCTGGTAAAAAAATAGCCCCACTTCTCTGCCTGTGATAAATTTGTGAGCAGAGTTATTCCTTTGCTGGGTGGGATCTCATCTCTGTAAGTCTCTTGGTCTCCCAGACTGACTGACTTTCTGAGTGCTCTCACGGTGTGTGTTAATAAAATGTTTATCACAGCTGGTTTCAGCAGGTGACCATAGTATTGGTGTCCTCTTTGTCCATACAAATGGTCCCTGGTAATGTTAACATTTCTGATACACAATGGAATTTGAATGTTGGCCATTTGCATCATCTTGTGCGAGGACGGTTTTTCTTCACACCCATTTTATGGAATTTCAATCTGCAGACATTATGTCTGGGTGGCCACTGTACATTAGTTTCTGTAATCATGTAAACAATAGTAGCTTTTAACTTCACAGCAGAGATCTGTTGCAGTTTTACTGTTTATTCAATTAAATGTCATAAAAGGGCAGTTTACATTTTATTGTCCTTTCCAGCCAAGCAGGCCACCTCCAGCCTTGGACAGTATCACATAGTTTTGGAAAGGGACCTGACCACCTTGACTCTATCTTGTTTCAAGGTAAAAATTGTTTATTTTCCATTCTGCTTTTTCAAAATAAAGTATCCATTTTTTTCATAAATCCGTGGACATAAATATGTGGACGTGATAGATTTGAGGTACAAATCAGCCATGATCAATTCAATGGCAGAACAAGCTCAAATATCTGAATGGCCTAATCTCATTTTTGTATGCCTGATTTTTACCCCATTAATAGGCAATCATCCCCGTCTAATTTTCTTCTGCAATACACTTGGGTGATCCAATATGGTCAGGTGCAATAATAAGAAAATCTGCTTAATGATGAAATATTAAACCAAGGTCCAGTTTAGTTATTTATCTGGACATAAAAATTTAATGGAAAGAATCAAAGAAGAGCAGCCAGCTGCTCTGGTGAACTTTCTTTCCTCAAACAATACAACAAAAACTTCATTATTAATCATTCATTTATCTTCTGTTTTGGAACCTTGCTGAATACTAATTGGTTTCTTACATATCAATTGTTACTACACTGCAAAGACTTTCTTCCTGGGGATGTGCTAAGGCGCTGAAACAGTCAGCAAATGAAGAAAAAATATAGATATAAAGAAATATGAAAGGAACACTTTTGAATTCAGATCATAGAACTTTTGTGCTATCTTACTACTGTAATCAATATGTTTTGTCTGGAAAGAGATGTGTCTTTTCTTACCTTTGGAATAAGGTACCTTTGAAAAAATTCAGCAACAAGCTTTCATAAGTTTAAAAATAAGGAAGGTTATTTATTCTTACACACTTGCCCCAATTTTACTTCACTCACACACACATACACACAATGATTGGATACAGATAAAGATAGGAGACTTTGACAGATTACAGTTAATTTAGCCTCTGATTTATAATTTCTGGTCTGCCACATGGTAGGCCTATGGTTTGTTGAATGTATTCAATAATTTAAAGTTGAAGTGGGTGCCTTGTAAAGTAAATGGTTTCCAGCAGATTGTGGGGTTTCTTGGAGTTGAATATTTAGGAGGTTGGTTCTCAAGTGAACTTTGAAACTGGAACAGGTTAAGTACTTTGGCTGATTGATGACTTGCAGCTAGTTTCAAAGTTCTCAGACTGGCTGATGACTGATTATTCTAATGGATCTGCTGGATCCAGTGGTAATACAGGTGTAGTCTCCGTAGCCAGTTTTGTTCAAATGACCACTGGGTTAACACATCTGCAGCCCACCCAATAAAGTTTGTATGGGGGAGGCCATTGTGATGCAATGGGAAGTTGATAGTGGCAAGTGAGTTTTGATCTTCCCTTTTGTCCAGCATAAGACATGGAGACTGGCAGTCTGGAAACTCCACAGTCTTTAGGTGTTGGCCCATCCTTAAACAATGAGATGTGTGAATTCCATAAACAACTATGAGGTACCCTCACCTATATTGTCCACATTGTTACGAAAAGTATACTTTTGTCATTGAGAGTGGGGGCCAGGAGCTTCAACTCCCGACAGACATTGGAGCTTTTGTGTATGCATGGACTGTGAATGGGCTGCACATGCGCTATTCTGCAATTTTTATGTTCTTTGGGCTCAACGCACCTGTGCAGGAAGAAAAAGGTTGTTAAAACTCAGGTCATGTGACTGAGAGCGGAGCACCATGGAAGCCTAGTGTCCTGGACAAGGGATAGGGAGAAGGGACAGGGAGAGATCCCAAAGGGAGAGGAATCAGAGAGAGGACGCAAAAATAGTCCCAGACAGGTGACAGGGACAGGAAGAGGTTTCAGTTCAGTTAAGAAGAGAGGAGCAGAGAAACAGGCTCCAAATAGAAAAAGGGCTGAGGGGAGCAGACTTTAAGTGAAGAAGGCAGCCGAAGGTTGGTGACCTTTTGCTGCAAGCTGTAGGGGTAAAGGCACCCCTTTGGAGCAATAGTGTTCTGCTTGACATGGCCAAAGATCTGATCTTGTGCTTGAATGCAGACTCAGGAATCTGGGGAACGGAATCTTGGGAGGTGAAATTGAAGCCCTGTGAGCTGAGCTGTTATTGATGGCATCTGGGTTTGAGCGAATTCCGAGTTGGAGAGAATTCCCAGGTTAGATTTTCAAAGGTAAAGACTGAAATCCCTCGTGAGAGAGATGGAGTTTCAGTGAGGTTGGTTAACTCACAATGTTATTGGCATCTGGGTGGGTTCTTCAGAAATCCGTGGACCCTGCCTTGGTTGTATTTGCCATTTATTGTGCAACGCTGTGTGTTCAACCTCAGTTTGCCTGTTAATTCACATGTACTTACCCTGAATATTAGAGTATAAGATAAATATTGTAAATTGTTTTATCTATCTGCCCTTGTACAGTGAAGTTTATTGTTATTTGTTCAAAACCCATAGAATCTTATGGCTTTATTCACTTAGTATGTGTCTTGAATCTCAAACTTTGTCTACCTTAAACAAAACATTATTGGTCCCTAACCAAATCTTACCAAAACCTTGGGGGTCTGGCCTAGGATCATAACAATATTTAATTTGATATTTGCTGGAGAATTAATACTACCTGTAGTCCAAATGCCAAAAGGCACATGAATTGTGGCAGCCATCCTGGCAACTTGTTTGTGTCCAATTTTTAGAAGTATTGACTGAAAGTTCATGATGATATGCCTGCACAGGGCAGGACAACATATTTTGATAAATGTGGTGAAATGTATCCAAGGATACTTAACAATGGGTTTACTACACGTGATATTCCTTGGAAATATGTTATGATCCTAACTTCAGTATTATTCCCTTTTTTATATGTGCAGTTCATTATTCAGATGGGCACATTAGGTATTTTGATACTTTGCAAAAATCCTTTGTCCTGCTGCCATAGGCATGCAGCGTGTATCTATCTATCAATATATGGTAATCTATATATATTTTATTACATTCAACCCCCAACCCTCCATTCCTCCCAATGAACTGCATCACACTTGGGAAGGGCAAGACATGACTATGCTCAGTAATCACTATGGAGTTGAAATTCCTCTCAGTACTATTTTTGGAGCACTAGTTAATGTGTTCTTAGCAAACATTTGTGTCCGTTATCTTAATGAATAGTGGGCAGGAGTCCGACCCGGAGTGCGTGAATCACCAACTCCCAACCCCATCTTTGAAAGGCGTTAGATAATGCATGTAGCAGCCAATTAACCACCACCTGGTGGGAAGCCAGCCAATTACATGCAGGAAGAGTCGGCAGCGCACCCAATCTGGAACTCCCTTCCTAACAGCACTGTGGGTGTACCTACATCACATGGACTGCAGCGGTTCAAGAAGGCAGCTCACCATCACCTTCTCAAGGGCAACGAAGGATGGGCAATAAATGCTGGCCAAGCCAGTGAAGCCCACAGCCTGTGAATTAATTTTTTTTAAAAATCAGCGATTGGAAAGGGCAGGAATTCAGTGACTGGAATTCAGTCACCACCATCCATTTAAAGGCACCCCTGGCACAGTAGTGTGGTACGTAGTCTGGCTGCACCAGAAAGCATGCTTTGGAAGCTGAAGCTGTTTCTGAGAAAGAATTTAAATTCCTGTGAACTATTGCAGGAGTTAAGAGTTTGGTTTTTAACGTGTATGACTTTCTGCATGTTTTGAAGCATTTAGGAGCTTTGTCAGGGAAGAAAGAGCATTTGAATACAGCTGACCCATTCCCCTTATGAATAGCAAATATTCAGGAAAATATTCAAAAAATTCTTTTTATATTTCCACAGATGGCTGAGAGAATAGAACCAGGAGCAGGGAGGGCCCCAGACCAAGGGCGGCCTCAAAGTTTGACAATGACTCCTTTCAAGGCCTACTTCAGGCTGTAAGTGATGGGCAGGAGGTCCTTATGCCCTCTGAACTAGAAGAGAAGCACTCCCAGCCAGACAAGAGCAGCCTGCAAATGGACGCAGTGGAGGTCAGCAGCTTTGGGGCCATCCAACGAACTTGGTTAAAGTGCCAAAAAAAAGCTAAATGACCCTATGAGATCTGTAAGGGTGAGTGCATTACCATTCTAGAGATGGACATATATGGAAGGGTACGATGTGGGACAATTATGGGATTGTCTTGTGTTGCCGAGTGCTGCACAGGCCACTCTGTATCTCTGTATGGCAACAGGAGTTATGGGGGTGTTGGTGGGGGTTGTGGGGGGTGGGGGGGGGGGGGTGGAAATGCAACACATGTTCGTTGGCAAAGAACATTGCGAAATGTTGGCAGTCAACAAAGTATACATTAATTGTGCACTTGAAGGCATGATTGCAGTACAGCATCATCAAAATAATTATTCATTTTTTTATTGATTCACACGATGTGGGCTTCGCTGGCTGGGCGAGCATTTATTGCCCATCCCTAATTGCCCTTGAGAAGGTGTTGGTGAGTTGCCTTCTTGAACCGTTGCAGTAGCTGTGGTGTAAGTACACCCACAGTGCTGTTAGGGAGGGATTTCCAGGCTTTTGACCCAGTGACAGTGAAGGAATGGCAATATATTTCCAAGTCAGGATGGCGAGTTTCTTGGAGGAGAACTTGCAGGTGATGGTGTTCCCATTTGTCCATGTCCCTCTAGATGGTAGCAGTCGGGGGGTTGGAAGTTGCTGTCTAAGGAGACTTGATGAGTTTTTGCGGTGCATCTTGTAGATAGTACACACTGCTGCCACTGTGCATAGGTGGTGGAGAGAGTGAATGTTTGTGGATGGGGTGCCAATTAAGTGGGCTGCTTTGTCCTGGATGGTGTTGAGCTTCTTGAGTGTTGTGGGAGCTGCACTCATCCAGGCAAGTGGAGAGTATTTCATCACACTCCTGACTTGTGCCTTGTAGATGGTGGACAGGCTTTGGGGAGTCAGGAGGTGAGTTACTCGCCGCAGGTTTCTTAACCTTTGACTTGCTCGTGTAGCCACCATATTAATATGGCTAGTCCAGTTCAGTTTCTGGTCAATTGTAACCCTCCAGGATGTTGGTGGTGGGAGATTCAGCAATGGTAATGCCATTGAATGTCAAGAGGTGATGGTTAGATTCTCTCTTGTTGGAGGTGGTCATTGCCTGGCACTTGTGTGGCACAAATATTACTTGTCACTTGTCAGCCCAAGCCTGGATATTGTCCGGATTTTCCTGCATTTGGACATGGACTGCATCAGTATCTGAGGAGTCACAAGTAGTGCTGAACATTGGTGCAATCATGAGTGAACATCCCATGCTTCTGGTCTTATGCTGGAAGGAAGGTCATTGATGAAGCAGCTGAAGATGGTTGGGCCTAGGACACAACCCTGAGGAACTCCTACAGTGATGTCCTGGAACTGAGATGATTAACCTCAAACAACCACAATCATCTTCCTTTGTGTTAGGTATGACTCTAACCAGTGGAGAGTTTTCCCCCTGATTCCCATTGACGCAGTTTTGCTAGGGTTCCTTGATGCCACACTCGGTCAAATGTTGCCTTCGATGTCAAGGGCAGTCACTCTCACCTCACTCTGGAGTTCAGTTCCATGTTTGAACCAAGACTGTAATAAGGTCAGGGGCTGAGTGACCCTGGCAGAACTGAGCATCAGTGAGCAGGTTATTGCTAAGCAAGTGCTGCTTGGTAGCACTGTTAATTACCCCTTCCATCACTTTACTGATGATCGAGAGTAGACTAATGGTGTGATAATTGGCCAGCTTGGACTTGTCCTGTTTTTTGCGTATAGGATGCACCTGGACAATTTTCCATATTGTCAGATGGATGCCAGTGTTGTAGTCCAAGTTGTCCTCTGTGTAGCTTCACCAGGTTGACACCTCATTTCGAGGTACACCTGGTGCTGCTCCTGGCATACCCTCTTGCACTTTTCATCGAATCAGGGTTGATCCCCTGGCTTGATGATAATGTTAGAGTGGGGATATGCCGGGGCTATGAAGTTACAGATTGTGGTTAAGTACAATTCTGCTGCTGCTGATGGCCCATAGCACATCACGGATGCCCAATCTTGAGTTGCTAGATCTGTTTAAAATCAATCCCATTTGGCATGGTGGTAGTGCCACACAACACAATAGAGGGTATCCTCAATGTGAAGGTGGGACTTTGTCTCCACAAGGACTGTCTGGTGGTCACTCCTACCGATACTGTCATGGGCAGATGCATCTGCAGCAGGCAGGTTAGTGAGGATGAGGCCAAGTATGTTTTTCCCTCTTGTTGGTTCCCTCATCACCTGCCATATACCCAGTCTTGCAGCTTTGTAATTTAGGACTCAGCCAGCTCGGTCAGTAGTGGTGCTATCGAGCCACTCTTGGTGAAGTTCCCCACCCAGAGTACATTCTGTGCTCTTGCCACCCTCAGTGCTTCCTCCAGGTGATGTCAACATGGAGGAGTGCTGATTGATCAGCTGAGGGGGCGGAACATGGTAATCAGCAAGAGGTTTCCTTGCCCATGTTTGACCTGACCCCATGAGATTTCATGGGATCTGGAGTTAATGTTGAGGACTCCCAGGGCAACTCCCTCCGGACTGTATGCCACTGTTCCATCACCTCTGCTGGGTCTGTCCTGCTGGTGGGAGAGGACATACCCAGGAATGGCAATGGTGGTGTCGTGGAGATTATCTGTAAGATATGATTTCGTGAAGATGACTATGTCAGGCTGTTTCTTGACTAGTCTGTGAGACAGCTCTCCCAATTCAGGCACAAACCTCCAGATGTTAGGAAGGAGGACTTTGCAGGGTTGACAGGGCTGAGTTTGCTGTTGTTGTTTCCAGTGCCTAGGTTGTTGCCAGCTTGTCCTTCCAGTTTCATTCCTTATCCAATTTTCTGTAGTGGTTTGGTATAAATGAGTGGTTTGCTTAGCTATTTCACAGGGCATTTAAGAGTCAACCACGTTGCTGTGGGTCTGGAGTCACATGTAGGCCAGACCAGGTAAGTTCAGCAGATTTCCTTTCCTAAAGGACATTAGTGAACAGATGGGTTTACACGACAATCAACAATGGTTTCAGGGTCATCATTAGACTTTTGATTTCAGATTTCTATTGAGTTTAAATTGCATCAACTGCCGTGGTGGGATTCAAACCCCAGGTCCCCAGAGCATTACCCTGGGTCTCTGGATTACTAGCCCAGTGACAATGTCACTACACCAATGCCTCCTCCTGCCTCCTCTCTTCTTGCAGGAGAAGAGGGTGCATAATGACAAAGAGAGGAACAGGACAAGGGCCAAATCTGGCCATCTAGACACTGATTGAGAAGGAGGTCCTGGAGTTGGGCTGCCAATGATTGGGGTCGAGCCATTGGTCAAGGCAAGGTTGGAGGAATGTCCTCTGGGTGGTGAGATTCCAAGGGTGCATATCTATAATTCCTGCAAACAATGCTGAAGGGATTGGGCAGGGGAGGATATTGGAAACTGGGAAAGGTGGCGGGGAGGCAGCTTTGATGGGTTGTGAATTTGGAGGCTTGCAGTATTCGGGGTGTTTCTATCTGAAGTGTCTAAGTTTCAAACGCTGGTTCGCATCTCACAATGGCTGCAGCATTTGTTTTGAGGAAGCATGTCTCTGAAAAGTCACCTCAAAGGCTGAAGATGTTCCTAATTCTCCCCTTTGTTTCCCCCGCAGGTTCAATATTGACAGCTGCAGGCAATATCTCTGAGGGGCTGACTTTAACCTCTGAGAAAGAGGAGGGAGCTACAGCGGTGTCACATCCTTGGTCCACACCTAGCGTCAATGCAGGGACACGCGCCTCGGTGGGTTATGTGCAAGTCGGCTCTAAGTGATCCACACACTGATAAGAGCACATCACAGTTGCAAGAACAGCTGTCAGATAGTAGGTAGAGCAGGCTTCTGGCACTTGAAGGAATGCTGGATGTGATCTCGATGCTGAGCCTCAGGCTGATGACGAGCCTCTGGAGTCATCCATCAGGCGGCAAATGCTGGAAGTTTAGTGTGGGTTTCGTGGATATGTAGCATGAAGTGGTGGCATGCACTGGAATGGAAATAGAAGGAGTCCATCCAGGCCAATGAGCACTGCAATCACCTGGTCTTCAGAATGCATGGCTTCCTCCATTGAGGGACTGGCGACTGTCATGGAGATCCAAACCCAGCAGCTCACAGACAGGATACTGGGTTTCCATGCTGACCTGCACTCCATCAGCTTGTCTCTGAGTTCTGGGGCCCAGAGCAATGGCGAGAGGGGGACAAGAAGCCTGGAGTCACATCCAGCTCCTGGTCCCTCTCTAGAAAGCAGGGAGGGCTAAACGGACCTAAAAGCAACGGAGGAGCAGGTGCTGATTCCATCAAGGTGGCACTTATCAGGGCGCTTCTGATGGGGACAGCCTCTCCTTCACTCCTCCGCCACTGGCACAGATGTGTCCGAGTGCTGTAGCGACTATTGAGCCTTCTGCCAAGCTGGGGCCCTCATGGCCTCAAGTGACCAGAAGGTGGACACCAATGTGATCCCATGCTAGGGGTATAAGGGTTGGCAGTGGGAGAGGAGCACCATGCCACAGCACTGCAAAAGAATCTAGAAAATCCTACATTAGACACATTTGGGTGCTTTTCTTATTTGTGAACATTTGAACATTTCTTGCGAACTTAAATGAATTTCTTTCCCAAGGTGCTCTGGCTGCATTTGTACATTTTGTGTGTGATGTGATGGTTTTGAATTGAATATATTAGCTGCTGTTATGGGAGTTTGTGCCCTTGTGAATCCTTCTGTTTGACATCATTTGGTGACTTACTTTGCCCTTATGCGGCTGTTGTTCATGAGAGAGAGATAATAGGAGAAAGTGCCAAAGGCCAAGAAGGTGTTACTGAGCTGGAGACACTTTGCTCTTGGAATCTTCTAAGTATAAGGGGAGAATTTTCCCCGCGTCAGGCGGGCTGAGCGGTGGCGGGCACGGGTGGGTGCAGACCCGATTGCTGCCCGTGATCGGGGCCACACCACCATTTTATGCAGGCAAGCCAAATTAAGGCCTGCCTAGTGTAATGCGTGACTCCCAAGGATAGCGAGAGTGGGCGGGTGGCAGTGGGAGTGCAATGACCGCCAGGTCCAGTGGCGACCCGACAGCCTGTTTAAATGAAGCACTGGCAGCCTTGGTAAGGCTGTTCACAATGGCCAGTAGAAGGGCTCACCAGAGGGCTTCTGGTGAGCAGGCCAGTCCGGAGAGTAGGGCAGCAAAGTAGCCCAGGCCGGAGGGTAGGGCAGTGGAGCAGGCCAGGCCGGATGATAGGGCAGTGGGGCAATGCGCCCCTCATTTCTCAGATGAGTACCTAGCTGCCCTCGTGGAGGAGGTGGCAGCACGGTGGGAGGTCCTGCTTCCAAGGGACGGGAGGCGGAGGCCTCCCCACCTGACCAAACATGCCTGGGAGGAGGTGGCCAAGACAGCTCCCATGATGTGGTGCGACGCATGTGGGTCAAGTGCTGCAAGAGATTCAATGACTTCCTGTGCTCGGGAAGGGTGAGTACCATGTTGGCAGAGGTCACTTAATGCAGCCGTCAACCTTTCCCCCCCCAACCCCTGCCAACAACTCTGAGTGCAGTCACAGCATTGAATCCTTCACGGCATGTTTCCCTCGCTGGGTGGGCCAGCAGATATTGCCCATGCCTAGATCACCCTGAGAGGGTAGTGCTGAGATGGGTTCTGCACCCGCAACATGTATGACACTGACACCCAGAGTATAGATTTGGGGGCAACCTCAAGGATCTGTACCTGGACACAGTGCTGGAACTGCGAAACATGTCAAAGTCAGGGTGCTAACATGCTGGGAGGGGAGCTTCCAGGCGGTGGGGCACCAATCCATCTGCTGCCCTTGGGGTTCCACGTGCTTGTGCCTCCTTGCTTTGCAAGGTTAGACCATGTGGTGCCAAATGTGATGGAGGCAGCATGTGGGCAAGGGGGGCTCAGCCCTGGCTTCTTGGTGTGAGTGTGCGGCAGCTGCAGGGTGACGAAGCACTGGAGCCCTGCAATGTCCCACTCTGGCTGGGGTGGCAGGGATGTGATGGGAATCCAGGTACAGGGTGGACTAATCAATGCTCTTCTCTCTTTTTCAGGAGAAGACCGCACACAATGCCACCGAGCGGATGCAGACTGGCGGAGGCCAGGTCCAATTGGCCATCGTAACTCAATTCGAGCAGGGGGCCATGAACCGGGAGGGGCGCCATGCGCTCAGGTCCACTGGTGGTGGTGAGACTGGGGTGCCACGGGGTAGTATGTTTGCTGAGCACTGAGGTCACCATGTGTGTCCCAGCAGCCATGGCACTGCTGAATGTTCAGTGATTGAAGTTTGTAACATGGGTTGACCATTGATTATGGAAGGATGAGCGCATAATGATCTGGGGGATTGGCATGCACATTGACATTGTCTCCATTTAACAAATCAAATGTCCTTGTTCTTCCTTTCAGCATCACTGGAGCAGGGCCGGGAGGAGGGGGCTGAGGGGCCACCTCTCACACTTGAGGGCCCTGAACATTTAGACTCATCAGCGTCACACCATCTCTGCCAGGCAGGCACCAGTGCAGATACTAGCACCCCGGTGGGAATGAGATCATCAGCTAGTGTCCCAGGGCACAGCAGTGAGGGCACTTCACACTCGCTTGAGGTGCGGGCAGAGATAGAGCGTGTCCATGACATTGGCAATCGGAGGACTGCAGGGGACCAGGCATATGCTCAGTCGGTGGCTGATGATGTGCCTCTGGAGTCGTCCATGAGGCAGCAGATGCTAGAAGTGCAGCAGGGTATGTGGGGGGATCTGGCGGAGATACATGAGGCATTGCATGGCATGGTGCCTGTGCTGGAGGAGTTCGCGTGGAGCATCACCGTTGCAATGTGCCTCATGTCCCAGTGTCATGCTTCCTCCATGGAGAGAGTGGCGACTCTCATGGTGAGGCTCCTCCAGGAGAAAAATCAGGGCTTCCTGGGGATGTACTCCGGCCAGCAAGCCCTCACATCGGCATTGACCTCAGCTGGTCAGTGCCAGTGTGGGAGATGATCTGGGCACCAAGTTTCCCAGCTCGGTGAGCAGGGAGGTCCAAAGCGACCTCACATCGGCGCAGCAGGTGCCTGTCGTCTCTGCGGGCTCTTCTCAGGGTGCTCCAGATGAGGGCAGCAGTTCCTCCGTCCCTCTGCCAGTGACCATGGCATCTCATGAGGCTGCAGCAACTGGGGAGATGCCAGCTGTGGAAGTGACCACTCCCTCCCAGGCAGGGCCATCAAAGGCTCCACGGGCCATAGGACGTCTGCCAAGGTCATCGAGGCCAACAGGACAGCACAGTGAGCAGGCTGTCTCAGATTCCAGTGACAGTGAAGGGGGAGCACCAAGATATAGCACCCGTAAGTGTAAATTTAAGGCACTTAGGCACACCACGGGTTTCTCAATGGTGCATTTATGTTGCCCCACTATTAGTTCATGACCACGTGGTGTGATGTGCAACACCTTTGTAATTTTCTTTCTGAACTTCATTTTGTTAAATCATTAATTTTTGATTTGTGAGCATGGCTCAGGGTGACTCCTTACTTCTGCAGGTGGACGGGAAGCCATGATGTTATGAGTGACTTGTTTGACATTAAGCTTTATTGACAAGGCACATAATTAATGTTCCTTCCCAGGCAGGTGTTGCTCTCAGGTATCGAGTATGGAGCCTGCAGCCCTGGCTTGTCCTGGAGGTCCATCTGTGGTGGGCTACCTGAAGGTTCATTGGATTAAAACCTCCCGGGTGTCCCTGCCTCCCTGGAGTATGCCCGGGTCAGCGTCTACCCCCTCAGCATTTCCCTGTGCGTGCTCATCCTCGGACTCACTGCTGGACTCATCGTGTGCAGTCGGAGCAACTGCATCTACATCTTCTTTGTCCACTCCATCGCCCCTTTCCAGCACAAGGTTATGGAGAGCACAATATGCAACCACTATCAGCAACACACGATCTGGGGGTATTGGAATGCGCCCCCTGAGCGGTCCAGGCATCGGATGTGCTTTTTGAGAAGACCGATGGCTCTCTCCACCACAGCCCTTGTGAAGGTGTGGCTCCTATTGCATTCCTGCTCAACTTCTGTTCTTGGATGGCAGAGAGGCGTCATGAGCCACCTTTTGAGGGGATAGCCCTTGTCACCCAGCAGCCATCCATCCAGCCGAGCCGGAGCACTGAAGAGCCTTGGCACCTGGGAGTATCTAAGGATGTAGGCATCGTGGGAGCTTCCTGGGTACCTTGCACAGACTTGTAGAATCAGCATCCTGTGATCACACACTATTTGCACGTTCATGGAGTGGAAGCCCTTCATGTTGACGAAGGCACCGGGCTCACCTGCTGGCGCCTTGATGGCCACATGTGTACAGTCTATTGCACCCTGGACACGGGGGAAGACAGCAATGGCTGCAAAGCCTCTGGCTCGCTCTGTCTGGCTGGCCTCGTCCCAGCGGTAGTGGATGAAAGTCAATGCACACCTGAACAGAGCGTCTATCACCTAATCAACACAAGTGTGGACAGCTGATTGGGAGACTCAGCAAAGATCACCCACTGACCCCTGGAAAGAACTGGAGGCATAGAAGTTGAGGGCAGCCGTGACCTTCAACGCCACTGGCATGGGGTGCCCACCCACACAGTTGGCGCAGATCTCAGGACCTATCATCTGACAGATAGAGCTGACTGTCTCTCTTGAGAGACAAAGACTCGTTCGGCATTGCACCTCAGACATATTGAGGTAGCTGCTTTGCCACCTGTATACCCTGGCAGCAGGATAGTGGCGTCTTCTGCAGCCCCTTCTGCCTTGGACTTCCTGTTCACCCTGCATCCCTTGTGTTTGCGCCTCTCTCCCCCAAAGGTGGCTCCCCTGGAGCCTGAATGTGGACTCCTGGCCTCCTCCTCTTTCTGGCCCTCCCTTCCTCTTCAGAGGAGGTGCCTCCAGTGGAGAGCACAACTCCCATTCCCAGCCAAAGGGAAGGCTTCCTGAAACCTGCAGGCTCCCAGAAATGATGTTTACTGTACAGTCCTGACCTGAAGGCTGTTACTCCTGTCCAAGCAGCTGTGAAGAGTTCTGAAGTATTCCTGCACACACAGCCAAGTATCAGTAACTTTAGGCATTACATGTCTGACAAATACCACTCGCTACCCCACTCAACTCTCTTTTCCCACCTGTGGATGAGGTTTATACAAATCTGTCCTACCTGCCTGCCCGTTGCACCCGTGCGTCACCCTGAAGATCACGCAGGCCGTGAAGAATAGCAGACAGTTGCTGCCTCAAGGGCCTTGACTGGGTGATTAATTAATAGCGGGCGCGCATCGGAGAACATTGCGGGCCTGCCCCCGCACGCCGATGAGAAAATTCTGGCCTAAGAGATTCTCGTGTCTCCCGGGCATCCAGACCCTCCTGACAAGCTGTGTCACTATTAATACAAGTTTATTTAGACTCATTTGAAATTGTCTGATTTATACTACAAGTAACGCCATTTACTAAAAAAACCTTAAGGATGTCTCACTAATTATTTAGTTGTAAATAAAGCCTCACTCTTTCCCAGACTACTTATTGTCAGTATTCAATGAGAAAGTTAAATGCCTAGAAATAGTATAAGTTTATTACTGCAGCTGGCCAAACTACAGGTTATCATAACCAACCTGAACTTACAGATAATTTCCAAGTTATATTATTTGTGAGCTTACAGTTTTAGGGAGAAAGTTATATGATAAAGCATATTGTAGTGCACTTGAAACAAGCACAAATCCCAGAACAAAATGTTTCCGGCTGAACACTGGGCCTAGTTTCCTCAAAACCATTTTCCATCAGATAGCAGGCACTGCAAGTTGGCTGAAGTAGTCACATACCACACTCAAATATAAATGTTGCACATATTTGTCAGGTTGAGAATAGGATAGATGCAAATAGGAGCATCACAGTAGAAACTGCTCTGATAATATATTTCTAATTAATTTTCCCATCAGTACAATTAACCTTCATTTACTCAAATTAATAAATTGTAGTCAGATGACATGGTTAAGAATAGCATAATAAGCAGGGATTGACGAGTTTTTGAATATGTGGAGCCCAATGTCATCTTTAATTGAAGCCCTCAATTATGTGAATTTCAACAATAGATTCCATTATATGAAAATATTTCGCCTAAAAATATTCAGTTAGCAATCTGTATGACATGAAAGATGATTTATTTTGCATTAACCACAAATGTCTCTGACAATATTTCCTACAACATCCCACTGCATATGGGCAGCAAGTTGTGCCTGCTCAGTATAAATGTTAAAAACCCCTCTCATCAACAGGGTTCTTGTTGCTTATTGCTATTGGCAAGGTATGTTAACAGAGGGTTATATTTCTTCAATCATTCTTACATATGTTCGATCATCTTTAAGTCTAGTTATGCACTGTGGAGACACCTTTTGCAATCTGTGCTGTTTTCTCTAAATGATTATTAATATATTCCCATTGAAAATAATGCACAACTCCTTGCATTTTTTGAGAGCAGCTGATTTGCTGTATTGTCAGCTTTCTAAAATCAGATTAATATGTTAGGGAGATCTATTACTCTAATTATCATAACAAAATACATCTTGCATATAATTACAGATTGATGGTGAATTTAAAGCTGCCATTATTCCTTTTTATGTAGCAGCCATTGCTGGTTTTCTTTCAATAAATATGGGCTCAAGAAGCCATTTCAATCAATCTGCGTTGAACTCTGAGTTCATGCCAGCTTTTACCACTAACATAAAATGATGCAATTACTTAAGCAGACTGTGAAACCAAATTATAGCTACCTTAAATAAGATGTAGCAAAAAATGCCTTTAAGTTATTTTATAGTGTAAAGGGAATTGGTTATTTCAAAAATCAAAATGCGCGTTGTCATAAATATTTTATTTGTTGCATGTGTCTCTAACACTGGATTATCGAGAATGTGCTTCCAGCCAAAATCAATTTAGCAGAGACCACAGCACTGTATTAGATTATTCCCAAAGCTAGGTACAGAGTTGTTAGAAAATCAGAAAAACAGAATAACTGCCAAGCACGTTTGAAATAAGTCAACGTTTCACTGCACAATTCAGAATAATCCAACAATATTGCATCATGTTTTATGACTGTCAAGTTATACAGATAACAAGTTTACATACATTACTAGTATATACATTCCATTATGGGTGTACAATCCCATTTTTCCTTAATGAGCTCCATGCAGCTGATTATTTAATGCACAAATGGAAAAGAAGAAACTCTATTCCCAGGTGTTCAACGTTCTATGTGGAGGACTCCATAACATCAATCATAAATTTACCTCTAGCTGTTCCTTTAAGCACCACAAAACACATGTAGACAAAGTCATCCTGATTGGAGCAGATCCAACATTCGGGCTGAATGAAACTCAGGAAAGGATCTAAAAGCAAGCATTAAATTACTTAAAGGCCTGAACTCCTGTCTCAGGCATAGAGACTCGTCGACAGTACCTGAACCAAAATGGCACCGTTTCCCACCTGTTTCCCCCGCTCCCTAACTTGAATTTTTTTATCCGCCTGCCTATCACTCAGAAGACAAGTGCAATCAGGCCGAGTTTTACTTCCACTATCTTACATACCAATTATATGATGACACCTCAGTCACCTCCTTTTGAAACTGAAAGCCCAAGTTTTTCAAATTTTTATGCTTTAGACCCCCAAAGTCAGGGATCAGCCTTATAGCTGTTCACTGAATGAAGTCCGTGGTTTTCAAATGTCTCCAGGGCTGAATTTTTTGACCTATGGGCGAGTGCGCACCCAACCCGAACGGGAGTAAAATTATGCGCAATGACGAGCGTCCCGACGTCATGTCGCACTCGCGCGGTATTTCGCTCGGCAGGCGCATTTGGGTGTCGGAGCGGCGCCCACCACTAATTAACAGGCTACTTAAGGCCCTTAACAATGCAATTGTCTGAGATTTTTTTTGTTGCCCATGCGATTTTCTGCTTGTTGCATGGGCAAAACGGGCAAGCGGTCAGCCGACAATTCCTCAAACCTCATCCAAGGGCCAGATAAAAAAGGTCGGCAGCATTGCCAGTGTGAGTAGTGAGTATTTTTAGAGATAGTTTGCTGCTGGTTGCTTATTGGTGTTTGGCAACTTCATCTCTGTTCGGGGCTTCATTCTTAGCATTTCCAGGCTTCGTTTCAGGACTCATTGCTGTTTGCCAGGCCCCCGGAGGATTCAGATCATGTGGACCCTTCCAGGTTTAAGAGAGCCTTCTGTAACCCTGGTAATGGGGATTGTGGTCTCCGCTGGTGGCACCTCCTCAGAGGACGAAGTGAGGGGCAGATGCGAGAGGAGGCCAGGTGTCCCAGTGCAGTTTCCAGGGGAGAGAAGTGCAGGCACAAGGGGCACAGGGCCAGCAGGTAGTCCAAGGTGGCAGGGGCTGCAGGAGACACCACAATTCTGCTGTCTGGGTTTACAGGCGACGATGCAGCTACCTCAATATGTCTGAGGTGCAATGCCAAAGGAGGCTCCATCTCTCGAGGGAGAGCATGACCTCCATTTGTCAGATGATTGGGCCTGAGATCAGCTCCGGCTGTGTGGCTGGACAACCCATGCCAGTGGCTCTGAAGGCCACAGTGGCCCTGAACTTTTGTGTCTCCGGCTCTTTCCAGGGGTCAGTGGGGGATCTGTGTGGAATCTCCCAATCAACTGTCCACAGTTGCATCAAGCTGGTGAGAGAAACTCTGTTCAAGCAGTACTAACTTTTATTCTTTACCGTACAGATGAGGCCAACAAGGCTGAGCGAACCAGAGGTTTTGCAGCGATTGCTGGGTTCCCGCACATCCAGGGTGCCATCAACTGCACACATGTGGCTATCAAGGCACCAGCAGGTCAGTCGGGTGCCTTCGTCAACAGGAAGGGATTCCGCTCGATGAACATGCAGATAGAGTGTGATCACAAGATGCAGATTCTGCAAGTCTTTGCAAGATACCCTGGCAGCTCCCATGATGCTTACATCCTGAGACACTCACAGGTGCCAGGGCTCTTCAGTGCTCCAGCCCGACTGGATGGATGGCTGCTGGGTGACAAGGGCTATCCCTTGAAAAGATGGCTCATGACGTTGCTCTGCCACCCAAGAACAGAGGCAGAGAAGTGTTACAACATGACTCATGGCTCCACAAGGTAGGTGGTAGAAAGGCCCGCAGGTCTTCTCAAGATGCGCTTCCGATACCTGATTGTTCAGAGGGAGCACTACAAACAGATACCCAGAGCGGGTGTCACTGATCGTGGTTGCATGCTGCACTCTCCACAATCTGGCACTGGCAAGGGAGGACCCACTGGAGGAAGAGAATCTTGACGCAGCTGCATTGGCAACAGATGATGAATGAATCAGAAGAGGAGCACAGTGAGGACAATGCTGAGGGAGTGGAGGCAGAGCTCAGTAACCTCCAGAGAGGCAGGGATACCAGGGATGCCTTGATCCAATGCTCCTTCAGCTAGACTACCGAAGATCAGCTTCAAACGCATGCCAGGGCTGCCTCCTCCATCCCAAAAGTCTGAAAATGGGCTTTTATTTGAACACAAAGAACACTCAGTGCCTGTGCAATAACGTTCAGAGCCACATATGTCCAGCATTTCAAACTGGTGTACCCTGCACCAATAAAGCAAAAAGGTGAAGCATACTCAGGCCATGATGACAACACCAGATTTACATCATTTTGATAAGTACAGTCTATTTACATCAACCTCTCTCAGAGGGTAGTGTGTCTTTAGAGCTTGCTTCATCAAAAGCCAGTGGAAGCAGAGTTTTGAACATTTTGAAGGCAGAGGCAGATAGATTCTTGATAAACACGGAGGTTAAATGTTATCAGGGATAGGCGAGAGGTTACAGTTAGATCAGCCATGAAAGCAAGCATGCAAGTGCAACAAGCAGTTAAAGGCAAATGGTATGTAGGCCTTCATTGCGAGAGGACTGGAGTACAGGAGCAAGGATGTCTTATTGCAGATGTACAGGACTTTGGTTAGACCACACCTGGAGTATTGTGTGCAGTTTTGGTCTCCTTACCTAAGAAAGAATATATTTGCCATAGAGGGAGTGCAGCAAAGGTTCACCAGGCTGATTCCTGGGATGACAGGATTGTAGTATGAGGAGATGGCATAGCGGTATTCTTGCTGAATTAGAAAACCTAGGGTAATGCTCTAGGGACCTGGTTTCAAATCCTGCCACAGCAGATGGTGGTATTTGAGTTCATAAAAAAATTTGAATTGAAAGTCCAATGATGACCATGAAACCATTGTTGATTGTTGTAAAAACCCACCTGGTTCACTAATGCCCTTCAGGGAAGGAAATCTACTGTCCTTACTTGGCCTGGCCTACATGTGACTCCAGACCCACAGCAATGTGGTTGACTCTCCAACGCCCTCTGAATAAGGGCAACATCCCATGAATAAAAAAAAACCTCAGCCAGAAGTTTATTGTGCACATACCTGATTTGCAATTTTGCAAAATAAAATATCCTAGCACCACATGTACTTCATATGTAGATGCAGATTGATCAACCAAGATGGTTTGACAATGCAGGCTATGATTGACAATTAGAGTCAGGTATGGGAACAGGGGACAGATCAGAAATAATAGTGGGATGATCACTCAAATCACCCTGAATTTAAATATCTGCCTCACACTATGTAGCGCACCAAGGGCCGATGTCCTGGCCCAGAGGTGATGGGCTGGGAGGCGGGGGAATGCCAGGAAAATTACATGCAGCTGTGTCAGGATGGCCCCCAAATGCATTCCCACTGCTGGGGATGTTTCCTAGCAGCAGGACTGGATATGGCAATCTGTTGCTTGTGGAATTGAGGCAGGCAGCCAATTTAAATAATTAAAGGTCCTACTAAGGGCAATTTGCCCAGGTTGCTGGCATTTTGCTGGTGGTGTCCCATTCCCCCATCATGGGGTGGTCACTGGCTTCATAGAGGCATCCTCTTTGTGGCCATCTGGGAAGGCGGATTAACAGAGCTGGAGGCTCCATGCTCTAAAAGGGAGACATGGGAAGGAAAGGCCATCCTCATGGCCCCAATAGTCCAACTGGAGGGGCTGCTTGCCTGGCCCCTCTGATGTTAATTTTTTTCACTTAGCTGTTTCGAGGGCACCTCAAAAGGGAGGTGCATCTATATTCTGCCCACCATTGTTAATAGGACAGTGAGCCTGGAGGCGGCTAGTAAAGGCCGCATCCAGGAAAATTGCTGAGCTTGTTCCACTGCCAGAAAGTACAGGATTGGGACCTCCATTTGGTAAAGTTCAGTCCTAAGACTTGTGACAAAATTTTTAGCTCAGCGGACGGGTGATGACGTCGGGCGAGTGTCCTGATGTCATCGCGCACTCGCATGATATTTCAATCGGCAAGAGCGCTGTTTAAGGCCATTAAAAAGCTAATTAAAATAAACTTTTCCACTTACGGTTGGCGGGCAGGCGAAAAGGACAAGTAGCCCTTGCACTTTTTTTAGAAACCTCATCCATGGGCTGGATGAGGTTTCCAAAAGCAATAAGAATAAAATAAAATTTTTAAAATTTAATTAATAACATGTCCCTGCTCATGTGACAGAGTCACATGAGAGGACATGTTTTATAACATTTATATTTTCTTTATTTAAAAAAAAATCTATTCATCTCCCTGAGGCAGCTCTGTGCCTCAGGGAGGTTTGCAAGCGCGCAATTACGAGCATGTGTGAAGTTTGCACTCATTCCGCTCGCACTGCTTCCCCCGCCCGCACAGGCAGTGCTGAGCGCTGAAGCTTGCGTTTTACGCTGGGCAGGACTTAACTGTCTGGCCCCAGTCACGGGCGGCAGTCGGCTTCCCGACCTCCCCCGCAGAGCCCGAAAGGACAAGATTCAGCCCTTGGAGGGTAAATCAATGATATGTAAAATTAGACAAATGTATCATTCTCTTCAAATGAGAACTGCACTGAAGGAAAAAATGTTTTTTTGTGCAAACAGGATCATGAAACACATTCCAGATGTTAACAGTTAACAAGCCCTTAAGGTTTTTCTTTCTCTGTTTTTTTATTATCATTCCAGCATTTTATGAGTGGCAGGAAATCACCTTAAAATGATAATGCATCTCAATGGGAGTTCATAAAAATTTATCAGATTTTCCCACCAGTTTCTCATGATGCATTTTTCCTGAAGTTTTGCACTATGAGTAAACTGTAGGCCCTGCTCTTCTGTGAATTCTGAACCTGCTTTTGTTTTAGCAGGATATTGGCAGCCAAGACGGGAGAAAAAGCTACATTGCTGCACTCTTGCTAGGTATCATGAGCTGTTAGGCTTAAAGATGACAGGTCCATATGCTGCTTAGGTAACAGAAAGTACAATATGACCTGCTTTAATTGGATCCACCCCCAGTTAATGTACTTCTTTTGTGTTCTGTTCACAACCTCACCAGCATGGTTCTGACATTAGAAGCCACTGTCAGAAACTAATTACCTCCACTCCCAAAGGAAGACCATGTGAAGCCACTCAGGTTTGCAGTTTACACCATCATCAAACCTTAATCTAGATGTCAGACAAATGATCCCTACAGAACAAGTGTAAAGTTTCAATTCCTCACACTCATTAATCCTATGAGATCTGAGTTATAGGTCTTAGCTATAAGCCCCAATTTTGACTACAATGATGTGCAAAATTGGATAGGGTTTAAATTGTGCATCCAACCTGAACTTGATCCATTCCTGCCAGCAAGGTTAGGCTTTGCCTGTTTGAAATAGCTCAAACTTGGTCAGTTGAGCCCAGGTGGATTCAATATCCACTGGGCCCTGCAGCAGATCAGAATGTGGTCCCTCTCATGTACTATATCAGCATATCAGCAGATTGTCAGGCCAAAGACAAGGGAAATCCGAAATCCTAACCTAGGAGTCACTTCTCCACACCCAGGAACAATCTGACACAGGTACTAGGAACTTACCAGACTTGATCTGATTTTAGCCCAGCTTCTAAAAGCGAAAGGCAGTGTTCTAATTAATGGCTGCATCTACTTTAGTTAATTCACAACTGTCAAGAAGCTTCTAAGTAATTTGTCAATAGTTATGTTATTATATCCAACAGATGTGTAGAAGCAGAGTGCCTGTGCAAATAAGAAAAAAAGCAGAGACAATTATGTTCCCCATGGGAAGTTGCACTCCAAGGTCAGAAATAGGCTGAGAAAACAAAGGCACTGAATCACCAACCTTTGCTGCTTTCAGGCTTGGTTGCCGACTGAGAAAATCATATAATTTACCTGAGAGATCAGAAGGAGAGAAACCTAGACCTGAGTAATTGAAATCCCACATCAGTAGTACACACTTCAATGTGTTCATACAAAAGATGTCTAACCACTATTTTTACAAACGTGTTAATCCATTTAAAATAAATGGAGTCATGCCTTCATGAAACCGGCAGAGAAAGAAGTTTCAGTTGATATGTTTTTCACTGATAGTGCAGTGTCATTTCGACACTCCAGGGAGTTTTTTTTCAGAAAAAAAAGCTGGATGCTAGAAGACCTGGTAACGGGTCGGGATTTTTAGGTTGACGTGTGGGTGCGATTGGCGGGCCCGGGAGCAGCTGGGGATCGGACTGCCGCCCGCCATCTGCCCTCGACCGCGATTTCACGGTGGCTGGCCAATTAACAGCCAGCCAGTGTGAAACACGCGCTGAAATGCTCACTGCTGCCAGGGTGGGGGCGGGAGGAGGGCAAGCGCTGATGTAAGCGCGGTCATGGGCGAGCGCTGAATGAAAGCTCCCTGAAGGCAGAGAGCTGCCTCAGGGACCTGAAGACTTCAAAACAACTAAATAAAGATTTTAAAATCAGAACAAAAATGTCCAAGCATAACAAACAATCACCTGAACATTTACATTATAAAAATGTTATCCATAAATTTTTTTAAATTTAATAACCAAAACCTGATCCAGTCCTTGGATGAGGTTTCATGAAAAATGCAAAGGCCGCCTGGCCGATTCACCCGTCCGCCAACCTTGAGGTTGGACCGACCACGAAAAATTGGGGATAATTAAACTTTAATGGGCTTAATTGCCCTTTTAGTTGTCAGCAGGCATATTTCCAACTTTTGCGTGCACCCACTGACCAAAATATCGCGCGAGCGCAGGATGACGTTGGGACACTTGCCTGACATCATCACGCACCACTTTATGTTCGAGTGGGCCAGGTGTGCTCCCACACACAAACCTGACAATTCTGCCCATGCTGTTGTTTTTGAAGGTTAGGGAAGTTTCAGGCCATTTTTTATTGGAGATAATAATTACATGGCATTTAGACGACATGAATTCTACATGATATGTCTTAACCAAGTCTGAATGCTGTCGAGGTCTTGTTTTAGGATGTCATGAGCTGCTTCAGAGGAGTTGTGAATGAAACTGAACACTGGAATCATCAGTGAACATTCCCACTTCTGATCCTATGACAGAGGGAAGGTCATTGCAGCAGGGAAGGTCAGGGAAGCAGCTGATGGGGGCTGTGATGATTGAGCACCAACAACCATGACATCTTCCTTCCTTTGAGACATGCCTCCAACTGGAGTATACCTCTTGACCTCCATTGAACCCAGTTCAACTCATCTTCTGAGTACCAAACCTGGTGGAATATTGCATTAATGTTGAGAGCAATTATTGCCAATCCTCCTCTGGCTTTTGTGACCACATATGGATCAAGACGGCGATGAGGTCTGGAGGAGGTCTGAACTGAGTGTGCAAGAGTGGGTTATATTGTCTGGGCTGGCAATGATTTTAAGATTGGATTTTACTCTGAAAATCCCTGATAATTCTACTTACATGTAGCTTTATTTTCTCTTCTTGCCTACTCCAATGATATTATATTGACAGTTCTTTCATTGTTATTACAATAATGTTAAGTTCACAATTTTAAACAAGAACAATGGTGGATTAGTGAAGCTCCTTTGCTGGCAATTCACTTTTTAATCTGTGCTTTCTTAATTACATTAGGTGATAATATCGCGATCAGGCTCTGACCCGGCTAGCCTATATCCTGACAAGTATTGATCTGTGTTTTTAATTCTTTAAATCCAGTGTCATTTGCACATGCAGCTATTTCAAAGAGCATCAAAAGCAAGGTAGCCCAAAAGTCGTCTTCAGTGCTGTAAGATTCTGTGGGTATTCAACTGGAAAGCTACGGAAATCAGGGGTGGGGATTGTGATATATGATTTACTCACTCCTGTCCAACGTAATGCAGGCAGCACACCAGCTTCCTCCTATCTGTGCATTGTAATGGCCCTCGTCTTCCAGTCCCTGGAGGGTCGTACCTCGGAGGTACCCCAGAATATGCGCTGGGAGACCCATTGGAAGTCCCCATGCACTAACTACACGGGAATTGTCCGGGAAATTTCAACCGTCCGAAACTCTGAATTAGAGTTGGAGACTTTGGACGATTCCAACTCTCTTAGTAAAGTAGTCAGCCAGGAAGAGCTAGATCGATTAAAGCCAATTTGAACTCCTGTGTAACTATACTACTGACAACCTGACTACCCCACCTACGCGACTATCGCCAATACCCCCAACTACACCCCCTACCACCTGACCAACACTCGACCTCCCGACTACCCCCTAAACACCCCCACCCCGACCCACCCTAACTACTACCCCCCCAACTACACCCCCAACCCACCCTAACCCCCACCCCTGACGACCTCCCTAACCCACTGTATCTCATCATCCACTTACCTGCAACCCTATGCCTCATCCATTAGCTTTATACACTCACGTTCTATTCCGTAGCTTGTCAAAGTGGCTTTGTGACATTTAAACTTACGAGTATACGGCAGTTAGTGTTGTAAAAAGGGGATGTGGCTTGGTTTCCCTCTACACTCCTATGCTACGAAGGAAGGACTCCAGGAGCGAGCAAGCCCCACATTTCTCAGGTGGCCCAGTTCAGATGGCCAGGCGAGAAATGTGCTCCGATGCAAGGTAAGTAAATAGGAGCAGAGTGGCAAACCAACGGTGATTGCCACTCCTCGGAAGATTCGGCCCAATGATTTCTGCATGCAGACAGTGCTAACCGCACAGTTCATTGGCCGTATGCATCAGCACAGGGCCCAATACGGTTACTTTCTAGCTAAATCTAGGCTGCACATCTTGAATGGAGAGTGCATTGAAGCTGCTGGAGGTGCTAAAGTCATTGGGAATAGCACACTGTGCAACAATCAACAATGGCTGACCATGGAGAGGGCATGCGCTAAGGTTCTCGGACGCTGTACTGCAAGTGGCAGAAGGTGAAAGAAGGACCCAGATCCCATATCCACATGAGGGAAGAAACCCTCCAAATACCTAATAAGAAGACAGTGAAACAAATAGCCTTGGAGGTCAATACCAGGAATGTATCCCCAAGAATTTGGATGCAGTACCACAAGAAGCTTAATGATCTCATACAAGTAGTTAAGGTAAGTGAATGCTTTCACAAATACCATATCCTACCAACTGCACCACCAACCTTAGACACTGCTCAATTCACCACATCCCCAACACTTCCTACCAAAAATGCCTACCAATCAGGATTTATACCTAACATTCATAGCTTCACCTCATTCTCGCAGACACAGTACTGTTGCAAGATTGCCATCCATATCTCATGGCTTGCACACACTGTCAGCTACTCAACCATGACAGCCACACCATCCAAACATATTGCATGATACTCACTGACGCACTTCCCTTGCTCTCCTGCAGGAGAAGTTGGTGTACAACTGATGCAGCAGGAGCTATAACCGGAGTGGGTAAGGGGTGCCTGCATTTCCTAACTCCCATGGAGAAGAAATTGCTGGCCATTATGGGAAGGGCCATTGCTGAGGCTGTAGCCACAACAAGGCTGAATCCATTGAAGATGATAGTCGTGCCTAATCCTCCCCCTCACATTCCACTTCTACCCCATTCCTCTTCTTCTGCCTGAAAAGCCACAGATGGTATAAGTATGCATTTCTTAGTTTGTCTGCTATACTCACCACAACCCAACCCTTTTTCCTTTCAGACATCCAAGAACTGTGACCTGCCCAGGAAATGGAGGAAGTGCAAAAGTCAGTAAGGATGGAGACAGATCATCATTCGATTTTAGAACTAAAGAAACATGTTCAGATTCTGACACTGAGCATAATTTAGCAGATAGCATAGAGGCAGGACCTGCATGTGGTGAGAACATGTCACAAGTGTGCTGCAGCCAAAGTAGAGACAAGGAGACACTGGGCACAAGTGTGCTTCCCCCAGATTAGGGGTCAAGGAGACACACTGGGCACAAGTTTGCTGCCTCCAGAGCAGGGACAGGAGGCACTGGGCACAAGTGTGCTGCAGCCAAAGCAGGGACAAGGAGGCACTGGGCACAAGTGTGCTGCAGCCAAAGCAGGGACAAGGAGGCACTGGGCACAAATGTGCTGCAGCCAAAGCAGGGACAAGGAGGCACTGGGCACGTGTGCTGCAGCCAAAGCAGGGACAAGGAGGCACTGGGCACAAGTGTGCTGCATCCAAAGCAGGGACAAGGAGAGATGGCACAAGTGTGCTGCAGCCAGAGCAGGGACAAGGAGGCACTGGGCACAAGTGCACTGCAATCAGAGCAGGGACAAGGAGGCACTGGGCATAAGTGCGCTGCAACCAGAGCAGGGACAAGGATAGTAAAACTGGCAGCTTACCAGAGGGTGAAACTGCACAAGTTCTGCTTGGAGGACTCAGCTTGTGGCAGCATGGCTGTCATTGTACCCAGGCTGCACAAATGTGAGCCAGGAGCCATGTTGTCAGTGGACAGTCTTTCTCACCCAGTAGCCATCCTTTGGCTTTCTTTGGTGGTTGACATACAGTTGGCACAGAGGGCTGCTACAAAATGAATGAATCATGACTGTTGTCTGGATATTGCTGTCCATTGTCACATACCAGATACAAGATGAGGCAGTGGAATCTCTTCTGGTTCTGGTAAATGGCAGAGTTGATATGAGGTGCATGCAAAGCAATGTGCATGAAGTCAATGACACCTTGCACCATTGGCGAGACTGCAATCCTTTCAAACCTTCATGCTCACCTTCCTGCTTCTCTCTGGCAAAAATGAGAATGAAATGAAATTATCTCTTTTTGAATAGAGAGCCTCAGTGACCTCTCTTACAGTGCACTGCAAACTTTTTTTAATCTTTCCTGGGATGCGGGTGTTGCTGGCCAGGCCAGCATTTGTTGCCCATCCCTAATTGCCCGCCCTTGAGAAGGTGGTGGTGAGTTGCCTTCTTAAACCGCTGCAGTCCATGTGCTGTAGGAATACCCACAATGCTGTTAGGAATGGAGTTTTAGGATTTTGACCCAGTGACAGTGAAGGAACGGCGATATATTTCCAAATCAGAATGGTGGGTGACTTGGAAGGGAACTTGCGGGTGGTAGTGTTCCCATGCGCCTACTGCCCTTTTCCTTCCAGGTGGTAGGGGTTGTGAATTTGGGAGGTGCTATTGAAGGAGCCTTGGTGAGTTGCTGCAGTGCATCTTTTAGATGGTACACACTGCTGCTACTGTGTTTCAGTGGTGGAGAGAGTGGACGTTGAAGGTGGTGGATGTGGCGCCAATTAAGCTTTGCCCTGGATGGTGTTGAGCTTCTTCCGTGTTCTTGGAGCTGCACTCATCCAGGCAAGTGGAGAATATACTGTCACACTCCTGATTTGTGCCTTGTAGATGATGGACAGTCTTTGTGGAGTCAGGAGGTGAGTTGCTCTGTGCAGAATTCCCAGCCTCTGACCTGCTCTTGTAGCCACTGTATTTCTATGGCTAGCCCTGTTAAGTTTCTGGTCAATGGTATCCCCGGTGTGTTGATAGTGGGGGATTCAGTGATGGTAATACCATTGAATGTCATGGGGAGGTGGTGGATTCTCTCTTGTTGGAGATGGTCATTGCCTGGCACTTGTGTGACATGAATATTACTTGCCACTTATTAGGCCAAGCCTGGATGTTGTCCAGGTTTTGCTGCATTTGGACATGGACTGCTTCAGCATCTGAGGAGTCACGGATGGTGTTAAATATTGTGCAATCTTCAGCGAACATCCCCACTTCTGACCTTATGATGGAGGGAAGGTCATTGATGAAGCAGTTGATGATGGTTGGACCTAGGACACAACCTGAGGAACTCCTGCAGTGATGTCCTGGAACTGAGATGATTGACCTTCAGCATGGACAACCATCTTCCTTTGTGCTAGGCATGACTTCAACCAGCAGAGAGTTTTCTCCCTGATTCCCATTGACTCCAGTTTTGCTCGAGCTCCTTGATGCCACACTCGGTCAAATGCGGCCTTGATGTCAAGGGCAGTCACTCTCACCTCACCTCTGGAGTTCAGCTTTTTTGTCCACGTTTGAACCAAGGCTGTCAGGAGCTGAGTGGCCCTGGCAGAACGCAAACTGAGCGCCAGTAAGCAGGGCTGCATATTGGTGAGTAAGTGCCGCTTGATAGCACTGTTGATGACCCCTTCCATCAATTTATTGATGAGATGTGAGATGTTGCTAATATCTCCAGCTCCAACCTAGAAAGTCCCAGGAGCATAAAAGTTCATAGCCATGGTCAGCTTCCTAGCCACTGGCAAATTAAGTCCTTGCCCGACTCTGAGCTTAGAGTTGTGCTTGCAGTAACTGGCAGATTTCAGTGGTAAGTTCCAGACTCCTCCCACCCTCTGGGTGAAAAAAATTCTCCTCAACTCCCCTCTAATCTTTTTGTCAATTACTTTAACTCTATGGCCCATGGTTTTGGCCATTTTACTAATGGAAATAGGCACTTCCTATCCACTGTAACCATACACTCAATTATAAACACCTCAATTCAGAGAAAACAACCTCAGCCTACCCTTCCTCAAAGCTAAAATTCTTCAGCCCTGGCAATTTTCTCAAAATCTCCTCTGTATCCTCTCTAATGTGGTTATATCCTTCCTGTAATGCAGTGACCAGAACTGTACGCAGTACTCTAGCTGCGGTCTACCTTGTGTTTTTAATATAGTTCTAGCATAACTTCCCTGCTCTTATATTCTGTGCCTTGGCTAATACTTTGCATAATCTGTTATAAGCATACTGAGAATTGACAGAGCACCTAAAATAAACACTGAGGGAATTTGAGAAAGTGATGTCACAGTAAATGTGGAGGAGCAGCACATCACATGGAGGTGTTGTGAGAAAAAGTTACAGGTAAGTATTTGACTTGATCTGACTATAACTTAAACTAGATCATTAATTTGTTTTAAAAAAAAAGCTAGAAATATTCAGCAGGTCAGGCAGCATCTGTGGAGAGAGAAACAGAACAAACATTTTTGGTCAATGACCTTTCGTCAGAGTGTGTGGAAGGCGGAGGATTTAACATAGATTTTGTTGCAAAGTCTGCATTTTTTGAAGTAGTTTGGAAAGCTAGTTTGATATTTGCAAAAAGAAATCCTATCTTGTTGCAAATGGCAATTTCTCTTTTACAATCAGATCATATTTATGCAATTAACTCAACATCATTGAGCTACTTCCTGGTTGCAGACAAACGTGTGTACAAATGTTTAACGACAAAACTGGTGTTCATGAAGGTTGTACTCAAGTCCATAAACTCTTTGTGAAGGAGTCTAAAGCCCTTTCTGTCCTGATAAACTCAATAATGAATAAAAGTTAAATGGATGTGGTGCCTTGCCATTTTATTGCAGCTTATTTTATTGGATCATTCTAAATAGTTTTGTCGAGAATACGGCAATAAAGCAAGGACATTAATATCACAGAATATGTCTAAACAAATCATACTGCTTTCTGCATAACATGGTTGGAAAGCTAATCCTTTGCATTTTTTGAAACAAAGCCATGTCTCTACTTGAATAAATTATTTTTTAAATACGTAATCAATTTATTGAGAAAAGTTTTGTTTAAGTCAGCGTTTTTACAAACTGGAGAATTCAAGGAAGATCTGACAGTGAGCAGAAATAATATAAAGAATGCAGGAGTTAACTTGAGTAAATATATATCACAGTAAGATCAGGCAACATACAATACAGGTCAAAAGCCTTCAGATCAAAGTGGTAAATGCAAAATACATATGTTTGAACTAACTGAGGATGCTTTATGTCAAAAGGAGAGTGATGACCTTGGAGGGCTATTCATCTTAAATTGCAAAAGTCTTAAAAGTGAATTTCCTTAAAGGTTGAGGTTGTTCATCTCAAGCATGGTTCCAGGGATGAGTAACTTCATTTACATTGATATTTGGAGAGGTTTGGGCTGTTCTCCTTGGAAAAGCGAAGGCTAAGCAGAGATTTGATAGAGGTGTTCAAGATCATGAACCAGGGGATACTGATTTAAAGTGTTTGGCAAAAGAAACAATGGTCAGAATTTTGAGGTCGGTGGGCGGGATCGGTCAGCAAGCCTGGGAGTGGCCGGGAAATGGCTCGCCGCCCACGGTCTGCCCCTGACTGCAATTTCACCCTGGCGAGCCAATTAAGGCCCACACAGCGTGAAATGCGGCTCCTCACTGGTCGGGAAGGGGCGGGTGGGAGCGGATGCCCGTCGGCCACCGGGTTCAAAGGTGACCCAGGGGCTAGTTTAAAAATGGCCCAGGCAGCGCCTAGAAGGCTGCCATGGAAGAACGTCTCCTCTGCAGCTTCAACATCTAAGTAATGGAGTTGAGTGCAGCGGAACACGGCAGGCGGAACGGCAGGTCGGGTGGGCACCCAGCCCCCTGCTTTTCTGATGAGTGCCTTGCGGCCCTCCTGGTGGTCGCCAGGAAGGACACACTTGTCCCCTGAGATGGGAGGATGAGACCATCGCACCTCACAAAGAGGGTATGGGAGGAAGTTGCCGCGCTGGTTAGCAGCCATGACATGGTGTGGCATACATGGGTGCAGCGCCGGAAGAGGCGACCTGCTGTGCTCAGGATGGGTGAGTAGCGTGTTGGCATGGGTCAGTGTGCAGAAGTGTTAAGGTGAGGCTTCCCGCCCCCATGGACCTCAGGGGTGCTAGAGCCTGAGTGCCAACTGTCAGTGACATCGGAGCTGGCCAAGGGGGTGAGAGCTGGCTGCTTGGACTGAGTACCTTGCAGCTCAAGGGCCATGATTTGGATGTGCCCTGCAAAATGCTCCTCAGCTGGGGTTGGCCAGGCTGCAATGGCACTGCAGGTACAGAGTGGACTGATCAATCCTCCTCTGTTCTTTCAGGAGAAGACAAACCACAACCAAGCAGAGAAGGCACGTACATGCAGAGGGCAGCCAACCTGCTGCTGTTCAGCAGGTTCGAGCAGGGTGCTTTTGAGCTAGAGAGATGGCACGCTCCCCATGCAACTGGGCATGGAGAGGCGGGGGTACCAGGTGAAGATTCGAGTGCAGTGCACAGAGGTGAGAGTTTCAGATTGTGCAACCATTCTAGTGTAGCCTCCTCATTGATGGGAGCCTGAAACCTGGAGTCCCCATTGATCATTGAAAGACGATGGCACCATGATGCTGATCTCCATTGTCTCACCAGGGTACCTGGCATGTACAGTAACAGTGTGATGATTTAACTAATGATATGTCATTGTTCTCCCTTTTAGGTTCACCAGCACACACTCGCTCTCTGGACCCCAAAGGGCCACTACCTAGGCCAGAAGACCACCAGGCTTCATTTGCACCTGCGTCACACCCGCTCTCTGAAGCAGGCACCAGCACAGATACCAGTACCACAGTGGGCACTAGATCGGTGGCTAGTATCTCAGTGCACATTGATGAGGGCACTTCACATTCACTTGAGGTGCAGGCGGAGGCAGAGAGTGCCCAGGGCACTGGCTGTCGGAGGGCTGCTGAGGACCGGGTCGATGCTGAGTCAAAGACAGATAATGGACCTCTGGAGTTGCCCATGATGCAGTAGATGCTGGATGTCCAACAGGATATGCAGGAGGATCTGGCAGAGATCCATGAGGATCTGCGTGCCATGGTCTCCATTGTGGAGGAGTCACCACTGATTCTGTCACACACACTTCTATAACTTCATCTTCTCACATCCTGCACAAGTTGCATCTTCAGTCCTTACATGGGATCCACTCAGCACATACAGCAGATATGTATGCTTATCACCTCATTTGGCAACCGTCCTGCTCACAGTCTGTCCATCTGCCTTTAGGACAAGATCGCCCACAGCAACAGGAAAATATTCCAGACAGGAGGGGGGATTCCGGAGCTCAGGCCACTAACTCCCTTTGAAGAGTAGGCAGCAGAGCTGACTGGTGAGGACCGGGACCGTTCCTACTCCAAAGGCAAGATCAGCGTCTCCTAACAAGCCATCCACTAGTCTCCATCCACTAGTCTTCGCCCAGCCGCCCAAACTGTGAGTGCTCTTTAATGTAGTTGACTATCCAGCCAATCACTAATATCTCTTCTCTACAGCCACCAGCAAGAAAAGGAGGAGACACACCACCAGCCAGCCCATCAGCCCCAGCTCCCAGACCAGCTCACATGAGGATCCTGAGGACCCACTGGATGTCGAGCCAACACTGCATTCACCTGCAGCCTCCATCAACACAGAGACACACTTTGGTGGGATCAGGTTTTAGAGCAAGCTCAGGGTCACCATCTGGTCAGCACAGCACGTGCTGTGCTGTGGGTCCACGTGCAAAATCCAAAAAGATCATCGAACCCAGCCTGAAACAATCCAAGTCACTAATCCACAGGAACTGTATATGATTGACTCTTTCTTGGGACTCTTAAACCATTTACAGATCCTCCATCTTTGGAACTTCTTTGTGTGTGTTGAATTTCTTGAATGCACGTGTGTGTGAGTTGGATCGTTTTTAAAAATTATATTTTTCATATTGGGTGTTAAGTACAATAAATATTATTGCTTTGCTTTTAAAACTTAATAGAAAATCTGTCCATGTGTTTCTTTTACAGTCAAAGCATTTAAACAGTTAAATGCTCACTGAACTGTCAAGCAAATTCTTTTAAAATTAGCTGTTGTCAACCGAGAGTTGGAAAGAGAGGGAGCTATCCTACCACTACTCAACTGGCCATAATATAGAGGAATGAAATGGAACATGGAATTGTAATGATGCATCAGAGCAGTAAAATCTAATGCTCCAGATTTCGCTGTAGCATGGCACCTAGACTTGCGTGAGCATCTTCAAGTTTTATGAAAAAAATTGCATCACAAATTTCTGAAAGTGCAAGCTGGTAATGTTACAGTCAGGGAAACATAGCATCTGAAACCTTTTGATCAAATATTTGATCAACCTTTTCCCATTTATTACAAACTGACAAAATGACATACCTCACATTGAAACATACAACTGCATCACGTGTACATGAGGGGGGATGAATTATTCTGGTTGATAACCGTTTGCTCATATGACCTTAAAATAATTCTAGATGGTGAGTAAGAAATTGGCCTTGTTAATAGCCATTTTTTGTACAAAACAAAGTGCCCCTTAGGGTTCCAAAATGGCATTTGTGGTATGTTGACAAAATTTTGGAGTAAATAGCACCACAGGCCATATTGGTGAGAGTGTTAGCACACGCACAAGAAAAGGTCACTGGAACTATGTGGAGCAGACAGATCATGACACCAATTGGTGATCAATGGTGATTTGACACCAAGATGCCATGAGCTCCAGGCTCCAGCTAATATCCTTTCTTGACCTTGACAAATGTTCATTGGTAGGATGAACCTTCCAACCAGCAGTACTCAAAGGGATCATGAACTACTTGCATGTTAGTTACTGGTTGATATCTTCTGGAAGTTGCTTCAATTCCACAAGTATTTGGTACTTTCTATAGTTGTGTAAAGTTCAAACAGTCTACAGGGAGTGATGTCACAGGCACTGAGACACTTTCTGCTTACTTCAAGGTTTCTGCACAAACCACTTGCTCCCAGATATGGTTGCATTAGTAGGTATTTCCCTTGGGAAACAGCATGACTTGGAGAAAGAACAGAAGGCACAGAAACTAGGACAAGCTATTGGAAGAGAGTGGAGGAGAAGGGCTCCCAATAGAAGGTCATATCCACCCAGGGTGTTCAGGGAGCAATTCTCGGACCAGAGTCTCAATGAGGATTAATGCGTGAGATGTCTGTGCTTCGTTCCTCATTGAAATCTGCTTGCTGCAGCCATTTGCTGCAACCCCAAACAGGGCAAGGACTGCATTATCAGTAGCAGCAATGAAGGTTGCCTTTTTGTGCCTTTTTCCTTCTAGGTTGGGGTTGGAGATGTTTGCAACATCTCACAGATCACCATCTACTGTTCCATAAGGGATGTCATTGAGGCTCTCAATTTAAGGAGAGCTAGCTATGTTTCATTCTTACTTGCTAGAGAGAAGCAGGTGGAGCAGGCATGCAGCTTCACCAGGTTTGCAAGCTTCGCCATGTTTCGGGTACCATTGACTGCACAAACATTAATTTGCAGGCACCGAACATCAAATTTGCCATGCACTGGAACTGAAGTATTCCGGTTCCTCAAAGAGTAGTCATAGGCAGCAAATCTTGCAGGCTAGTGCCTGATATCCTGGCAACAATATTGATGCCTTAATTTTCAGCAGTCTGCTGTGTCAGCTGCTTTTGACCTACCATGGCAAATCAGAGGGTGGCTGCGAGATGACAAGAATACCCACTGACCACATGGCCCAGGCATGTGTGGGCTGTATGTGTGCAATGAAAGTCATGCTGCCACATGAGATGTGATAAAGAAGATCATTGGCTTGCAGAACCAATGCTTCTGCTACTTGGACCAAGCTGGGGGAAGTCATGTAGTACTTGGAAGAGCAGATGCAAAGACTCATGGAGATTTGCTGCATGGTGCACAACCTTGCCATCATAAGGGAACAGTGCTTACCACCAGCTATATGGTGTGCAGCTGAGGAGCAGGGACATGAGTTGGAGGAGACAGAGGAAAAAGAGGAAGCAAAGAGGCAACCTAAGCTTTCCCTTTCTCAGAACATAAGAAATAGGAGCTGGGGTAGGCCAAACGGCCCCTCAAGCCTGCTCTGCCACTCAGTACAATCATGGCTGTTCAGGTCGCATATGAAGAACTCTTTTGAGAGTGATATCAGTCAACATAACATCAATTCCCCATATACTAAACTTACATCCCACTGTCACTGACCATTACAGCATTCATTTGGCCACAAGACAAAAATAAAAACACAAAGTAAACTTTCAAAACCAAATTTATGAGTGAAATCATGCCATAACACATGTTAAAATTAACTAATCACATTTATGCATGTCTTCCATGTGCCTTTGCCTGCCTTACAGCTCCATCAGTGCTACCGCAGTGGCTGTTGCATGACTGGTAGAAGGCTATTGACTTTTACTGGAGGAGACTTGCAGATGGTCAGGAAGGACAACGTCAAGAAGCTCCAGGGTTAGAAGGCCCTGCTGTGGACTGTATCACCTTGGCAAGGGTGGCAGAAATCTAGCCTGGCTGGTTGACAGGCAACAGCAAAAGCACTGGACCAGTGGCAGTAGTGGGAGGAGGAATGCTGTCTTCCTGAGAGAGGACAGCAGGTTTGTCATCCATGGAGTGATTGTCACTCCAGTGGGGCAGTGCCTCAGCAATCCTAGTAATATGTTGGAGGACAGGTTGTTGGATGTAATGACACCTTGTAAACCCTTTTGGACACTCTACAACCATGATGGCAGCAGTCTGAGCAGACTTTGAGTGTCTGCTGCTTGTGCTGCAATGGAAGCTGCAATATCCGCTATAAATGTGCTGATGGAGAGTTGGCTGCCACTTCCATGCTGGAAAGGATGAACTCCAAGCTCTGCACAAAGCCCTGTTCCAAGCTAGTGCTGTAACCCAAGCTCCTTGACATTGACTGCAGGTTTTTTCTGGGAGATTGCCCAATGCACCAAGCATTGCATTGTGCATACCATCAGCCTTCTTCTAAGGACTGTTGCATTGAAGTCCTCAGTCCTCTGTAGCAGAATTAATATGCAACTTTACTCTCCGCAAGCTGCACCTCCAATATCTGCCCAGGCTACAGGCCACTCACCCCCAGTGTCTCACCCGCATGTGGCCTCTATGTTACTCTATGAATTACACTGTCAATATCTAAGCTGGTGGTGGCAAATGTGAAAATCAAGTTACGGTAATCATCAGTGTCTTGTTGCTCTTCCATCTTATGCTTTCCCACCACCCCCTGTTGAGGTGACAATTCTTACAGATCTAGTTAAGGGGTGGGAGTGGAGGGCAGGGAAAGTAAGAGATGCATGCTTAGACGATCTGTAGTTTGTTAATCAGAAGACAGCGTGAAATGATGGGAAGGTGGGATGTGAGAAGGAGGATTAGATATACCACCATCTTCAACAGTTTCAGCTCTGCTGCTGGCCACAGCCTCTATAATAGGTGCCCCAATAATGGCTAGCGCTCTCTTTTCCATGGGGTTTAGGACATGCAGGCACACCTCTCCGTCTCTGGTTAGCATCAGTTGCCTTTAATTGTGTGCCACCTTGTCTTGCAAGAAAGATGGGAATGTGTTAGTGAGTGTGCTGCAATGTGTGTGGATCATGTGGTTGTCATGGTTGAATAACTGGCAGTTTGTGCAAGCTGAATGACGTGGGTTTGAGGCTTGCAGCAGTGCTGATCGTGTAAGGGTGAGGTGAAGCCATGAATGTTTTCAAAGTTCTGATTGATAGAAAATGTTGGTAGATGAGTGATAGGAATGCGGTGCATTGAGTAGTGTATGAGGCTAGTCGTGCACATGGTAGGATATGTCACTTGAAGATACATTTGCTGAGCTTGATGACTCATTTAAGGTCATTGAACTTTTTGTGGCATTGCATCCAGGTCCTCAGGGCTATACTCCTGGCATTGACCTCCGTGACAATCTGTTCACACTGGCTCCTGAGCCTGTGTCTGGAGGACCTCCTCTCTGCTTGTGGATACAGGGCATCGCTCCGCCCTTCCACCATCTAGAGTCCAGATTTCTTTTGATTTTATTTCTAAGTTTGATCCAAATTTATAATATCCACACAGCTGAGCTCTTGCAACATGCTATTGAAACCTGGGACCAGCTATAGTCCAGGCCTGCCTTTAAGGTAATGAAGGCAATTAAAAGAAATGCTATTAAAACAGAATATAATAATTTTACTTGTGCATTAGTTTGCTGTTCTTTTTAAATCTGCTACTTGGAGGTCAGGATTGCTGTTTTTTTTTATCAACTGTGTTATGACCCAAAGGCTTTGCTGTTTAGATATTACTGTGCATCTTATTAATATAATGTTGATTAAATGATAAAACAACGTTGTAAATTGTTAGACATTGCATTTTGCCTTTCCTAATTGCTTACACAGCCCCCTTAAGCCTTACTATAAAGAGTTAGTTTACTTGACTGCATCTTCTGTCTCTAAGATTTCAAAAAAGTTGTGCCATTAAGTGCAACTCTTGCAGCATTTTTACAAATTCCCATTTCATTTGCAACTGGGGTGTTAGATGCCTGACAAAGATCTGAACTGACAGGCTGCAATCACAAATGCCCATTCGCTCTTACAAAGATACCGCTTTATGGCTTCTGAGTTGATAATTTCCCACCAGCTCCTGGCTTTTCTGCAAAATTAATGATTTTATATCCAGGAATATTAAATCTTCCACTAGGCAGATATGTTCAAAATGACCTTGTCATCAGCTGTCATCCAAGGACAAAGCTCCAAATGAAAAGTACTTTGGTGCATAATCCTCCAGGAGGACATTGTCCTGAAGTAGCAAGGCTTTCTAACCTTTTCTTTCTCATTTATTCCAAATGTACATCTACAGTTTAGAGCAATGTGACATTGCAGGATTAATGATTATTAATTAAAATATACTTCATCATTGTATTACAATGCTATCAAAACTGAAATATTATTCAAAATACAAAAACCAGCCCAGACCTACATGAAATAGGAGGTACATCCACATTAAGATAAGTGCTCAGAATGCCTATTTGATTACATGGCCACATAGTTTTTAAGTAATCAACTATAAATTCCTTGGTGAATGGTTGGTAATGAGATAAAAAATTGGAAACCCTTCATCATACATCTATTTTTTCTATTTCTTGGTGAATATCTTGTGAAGGACAAATTTTAGCATCTCTATTGTTTATACAAGTTATTTGCATTTGAATTGCTGCTGACATTAATTGATTGCAATATCTCAAAATAAACCAAGCAACTAGTTCAATATCATTCATACAAACCCTAATATATGTGTGAAACAGGATTCGCAAAGTACCACCTTTGATAATGTATCTAAAGGGCATTCTCAAAGTAGGCCATGCCTGAGAAAGAAGGTTTTCACAAGGACATTCCAACAATCACTGGTCCACCCAACAAACAGGCTGTGCCCTGGGAATGTGACGTTGTTCTAAAATAATATTTGGCTGAATTTTATGGTACGTCGTGGTTCCCGCACCCCTGGGTAAAAAGTTGGGGGGACCAGTCCACGACTCAGACAGCTACTCCACAGCAATTTAATGCTGGTAGCAGCATTAATTACTTTTAGGCGAGACTTTGCTCCTTTCTTGGGAGGAAGTCCCGCCTAGAAGGCTGCTGGCCAATTGGATGGCTGGTAGCTCTGTAGTCAAACATAGCCCATATAATGGGTTGGATTTTATGCCTCCCCGCTGGTGGGTTTGAGGGTGGAGGGTGGGGGGGGGATGTAAAATCCAGCAGGTGATCTCTATGACCTGTCGCAAAAGTTACAGAGAGCAGGGGAGGCATCAGGTGGCTAGTGCACGCTTTAGTCTAATGAGGACCTTAATTGGCCAATTGATGACCACCGCTAGTATTCTCCCTGCAGAAAGAGGAGGCCCATGCCATGCGGGAGGCATGACAGCTTTAGGGCTGGTGTCAGACAAAGTGGGGAAAAACCTCCTTGTAGGGCCCCGGGACCCATCAGAGGCACCCCCTGACTCCAAAGCCATTACCCTTCCTCTGGTCTTTTGAACCTCCCTCACCGAGACTCCTGACCCGGGACATGTCTGGGCTTCTCAGCATGGTGGAACTGCCTGTAGCCCCACACTGGTGCTGTTGGGACTCAAGAGTGTTGTAACCCTGTTTTTGTGCTGCCCTTGATCAAAATTCCCAGTTTGGGGTGCAGGAGATATAATGCATATCTGTACAAAATATGATACAGATTGTTTACTGATGTAAGTAAATGTTATAGGCTGTAGTGTTTTTATTTATCAATAGCAAGAATTAAAAGATCAAAGCCTTTTTAACATTTTACGTTGTGGAATGGGAGGTGGAAGAAGTTCAGAAATCATGAAATGAGTGGAAAACAATAAGTTAATCATCAGAACATTGGCAGGTGAACTTTACTGCAACCACAAGTAAATGCTACACATAGGAAGAAAAGCTAAATAACACATGGGGAAGAATTTTCCTCCCATCGGGGGGTTGTGCAGAGGCGGAAGGGAGTGAGCGCTAATCCGATCGGCGCTCCTGATTGGGTGCGCGCCGCCATTTTACATGGGCGGGTCAATTAAGGCCTGCCCAGTGTGGCGCACACCCGGAAGCGCTGAGCGCTCCCTGAGTGCACGAAAGAGCACAGAAATCTCCCTGAGGTGCCTCAGGGAGGTTAGTTTAAGTTGTGGAAAGTTTGATATAGGTGGAAAAAAATTTTAAGGACATGTCCCCTCACGTGAAACTGTCATATGAGCTGGGACATGTCCGTTAATTTTTTCAAACAATTAAATTTAATTAACAAACCCTTCATGAAACCTCATCCCGCCCGTGGATGAGGTTTCATGAAAAATGCGAAGGCCGCCTGGGCTCTTCACCTGCCTGCCAACCTAAGGTTGGACGTGCAGCATTCTTCATAACTTTAATTAGTTTAATAATGGCCTTAATAGGCCTTTGACAGTTTGGCGGGCGCGCAGCCGACGTGGCTGCATGCCCGCCAAACTGACAATCTAAAAGATGCGCGGTGACGTCGGGACGCACACCCAACATCACTGAGCGCCATTTTACACATTGGCGAGTGGGCCCCGCCCCCACTTGCCAACGGGAAAATTCAGCCCATGTATTCCATACGTGGTATGGAAATAGCCAAGGATAAAGCTAGAAGAGACTTACGAGACACAATGCTGATCACACCCAAGCAATGCAGAGCAGCAAACAACAAAACCAATAGAATGTTGAACCAAGAGTTAAAACAATAAATCAGTGGAAGCAATGGCAAAATTATAGTGCTCTGATTAAGCCACACCTTTAATACTGTGTCTAGTTCTGGCCACCGAGACACAAAGGAAGCATTTAAAGGGGTAGAAGCTTGTGTCAATTTGGAACTTTACATGAATACTAGACTAACAGTGTAAAGTGTTCAGCAACTAACCTGGTGCTTGTGAAAGGCTACCTATTGCCACCTCCCACGGCCAGGTCTAGCTGCCTCTCCATGGTTCTGCAATGCCATTTTGTTATTTTATGAAAGGTTTAAAAGTTGTGTACCTCTTCCAGTGGCATGCTTCTAATGGGCATTGTGAATCAATTTTCCCTGAAAAATTTAGTAATTGAGGGGAAGTCCAGCAGTTCAGGAGTGTGACTTGAATCAAATGGGAATGCTGAAGTAAGAGGTTTGGGGAGAATTACCCTGTTAAAATGGAGAAAGGGGTTTTACAGTTGTGCATGTAACCAATTGTCAATATGGGAACTAGGTCACCACAGTGCAAGATCATGAATTAGAGTTCTCCTTAACCAAAGTGTATTGTAAAGGGTTAGTTTTACAAGGAAGGGTTAGAGGTCTGAATCAGACAGATTCAGTGTTCCTTCTGTGCCTCATAGTCTGCAGTACTTTGTTTGACTGCTTGTCTTGGAGGGTCCCGCTGTCGGCATCCTTGAAAAGATGGTTAAGCCATGAAATGAACTCATCTAAAAGTCAAGTGAATGTGCCAAACACTTCTCCTTCCTTAACTAGTTGATCCTAGACTGATACTGAAGTGTGCTGGTGAACTGTCACCTTTAAGGCTGCATTCTAATTTCCATGCACTCCACCTAATTACACCCATTTTACACTGGATTTACATCAATCACCGCTCCAATGGATATGTAAATGAGGTAACCAGGAAATCCTAAATATCTATTTGCAGGTGCAAATTGTTATCCACTCCATAATAACTGCAGAACTACCAGCTGTGGCTCAGTTCATAGCACCCTCGCTTTTGAATCAGAGGGTTGTGGGTTCATGTCCCACTCCTGGAAACCAAGAACTGTGAATGTACTCAAAAGAGTTACCTAACTACCTATATATGTTATTGCCACTTCACTCCTACTTTATTGCGCCATGCAGGAGCTCTGCATTTCTGGCTGGGATTTCTGATCCCGGCTTCTCCACAAATTCTGAACTTACCTGAAACTGAACTAATTCTTTGTAGCATTGGATTGTTGGGGGAAGACAAGTAACGCTACCGTTTTATGGCACTAGCTGCTGTATTGTGGTAAGCAAAGAGTTTAACTATCCTAAAGCTTCTTTGAAAAGCTAGGCAGAGAAGGTAAGTGGGTAACGGGCTAGTGTGGGTAAGTTAATGGGGTAGGGTGGGTAAGGTAAGTGGTAAGGTGATATAATGGGCAAGGGGGTAGGGTGGATGAGGTAAGGGAGTAAGAGGGTAGACAGGTAAGGGGGTAGAGTGGGTAAGGTAAGTGAGAAGGGGATAGTGTGGGTATGGGGGTATGATAGGAAAGGTAGGGGGGTTAAGAGGATAGGTAGCAGCTGGGTAGGGTGGTGAGGTATGCAGGTAAGGGGATAGGGTGGGAAAGGTAAGTGGTTAAGGGGTAGGGTGGGTGAGGGGCTAGGGTGGAAGCTGAATAGGGTGGTGAGCTTGGGTCAGGTTGGGTCGGGGGAGGGGTGAGGGGAAGTCGGGTGGTGAGGTTAAGTTATGTTGATCTGCGGGGAGTTGGGAGGTCAGGGAAGAGCCAGGCAATTGGGGGTGGGAGTCGGGTGGTTAGGTTGGGTCAGGCCAGGTTGGGGAGAGGGGGTTTGGGGCGTCAGGAGGGGAGTCGGGTGGTGGGGGCTAGTCAGGCTGTGTAGAAGAGGTGAGGGAGTCAGGGGGAGTCGGGGAGTCAAGGAGGGAGCCAGTGGATCGGGCCGGGGGGTGAGTGGGGTGGTCAGTTGTATAGTTACCCAGGAGTTATACTAGTGCCTGAACTTTCTGGTCCTGCCCGTGGTGGAAATTGTCGCGGGCGGGGCAGAAAATTTGATGGACCAGCCTAAGGTCCATTGACTTCAGGCGGGAATTTCTGATCCTATGGCGGGCAGGACCGTAAAATGCTGGCCTAGGACTTTTCTGTCTTAAATTTCCTTGGGTAACTATTCAGGTAAGTATGTTGGAACTGTCCAATGTCTCTGACTAACTCAGAGTTGTTGGAGACATTTTCAGAGGGTCCCAGGGAGCACTTGAAGTTCAAACTTCCCAGGCAATTCCCATCATGTTGTAACTTCCAAGGGGTCCCGTAGCAAATATTGGGTGGTACGTCAGGTCTCTTGACTATTTGGAGACCGGAAGACCTGGACCATAATAGCCAAAAAGCAGTAATGCTGTGAATCTTGCCATTTATGTGTAAATGTACTAGATATTCTGGTTAAGGTCACCATGGATACTGAAGGGATGCTATTATGACATAATTAGAAACATCTCTCTGCATGGCAGAATTGGAATAAATATTAAACCTTTGCTTCATTATAGTGGTTATGAATATAATTTAAATTCAGGGAATTTTTATGCCGAAGTCCAGCATTGTAAACACTTGCAAATTTACTAAGATTTATTAATATGGCACTGATATTTTAATATATGCAGTTCATCTGTGGATGTTAAAATAGTCTAAATTAATTACCTTTTTAATGGAACCATGAGTGCTGGCAATCCTATGAGTTTAAATGTGAGTAATACATGTACAACGTATTTGTTATGTTGATCAAGTTAATTATGATTATTTGTCCTTTTGATGATAGAAGGATTAACAAGGTTTGTAAAACAATATTGTACTAAACAGTTGTACTTTCAAAAAGAGGCATATTTCAATCACACAAGAAATTTTCTGCTAGCCTGTTAGGCACAATGCAATCCATGAGCAATAATTATAGTCACATTTATTCAATATAAAGTACAATCTGCCAGACATTTGGCTCCATATCACCTGTTTATGTGGCACAATGAGTGCTGTTCTGTGTTCAAAATGGCATCCACACCTTGCACACACAATTCTGGTGTGAGCCATGCCGGACACCATTTTGGTAAGGAGGAAAACAAGGGATGTCCTTTAACCACATCCTAAGTAGGCATAAAGCCATTAACGTATGTAAGTAAGGGACTTCATGCTGATTCTGCTCCCTTGTGTACTAGTGCCGATTGCTTCAGGGAAAATAAACAGCATGGAATTTTAAAAAGTAATTACCATAATCATCACTGCTGCTGGTCTCAAGATTTCCACCCTCATTCCTGACGCCTGACCACCAGGCGCCTCCACCCTCCCCCCCACTCCCCGGACCTCCTCCCTATCCCTGCCTCAGTCCGAACCACTTAGCCTCCCTTGCAACAGCCCCCTAATTGCACTTCAAGGCTCAGCTGTTCTGGCACCAGATCCCTGCAATCTTATCAATCACTTACCAGAAAATTGGTGCATGAGCCTGTGTGGGCCCCTACTGCTGTGCCATCTGGTGGATAATGGGATCCTAAATCCAAAACGCTTTGCTCCTCAGATCTCCCCATTTGGGCAGTTAATACTTCATGGGCCAAAAAAGGGATGCTACTGAGATTTTAAGCTATTAGGTTTATGGCAGATAACTAGTGAACAAATAACAGTTGGATTTAATTGTTTAATGAGTGGCTGTGCTAATGGTGAAAATAAAGAACAGATTTAAATACAGATGAATCTTACTACCAATAATTCTGTTTTGCCTAAATATGGAAGAATATTTCTACAGATATCAAAGGTTCAAAAAGGAATGCAAATTACCTCATGTCATTTTTCATAAAGCACACAATGGTACAACATGAGCAGTGAGCTTGTGTGTGGTGTTTGCAAATGACTTTGTGACACTGAATCACAGATACACAGAGGGTTCACAGTGAGTCTTTTGTGAACTGCTACCACATCACAACCTTGGAATTTAGCCACAAAATGCAGACAGAAGGGGACTGAAGAACTGGTTTGAACATGAGAGTTAGATCAAAGATCTAACTGTAACACTGTGGTATTGTGGCAGGGCTAAAGTCAATGGGTTGGAAAGAACATATCTGTTCTTATTAAACTCATATACTATTCAATGATGTACTGTTGTCATTTATTGTCTTCCATATATGTGGTCAGGCAAGCAGTGTTGTCTAGCAAGTTGAACATAATCCCTTATCATGTATGGGTTTTGCTACATGGGCACACTGATAGGCCTAAATGAGTCTATCAGTACAAGGGATGGCAGTAATAAAATATTTTCTTCTGTATCTGTTAATGATATCAAATATTTGGAGTCCAGGTGTGACATTTATGCTTTACTTACACTTTGCTCTCAGAACATTTCCCTTTGCACTGGTCTCCAAATATCATGCATTTCTTATTTCAATCTAAGATTTTCAGATTAGTATCATTTATCCACTGAAACAAGCATGATCCATTCCTTTTTGTGTGACCAAGCTTGATTCCTCACCTTTGCTCTGCATGTCAAGCAGTCCCCATTAAAAATACTTATTAATATAACTATGCTCAAGGGTGTAAAATACAGAATAGAAACAGCTTTCCAGTGGTCTCCTAATTCTAATTTTTCCAATTCTTCTGTCGTATCAATTGTTATGATTGTTTGAAATTTGGCGTTCTTGTGTTTGTCCTGATGAGTGCAAGATGAAAAGCTTTGGCAACATGTTTCTTTTCAGCATGCGTTGTGTTGGTTTTCATGGGGAAACTAACATGGCCATTCCTTTTGCCTGCAGGAGAAACAAGTGCACAGCAATAAAGGGCAGGATCTTCCGGTTGGTGAGCGGGGGCAGGGCCCGCTCGCTGACGTGTAAAATGACGCGGGATGACGTCAGGTGGCCTATTAAGGCCATTATTGGACATGTCATCCAACCTTAAGGTTGCTGGGCAGGCCCGCAGCCCTGGCGTGCTTCAGGAAAAGCATGAAATCTCATCCACGGACAGGATGAGGTCTAATGAGGGTATTTAAATTTTTATCCAATCTTCCAGTAAAAATTATGGGCATGTCCCAACTCATGTGACAGTGTCACATGAGGGGACATGTCAGGGAAATTTTTTTATCATTTGTAATAAAAATTTTAATTCCGAGCTGATTTCCCCAAGGCAGAACTTAGCCTTAGAGAGATCTATGCGCTGTTTTGTGCGCATGCGTGAAAGAACACACTCCTGGCTGAGGGAAATCCCCCCCACCCGCACAGGGAGCGCACAGTGCTTCTGAGCGGACGTCACGCTGGGTGGGCCTTAATTGGCCCGCCCACGTAAAATGGCAGCGCGCCCCTGATTGGGGGCGCTGATTGGAGGTGCGACCGCCCGTGCCCTCTCCTGCACATCGCCCCCAACGGGGGAATAATTTATCCCAAAGAGTGGGCCAAGATTGGTGAGGCCACCCCAGGCCCTGGTGGAGGTTCTGACCCCAGCAGAGAAGGAGACCCTAAAACTGGGTGAATGGCAGGGCAGCCGGGTGATCGCTGATGGTGAGTCAAAAAATGTCAACTGAAGAGTGTGAGTGCATGAGTGCGCACTCCCACATTGGTGGGCATGCACTCACAATTAGATTCATGGTTGCAACCTGATGAACACATCACAGATGTGTCCAAACAGCTGACAGAGGCTGTGATAGCCAAGGCCACTGACAGTCAGAGGATGGTGGGGGGCCAGGCCCATGCTAAGCCCCAGGCTGATGATGAGCCTCTAGAACTTGGCACCTGCTGAAGCTGCAATGGGAGGCAAGGGAAAGTCTGGCAGTTCTGCCAGAGTCTATACGCAGTCATGCGCAGATGATGGAGGAGTCCACTCAGGCCATCAGTTCTCCAAATGTCTTAGGCATGTGAGTGCTTGACTTCCTCCATCAAGAGGTTGGCAACACTCATAGACAGCCAGGTCCGACTGGATACTGGAGGTACACGCAGACCTGTGTATCATTAGCTTGTCCATGAGCTCTATGCAACAGTGGCAAGGTGAGGGGGGTGATAAGGCACTGGAGTCTCCTCCAGGTCCTCATCCTTCTGTGGTTAGCAGCGAAGTACAAGTGTGCCATGCAAAGGAGGAGGAGCAGTTGCCTTCTTCTGACCAGTTGTCTTCCCTCTTCTATGGTGGCAGCAGACTTCTGGTTGTCTCCTTGGGTCTAGGCTTCTGGTGGAGGGGTGCAGGTGTGCAGAAGTCGTTTACTTCTGTGGGCTGATTCAGGGCACTCCGAACAGCAGCTCTTCAGCCCCTCTGCCAGTGACTTCAGTGCCTCCAGTAGTCACGATGACAGAGGAGGCTTCTGCACCAGTGCAGGTTCCTTGCATCATGCTGGGGTCTTCCAGGACTCAGGCAGACAGAGGACGATTCCTAAGGTCATCGCAGACCACAGAGTCGCCTGATCAGCAGCCTGCCTCCACCTCAGCTGCAAGTGTAGGGGCTGTATCTCGTAGAAGCACTTGTAAGCGCATTAAGTAGAGCACACAGACAAACTTGGGGTTCACAGGTGTCCAGACTTTGTGTGTGTTAAAGCTTTATAGTCGCTTGGTAATACAGAACTTGAGTATTGCTGAAAAAAGAGACATGTCGAAGCTTTCGCTGTATGTCATGTAAACTCATGAACGGGCCGAATGCTGTCCCTTCCTGCCCTGAAAAGTGCCAAGTCTACCTCAGATTACCCTGGAAGGGCAAGGTATCAAAAACTTTAAGCAACAGGTGAAGCTAGCTGTTTCACACTGTTACTATACAGCTGCAACAGTACAGACGTGAGTAAACAACTCTTCAATGGATAGCCCTTGACCCAACAATCCATTCCTAAAGGAAAGTGGAGGGCCAGAAAAGCTGTGACACTGGGACTGTCGAAGTGTCTATTTATTGTGGCTGCTTCCTGGGAAGCAGGAACACACCTGAAATATCCACCTTTTGATGGTTGCAAACCAGTTGTACATTGATGAAATGGAAGCCCTTCTAGTTGATGAAGGTCTCTGGCTTGACCATGGAAGCCTTGATGGCCAAATGTGTGCAGGCACTGAGACTGCATTGGAGGGAATCCAGCAATAACCCTGAAGCTAATGGACCTCTCTGATTGACTGTTCAGGTCAGTTCGGAAGTGCACAAAGTCACCAATCTTATTGAACATAGTGATCAATATTTCTTTGATACAATGATGCAGCCTGAGAGATCCCATACATGTATCCAGTGGATCCCTGGAGAGTTCGGAGGAGTAGAAGTTGAGAGCCATGGTGATCTTCAGGGCCACCGGCATTGGGTGTCCAGCAAGGCCTAGAGTTTTAGCTCTCCCTGCAGCATGGTGCAGCGATCAGTGACAGCCTCCCTGAGAACTTCAGTCTGCGCTGACACTGCTGCTTGGACATCTGAAGATAATTGAGCTGTGTACAGTAGATAATCTGCTGGGAATGGCCCCTTCTTTGCTCGCGAGGCTACTGGAGCATCCCTCTGTGCCATTGTCCCAGCATGGCCCCTGGAGGCTGCCCACCTTGCTGCTCCTGCAGTTACTGCTGAAGCCCCACTGGTGCTTGGTCCTCCCTCCCTCTGCACCACTCTTCCTCCTCCCTCAGTTCATGAAAACTGGAATGATCAATCCCATGCTGTTGTGATATGATGTAAATATACTTTAAAGGTGTGTATTTCAAACTGCTGTCAATCACTACCACCTTGACAGGATGCAATGTATTGGTCCCATGACTTGTAGTCATTCTACAAGCAGCAGAAGCAGAAGTCAGATATACTGTACGTAGTCTCCCAGTTAACTCTAAGCATATATTGTTGTGTCTTGAGTTCTGGTCTTAGATGGGTTTCTTGAAGGTTTGTCTGTTACCCTAAGAATACAACTGTGGGATGTTATTTATAAAAACCTTTCTTGTTTATTTACAGATCTATGTACATCTCAGTATTCTACACAAGGTTGCACCTCTGCTTCCCACCAGATCTCGGTTACTTAATAAAGAGCCCACATTATTGTTTTATCAATCCTTGACGTATTTACATTGAAAAGAAGAACGCACCATATGCCAGGTGGTCCTTGCATTATTTTTGCAGTACACCTCCCTCAAAATTGTTGTCTTGCTGCTTGCTTAGGAACATGTGTCACTGCCCCTCTGTGTCCCTTGCAGAAGGTTCCCGCCCGTTGTTGATAGCACGCTTATAGGCCACTCATACCCGTTGGTGTGGAATGCACCCCACCTACTGTTGATAGCACCCAAATGTGCCCCCTCCCATTGGAAATGGCACTTTCACAGGCCTCCTGCTGCCATATTCCAATAGCTTCCATTCTGCACACTCCCACTTCCAGCACACATTGCCTTTCAGAGTGGTTTGGCAGAGGCAGCACTGAGGTTTTACCTTGTTTCCGTCACCTTTGGCCAGTCAGGGCACTGGAGGCCCACGCATTCCATGGGCAGAAGTTTGAAGTTGGTGGATGGGTACGGTAGGCAGGGCTGGGAACGGCAGGGAAATGGCCCACAGCCTGTGACCGGACCCCGACCGTGATTTCACGCTGGCAGGGCAATTAAGGCCCGCCCAACTTCAAATACGGCTCTTCACTGGTCGGGAAGGGCTGAGTGGGGGCGGAGGCCTGTCGGACGGCGGGTCCAATGGAGACCCAGCGGCTAGTTTAAACATGGCCCAGACAGCCACAGAAAGGCTGCCACGGAAGGATGTCTGCTCTGTGTCGTCTTGATGGAGTCAAGTGCGGCTGGAGGTGCCAGGTGGGTGGGCACTCAGCTCTCTGCTTTTCGGATGAGTGCCTCGCAGTCCTCCTGGAGGAGGTGGCTGCCAGGACGGAAACCTTTGTCCCCAGAGATGGGAGGAGGAGGCCACTGCACCTCACAAAGAGGGCATGGGAGAAGGTGGCAGCAATGGTGAGCAGCCATGACGTGGTGTGACGCACATGGGTGCAGTGCCAGAAGCAGTTTAATGACCTGCTGTGCTCAGGGAGGGTGAGTACCGTGTTGGCATGGGTCAAAGTGCAGAAGTGTTAAGGTGTGGCTGCCCCCCCCCGCCGCCCCCAGTGGACCTCTGGGGTGCTAGGGTCTGAGAGCCAACTGTCAATGACACCGGAGCTGGTCAAGGGCAAGCCCTGTCTGCTTGGGCTGAGTGCTTTGCGGCTTAAGGGCCACAACTCAGATGTGCCCTGTGAGGTGTTCCTCAGCTGAGGTTGGCCAGGCTGCAATGGCGCTGCAGGTAGAGAGTTGACTAAGCAGCGAAGGCACGTACAGGCGGAGGCCCGCCCAACCTGCTGCTGCTCAGCAGGTTCGAGCAAGATGCCCTTGAGCTGGAGAGCCGGCACGTTCCCTGTGCAACTGGGCGTGGAGAGGCAGGGGTGCCAGATGAAGGTAACAATGCAATACACAGAGGTGAGATTTTCAGATCGTGCAACCATTCTAGCGTAGTCTCTTCATTGAGGGGAGCCTCAAAACTTGAGACCCCATTGATCATTGAAAGATGATATCACCATGATGCAGATCCCCATTGTCTTACCAGGGTGCCCGGCATGCACAGTGACAGTGTGATGACTTTAAGTAATGACATGTCCTTCTCCCTTTTAGATTGGCCAGCACACACTCACTCTCTGGACCCCGAAGGGCCACCCCTGATGCTGGAGGACCACCGAGCTTCACTTGCACCTGCATCACACCCGCTCTTGGAAGCAGGCACCAATGCAGATACCAGCATCTCGGTGGGCATCAGATTGGCAGCTAGAATGTTGGTGCACAGCAGTGAGGGCACTTCACACTCGCTTGAGGTGCAGACAAAGGCAGAGAGTGTCAGCAGTCAGAGGGCTGCTGGAGACCAGGACAATGCTCAGTCGAAGGCAGATGATGAGTCTCTGAAGTCGTCCATTTGGCGGCAAATGCTGGATGTGCGGGAGGATCTGGCGGAGATCCTTGAGGGTCTGCGTGCCATGGTCTCAATTGTGGAGGAGTCCATGTGGAGCATAAGCACTGCATTGACCCTCATGGCCTAGCACACTGCCTCCTCCATTTAGAGAGTGCCGACTGTCATAGAGTGGCAGTTCCAGGAACAGAATCAGTGGTTCCTTGGGTTGTGCTCGGACCTGCAAGCCCGCACACAGGCACTGACCTCAGGTGGTCAGTGCCAGTGTGGGAGATGGATGAGGCACCCAGTATCTCAGCTAGGTGCCCATCCATCAATGGTGAGCATGAAGACTGATGCAAAATATTGATTTAAATTATCTCCCATTTCCCTGTTCCCTGTTATCAATTCTCCAGTCGCATCCTCCAAGGGTCCCACACTATAGCTACTCTCTTTCATTTTATATACCCCTAGGAGCTCTTGCTGTTTGTTTTTATATTTCTTGCCAATTTACTTGCATAATAATTTTTCTCCCTCTTCATTAGCTTTTTAGCCATCCGCTGCTGGTCTCTAAAAATGTCCCAATCCTCTGGCCTACCACTAGTTTTCACTACTTTGTATGCCTTAGTTTGTGATTGGATACTCTCCTTAGCCACTTTTGTTAACCATGGGTGATTCATCCTTCTCGAGTCCTTCTTTTTGACCAGGATAAATTTTTGCTGAGCGTTATGAAATATCTGCTTAAATGTCTGCACTGCTCATCCACTGACCTTCCCCTTAGTCTATTTCCCAGCCCGCTTTAGACAACTCCTTCTTCATACCTCTGTAATTGCCCTTATTTAAGTTGAGGACACTGGTTTGAGATTCAAGTTGCTCACCCCTCAAACTGAATGTGAAATTCTACCACGGTGTGATTGCTGCCCCCTAGAGGATCCTTAACTACGAGATCTCTTATTAATCCTCCCTCATTGCACATTACCAGATCTAAAATAGCCTGTTCCCGGGTAGGTTCTGCAACACATTGCTCTTAAAGGTGTTGGGGATAATTAGCAAGGATCGGGAATTGGCCAACTATCAGGAAACAGGGAGTCAGAATAAATGGGTCATTTTCAGGATAGCAAACTCTAACTAGTGGAATGCCAACAGGATCAGTGCTGGGGCCTCAACCATTTACAATCTACGTCAATGACTTGGATGAAGGGACCAAGCGTATTTCAGCCAAATTTGCTGGTGATACATAGATAGGAAAGCACATTGTCAGGAAGACACAAAAGCCATTATTTTCAAAGGGCTAAGGGGTCGGTACCCAGTGCAGGGGGGATTTGCAAATCATGGTCCCAGATGTTGTCTTGGGATCCCAATATCTCTGGATCAACTTCAAATTTTAAAAGGGCAAGTCGGGGAAAGGAGCAGGGAATGCGCCCACCTGCCAATTAACAGCCCTTTAAGCTCCAGAAGGAGTTTGTTAAGAGCCTGTCTGGAACAGAATGCAATTTTCAATTTTTTTCCTGTCAAACCTGAACAGTCTTGTTCATGTCAAGTGCACAGCTGTTGGGTTCACTGCAGGACCCAAATAAATCTCCCTGTAATTGTCTTGGAAACAAATTTGTGTAGCCAACTATTGCTGGCTCAAACGCTGCTCCTTACCTTGTCCGTGCAAGGCCACTGTCTGCCTCATTCCCTCTCTATGGCCTTCCTAGGAGCTGCTTGCTCTAATTGGCAAGCAGCAGCAGCCCCAAACACAGCTGTTGCCTGTCTTTGCTGCTGGCTCCAGGCTGGCAGCTCCCACCTACTGAAGGTGATCGGTGCCACTAATTGGGTGCCAAGCTCGCCTCCTGGGCAATTATACCATTTACATTTAAAAATCCTGTTGCAAATATGATGCAACTTAGGATCAGAACCCAGAAATTATTTGTGTGTCGGTTCCTGAACCCTCCATGGAAAACCCAAACCAAATAGTCTGCAAAAAGACAGGTTAAGTGAGTGGGCAAAAAATCTGGCAGGGGGAATATAATGTGGAAAAATGTGACATTATCTACGTTGGTGGGAAGTATAGAAAAGTAAACTCTTATTTTAATGGAGACTACAGAATGCTGCAGTACAGAGGAATCTGCATGTCCTCATGTATGAAACACAAAAAGTTAACATGCAGGTATGGAAAGTAATTAGGAAGGAAAATAGAATGGTGGCCTGTATGGTAAGGGGAATGGAGTATAAAAGTAGGGGAGTCTTGCTACAACTATACAGGGCATTGGTAAGGCCACATCTAGAATACCTTACTCAGTTTTGGTTTCTTTACTTAAGGAGGAATATGCTTGCTTTAGAGGCAGTTCAGAAAAAGTTTGCTTACTCCTGGGATGAAAGGGTTGTTTTATAAGCAAAAGTTGAGCAGGTTGGGCTATACTCATTCGAACTTAGAAAAATGAGAGGTGATTTTATTGAAAGATGTAAGATTATGCGGGGACTTGACAGGGTTCATGGGCGAACCTAGAACTCGAAGCATAGCTTCAGAATAAGGGGCTAGCCATTTAAGAGAGAGATGAGGAGAAATTTTTTCTCTCAGACGGTCGTTACAAATAAAGATGTCTACTCAGGGTCATGGGTTTCTGCCATGGGTCTTCATGTGGCCGAACAGGCTAATTCTCACCCTTCAGAGCTTAGGGCACATGGGGCAAGATGAGGTAGTGGGATCCAGAGTGCAGGATTTACTCCCTTTTCATTCTTTCCCTGCTGTTGCTTTGCCTCAGCATTAAGTCGCTTGGACTCAAAATGTGATACAGCTTGATTGACAAGTTAACATAATTTTGAATGATTGGTAGCAAGCTCCTCCCAGTCAATGTCATAAATGCTGCCATGCTTCAAGGGAAGTAACTTTGTAACATTTTCTTTGTCCTCTTCTGGAATGCTGGCAATTTGAGAATTGACGAAACAGGACTTGGTGGGGGACAATATTTTGCCCGTCTGGACAGTATCCAGTCCATTGTAGTTGATTTTGCAGGTGTCTTGCTTGAATGCTGGTGGAGCTGGCTTCAAGAAGGACACTAGCATTTGTTTGACATTGGATTCAGAGGATGCAGTGGAGACATTGCTGGTGGAATTTCTCTAGTGTTCCTAAGTGTCGCTGATACACAGTCCAGGTCATCCTGCAGTACAGGAGTGTGGTGGTAACAACTGCTCTCTGCACTAGGACTTTTATTGATTTGCAGAGGTCTTAATTGTCAAACACTCGCTACCATAGTCTGGAGAAGGCTGAGCAAATGCAGAGGATCCGGTGTTGGATCTCCTTGTCCATGGTGGCCTTTTGAGAGAGGTGGCTGCTAAGGTATGGGAAGTGCTCAACATATTCCAGTGTCTCTCCTTTAACATAAATGGAAGGTGGAATATTTGGCTGACCAGATCTGAGATGATATATGACTTTTGTTTTGGCAACTTTCAAGGATGGGCTGAATCTCTTGTCTGCAGAATTGAAGAGATTGAGAGTGGCTTGCAAATCTGCTGCAGAGTGGACAACGACACTGCAAGTCACCTACAAACTATAGATCATGTATGTTTATGGTGATCAATGCATTTTTGGCATGGAGGTGACTGAGGTTAAGGAGTTTTCCACCTAGTGGTGACACTGTCAGGTAGATTGTAAATAGTATGGGAGCTATCACACAGCCTTGCATTTTTTATTCATTCACAGGATGTGGGCTTCACTGGCTAGGCCAGCATTTATTGTCCATCCAATTGCCCTTGAGAAGGTGGTGGTGAGCTGCCTTCTTGAACCTCTGCAGCCCATGTGGTGTAAGAACACCCAAGATGCTGTTAGGAAGGGAGTTCCAGGATCCAGTGACAGTGAAGAAACAGTGACATAGTTCAAAGCCTGGATGGTGTATGGCTTGGGGGGGAACATGCAGGTGGTGTTATTCCCATGCTATCTGTTGCCCCTGTCCTTCTAGGTTGCGTGTTTCGAAGGTGTTGTTGAAGAAGCCTTGGTTATTTGCTGCAGTGCATCTTGCAGATGGTTGACATTGCTGCCATTATGGCCTGAATTTTTCCCTCGTCAGGCATGTGTGATCGGCAGGCCCGGGAGTGGTACGGAAACGGGCCCCCGACCGACCGCGGTTTTATGCCAATTAACGGCCAGCCAGCATGAAACGTGCGCTGAAAAGCTCAGCGCTGCCTGGATGGGGGCAGGAAGAGGGCAGATGATGACTTCACCGTGGGCACAAGTGAGCGCTGCGAGAGAGCGCCCTGAAGGCAGGCAGCTGCCTCAGGGAGCTGTGGACCTGCAAATAATAAAATAAAGCATAAAAAGCTGGAAAAAATGTCCATGCAGCACAGTCAAGCACCTGAAAGCATAACTCATAAAAATGCTGTCCCCAGATATTTATTTTAATTTTATTTCCTAACAGGGAACTTATCCCGCCCTTGGATGAGGCTTCATGAAAAATGTAATGGCCGCCTGGCTGATCGACCTGTCCGCCAACCGTAAGGTAGGACGGGCCACGAAAAATCACCATTAGTGGACTTAATTGCCCGGTTAATTGTTGGCGGGCGCACTTTCGATTGCCGTGCGTGCCTGCCGAGCAAAATATCGTGTGAGTGTGCAATTACGTTGGGACACTGGCCCAATGTCATAATGTCATCTCGCGCGGTTTTGCATCCGATCGGGTCGGGCGTGCACTTGCTGTAGGATGTAAAATTCTGCTCTATGTGTTGGTGATGGAGGGAGTGAATGTTTATTATGGTGAATGTGGTGCCAATCAAGCAGGCTGCTTTGTCCTGGATGTGGTCGAGCTTCTTGAGTGTTGTTGGAGCTGCACTCATCCCGGCAAGTTGAGAGTATTCCATCACACTCCTGACTTGTGCCTTGTAGATGGTGGACAGGCTTTGGGGAGTCAGGAGGTGAGTTACTCGCCACAGGATTCCTAGACTTTGAACTACTCTTATAGCCACAATATTTATATGGCTGGTCCAGTTCAGTTTCTGGTCAATGGTAACCCCCAGGATGTTGATAGTGGGAGGTTCAGTGATGATATTGCTATTGAATATCAAGTGGAGTTGGTTAGATTCTCTTTTGTTAGAGATGGTCATTGCCTAGCACTTGTGTGGCATGAATGTTACTTGCCGCTTATCAGCCCAAGCCTGAATATTGTCCAGGTCTTGCTGCTTTACACTGGTCCAGATTTTGAGGGCGACTGTTTCAGATCTCCCACTCAAGGCAGTTGCAGTATTATCATCAAGAACCAATTGCCGGATTGTTGTGAAGTTTCTTGGACACCCAAACCTCTGGAGCACAATCCACAGAGCCTCACGATTTACTAACTCAAATGCTTTGGTCAGGTTGATGAATGCAATTAAGAGTTCCTGGTGTTGCTCTTGACATTTTTCTTGGATGTGCCTGGCAACAAAGGTCATGTCTGTTCCTCTGGAAGGTCCAAAGCCACACTGCATGTCTCTGGGAGGACATTCTAACATCCGCTCTCCTGAATCGCCTACTTACTGTTGCAGAAGAAATCCCCCCCAGAGACTCTGCCCCAGGGAGTAGTGGAGGCTGGATCATTGAATATACTCAAGACTGACTTCGATGGTTTTTTGAACTATAGGGGAGTTGAGGTTTATGGAGGACAGGCAAGAAAGTGGAGTTGAGGCCAAAGTGAGATCAACCATGATCTTATTGAATGGTGAATCAGGTTGGAGGAGATGTTTTATGTACTCATGCTCCTGTTTCTTAATTTTGTATGTTCTTATCCCTCCAGTGTACTGTAATTTTACCTTGAGTACTGATCATTTGGTGAAAGCTGAAATCCAGCTGCTAATGTTCCAGATTCAATTTTAAGAGGAGGATAAGTACATTTACATGAATCACTTCTATTTTGATCTAAGCTATTAAACTTCTCCGTTTAATCTCAAGTTTTCCACACCTACACATAACTGAAATGCTCCTTCATTGGGAAAAAAAATCTTTAAATCCTTAAATTCATGAGACTCTTTGAAGCAGCTAGCACTGAACTGCTGGCATTGGTTTAGGATATTACTTCCTTTTACTGTGTCTTTCATCTTAATGCTAAAGAAAAATACAGACAGAGACAACTTTTGTACCCTTAATTTAACTGGTTTTAAGTACATTTTAAGAAATTTCAAAGCAAAAGCTATATAATAAATTTCTTCCTATTAATTTTGCGTTCATACTCTATTTCCTAATAACCATTAAATGACGTATTTGGAAAACATTGGTGCCAGTTATTTCATACTGGCTTGCAAGCCATTTACTAATAACATTATATCATGAGGCATGTTTAAAGCTACAATTACTTTCTGGTTAAGATCCATTCTACCCTGTGCAGTGCAACAGATTAAAGACACAACATAAAATCCCAGTAAAGATACCAGTAGATTAAGTCATTCATTTATTTTATCCTGCACCTTTCAGTTAATCTGCCTTGGCGTAATGGAATTAAAATTAAAAGCCTGTCACATTATTTTGCTTCAATTTTCCCACATTGCACAATGAAATAAATGTTAAAAACTGATTTAACCCACCAGCAAACAAACTTCAACACAAAGTTTCCATTTCTAATGCTTGGAACCTAAAACGTGCTTGCACAGTCTTGTAAATGAAAGGGCCAACAGATAGAGTAATAAAACAGTTGTAATGATTAGAAATATCAAAGCCTCCTTTGTTATCACTAATTGAAACGTCAGTTATTTCACAAGCTCCAACAAGCCTTGATTTAATGGACCCTATTACAAAATAAACTGTTAGTCTTCATGGATAGATTATTGTTGAAAATGTCCCTATTTCTAAATCATGTATATTGGAAACAGAATCATAGGGGATAGTATTAACTGACAGTATTATATTATAATTCAATGTTAACCGCAGTGCTTGCCATGTTACCAGCTTGCTGTCAACATGAAATTGCCTAATTATTCTATGTCAATGCAGCACAATACAGCATCTTAACATATATCCAGATTTAGATTAAAAGTATCTGTAGTTATATCAGCTGCTTCAGCAATATTTTTCCTTGCACTTGCACCCATATTGATTCAAAATGATGCTTCAATCCAATGAGATGCGAACAGGGTTTTTTGCTTATATTGTAGTATATGCCGATTTCAACAAAACTGACCATTGCTAGTGCTTGATACCCCCATGCAGATCAGAATGGTGTGCACAATTGGTTTACCTTACATAGTCTGAAATTATAGCAATTATACTGACTCTATTCTGTATGTATAGATTAATGGGTAAACTTTGCAAATTTGTGCTCCTGGCACAGACTTTACCTAAAGAGGGAACATTTCAGGAATCCAGCTGCAGAGGTCAGCAGGTTGGAAACTCTGACAGGGCCTCATGATGTCCTTGCCAGAATTCTCAATCTGCACTGCTGATGGACAAAGCTTTGTGCTAAGAATACAAATTCAATTTAATAAAATGCATCCTTGAAGCATGCCCCAACTGTGACTCAAAAGGAGCACAGGATGTTACAATTTTACACTTGCATAATTAATAAAGTTGATTGGAAAATCTCTTCTTGGCTAAAAGTTGCTGTTTTTTGTTGTGCACCAGCATAAGTTGTTTATTGCTGTGTTAAATGTCTTTCAGGAATTGCTTCCTGATGTAGCACTGAATCTTCAGGGTAATAGTCTTCACAGAACTGAACAGGAGTTGGGGACTGCCTCCAGAGTCCTTCTGAGTTCTAGCTGTGAGTGGTTTTCATCAAAAGTGAGTCCAAATTGTGTGATCAAAAATACAGAGGTATTACAGGCTGGAGCAAAAATGGCTCAGTTTGAAGCAAAATACGTTCAAAGCTTGAATCCTCATTATGTCTAATGTGAGCAACACTTTCAAACACAAGGTGACATCAAGCAAAAGTAGTTACAAGAGTAAACATTTTCTGGCCCTGCCAGGAAAGAGTTAATTTAACCTCATAATTGTGCAGCTCCATTTATCTAGTCCAGCAACATAAAACATTGGGCTAATGTTAGAAAATAGTTTCCATGAAAACAAAACAATAAAACTAACTTTATACTTACGCTAATGTTTTTGATAATATTCGCGAACAGGAGAAAATATGGGAAAATAGTGATTAGAAGACAAAATGGGAAAGTATAAGTTTTTTTCACTCTGGATTACCTAAGGCATAGCACGTGCTTCTGTAAATAGCTGTTGAGGTTGAAGCTATAATATCAATTAATGGGGTTGATATACATATTATATGTATAAGATACAGGAAAAGTACAGAGAATTCAAACTATCGTGGGCTTAAATTAATTAGAATCAAAACTGAGTGTGATTCTGGCAGGATACAAAGGACCACAGTTTTTTTTATGAAATCAGGGTTGGGTGGGAAAAGCATCCTATAGCTCCACAAAAAATAGTATTTCTGAAAGTCTGAGGGCAGCTTTTTGAACAACATACCTTTAAGACCCAGAAATATGCAAACTCTGAATTGAATCCGGGTCAGAGAAGAGTGCACAAACTTCATTTTAATATAGAAATGAGGCTAGGCTTCATTTCAGACAGCCACCAGATCAGTTCAAAAAAAAGAAACTCGCCAATTTAGCAGTGGGCCAATTTCCCAAAGAGTTGAGGCACGAAACTTCAACTGATTAAATTTGTTATTGTTGCATCCGAGCTACAGCTATAAAATGACAACATCAATGTTGAATTTATGGCCCTATAGCTCCAACTGAAGACATGATGGCCTACTGTGTCAAATTTTCTCTCATTTTGCGGTAAAACAAAGTGGTTATGTCCTGTAAACCATTCATTTTTCTCTCTTCCTTTCTCCCAATATAATAGTAATACTGGTATCTCAAGATTTTTCATCAATTTTCAAGGACATAACCACCCTCCAAGGAAATTGGTTGCTTTTTATTATTGTTATTGGCATGAAACATAAATACAAGATAAAGTTTGAACTTTTTCTTTTGGATAAGTATTTGAAACATCCATTCAGAACACTTCTTGTAATTTTCAATAAAGAATTATTGAGATGTGAATAATGATGTTGTGCGATTTTAGCAACCATTTTGTCATGGTAAGTTAGTACATATCGGTATAATGGTTCCTGCAAATTAATTGTGATAAGGCACCTTGTCTGGAAATTATTCTGTGAATATTGACGTATGAACAGTTAAGGAATATATATGGAATTCATTTATTGGCCATTCTACCTGAAGTGTTAACGCATTTCCATTGGATGTGTTAAAATTTCTGTGAAATAATTACATACAAATACAATATAAGCTTGTGCACTAATACATTGCATATCATTTCAAAGCCTTTGTTTTCAGGGAGTCTGGCATAAGTACAAGTATAATTATCAAAGAGGGTAAAAAACAATTAACCTATTGAAAGCTTAGGAGTTATTTGAAACATATTTAAATCTTCTTTGTGGTGCTTTTGCCAATCATGGATCATGCAGAGATTATAAAAGAGGAAAACACTACAGATTCTGGAAGTCTGAAACAAAAATAGAAAATGCTGGAAACACTCAGCATATGTGCAAAGAGAAATTGTCTTCATGTTAACAAACCTGCGTACTGTAGCTGGGAAAAGGCTGAGGGGGCAGAGGCGTGGGTTGAAAAGTGAAATGCAGCACTTTTATAGTGGTGGATATCAGTGTGTATGAGTGTCCTGCCATGGAGAGGCACTTATCAGCATATTTAAAATGGGGTCCTACAATGCAGTTGGAATTAAAATAGGTTTCCCAGTTGGGAAACTTGGCAGTGAACTGAAGGCAGGAGCTGTCAAGCAGCCATGGTAATTGACTGTATCACCATTCCCTGTTGACAGGAGGAGCAGGGAGTGCTTCACCAGATCTCTCAAGGAAGCATTCCCTCTCCCAACCCCCACCAGGGTCTCCAGTTCCACAGCCCACCTGGACCACCCCTCTCCCAATTGTCAACAACCCCCCCACATCCACCACCGCCTTGTGTGATTGCCGAGGAACATTTGCAAGAGCCCCTGGCTGTGATCTTCTGCTGTTAGATTCCCACCTGCCTGCCAGGCTGTCCATTTGGCTGGTTGCCAGGAGGAGGCCAATAAGGCTTTTAAGATTGGTAGGGTCTTCATGACCCTGGCCTTGTCAGCCTTTTAGGTTATTTTCAGCTTCACCCGCACCCTCGCCATCTCCCATGAGTGTAGGGTCATAGGACTTCAAGTCAATGATCTTGTCTCAGATTTAGAAGACATTACAGACGAATAACTTATAAAGAGGGACGGACTCATAGGCAGGGGGAGGGGAAGAAAAAAGGCGAGGTATGCGATTGTAAACATTAGGAGTTGATTAAATGACAGGAGTGACGATGGTGCAGGGCAAAAGGCAGTGATAGTAAAATAAATCAGAGAAACAGAACCAGAGGATGTGTGAATGGTCACAGCTGAATAGCAGAGGGTGAGTGGAGCATGGAAAAATTGAAAAAGCGGAGAAGGCTTCCATTATCTAGGAATGTGGAGGAAAGGCAGGTAGAAAACTGGCTGTGTACTTATCGAGATCCCCCATTATGAGTACCAGACACAGCTCCCCCATTCCCATTAACTCTGGTACACCCGGCCTAAATTAGTCTGAGGGAAAATAAGATCAGTGGTTAAAATGTGAAATTGTTAAGATCAATTTTAAGAGTGGAAAGCTGTAAAGTGAGCAGGAGAAAAGCGAGGTGCTTGAATTGATCTTAATTGGAACAGTGTAGGAGACCAAGGACATAGTAGGGCGGAGAATTAAAATGGTGAGAATTAAAAGGACTGGAAGCTCACATTCACACTTGCCGACAAATTGGAGCCGTTGAACAAAGCGACCACCCAATCTATATTTTGTTCCCTTCAAAGATTGAAGCAGAGCAAAATGGTTTAAAAAATCTTCAAAGCAATTTGTCCCACTCTACAGGCGGAATTTTCTATGCCTGCTGGCGTCGGGCGTGATCTCTGTCGTGAGCGGACAATATGGCGCGATCGGTTTTACAATGGCAGGAAAGCAGTTTGCAATCGTCCGCTCAACCCGCCAATGGCGGGTCCCGTTTCCCGCCATTGGACGTCGGAAACCTCATTGTAACTCATCAATGTATCATTATCAAGCCAGCCTTCCGGAATTGCCCCCCTGCTGTTGGATTGTCTGTCCCCTTCGGTGGGAAAGCATGCCGATGTGTTTCACAACAGCACATAAAAGGCATGCACTTGGCGGGCTGCACTTTGAGGGGAACTCGGAGGTGAGTACACAGTAACGTTGCACAGTGCTTGCCCGGGTCACCTGTTGGACTTCAAGCTTCAGGGCCATCGGGGGTCGGGGTTAAGGGCAATCCTGCCATTGAGGCGACTAGTGAGGTGGGGGGTGGTGGGGGGGGGTTGGGGGGTGGCAAGGGCAGACTTGCCGTTGAGCCAACTTGTGGCAGGGGGTGTTAAGGGCAGCCCTGTCGTTCAACATAGTGCACAAGCGTTTGGGATGAGGTTAGGGTGGGCGAGGGAAGTGGCCACACATTAGGGAAACCTGTATAAAGTGACCATTCCTCAATGATTGGAGTCGGGCTCCTAGTTTATCTCCCCACTCAAGCAATGGAGAGGCATTAAAGTGCCACCAAGTGCTCCAGAGCTTCCCCCCTCCCACCACCCCACCCCAACACAAACTGCAAAGTCATGAGCATTTTAGTGGACTGCAGAACAGTTGGACGACTGGGCGCCTTGTACAACCTCCTTGCTAAAGCTGGCCATGGAGCAGTCTCTGATGGAGGTGCTCACAGCCCCTTGCAATGTCAGCATCCAGGTTTGGACCAGTTTCTCCCATGCTTCAAGCTAATACAGCAGCCATGCAACGCACTAATCGCTGGCCATCCAAGTGGTGGCCAGCACTCTTCGGGAAGTGTAAAGGGGCCGTGAGACTTAACCAAGACAGGTCATTAGTACACTGATGCTAACCACGTGTCTCTCTCTTTCATCCTGCAGGAGGAGTACATCAGGATCATGGAGCCTGTTGAACTAGCTGTATGCCTGATATTCTACAGATCATGAAGATGACAGAGGAGAGAACGACTGAGGCACCTGGCTGTGCAGAGGCAGAAGCAGCAACCTTAGCTGTGGCTCCCACACACACGCCGTCCAAGAGCCACAGCGAACCATCGCATGCCAGCGCCTAGCGATACCCAGGGCCCACAGACGTCACCTTTCATTCCTGCAGATGATCGAGAACCAGTGTCAACAAAAGACTATGTATGTCTAGGGAACTGGTTGGTCACATCTGCCAGCTACTGCAGGATTTAGTGCCACGGGGACATGGAGGGCATCCACTGCCAGTGGCCATGAAAGTGACTGCGGTGCTCAATTTCTAAACCAGTGGCTCCTTTCAGGGCTCCACAGGTGACCTCTGTGGGATATCACAAGCCTCCATCCACAAATGCATCCATGAGGTCATAGATGCCATCTTTGTGAGGACACACAACTTTGTGCATTTTGCCCAGGACCAGGAAAGCCAGGATGCAAAAGCGATTGGATTTGCCCAGATCTCAGGTTTCTCACAGGTGCAGGATGCCATCGACTGCACTGATGTGGTGCTCAGATCTTCGTTGCAACACACAGTGGACTACATCAACCACAAGGGCTTCCATTTGCTGAATGTGCAGCTGGTGTGCGACCACCAGAAAGGCATCCTGCAGGTGTGCGCACAGTTTCCAGGGAGTGTCCATGATGCCTACATCCTCAGTCGGTCACAGATCCCTCAGTCTTCCAGGGCCCACAGAAGCTGCAGGGTTGGCTCCTTGGGGAAAAGGGCTACCTGCAGAGGCCTTAGCTGATGACACTCGTGTGGCAGCCTCAGACTGCAGCAGAGCGACGTTATAATGAAGCTCATGCTGCAACTCGCAGCTTGTTGGAGCAGGCAATCAGGATGCGGAAGATGAGGTTCCAGTGTCTGAACCGGTCTGGTGGAGCCCTGCAATATTGTCCGCAGAGGGCGTCATACTTCGTCATCGTCTGCTTCGCCCTTTACAACCTGGCGCTTCAACGGGGAGACGAGCTGGCTGAGGAGGAGATGGAGGAGCTGCGCATCTCCTCCGATGAAAAGGACGACAACGGGGATGAGGGTGAGGAGGTCCTTGGAGGTGACGATGATGGGGATGAGGCTCTCACACTGAATAGATGAGGCTGGCACTCTCGGGAGGCCCTCATAGGGGATAGATTTGTGGAGGGTGATGACGACATGCAGTGATGTGACTCCATACACCCTCACATTGCATTTATGAATGTTTGGCTCCAGTCTGGCTTATGGCAACGCGAATACCCTCTGTGATAAGGCTCCTATCATGGAGACGCAGTGGAGGCCCTAATAGTCGCTCAATTGCAGGAGGAAGATGATGACATACAGCGTAGATGCTCCATAGATCTTCACAAAGCCTCTGAGAATGTCTGACTCCTGTCTGGCCGAGGGCAGCTCGTTTGTGCTCTGTGATCAGGGTCATATCATACAAATGCAGCCATGAAACTTTAGATGCATCTGATCCTTTGTGCACCTTCAGCACCTGAGCCCTTCAGAAGCTGGAGCACAGCCTCAGTGGTCACAGATGCTGAAGAGATAGGGACCAGCCCTCCATAAAGGTGCTGAAGCACACCAAGAGAATGAGAGAACTCTCTATCGCCTGCCCACTACATTCTGACAGCACTGACAAGCACCACCGAGTTGCAGGCATCACTAAAATGTCCAGAGAGTGTGAAGCTGGACCATCACTGTGGTCTGAAAGCTGCACAGAGCACAGGGAAGAGGCCCTGGAATGAGGCACCTGCCTTTTATCTTGTGCAGAAAGGTTTCACATCTTAGTGACAAGAACACTCATCAGAACAAGGAGCCATAGGCAAGGAGACATTCTTGGGAGTTTATTGACAATAGTGAATAGTACGTACAAGTGATTAACACCTGTGCCCAGGCTGTGCAACTAACTCTCCTTAACTGTTGTAACCCTACTGCTCTGTCTTGGTTCTCCCCGGATATCCACAGCAGAGGTGGAGGCAGCCTGCTAACTATGACGCCCTGTCTGTGGTGACCTTGGTGGGCGACCTCTGGAGGGCCGAGACTTGGAGGGCCCTGGCCTGCTTTCAGGGTCATGCTGTGTGGCAGTGGCACCCTCCTTGGCCTGTGGAGCTAGAGCTGCTGGGATCACAGGGAGAGCGGATTCAGATGGGCCGGACACGCTTGGAGTCACCTGGATGGATGGTCCCAAGGTGTGCACCGCTGATCCCCCTCGCTATGGGTGCCCAGGGGCCCCAGGCTGACTCCTTGAGGAGCAGGGGTAGCTGGAGTGAGTTTAAGCTGCCTGGCAACCCTCTCGTGTACACACTGTTGTAGGCCAACTATGGCATCAGTGAAAGAGTTGAGTCCGTGCAGCGTTGCAGGAGCGAAGACCTGGAATAAGGTCTCCATGGCAGCCGCCATCCTACCAGTATTGACCTTGGTGCATTGGCATGCCGGCACTATCACCTCAGAGTGAAGGCAGGCAGACCTTCATCATGCATAGCAATCCAAGGAGTGCGTCGGACATCCCTTCCTGATGTTCCCGAGCTTGCCTTTGTAGCTACAGCAACTGTGACATGACCGAGTCCAGAGGCTTATCATCTGACTTGGACTCAGCAACGTCCTGGCCTCCAGCAGTCCTCCGAGTGCCAGAAACCTGGGAAGTCCCTGTCTCCGCCTGCTGTGGATCAGACAATGCAATGTACTCACCAGGTTGTGGGCCCAGGGCTACTCTAAAGTTAAGTCCCACCAAGGTGTGTGTCTCTGCGCTGCTGGAGGGTGTGGGTGAGCGCTGTGACGGGACTTCAAGGAGGGTGTCTCCAGACTCTTCTCCAGAGATTTCTTCTGGGCTTGATTGCAGGCCTGGGTCATGGACTCTGTCGACTGTTTCCCATATGTGCCTGCGAAAGTAAGGAAAGATAATTAGTGGATGGCAGTGGCCTGTGAAACAAGACATATCACTCACCGGATGGTTGCTCTAATGGATGTTGCATTGCTGGACTCTCACTTGGTAGAGCAGCGCCAACCTCACCATCAGCACAGGGCCAATCCAGATAGTTGCCACCCAGCTGGATGGCTCTATTTTCAAAGACCATGAAGACATTGATTTTTGAAATTCTGCCACCAGTCTGTGACTTCTCTCTCTTGTTGTGTGCCAGCTTGTCCTGCATGAATAGTGAAGGAGAGAGTGTAAGCAGGATGCCTGCCGGGCAGGATGATAAGTATGCCTGGTCTGTGTGGGTGGTGAGTGGTCCCATGGACGGGCTGAGGACAATGATGGTGAGTATGAGAGAGTGAATGGTGATATCCCTTGAACTGGCGGTGGGTGAGGGCCCTGTGGATGTGTGATAGGTTTGGGAGCATGTGAGTTGAGAGTGTGAGAAGAGTGACTTACCCTGGTGGAACAGAGATCATTCATCCTCTTGCGACATTGGATGGCTGTCCCCTTTCGAAGGATGTTGGCGCTGACCACTGCTGCCACCGCCTCCCAAGCCAAGTTAGTGCTGTTGCTGCCCATCCTGCGGCCAGAGTGGGACTAGAGCACACCCTGGCAGGCCTCCAGGGCATCCAAAAGGCGCTTGAGGAATGCATCGCTGAACCTGGGGGCTGCAGTCTTCTTCAGTTTTAGGGCCATGTTTTCCATGCAGTAGCAGTGGTCTGGAAGCACTGAGATGTGTGTTTGCAGCTGGACTTTAAATATGGTGCCCAGCATGATGCAGCAGCGGGTTGATGGTGGGTGGGTGATGACAGTCCACCCGCCATGGAAACGGTGTGTTCCCCAGGAGTGCATAAGTAATGTCGCTGGCTTGGGATGATACGGCGTGAAAACCTGGCATCGCAGCCGGCAGGTAAAACATTGCACCTGCCCACTATCGCACTTAATGCAAATCTGGGACGATTCTGCCCTACAGGTGGGCACTGACTTGCATGAACTTCCTGTTGTGATGGTTATTTGTGGGAAAGGTGATGTTCTAGCCTACTGCATGTAGCTCAGACATCACTTCAGACATTACTGAAACTGAACTTCAGATTACTGACTTCAGACTGGCTGTCATATGTATTTATCAATTAATGAGCCCATAGTGAAAGAGTTTTCAATCAAGTCAAATGAAAGACACATGGAGAGTTGCCATTCACAGATCTGTCCTAGTTATAACACATCTAATGTATGCTTCATCAAGTTATAATCTGATTAGCCCCAGGTCAAGGTCTATGTATCCTGTCTGATCTGCAAATCAAAAATTCTGACCTGCATTCTACAGATCCCCTGGCACTGGCTCTGTGCTTTGTAGCCAGTAGGAGAAGACAGCTTCTATTATAAGACATGTTCGTTCAAAAGTAATCACATCACCCTAGACACATAACTAAGATCATAAAAGTAAAATTAAATGTAAGGGAAATTGTTCACAGGCATCAGGTGGATTACTGGAAAATCACAAGTTTTTCATTCGAAAATTGTAAACATTTCAGCTTCAGATAAACGGCTCATTGTATGAATAGTCCCACTGGTCACAGGGAGTTTTATCCGCAAAAGTGAAATATTATAATTGAAAGGAGAATGGGATGCCTCTTCTATCACCCTTATCTTAATCAATAAAAGTCTAATTTCAAGTTGAACTAATTGTTGTGTCATGGGTCCGTTTGATGTCTCAATAATGAGATCTTGAGACTTGTATGTTTAAACATGAACACTTTATTAGTAGTCTTTAATCGTGTACAGATTCCAGTTAATGCCATGCACGGTGCTGCTATCTCATGCAGGCTACTTCTAGGTGTGTTCTTTCTAGACATTGCCGGGTAGATGCCTGTGTTGCAGCTGCACTGGAACAGCTTGGCTAGGGGCACGGCAAGTTCGGGAGCACAAGTCTTCAGTATATTTCAAGGGGAATGGAATATAAAAGTCGGGAAGTGTTGCTACACTTGTACAGGACATTAGTGAGACCACATCTGGAGTACTGTATACAGTTTTGTCTCTACTTAAGAAAGGACATAATGACAGCAGTTCAGAGGATAGATTCCTGAAATGAAGGAGTTAGCTTATGAGGAAAGTTTGAGCTGGTTGAGCCCATAACCATTGGAATTTAGAAGAATGAGAGGTGATCTCATTGAAACATGTAAGGTCCGAGCGGCCTTGACAGGGTGGATGCTGAGAGGATGTTTCTCCTTGTGGGAAGTCTAGAGCTAGGGGATAGAGTTTAAAAATTAAAGGTCTCCCATTTAAGACTGAGATGAGGAGATGTTTTTTCTCTCAGAAGGTCGTTTGCCCATGGAATTCTCTTCCCCAGAAAGTAGTGGAAGTTGAGTCACTGAACATATTCTCAAGGCTGGGTGGGATAGATTTTTGTTCCACATAGGAGTCAAGGGTTATGGGGGGGAGACAGGTAGGTGGAGCTGAGGCCACAATCGACCAACCACAATCTTATCGAATGGTGGATCAGGCTCAGGGGGCCAAATGGCCTACGTCAATTCCTAATGCTTGTGTTTTTGTAAGTCAGCTTTTAACATGATATTACTTTTTCCTTCAAGATTTTCTGAACTTTGTTTTATTACTTTGAAAACTACTAAAGGTGAAATTTTCATCTGCTGCTTCCACCCCCATTTATGCTGGAAAATGGAATAGGCAGGGGTGTGAAAATTTGACAGGAATGTAGGAACACAGGACTTAGGACCAAAGTTAACTGGCCATTGGCTGCTAGAGGTACACTTGACACAACTTTCAGGCAGGCTGGTAAATAGATGACTAAGCTTCCTCCAAAAACAGATGGCAGTCTTCTTAAAATATTTAATAATGGCCAGGATTTTGTCAGGCTGACTGGGTCTCACCCATTTGTCAGAGAACCAACAGGGAAACCCTGTCAGTTCTGTGTGGAGTGGAGGGGGGCTGACGGAATTAAGGCACTTCAGGCACTTGAGTGGGCACCGTTGGGCCTTCCTCATGATTGAGGTCCATGGTGGAGGAGATCCCAACTGCTGAGAGCTGCTGACCAATCAGATGCTGGCAGCTCTTCATTGCCTCGGGCGCCATCAGGAGCAGTGGCAGCTGGCGGCAATGCACCCATTAGAGGCCCAGAATTGCTGAGGGGCCTTAGGTCAAAGGTAAGTGAAGGCGCGATGGGGATCATGTGGTGTGGTGTGGGTGGGGGCAGAGGGTTTAGTGGCAAGAGCAGGGGGTGGCTTTTAGGTCCCTCTCCTCCTGGCTTCCTGATGCCGAATCCCTCAATTGTGCAGAGAGTGCCTGACTACAAGGGAACACCCACCACACCCTGCCTCGCCCCCCAAACATGGGGGCCACTGTCGAACCAGACAGAGTTTGCTGGGTGACCTTCCGAGGGCAGGAGAAGGCTGTGCAGCCTCCATTAAATCATCCATAAGGCGCCTCTAAATTGTGATTGGCTCAGGGATCCTGGGTGTCAATTTGCTCATTAATGAGCCTAATTGATATCCTGTCGCCGGCAGCCGGGAATCCCGGATCAGCTCCTTCTGCCCTCTGACCTAATAGGGGGAGGTTTTGCCACCACCAGGATATTGACATGGGGTCTCTCCTGCAACTAAGTGGGCCTGGTTGACAGGTTGCAATAAACCCAGCACAATGTCTCTGTGCTCACTGTGTCCTGTCAGCTTGTCCCAAATATCTACATGCTGCCCGACCATGAAAATGGTTTGAACATGTTGCAGGAGCCATCAGCTAGGCAGGACACTGCTCCCACCCAGCAGGCACACAAAGTACTCTCCAGCTGAACCTAGTTAAAGATAGTGGGGGTGATTTTCAGGTAAGTAGTTTGCAGCTGATTTAACTTGTTAAATTTGTGTTAACAAGATGCCTCCAGACCCAGAAAAATAACCTGCCACTGCCATCCCAGGTTCCCACACTCCAAGATCAGGGCCCCTATACACCCTCTCCCCTCCAACTCCCAAATGCCAAGATTTACTGTCAACCAGGTGAATTCTCAGCCATCTGAAAGTATTGGTTTCACTTTGGCAGGTGCAGCCAAACAGGCAAGACTAGCACCTCATCACTCTGGCAAACTACCTCTGTTGATAACATGACTGCTTGTGTTAGGATGCTTCTGAAGAACCTGCCAGTACAAGGGCTAGATAGGCATTCACATTTCATGTGATACCACTAGGAGTGTACTGGAGGAGCCCTCATTGAGAAGAGGAGCCTCCACCAGCAATGTCCTCTCTCTGCAGATGTAAGATGCAGGCAGAAGGTAGCCCTTTCCTTCAAACATGCTGTCAACTTTAAAAAATTCTGTCAGCAAAACCTCTGCTTCTAATAAAGAGTTAAAGAGCTAAAATAAACAAATAAAGCAGCTGGAACACAGGTTCATGAAAAGTTTGTGCCAGCTAACACAAAATCCAAACCAAAAAAAAAAGCCTCTAATTAAGGCTTTTAAGAGGCCTATTGCACTTACTGTTTCAACTCAGAAGGCCAAATGGTGAAGGATTAATCCCCAGGTGACATACAATTAATTCTTACATTTCAAGTATATGGAACTAGTAAATGATTTCCTATCTGCAGGCCCCCAACCAAGGCCTTGGCCCTACCAGGTTTCACTGGCATGCTGGTGGCACGACCTTCAAATCACCATTGAACTAGAAATAATGCAGAACTCTGCTTACTATCTTTTGCATTTAAAAATTGCTTAGACTTTATTGGTAAGTGCAATAGACCCTTTAAAAAGCTCTGATGCTGCAAATGCCAATGAAGCTTCTCCCTACTTTGGTCACGATCTACAGACGCGAAGGTCAAGCAGGTCCTCAGACAAGTGGGAATGCAGCACAACTGATTTCCATCTGATTCCTGGACCCCTGTCCCCCTGTGATGATGAGACAAAAAACAGCCCCTGATTACACACAGTTAAAGCAATGCGGTCCTGATGTAAAGCTCACTTTCCAAGCACAACTCTTAAACAGATTATGTGCGATAGGTCATGGAGCAGTTTTTATCTCGGCAATCACAATAATCAGAGGCATCAAAGATATGCCAAGTGTATCCAAGAATTGAAGAACTCACTACAAAGCATTGTCCATGGCAATAAACTGTATGGATATTAATAGAAAAAGCAATAATGCACTCCATTACTCCATTTCCATTCAAATTCTTATACAAAAAATGCTTGTATTTAGAAAAGAAGCCGTTTAGTTTATAATTGCTGTGTATAAAATATGAAAAGTGATGTTGCTGTTAAGGAACCAGTTACCTAACCACAAATGGTGAGCATGTTTTGTCAAGTATAACCAAAAGTAATTTTATTTTCCCCATGGGAATATGCAAATAAAAAAGGTCAGTGATTATTTAACTGAAGATGTGCTTCACTTTAGCATAATTAAAGCTTAATTGTTTCCTTAAAATCAGAGTGAAAATTCATGAAAATAAAAGATTGCAAAGTGATATGCATATTAATAAGGTCATTGGAAAAACATGAAGCGATGGACAAAGTAATATGTTATTACTTATAATCTGAAAACGTTGTCTTACTTAGAAGTGTTGAGCTTTGACCCTGTTTCATATTAGAAAAATAAAATCTAATTTGCAGAAAATGGTTAGTTTGTAACTTAACCCAGTTTATAGCTCAACAGAATGAAACTTAGATTAGATATAATTTAAAGTGCTATCAAAACCCTTCATATATTTCAGTAGTTACTATTAATACAATTAAAAAAAAATCAATGAGATGAATCGGTTCTGAAGGCTTATGGAAGTGTTGGGCTTGTGCGAATAATTTAAGGAATAAATAATTACGTTGACCAATTGAAAATAAAATGGATTCCACGTGTCGAGGTCAGTGGTCTGCTCATCCTTATTACTGCCCAAATGGTGAAGATGAAAATTACCCCCCCGACTGTATAACTTGGAAAGGCTCATTCAACTATTGTTTTTCTACCGCAGTTCATAAGCTAAGAAAATAGCAAAACTCAACATATGCTAAGAAGGGATGATCTTTCTCACCATTTTTGCATATTTGTGGTACATACTCACAGGAAATAAAATGTGCGCCAGGAAAATTGGTAGGAGCTGTTTTTTTGCCATTTTCCTGTCATTAAACAGCTCCCCCTAGAGTTCCCTCATTTTTTGGTCCTTCTCCCAATCCACTCACCAAGTCCCAAGTTTCCTCATTCAGTCTGATAATGAGGGTCAGATTCACTGTAGTTCTGACATTCCTGCATTTGCACTCATAATACATGCTTGGTAATTTAAATTGAAAAGTATAAGGCACAGCTGATGCCAGGATCAGCTGTATGAGGCAGATGTGAGGAATTTCTGAGCATAAAGAGTCTGGAAAGTTTCCATCAGCAGCTGGCAAAACATTCTGCAACTATTGTGTTGTCATTCTCCATGCACAGGCCTAGATTTGCTTCTCAGACCACTGCAGAATATTGACTATCATGCACCCAATCCCTGCTCACAGTGAGGGTTTCTCCAGAGCAGGTATGTTGCTCCTTATAGGTGTACCGTCATGGCAATATCATGGAGGAGGCAAAGCAATACAGGATAGAGTCAAGGCCAGGAGTCAGGCAACAGTTAAGGAGGATTCAATCCAACAGAGATTATAACCACTCATGGAATATATTGGCAGCATATGAGGGCCTTACTGAGACAAAGAGCTGAATTTTCCCGTCGGCGAGCAGGGGGCAGGGCCTACTCGCCGACACGCAAAATGACGCGGGATGACTTTGGGGGAAACCCCTGACGTCATCCCACTCCATTTAAATCTTCAGGAAGGCGGGCCTACAGCAAAATCAGTTGTGGGCCCGCCGACCTGCCAATGGCCAATTGAGGCCATTGACAGGATCATTAAAACAATTAAAGGACCTGTCCGTCCAACCTTAATGTTGGCGGGCAGGCCAGGAACCCCGACGAGGAATAGAAAAAACATGAAACCTCATCCACCGGTGGGATGAGGTTTCATGTAGGGATTTTAAAAAGTTTAATAAAGTTTTAGTGAAATTTATTAACATGTCCCATCTCGTGTGACATTGTCACATGAGGGGGACATGTTAAGGATATTTTTCTTTCTATTTTTAATGTTTATACAACTGTTAGCGATCTCCCTGAGGCAGCACTTAGCCTTAGGGAGATGTGTGCTCTTTCGTGCGCATGCGCACAAGAGCGCACTCTCACATTTGGGGAAATCCCCCCCCCCCCCCCGCCCGCACAGGAAATGCATAGCGCTTCCCGGCGGACATCACGCTGGGCGGACCTTAATTGGCCCGCCCACTTAAAATGGCGGCGGGGCCCGCTTCTCCCGCGGGGATCGGCTCCCCACCCACCAGAGATTGGGTCGGGCCCACCTGCCCGGTAGGCAGAAAATTCTGCCCAAAGCGCATAAGAATGCGCTTCACCAAAGAGGTAAGAGAAGAGCTGTCACCAACTGCACGATGACATGAAGCTCACTCTGTGGCTGTGAAAGTGATGATCAAACTGCAGCTTTATGACACAGACTTATTTAAACAGCCAATCTTAATCGCTGTAATGTCATCAGGTGATTGATACCTCTTATTGAAGAACTGAGAGATTAATTATCTTTGGCATTACAGGAAGGCAGCAGCAAGATAGAGCAATCCAGTTTTATGGGGCTGCTGGAATCAATGGCATCCGCATTGTTTTTCAAGCTCTCACAGAACATCTCAGCTGCCTCAAAGAGAGTCAGCTCACTCTTGTTGTGCACATTGGGTGTAGTAACATGCAGAATATCTTATGGCCAGGATTTTATGGTGGACTGGTTGGGCGGGTTCGGCGGGAGCGGTCGGGGGCGGTCGTGGAGCTGATCGCTGCTGGCGATTGGCTCCGCACTGCGATTTCATGTGGGCGGGGCAATTAAGGCCCGCTCAGTGTGGATCACGAGTGGTAGTGCTGATCACTACCTGTGCGGGCAGGGGAAGGAGGGAGAGCGGGGTCCAGCGCTCTTTCATACATGCGCACGAAAGAGCACTTCAATCTCCCGGAGGCACGGAATTGCCTCAGGGAGATTGAAGCGGCTTTTTAAAGGAATTATTGAAAACATGAAAAATTTAATGAAACGTGTCCCTTCATGTGACTGTGTGACATGAGATGGGATATGTTTTTATTTTCAAAATACAGCTCTATACAATCGGTATTAGCTTTAGGAAATCTCATCCCGCACATGGATGAGGTTTCCTAAAAAATGTAAAGGCCGCTTGGCCTTTTCGCTTGCCCGCCAACCGTTAGATTGGACGGGCAGTGTAAATTTGGAGTTAAGTAGTACGTTAATGGCCTTAATAGGCCTTTCAATCATCGGCAGGCACGCAACCAACCTCGGCACACGCCTGCTGAACGAAATATCGCGAGACAGCAGGATGACGTTGGGACGCATGCCTGACGTCATTGGACATCATTTACGTTCTGGCATGTGCGCCTGCCCACACACTGAATGTAAAATTCTGCCCATTATTTCAATAGCATGTATGCTGGAAGTTTTAACAATTCATTGATGTTTCAAAATTTAGCACTTTCTGACCTCTTCAGGGGAAATAATAATTTCAAGCATAGCTTGTAGCTGACACATACTTTATGAGAACACTTGTGACCAGTGTCATTATCCATGTGAGGGGCTTGAACAGTAACTTTTTGGTACATCACCAAGTGGTTAGTCTTCACCCATGAGCCTAGTCAGTGAATGTTGACATCATATTTGATCAGGGGGATATTACAACCAAATCCAAACCAATACTGATTCCAAATAAAAGAAAAATCAATAAAGAGATGTATTTTTATAGTGCCTTGCACAACCATTAGGCATCTCAAACAGCTTTACAGCCAATTAAGCACTTTTGAAACATAGTCAATGTTGTAACTTAAGAAACACAGCAGCCAATTTGTACATATCAAACTCCCATAAAAAGCAACGTGATAATGACCAGATAATTTTTTTTTTTTGTAATGTTGATTGAGGGATAAATATCGGCCAAGGCATCAGGAATAACTCTCTTACTCGTCTTCAAAATAGTGGTATTGGATATTTTATGTACATCTGAGAGGACAGATGGGGCTTTGGTTTAACATCTGATCCGAAAGACAACACCTCCAGCACTGGGTTGGAGTGTTAGCCCTGATTTTTGTACTCAAGTCTGGAGTGGGACTTGAATCTAGAATTTTCTGGTGTAGAGGCAAGAGTGCTACCAACTGAGCCATTCAAATCCACTTTTTGGAAAGATACCCATGATTGCCAATAAGAGAAGGACTTCTAGTTCATCTTTCTCTTCTCTATTCCAGGAGCACACTGCTGAGATGACCTCAAGCTAGGGATCTGTAGCGCTGCTGGTCTATATAGCTAAGCTCAACACTGGGCAGTGAGCTTACCAACTAACTAGTTTGAGTAGTGCCTCTGGACATTTAGGATGAAATTTTCAATGGACAACCTTCTGTTTCTTGGTTGAAAAACAGATGACTGATGAGCGATCTGGACACCTGGTTTAATTTTGTGACAGTTCTTTAAATGATCACGCAATATTCCCATCCAAAACAAGCAAAATGCTGTTTTAATATACAAATGGGGGTCCTATGTCAGTTCTAGATGCACAATTGCAATTCTAGTGAATCTAATAATTCACTAATTGTAAACTTAGTCCCAAGTCCCATTTATGTAAATGATCAGCTGTCTAACTAGATCATTAAAATGAATGCTAGAGGTTACTCAGAAGATAAATTTTTTTGTGGTGGACTGGAGATGGTTTAAGATTCTTATCTAACCACATTGAGAATATTCCTCCTGGCCCCACAAAAATCCTGCAGCTTGTTGCTGGCTAGTTCTTATCTCCCCCATTTCACAGACATATTTGCTCCCTGGCAGGGTCTACTTGTTGGCTAGATCCAGTCAGAAGATAGCAGATCTTCCACCATTGGATACTAGTGAGCATCTGTTTGGTGCCTGCAACTCAATGGTAAAGCTCAAATGATGCCTGAACCTGAAAATAGTTTAAGCTACCCACTTGGCTGGGCTCCGCAGGTGCACCATCATTTTCAGGCTTGTTTTGGACCAAAGTTGAAAATCTTTTCCAGGGATTCCTTTTCCACTGCCTAATATTCATTCAGAGTAGGCTTGTGCTATTTGCGTAAAAGTGGCACAAGAAAGTTACCACCAAGCTGAAATCAATTAAAAGTGCAGCTGTGTTTCTTTTAGTGTGTATTCACAGGCATATTTTCACTGTACTTCAGAAAAGAACATTGATTGTATGACACAGGCAAATAACATCAGGAGCTGTATGGTATGCTTGCTTAGTACAGGGTTCTTTCACCCCTGATATGTGGGGGCTCAAATGCAATCAGTATAGCCGGAAAAAAATCTTCACTGTCAGCTGCAGTAAGAGAGTAAGTGAAGTGATTTGGCTCAACATCACAAAGCTATTTACAATTTACACAATTATCAAAATAATTCACAATTTACACAGTAAGTCAACAGTTACAGAATTGAATTTTTATGTAGCCAATCCTTTTGTTTTATGTTTTTCTAAATGTAGATGTTCAGAATATGCACCAGTTAGTTCTGAATGTGAGCTAACGTTGGAATTTAAACTGACTAGAACCTTTTGTTCCCCTTTTTCTCCCCAGCAGGCTATCCTGCATGGCTCTGATGTACATCTTTTACACCATTACTCACAACAGGATATCCAGCTATTGAATGTTGGTGTCACAGGTGGTCAGCAGTCCAGCTGCAAAGAATTTCCTGTCAGGGGTGTGACTCGATCCAAAGAAAAAAATGTTTCTTTCCTGTTTAAATCTGATGAACAATAAAAAGTACAGTGCAGAGGAGAAACGTGTACGTGCAATGTTTACCTATGCTGTATTTTATTTGTTTGTCAAAGTGTAGACACTGCAGCTTCAATAATGAACAATAACATCAAATACTGAGCAGAGCACCATTGTGTAAATGTATATACAGTCTTTGTCAGAAAGGAACCATGGAATGTTTGGTTCACATGCTTTGAGATGCCTGTTGGGTAGAACCCAGACTAGAAGTTAGAATTTCTAAGAAATTTGTCCCGACATGCTTCTACTATTTTATGTTCATCAACAAGCTAATGACACCAAATGGTGCATAATGTAAGGCCAGGACTTTTCTGGCCCCGTTGTGGTGGGACCCGTCGCAGGAGTTTCGGCAGCCCAGCCAAAAGTCCTTGACTTTTGACAGGACTGGACGATCCCAGCGGTGGGCAGGGCTGGAAAATCCTGTCCTAAGTAGGTAGGGAAACTATTGGAAAAAATTCTGAGGGACATGATTAACCTGCACTTGGAAAGGCAGAGATTAATCAGGGATAGTCAACATGGCTTTGTCAGAGGGATATCATGTCATCATGTCTAACAAATTGGAGTGATTTTTTCAAGAAGATGACTAGTTGTGTAGATGAGGGTAATGCAGTTGATGTAGTCTACATGGACTTCAGTAAGGCTTTTGACAAGGTCCCACATGGGAGAATGGTCAGGAAGGTAAGAGCCCATGGGATCCAGGGCAATTTGGTAAATTGGATCCAAAATTGGCATAGTGGCAGGAGGCAGAGGGTGATGGTCGAAGGTTGTTTTTGCGATTGGAAGCCTGTGATGAGCTGGGACCTATGCTGTTTGTAGTGTATATTAATGATTTAGATGTGAATATAGGAGGTATGGTCAGTAAATTTGCAGATGACACAAAAATTGGTGGCATCGTAAGTAATGAGGAGGAAAGCTTTAGATTACAGGATGACATAGATGGGCTGGTAAGATGGGCAGAGCAGTGGAAAATGGAATTTAATCCTGAGAAGTGTGAGATGCTGCATTTTGGGAGGACTAACATGGCAAGGGAATACACATGAATGGTAGGACCCTAGGAAGTATAGAGGATCAAAGGGACCTTGGTGTACATGTCCATAGATCCCTGAAGGCAGCAGCATAGGTAGATAAGGCGGTTAGGAAGGCATATGGGATACTTGCCTTTATTAGCCAAGGCGTAGAATATAAGAGCAGGGAGGTTATGTTGGAGCTATATAAGGCTAGTTAGGTCACAGCTGTAGTACTATCCGCAGTTCTGGTCGCCACACAATAAAAGGATGTGATTGCACTGGAGAGGGTGCAGAGCAGATTCACCAGGATGTTGCCTGGGCTGGAGCATTTCAGCTACGAAGAGAGACTGCATAGGCTCGGGTTGTTTTCCTTAGAGCAGAGAAGGCTGAGAAGGGAGAGCACAGAGATTAAAATAATTAAAGAAATGACAAAAAAAATTATTTCATAATGTCTCCTTATGCGACTGTCACATGAGTGGGGCATGTTTTTATATTTATGAAAATTAATTAATTTATTTAATAAAAGCTTCAGGAAACCTCATCTCGCTCATGGATGAGGTTTCTTGAAAAATGCAAAGGCCGCTTGGGCTTTCCGCCTGCCCGCCAACCTTAAGGTTGGACGGGCAGCATTCTCAAGTGGTTCAATTAATTTCTCAATGCCCTTAATAGGCTGTTTATATTTCGGCAAGCGAAATATTGCGATGGCGCATGATGACGTCAGGACACACGCCTGACGTCATTGTGCGTCATATTACGCGTCGGCGGGTCGAGCCCACCCCCTCATGCTGACCAGAAAATTCTGCCCATAGGAACAGAGCAAAATGAGTAGGTTATTTAGCCCCTCAAACCTGTTCCACCATTCAATAAGATCATGGCTGATCTGTCACCTAGCTTCATTTAACCACCTTTGCCCCATATCCATTAATATCTTTGGATAACAAAAATCTATCAATCTCAGCTTTAAGATTGATTATTGATCTAACATCAGTTGTCATTTGTGGGAGAGAGCTTTAAACATCTACTATCCTTTAGCTGTAAAATTATTTTGCAATTTCATTCCTGAAAGGTTTGACTCTAGTTTAGGAAGATAGGAAATAGGAGCAGAAGTAGGCAATTTGTCCACTTGATCCTGCTCTGCCATTCAATAAGATGATGACTCACCTGATTGTGACTTTAGCTCTTCTTTTCCTGTCTCCCCCAATCTTTTGACTCCATTGTAGATCAAAAACCTGTCTAACTTAGCCTTGAATACATTCAATGACATAGCTTCCACTGCTCTCGGAGTGGTGAATTTCAAAGGTTAATGTCTTAAATGGGAGACCCCTTGTTTTGAAACTGTTCCTCCTAGTTCTGGATTCCAAGGGGAAATCTCCTCTCAGTATCTACCCTGTCAAACCCTATTAGAATCTTATATATTCAATGACATCACCTCTTTTCTTCTAAACTCCATGTGAACAGGACAAACCTGCTCAACCTTTCTCATAAGACAAACCTTGCATCCTAGGAATCAACCCAGCAAATCTTCTCTGAGCTGCCTGCAAAATAAATATACTCCTCTTTAAATAAGGAGACCAGAACTGTGCTTAATAATCCAGTTGTCCTCTTACCAACCTCCTCTACAGTTGCAACAAGACTTCCCTACTTTTATACTGCATTCCCCTTGCAATAAAGGCCAGCATTCCATTTGCCTTCCTAATTACTTGCTGTACCTGCATCCTAACTTTTGGTGATTAACATACAAGGATACCCAGATCCGTCTGCATAAGAGCATTCTGCAGCACTATTTTAAAAATATTCTGCTTTTCTATTCTTCCCACCAAAGCGGACAGCCTCACATTTTCCCACATTGTACTCCATCTGCCAAATTTTTGCTCACTCACTCAACCTATCTATATCCCTCTGCAGACTATTTGTGTTCTCCCCACAACTTGCTTTTCTACCCATCTTTGTATTATCAGCAAATTTGGCTACGATACACTCAGTCTCTTCATGCAAATCATTAATATATTAATATTTCAAATAGTTGAGGCCCCAAATTCCTTTGGCACTCCACTAGTTACAGGCTGTCAATCTGAAAATGACTTATTTATCCCGACTCCTGGCTTCATGTTTGTTAGCTAGTCCTCTGTCAATGCAATATATTACCTCAACACCATTAACTCTTATCTTGTGCAGTAATTTTTTAAATGGCACCTTATCTAATGGCTTTTGGAAATCCAAATGCACTACATCTACTGGTACCTCTTTATCCACCTTGCTTGTTACATCCTTAAAGAACTCTATTAAATTTGTCAGAAATAATTTCTCTTTCATAAAACCATAATACAATCTGCTTGATTGTATTTTGATTTTCTAAATATCCTGCTGCTACTTCCTTAATAGTGGATTCTAGCATTTTCCCAATGACAAATGTCTGGTTAACTGGCCAATTGTTTTCTGCTTTCTGTGTCCCTCTTTTCTTGAATAGAGTTGTTACATTTCCAGTTTTCAAAACGTTTAGACGCTTTCCAGAATTTTGGAAGATTGCAACCAATGCATCCACAATCTCCACAGTCACTTCTTTTAAGACTCTAGGATGTGGGCCTTCAGATCTGGGGGACTTATCAGCCTTTAATTCCATTAGTTTTCCTTGTACATTTCCTCCTTCCCTTAATTTTCTACTATTGACCTTTGATTTCCTAATATTCTTTGGATGCTTTTTGAGTATTCTACCATGAAGGTAGATACAAAATACTTATTTAAAGTCTCTGTCATTTTTTTGTTTATTGTTATTAATTTCCCAGTCTCATTCTCCAAGGGACCAACACAGTTTACTCTTATATTTTCATTTCTTCCTCTTAATTTTAAAAAAATCATTCTTCGCTGGTTTCTAAAATTTCCCAATCCTCTGGCCTAGCATTAATCTTCACAGCATTTTATGCCATTTCTTTCAATTTGATACTATCCTTAACTTCCTTATTAAACTACACATGGTGCATTCTTCTCTGAGAGTCATTCTCACTTTTTTTTAGATTGGGCTCTATTCCTAGGCACCCCAACCAACAGAGAAAAAAAAATCTCTCCAACCTAGCTGTTCCCCTTAGTATCCTGAAAATTTTGATCAAATCCTCTTTTAATCTTCTAAATTTCAGGGAAATAATACTACTTTGTGTAATCTGTCCTTGCAATTTAACAATTAGAGTCCAGCTATCATTCTGATGTCTATTTTGCACCCCCTCCATGGCCAATATATCCCTATTGAAATGAAAACAGAAAATGTTGGAAATGCTCAGCACATCAGGAGGCATCTGTGAAGAGAGAAATAGAATTAACGTTTCAGGTCGGTGGCCTTTCACCTAAGGTGTGGTGCCTAGAACCGCTCACAGTACCCCAGATGTAGTGTAACTGGAACTTTGAATAGCTTTAGCATCACATCTATCCACTTGTATTGTGGTCCTTTGTATATGAAGACCTGCATTCCATTAGCCTTTTTGATTATTTTCTGTACCTATTCATGACAGTTTAATGATCTATGTACCTGGACACCCAAGTCTCTTTGAATCTCCATTGTTACAAGCATTTCACCATTTGGAAAGTACTCTGCTCTGTTCTTTTTAGGTCCAAAAGTTGGTGACCGCACAGTTGCCTACATTGAAATCCATTTGCCACAATTTTGCTCATTCATTTTACCTATTAACATCTCTTTGTAATGTTATGGTTTCATCTACACTGCTTACAATGCTACCTATCTTTGTGTCATCAACAAACTTGGATATGTGGCTTTCCAGCCTATCATCTAAATCATTAATAAATGCAATGAATAGTTGATGCAGACCCTTGCAGAACACCACTAGTCACATCCTGTCAATGAGAGCACCCACCCATTATCTCTACTCTCTGTTTCTTGACACTCAGCCAACTTTCTAACCAGATCAATTCCTTGAATTACTTGCATTGGGATGGAACGAGCCACATATGGAATGTAAACAACAGCATAGGCCAGTTTGGCTGAATGGTCTGTTGCTATGATGTAAATTCTATGTAATTCTATGTTTACAGATAGCCCAGGGACAAAATCAGGCACTTTTTAAGGTCTCAGATATATACAAGCCTTAGCGTTAATTATTGTTTAAGCGTAACATTAACATATGTACAATAGAACAATAAATTACGAAATTGATCTGCAATGTTAAAGTGCATTTGTATAGTCATTAAAATATTTCTGTATGGTAAAACAGAATGCATTTTGATTATTTAGTGACACTATAGAAAAGTAATATGCAGTCCGACTGTATTATTTTAGTGTTTTCTTTGTGTAAGGGCGGCTGTTTCATTTGTATTATAATAATTACTTGATTGAAGGATCGTGCCATTTGATGCATTTCTATTATTTGTTAAGTAGACAATCATGTGACGTTATGTGATGTTATGTGACGTGTAAAATGATTTTACCTAGAATGTAACTAATTACCTACAGATTTCTTACCAAAGGCCTTTAGTCAGAAAATTATAACACCATCCACAAAACTGACACACTTTTAGCAGCCATACCAGCTGTCCTCCTACAATTTTATTACATTTTTGTTATCACATTAATAAGTCAGGCTACTGATGAGGAAACTGGAATCGAAGCATAATTGGACAGCCTGGAAACACAACATTATGCAGAAGCCATGCATCATGCATATTTACCACCTATCAAAATGTTGCTTATGAAGTTAGTGCTGCTTTAATAAAATCAAGTCAATGCATATTTCACTTGAAGGTCACATTTATAAACTGTGGGAGTGTAAGATCCATAGGCCAGCACAAACTGATCTCTAACCCATTTGCTTCAATTTATTACTTGAAATACTCAGATCTGTGTATTATTGCGCAGAACATTAGAATATTATTTTTTTCCTCAAATTTGACACCTGGGTAGTAAGTTTGCTGGACACATCTCCATTTCCTCAAGAATATAATTCCACCTGGCTGGCAAGTCTAGAGCCATAAGATCATAAGACACAGCAGCAGAAGTAGGCCATTCGGCCCATCGAGTCTGCTCCACTATTCAATGAGGTAATGGTGATAATCCTCAACTCCATGGCCGGGCCCCGCTTGCTGACGCGTAAAATGATGCGCAGTGACGTCATGCATGTGTCCCGGCATCACCGTGCGTCATTCCTATCCTCAGTTCAGCGGGCACACAGCAGAATTGGCTGCGGGCCCCCTGAACTGTTGAAGGCCTATTGAGGCCATTAATTAACTAATTAAATTGATTCTCAGGGCTGCCTGTCCAACCTTAAGGTTGGCGGGCAGGCGAAGAGCCCAGGCGACCTTAGCATTTTTCATGGAACCTCGTCCACGGGCGGAATGAGGTTTCATGAAAGTTTTATAACTTTAATAAAAAATTTTAATAAAATTCATAGACATGTCCCAGCTCTCGGGACATGTCCGAATAATTTTTTCAAATCTTGTTTCAGGTTTTCACATTCAACTTAATCTCCCTGAGGCAGCTCCGTGACTCTCCCTTCTCCCCCCGCCTGCACAGGGAGCGCCGAGTACTTTCGGGTGCGCATCACGATGGGAGGGCCTTAATTGGCCTGCCCATATAAAATGGCAGCGCCCACCCACGCCCGCTCCCGAACTGCCCGCACAACGGGGAGAAAATTCTCCTCCATGTTCTTGCCTTTTCCCCATAGCCCTTGATTCCCTTCCTGACTAAAAAAACTGTCTATCTCCACCTTGAATATACTTAATGACCCAGCTTCTACAGCCCTCTGCAGTAAAGAATTCCACAGATTCACTACCCTCTGAGAGAAGAAATTTCTCCTCATCTCTGTCTTAAATGGGCAACCCCTTTGTCTGAGATTATGCCCTCTGGTCCTAGACTCTCCCACAAGGAGAAAACCTCTCAGCATCTACCATGTCAAGCCCCCTAAGAATCTTATGTGCAACATTTTCCCCCCTAGTAGGGGGGCGGTGTGTGGCAGGAGGTGAGGTGCGGGTGGGCAGATTCCCGATCGGCGCCCCCAATATGTAGGCGGGGGGGTGGGGGGGTATTCCCTCAGCTGGGAGTGCGTTCTTTCGTGCATGCATGCACAAGAGCGCACAGATCTCCCTGAGGCAAAGTGCTGCCTCAGGGAGATCGGCTCAGATGTTAAACTTTAAATAAAGTTGAGAAAAAAACTTTGCTGCCATATCCCCTCATGTGACACTATCACATGAGTTGGGACATGTCCATAACTTTTATTTTGAAATATTCTTACATTTTTGAATCCCTCATGAAACCTCATCCCACCCGTGGATGAGGTTTCATGCTTTTTCTAAAGGCCACCTGGCCCCCTCGCCTGCCCGCCAACCTTAAGTTTGGACGGGCAGGCCCATTAATTACCTTAATTACTCTTTTAAAGACCTTAAGTGGCCAGTGACAGATCGGCGGGCGCGCAGCCGAGTCGGTTAAATGATGCGCGATGACGTCGGGAGGCCCGCCCGACGTCACCCCGCGTCATTTTACGCGGCGGCGAGCGGGCCCCGCCCCCGCTCACCGACCGGAAGATCCTGCCCATGTTTCAATAAAGTCACCTCTCATTCTTCTAAATTCCAATAAATTCCTCATAAGAAAATCTCTCTGTACCCGGAATCAACCTAGTGAACTTTCTCTGGACTGCCTCCTATGCCAGCATATCCTTCCTTTGATAAGCGGACCAAAACTGTGGAGTTGAGGTCAAAGATCAACCATGAATGGTGGAGAAGGCTAGAGGGGCCATAGGGACAATTCCTGCTCCCATTTCTTCTGCTTGTAAACTATCCCAACCATTTTTGTTCTGTTGAATTGGAACTGTAAACAAGTTGTTAACTAAAAAGCCCTGGGTGGCAAAGTTAAAAATGACCCCTAGTGCACCTCTAAAAGCTTATAACTGGTAGAACTCGGAATCCTTTTAACAAAATTTCACAGATTCTCATTCTGCAAATTACAGATGGCAGCCATTACAAAAGGTTGCTGACAATGGCACATATCCACAGTGTGGGGGATGGGATATTTTCACTTCAATCCACATAATGTCCTTGCAACAAAAACAAAAATAGCTGGAAAAACTCAGCAGGTCTGACAGCATCTGCGGAGAGGAATACAGTTAACGTTTCGAGTCCGTATGGCTCTTCATCAGAACTGTTCTGGTGAAGAGTCATATGGACTCGAAACGTTAACTGTATTCCTCTCCGCAGATGCTGTCAGACCTGCTGAGTTTTTCCAGCTATTTTTGGTTTTGTTTCAGATTTCCAGCATCCGCAGTATTTTACTTTTATCAATAATGTCCTTGATCATCTGTGCGGCTGGTTTAAGTCAGTGAAGCTGAAGGTATATGATGGTCCAAATTTCTGCTAAAAAAAAACAAACCATCAGTGACAGTATAAAATTCAGATTTCTGATGGGCTATACCTTAATTCTTTGGCAAGTCTTTTGGCTTATACAGAAATATTCTTGCAGCAGTGCTAGTTCCAGCATATGGCGGCTGACATTTTGCCTTTTTCCTTAGTTCCTGCTGATTTCAATGTAAAATTGTTTCCCAGTACAAAACATTCCCAGGTGTGCTACATTACTCATCTACATTTTAACACTATTTTTCAGCCCAATACTCTGGATGACAGATCACATCTGGGAACGTTTTTACTGAGAAGTCACAAAAGGTCATCAACCTGAAAGGTTAACTCTGTTCCCCTCCACAGATGCTGCCTGACCTGCTGAATATTTCCAGCATTTTCTGTTTTTATTTCAGATTTCCAGTATCCGCAGTTTTCTGCTTCTGCCACGATGGGATTGGTAGGTTATCAGAGAAGAGACAAAACCATCCTGTCCTGAGAAATAACCTGATTGCAAAGATTGGTGATCATAATTCACAGGACAAAGCAGGACAGGTGGCGAACAAATTTACACTTTATTAGGTCACAATCTGGTGAAATACATAAAAAAGATAATTTGTGTATTGTTACGTAAATCACATGTGCTTAGACACTAAATTAATCACTACACATTGACATTTCTTTTTCAAGTAAATGCATTTGTTCATTAATTCTCATAGTTCAATGAAGAGTGCAGGAGGGCATGCCAGGAGCAGCAAAGGGCATACCTAAAAATGATGTGTCAACCTGTGAAGCTACAACACAGGGCTACAAACAACAAAAGCAGCAAGTGATAGACAGGGCTAAGTGATCCCGCAACCAGTGGATCAGATCTAACTTCTGCAGTCCTGCCACACCCTGTCATGAATGGTCATGGACAACCAACTGGAGGAGGAGGGTCCACAACTATCCCCATCCTCAGTGATGCGGGAGCCCAGCACATTCATGCAAAAGGCAAGGCTGAAGCATTTGCAACAATCTTCAGCCAGAAGTGCTGAGTGGATGATCCATCTCAGCCTCCTCCTGAGGTCTTCAGTATCACAGATGCCAGTCTTCAGCCAATTTGATTCACTCCACGTGATAACAAGAAAATGCTGAAGACACTGGTTGCTGCAAAGGCTATGGGGCCTGACAATATTCCAGCAATAGTACTGAAGACTTGTGCTAGAGGACTTGCTGCGCCCCTGGCCAAGCTCTTCCAGTACAGCTACAATGTTGGCATCAATCCGGCTATGTGGAAAATTGCCAAGGTACGTCCTATCCACAAAAAGCAGGACAAACCCAATCTGGCCAATTACTGCCCTATCAATCAACTCTCGATCACCAGCAAAGTGATGGAAGGGGTCTTGGCAGTGCTATCAAGCAACATTTACTCAGCAATTGCTGCTCACTGACGTTCAGTTTGGGTTTCGCCAGGACAACTTAACTCTGACCTCATTACAGCCTTGGTCCAAACATGGGCAATAGAATTGAACTCAAGGAGTGAGGTGAGAGTGACTGCCCTTGATATCAAGGCAGCATTTGACCGACTGTGGCATCAAGGAGCCCTAACAAAACCAGAATCAATGGGAATCAGGGGAAAACTCTCCACTGGTTGGACTCATACTACCACAGAGGAAGATGGTTGTCTTTGCTGGATGTCAATCATCTCAGTCCCAGGACATCCCTGCAGGAGTTCCTCAGGGTAGTGTCTTAGGCCCAACCATCTTCAGCTGCTTCATCAAGGACCTTCCCTCCATCATAAGATCAGAAGTGGGGATGTTCGCTGATGATTGCACAATGTTCAGCGCCATTCATGACTCCTCAGATACTGAAGCAGTCCCTGCCCATATGCAAGTCCGGGACAACATTCAGGCCTGGGCTGATAACTGGCAAGTAATATTCACATCAAACAACTGCTAAGCAATGACCATTACCAACAAGACAAAAACAAATCATCTCCCCTTGAGACTCAATGGCATTTCCATCACTGAACCCCCCACTATCAAAATTCTGGGATTAGCATTGACCAAACATTGAACTAGACCAGCCACATAAATATTGTAGCTACAAAAGCAGGTCAGAGGCTGGAAGTTCTGCAGAGTGTAATTCACCCTCTGACTCCCCGATGGCTGTCCACCATCTACAAGGCACAAGTCAGGAGTGTCATGGAATACTCTCCACTTGCCTGGATGAGTGCACTCCTACCACACTCAAGAAGTTTGACACTTCCAGGTTAAGATAGTTGCTTGATTGGCACCCTATCCACCACCTTTAACATCCAATCTCTCCACCACCAGCGCACAGTGGCAGCAGTGTGTACCGTCTACTAGATGCACTGCAGCAGCTCAAGGATCCTTTGACAGAACCTTCCAAAGCCATGACCTTTACCACCTAGAAGGACAAGGGCAAAGATAGATGGGAACACCACCACCTTCAAGTTCCCCTCCAAGCCACACACCCCATCCTGACTTGGAACTATGTTACCGTTCCTTCACTGTTGCTGGGTCAAAATCCAGGAACTCCCTCCCAAATAGCACTGTGGGTGTTCCTACAACACATGGACTGCAAAGGTTGAAGAAGGCAGCTCACCTACGCCTTCTCAAAGGCAATTAGAGATGGGCAATAAAAATGCTGGCCTAGCCATCGACGTCCATACCCCTTGAAACAATAAAGGAAAGTTTAGTTGTAAATATTTTTAGGGTACATCAAACCTTTAATCATTCCAATATTAGCTGTTTAAAATAAGTTTTCCTTTACAACATAACAGAGTACATCCCAGCTATATATTTATAAGGAACTGTGCAATTCAGTGAAACATTTATCACTAGTGTATGATAATGTATATGATTTTCTATAATAAGGAGATGGCACAATGGTTGTGGTCTCTTCAATCATAGAATCATAGAATTTTCCAAGAATTGCCTAAGTGCAGTAGCAGGAGGGTAAAATGGACTCCTACCCACCGATGAAAATAGTGGGTTTTCATGCCGTATCTTCCTGAGCCCACTTCATTATGTATTCACTCCCGTGAAACACACCATTTCCATAGCGGGCGGGCTGTCATTCATCCACTTACCATCACCACGCTGTTGCATCACACCAGCTGCCATCTTTAAAAGGCAGCCACCAGCAAACCGCTCATCGCCACCACCTCATCACCACTGCCTGGGAGACATGGCCTGCAAAGGCAAAATGACTGTAGACCCCCACTTCAACGATGGGTCCTTCGGGCTACTGCTGGATGCTGTGGAAGCCCGACGGGATGAGCTGTACCCCGCTCTGGTTGCAGCATGGGTAGCAATGTCACCAACCCAGGAGGCGGTGGCAGCGGTTGTCAGTGCCAACACCCTTCAGAAGAAGACAGCCACCCAGTGTCACAAGAGGGTGAATGATCTCCTCCACTCAGCCAGGGTAAGTCACTCTTTTCATCACACCCAACTCACACACTCACAAACCCATCACACATCCACATGGCCCTCACTCACTACCAGTTCAAAGGTTATCACCATTCACTCTGAGGTGCTAAAAGCAGACACAGCATCAGATGCATCTAAAGTTTCATGGCTGCGTTTCTGAGCTGGCACTGATCATGGAGCGTAAGTGAGCTGCCCTCGGCCAGACAGGAGTCAGACATTCTCAGAGGCCATGTAAAAAGCTATGGAGTATCCTTACTGCATGTTGTCATCATTCTCCTGTGATTGAGTGACTATTAGGGTCTCCACTGCATCTCCATGACAGGAGCATTCTCACAGAGGGTATTGGTGCTGAGATAAGCTAGACAGGAGTCAAACCTCCACAGCTGTGATGTGAGGATCTACGGGGACACCTCACTGCACGTCGTCATCATCCTCCACAAATCTGGCATCTATGAGGGCCTCCTGAGTGCGCCTGCCTCATCTAGCCAGTGTGAGAGCCTCATCCCCATCGTCGTCACCACCGAGGACCCCCTCACCCTCAATCCCGTCGGCGTCTTCCTCATCACGTTGCAGCACAAGGTTGTAAAGGGCGCAGCAGATGACGACGGTGTGTGAAACCCTCTGCAGACTGTATTGCAGGGCTCCACCAGACTGGTCCAGGCACCAGAAGCACATCTTCAGCATCCCAATGGTCTGCTCCACCAAGTTGCGAACTGCTGCATGTGCCTCATTATAGCGTCGCTCTGCTGCAGTCTGAGGCCGCCACACGGGTGTCATCAGTCATGGCCTCTGCGGGTAGCCCTTGTTCCCGAGGAGCCAACTCTGCAGCCTCTGTGGACCCTGGAAGACTGCAGGGACCTGCGAGCGATTCAGGATTTAGGCATCGTGCACAATCCCTGGAAACTGTGCTCAGACCTGCAGGATGTGACTCTGGTGGTCACACACCAGCTGCACGTTCAGTGAGTGGAAGCCCTTGCGGTTGATGAAGTCCATTCAGTGTAGCAATGGAGACCTGAGCACCACATGAGTGCAATCGCACCCTGCACCTGCGGGAATCCCAAGATCAGGGCAAATCCAATGGCCCTTGCGTCCTGGCTGTCACGTTCCCGGGTGAAATGCTCAAACTTGTGTGCCATGGATAAGATGGCATCCGTGACCTCATGGATGCATTTGTGGGAGGCGGATTGTGAAATCTCACAGAGGTCACCTGTGGAGCCCTGAAAGGAGTCACTGGCATAGAAATTGAGCGCCGCAGTCACTTTCACAGCCACTGGCAGTGGATGCCCTCCATGTCCCTTGGTGCCAAGTCCTGCAGTTAGTGGCAGATGTGAGCCACCAGGTCCCTAGACATGCGCAATCGTCGACGATACTGGTTCTCAGTCATCTGCAGGAATGGCAGGCGGTGTCTATAGACCCTGGGTGTCGCTAGGCACCAACCAACCACGGCACGCTCTCATTCCTGGGCAGCGTGTGCAGGAGCTCCTGCTGCCCCTTCTTCATGAGGTTTCTGCTCCAGCCTTTGCACGGCCAGGTGCCTCAGTTGTTCTCTCCTCCATCTTCTACGGTCTCTGTAGGCCATCAGGAATACAGCTAGGTCACCAGGATCCATGATCCTGACGTGGTCCTCTTGCAGCATGAATGAGAGAGAGACGTGGTTATCATGGCTGTACTTAGCACCTTTCCTGGCCCTGTGTGACTGCCCCTTAATGCTTCGCGGAGAGTGCAGGTCACCCCTTGGATGGCCAGAGTTCAGTGCGCTGCATGGCTGCCCTGTCAACTTGCAACATGGGGGATACTGGTCCAAACCAGGATGCTGAGGTTGCAAGGAGCTGTGAGCACCTCCAGCAGTGACTGCTACATGGCCAGCATTGGCGAGGAGATTATGCAACTTGTGCAGTCCAACTTCTCCACAGTCCAATAAAGCCCTGACGGACTCGAACTCTGTGCCGGGGCTGTGGGGGGCGGTTGGGGTGGGGAAGGGGTGCGGGGGCTAAGGTGTGGAGTGCTTAGTGGCCATTTGGTGCTTCTACATTGTTTGCATGGGTGGGCAGGCTAGGAGCCTGTCCCCAATCATATCTCTGTGGCTGCGCCTGATTTGTCTTAGTTGCTGAGGCCTGGTCAGTTTATACAGGTGCCCCTAATGCATGGCCACTTCCCTTGCTTACCCTGCCCCCTACCTGTGCACAGAATGCAGTGCCAGGGCAGCACTTGACCCCCCCCTCAGTAGCCACCTCCGAGGCTGGCCAGCGCTTGCCCCCAGATACCCACCACCCTCTCAGCAGTCACCTGTGGGGCCAGGCATCAGTTTCCCCTGCCCCACCCCTGACAATCCTGAGGCCTGCAAACAACGGGTGAGCTGTGGTGAATGCTGCTGCTCACTCACCTCAGTTCCTCCAAAGTGAAGGCCGCCAAGTGCACGTCGCCTACGTGCTGATGTGAAACAGCTTATATTTCACCCCTCTCCTATTTTTACTTAGTTCTGTTGAAGGGTCATGAGGACTTGAAACGTCAACTTTGTTCTTCTCCGCCGATGCTGCCAGACCTACTGAGGTTTTCCAGGTATTTCTGTTTTTGTTTTGCTTTCCAACTGGCATTGGTGGACAATATATGCTAATGTATTACAATTAGCTCCCCACCGACTGATGGCGGGAAACGTGGCCCGCCGTCAGTGGGCTGAGCGGAAGACCATGACCTGCCTTCATGTCGTCGTGAAGTGGGTCCCGCCATATTTTCCACGCTTGCCACCTATCATGCCCGCTGCCAGCCGGCTCGGAAAATTCCACCCATAGAATGGTACCATTTGGCCCAGCATCGCTTTGCTGGCTCTTTGAAAGAGCTATCCAATTAGCCCCACTCTTGTCCTTTCCCCACAGCCCTGAAAATTTTCCCCGTGAAGTATTTATCCAGATTCCTTTTGAATGTTATTATCAAATCCGCTTCCATCATCCTTTCAGGCAGGGCATCCCAGGTCACAACAACCAACTGTGTGAAGAAATTCTCCTTATTTCACCTCTAGTGCTCATAAGGTCCAGGATGGCATTCCCACCTAGGGGCCAATTGAGGCCCTTCAGTAGCCAATTAATGACCACTGAAGGGCATCAAACTGCCAGCAGCCAGGGTAGACCTATGCCACATTGGGTGGCTGACCAGTAAAAGCTGGCGGCGTCCTTGTGGGCTCAGGTGCGGAGCCCTTTTGATCAGGTACTGTGTGGCACATGGGAGGCTTCCCTCGAGGCAAGGTCCGCTTGCTCAAAAAGCCTCTCCCTTTTTCCTTAACAATGCCACCACCAAAGCCTTACGGGGATCTACCTGACTGGCCCAAGCAAGCCGCATACTTTTTTTATATATTCGCTCATGGGATGTGGGCATCACTGGCTAGGCCAACATACATTGCCCATACCTAATTGCCCTCGAGAAGGTGGTGATGAGCTGCCTTCTTGAACCACTGCAGTCAATTGTTGCTGGTCCTGGCCGACTGGACTACCAGCGGCGGCCACCACTCCTGGTGCCGCTACTGGGACTGAAGAGCTGCTGCCATCAGATTGGCCAGCAGCTCTAAGAGGCATGATCTCCGCCCTTAAAAGTATTTAAGCCCCAACATCAGACCACATCAGTTAACTGTCTGATGGGCTACAATTGTGTCGGGGTTTCCAGAAATGGCTGCAGTGGGTTTGCCCCAGCTTTCTGCTGGTGGATGGATTTATTCTAACTACCATTAAATTCAGCCTAGTGAGTGCTCCGCCCTCCACTCGCCTATTTACCTTGAGCAGATAAAGTCATGTTGAGTATCTCTCCATTGCGGATCTGGACAGTCTGTGGCAGTTTACATTTTCTGGGATTCTGACAAAATTAAAGACCAATGTCGACTAGAATTACTGAACCATAATTTAAAAACAAATTCATTAATAAGATACCTGAAGATACAAAGTATAGAGGAGATCTAATAAAGGGAATAAGAGGGACAAACAGTGATTATGAGAACAGTGACTAATGTAGAAAAGAATCCAAAAGTGTTTTATAAACACAATAGTAAAAAAAGTAGTGAAAGGAGGGTGTGGAGAAAATTAAGAACCAAAAAAAAACCTCTTCTTTGGAAGCAAAGGACATGCCTGAGGTACTCAATGAGTATTACAGAGACAGATGTTGCCAAGGTAGCAGCAGTAAAGGGGGAGGTAATAATGATAATGGATAGGTTAGAAATAGATAAAGACGTACTTAAGAAGTTGGCAATCCTCAAAGTAAAAAGATTTCCTGACCCAGATGGATCCATTCTAGGTCACTGAGGGAAGTAAGCATGGAAATTGTGGAGAGTTTGGCCACAATCTTTCAATCCTCTGTGGATATGGGGATGGTGCCAGAGGATTGGAGAATTAGAAATATGACATTCCTGTGGGAGAGGGATAAACCCAACAACCCAGAGGCCAGTCAGCCTAATGTTGGTGGTCGAGCAACTTTTATAGATAATAATCTGGGGCAAAATTAATTGCCATTTGGAAAAACTATGGACTAACAAATGACATTCAACACAGATTTGTTAAAGGCAAATCATGATTGACGAACTGAAAAAGTACCACAGAAGATATTTGTAGCAAAATTAAAGTCTAGGGATTAAAGGGACAGTTGCAGCATGGCTACAGAAATTGCTCAAGGGACATGAAGTAGAGCGTAGTTGCGAATGTCTTGTTACTCAGACAGATAAGGGACACTTGTATTTATATAGCAGATTCCACATGCATAGGACATCACAAAGCACTTTACAGCCAATAAGGTACTTTTGAAGTGTTGTAATGTAGACAAGGCAGCAGACAATTTGTACATAGACAGCTCCTACTAACAACAATACAATAATTGGAAGTAACTAATGTTATGATCAGGTGGTGGGCGGGCCGGGGGGGAGGAGGGGTGGTGTTCAAATGGCCCCCTCTTTTTCCTCTCCTCTGGTTTTTTTCTAGAAAGGATGTACTTGCCAGTTCAATGAATGTTAAACTGTGTACATGCTGTGACCATAAAAGGCATGATCAGACAGGTTTTCCTGCGTTTTTAAAAAAAGAGGATAGTTTTTATTGTACTTCGACCGGTCTAAATAAAATAATTTTAAAAACACTGACTTTCACACACACACACAACTAGATTAAAGAATGGGGAGGATAGATTAAGTAACTTAGGGTCCAGTAAAATCAAATGGATATATGATATTTGAATGTTGGTGACTTGGCAGGCTTCATGCCAAATTTTGCAGTACTGCTGCTTTCACTCAGTGGGTCCTGCTTCTTTTGGCATCGAGGAGGTTTGACATTATAAATGGACAATTTACCTGTTCTTCTGGAAACAACAGTGCTGGGTTAAGTTCTCATTAAAATCTATTTTTGTGGCACCTGGGTAGCCAAAATCAGCAGACAAGGTTCAAAAACTTGCAAGTTGGATGGAGTGGGGGGAAAGGAACCTACTCAGGGTCTTGTTCCTTCAGCATCTCAGTCATTTGCCCTGTTCTGCAGAGTAAGCAGGTGATTAAAACACACAAAAGGTTGGTTTGTCACATAGCCTTCTCTCCCCAACTGCCCAATGATGCAAATAAGGTCATGGTTAATGTATTACAATTGTAACTTGATTAGATCATGGGAATTCCTTGCTCAGCTAGGGTCCCATTGTCCAAGTGATTATGTCTAATGGTTTCCTCCACCTAGCTGATTATCCAAGTGATTGTCTGAACACTTTGATAACGGGATAGGAGGTGGCCCCATTCACGTTCTTTCAAGGCTTTCATTCCTGCTGAAGCTTTTCAACTGCTTGTCTTCATTTCAAAGGTTTTTGGAATGTAGACAGTACAGTGATGCAAATGTGCAGCCATCCTTGATGATGATTCCCAAGTCATTAGAATGTAGCTTTAGTCTTTTTCAAAAAAATCAATTAGGGGTTTCCATCCAGTAAAGGCAATACAAACTAAATGGTACAATTTTAAAGGAGGTGCAGAAACAAATAAATCAGGGAATATATTGATACAAGTCTTTGAAGGTGGCAGGGCATGTTAGGAAGGTTTTACTAACAGTGACGTTAGCTTGAATTTTTTTAACAAAGGTGGCTGATAAGTCAGGATCGAACCTGCCTCCGCAGGGCCAGCAACACATGACCTTGTTTTACTGCTGTCAGGCCTAAGGTCGTGGCTTCTGCTTCCATCTTGGAGAATTTCCCACCTCTGAGAACTGCTAGCCAGTCAGATGTCCAGCAGTTCCTTGCAGTGCCACAATTCCATTCAATCCACTACAAGGAGCAGCTTGGAGGCCAGTTTCAAAGGTGAATCAGAAAGGCTTCACTGGAGCTAGTCAGGCAGGCCTTAATGAGGGCGTTGGGGGAGGGCCATGATCGGGAGGCCAGGGAGTGGTCAAGAGGGGGACACAGGGGTCATCTTTGGAGGAGATCTCTGTTGGTCACAGGGTGCCTAAAGATGATGACCTCCCCAAAATTGCAGCCAAGCTCCCAGAATTATCACATGGTGTGAGCTCTCCCTGCACTAATGAAATACTAGTGGTGGCAGGAGGAAGCCCTTAAGTGGACATTAATTGGCCACTTTTGGGCTTCAATTGGCCCTAAGGTGGGTGGGTTGCCTGCCATCTGACTAGACGCCTATAAAATACCAATGGAGATGTGTATAGGCAATGGGCAAGATGCTCCTGTCATGTCACCTGATTTTACACTTCCTCCACCTGCTATCCCGCTCCTGGAATGGCAGAAAATTAGAGAACAAAAGCAAGGAAGTTATGATAAACCTTTTTAAAACACTGGTTGGGCCTCAGTTGGAGTATTGTGTTCAATTATGGACACTGCACCCTAGGAAGGATGTCAAGATCTACATGAGATTGATGAAGCAATTTCCCGGAATTGTACTAGGAATGAGGGACTTCAGTTATGTGGACAGACTGATGCTAGGGATTTCCCCCTTAGACCAGGGAGGGTTGAGAGGAGAGTTGATAGAGGATATCAGAACAATGCATGTTTTTTATAGAGTAATGGGGAGAAGCTGTTTTCAGTGGCTGAACCAACTATAAGCAAAAGACCCAGAAGGACCAGAGGCAACATGAAGAATCATTTTTAACACTGAAAAGAGAATTGGATAACTACATGAAGGGAAAAAAATGCTGAAATATGGGGAAAGAGCCGGGAATTGGGATTAATTGGATAGCTGTATCACAGACATGATGGGCTAAATGGCCTCTCTTTGCACTGTATCATGCTATGAGTCAAAGAGGGTTTGCAATAATTTAAGTTTGACATAGGAAGAATCTTCACCAGGTCTCAGCTGCACAATGATGGACTTCTCATCAAGGCATAAGTTTTTAAGCACTAGGAAGGGGTAATTGGAAACAGCCGAAGAAATGGATTTTATTTCAATGTTGTGGCCAATTTTTGCTCTCACTTGCTGTCTAGTTGAAGAGGTTTCAAGAAACATTCCTAACACCCTAGTGAGCTGAAAGCAGAGCCTGTCACATTTTCACAACAGATGGATGTGTTTCTAACATCTTTAACAGGTCTAGGTTTATTTGTAAGATTTTGTTGAAGAGCTGTTCATGCCTAAGCTGTGCACTTATAACTATTGCTGGGAACATATCAGAATGATGGGTGATCTTTGAAAATTCTTGTGGCTGCTCAAGCTTTTTACAGATTCTCAGCACAAAAGTAATATTTTCAGTAACCTACAATTTGCTGAGCTTTCTTCATGTGAAGCTTTCAATTCCCTAATACTGCATAAAATCAAATTCCTCTTCTTCCCAGCACACACACAGTAAAATGGTCACTTCCAGCCTCTGAAATCATCAATTTGGCCATGAAGCCAAACACCACATCTGCTTGACAGCAGACAGTAAATGTGGCTCCAAATTCTATTCTGACACACATATTGACTTAAAGCTAATAAGAGAAACTAAACATATTGGCCCCAAAATTCTGCAGGTTGTTGATCCCAGTATGGGGTGCCAGGATCTGCCTGTTAATGATCTCTGGTGCAGACTTCAAGAAAAAAATGCATGCTTTGGGGGTGGAAGTGGCTGTTTGGGTTTTGAAATGTAACAGAACTACATTTTCCATCTGGCTTGCCATAGTCATGTGATTATGCCATGAGGCAGTCTCCCCAGAGGCCGCCATCTTGAGATCAGTTCAATAAAGATTTCTCACTGAGAAGCACTGCTGTCTTCAAACATGAAACATGATGTCAGAAGTGGGATATAACAGAGTTTTAAAAACCCTGGAACTGCTGCAGAGAAGACATAGCTCAGACAGGTACAAGGAAATGTTCAAATCTACTAAAAACCGCTGAAAAAGGACAAGGAAAAGTAAACAAACTAAAGGCTGCAAGTAAAATACTAAGTGAGTAACATGGCTGCTGTAAATTTCCTCCCCTCAGCTCTTGTCAAATTGAAAAGCAATATTTTGCACAACTGGCAGTTTTTCCATTTGTAATGGCAAAACTATAAGCTTGTAACAGAGTTAATTACCAAGCTGGAACCAATAAGAGTAGCCACACTTCTAACACTGCTGGGGAGAGACTGCTACAAAGGGTATGCCATTCTAAATCTAATGGATGAACAAAGTAAAAAGATGACAGAAATTTTGAAAGCCTTGAATGAATGCTTTGAACCCCTAGTGAATGTTATGTATGAATTCTATGTATTCAAGATTAGAGCTTGCCAGATCAAACTGAAGCTGAACAAGAAAAAATTACAACTGAAGATGCCTGAAGTCAAGTACATAGGTCATGTATCGACTGCAAAAAAGGTCTTTGCCTGGGTCCTGACAAGGTGAGAGCTATAGCAGCGATGCAGCAACCAACAGACTTTAAATCATTTAAGTTCAACAATTTGTTGGATTTGTGAACTATTTAGCAAAATTTTTACCTAATTTTTCATCAGAGTGTGAACCATTACACAAGCTCACTGCCAAGGGCCTTTCCTGCCGAAGGGCCATGAAGGCTCGAAACGTTAACTGATTTCTTCTCCGCCGATGCTGCCAGACCTGCTGAGTTTTTCCAGGTAATTCTGTTTTTGTTTTGGATTTCCAGCATCTGCAGTAGCTTTTAGCTTTTTGTTTTTATCTCACTGCCAAGGATGTGTAGTGATATTGGGGAACAGAACAAGAAGCAGCGTTCACTAAAATCCAACAACTAGTGATGACAACACCAGTGCTGAAGTACTATGGCATCAATGAGGAAGTCACCTTGCAGTATAACACCAGCGAGATGGGTCCAGGAGCAACTCTGATGCAGCAAGGACAACCCATTCACATTTGCATCCAGGGCATTAACACAAATGAAAGGATGCTATGCACAGATTGAGAAAGAGTGCCTGGCAATTATTTTTGCTTTGAGCATTTTCATCAGTACCTTCTTGGGAGAGACAAAGTAACAACGGAGTTCAACCAGAAACCCCTTCAAAGCATTTTTCGCAAACCGCTACTATCTGCTACAAAGAGTTTGCAAAAATGTTGCTTTGTTTACAGAGATATTATCTGGGCATGTCATACAAGCAAGGAAAACATCACAGACATGCTGTCAAGAGCAACACTCCCCATGGAGAAAACTAAGGATGCTACAACAGAATGCAAAATCTTCCAGTTTCAATGTGAAGCAGCAGCTAGACATGGTCTGGAAGTCATCAATCCAGCAAACATTGAATCTGACAGATTCAATCTCTTTACTCAAATTAAGCGAACTACCCAACAAGATGCAACCCTCCAAGTGCTGCAAGAAATAGTGATGAAAGGATGGCCTGAGAGCATCAAGAACACACCTGTGGTCACAAGAGCATATTGGGCATACAGAGATGAATTGACAGCCCAAGATGGCATCTTGTACAAAGAAAATAGTCATCATCCCTAAGGAGATGAGAGGAGAGATGTTGAAGCCATCAAAGAATTGAATTCACAGAATCACACAGTGCAGAAGAGGCCCTTCGGCCCATCGAGTCTGCACTGACACGTGAGAAACACCTGGCCTACCTACCTAATCCCATTTACCAGTACTTGGCCCATAGCCTTGAATGTTATGACGTGCCAAGTGCTCATCCAGGTACCTTTTAAAGGATGTGAAGCAACCCGCCTCCATCACCCTCCCAGGCAGTGCATTCCAGACCATCACCACCCTCTGGGTAAAAGTTTTCCTCACATCCCCCCAAATCTCCTGCCCCTCACCTTGAACTTGTGACCCCTTGTGACTGACCCTTCAAGTAAGGGGAACAGCAGCTCTCTATCCACCCTGTCCATGCCCCTCAATCTTGTACACCTCGATCATGTCGCCTCTCAATCATCTCTGCTCCAACGAAAACAACCCAAGTCTATCCAACCTCTCTTCATAACTTAAATGTTTCATCCCAGGCAACATCCTGGTGAATCTCCTCTGCACCCCCTCCTGTGCAATCACATCCTTCCTAATAATGTGGCGACCAGAACTGCACACAGTACTCCAGCTGTGGCCTCACCAAGGTTCTATACAACTCCAACATGACCTCCCTACTTTTGTAATCTATGCCTTGATTGATAAAGGCAAGTGTCTCATATGCCTTTTTCACCACCCCATTGACCTGCCCCTCCGCTTTCAGAGATCCATGGACACACACACCAAGGTCCCTTTGTTCCTCGGAACTTCCTAGTGTCATGCCGTTCATTAAATAATTCATTGAATTGAGTCTGAGGAAGGCAAGAGAAGTGCTCTACTGGCTAAATATGAACAATGAACTTAAAGATCACATCGGTCAGTGCAGTGCGTGTAATGAATACCAAGCTAAAAAGGCTAGGGAGCCATTGATGACACATGACATCCTAGACACACCATGGATGAAGCTGGGAGTAAACCTTTTCACTTTGGCAGGAACTGATTATCTTGTCACTGTAGACTACTGTTCTGACTACTGGGAGTTAGACCAGCTGACTTTAACGACGACAGGAAAAATAGTAGAATGCCTGAACGCACACTTCAGTCGATATGGTATTGTGATGAGCGACAATAGCCCTCAGTTCACAAGTGAAGAATTCAGCCGTTTCTCAAAGGGTTGGTGAATTCATCACTCCACATCATCTCCGCACTATCCCCAGTCGAATGGAAAGGCTGAGGTGGCAGTGAAAATCACCAAAGGAATCATCAAGAAATTGAGCAAATCCAGCACAGACATATATAGAGCAATCCTTGAGTGAAGAAACACACTGACTGAAGGCATGGAAAGTAGTCCAGTCCAAAGACTAATGTCATGCCACATCCTCTTTCAATAGAAAAAAAAGGCTACTAAAACTAGAAGTAGTGACAGGCATGAGTGAAAAAAGTTAAGATGATTGTAGTAATTGTAAGTTAAACCTTTCATACTATTATGGGGATCATATGACTGCATAGTTGAATCAGCCCTAAGCAAGGGTAACCTTAGGGGCAGAGCTTTTCTTGGTCTTGGTACAAGTAGTTTCATCAGGAAACCCTGTAAATAAAGTTCATTGTTTCTTACAAGAGACCTGTCCAGTACTCCAAGGTTATGATGATTGGCAACAAGGATAAATAGCTCCAATGCTGCACCTCGCCTCTTGAATGTGAGTATATCAATTTTTAAGGGAAGAAAGAAAATTATACTCAGCAGTCATGCTACTCTTCAGTAGAATTGACCTGTATGACTCGTCCATCAAGGACTGGAGTCAGTACATAGAGCGCCTAGGTTTCTACTTTATGGCAAATGGAATAATGGTAGAGGAGAAACAGAAAGCAATTCCTGTAAGCGTCTGCGGGAGCAAGACGTATAACCTAATCCGTAGTCTGACGGCTTCGAACGCACAAATTCCAGATCCTTCAATGAGTTAGTTGACCTCGTGAAGGCACATTTTCAGCCTAAACCAGTGATCATGCAAGATTCAAGTTCAACTCTAGGGTAAGGGCCCTTGGTGAGTCGATCACAACTTACATCGCAAAGTTAAAACAGTTAATGGAACACTGTGACTTCGGTGATGCAACATGTCATTTAAAGTGAGATCATTCGGTTTGCGGCACATATGACAACGCCATTCAGTGCCGTTTACTTGGCAGAAGTTAATATAGACCTGAAACGCGCCATGGAGATAATGTTAGCAATGGAGAGTGCTGAGAGGGACTCACAGACTTTGCAGAGTGTGCAATATGACACCGTTCTGTAGTTATGGCGGGAACCTACTGCTAAGCATGGCACAAAGACCAGGGAGATAATTGCAAAGCGGGACACAGTCCCTACCGCTCAAATAACAGAAAGAAATAGTGGAAGCAGCTCACTAGTAATTCAGAAATTAAAGTGTTACCAATGTGGGGCTAACCATGTACCGGAAACCTACAGATTTAAAGAGGTAGAATGCCACTGCTGTCACAAAAGAGGCATGTTGTAAAACAGTGCAGGGCGAGCGCTAGACAGCCATTCAGACAGCAGATCAAGTTGAACGAAGTGCACAATATAGATGAACCAGATGCTGCAGATCCTGATATTTATTCCCTATACAATCTTAAGGCCAGAAAAACTGAACTAATCACCGTTACCCTTCAAGTAAATGGAAACCTCTAGTCATGGAGATTGACACAGGAGTATCGACCACAGTGGTATGAGAACACATCTTTAAATACTTCAGATATTGCATTTGGAGCAAACCACAGCTCAACTAAAAACATACACTGCAGAGGCAATACAGGTGAAAGGCACCACCTCTGTACCTGTATCCTATAGGCAAGATAGCCCAGCTGTCAGTAATTGTAACAGGTGAAAGACCTAGTCGTCTGGGCCGTGATTGATTGAAAGAAATTAAACTTAACGGGTCAGAAATTTTTCAGATCAGAACAGGAGGAGTTCCTGAATTGTAAAAGTATGACAGAGTATGCCCAAGATGAGTTGGGAAAAGCAAAAGGCCTAAAAGCTAAAATATACATGGATTCTGAAACAACCTTGGTTGTTTAAGGCAAGACCAGTGCCTTATGCCCTAAAGGAGTAGGTGAATGTGGAATTGTGTCATTTGGAGAAGCTAGGAATAATCCAGCCAGTCCAAATTTTAGAATGGGCAGCACCTATAGTCCCTGTGATGAAACCAGATCAAACCATTCGCATCTGAGGAGATTACAATTTTAACTGTGAACAAGGCTGCTAAATTAGACAATCCCAAGGATTGAAGATCTGTATGTTAAACTTGCAGGAGGAAGACCCTACACTAAACTGGATATGAGCTATGCATACCAACAGCTAGAGCTGGACAATACATTTAGGCGGTATGTCACCGTAAGCACACGCAAGGGCCTGTACCAATATACACACCTACCCTTTGGTGTGTCATCTGCCTGTGTGATTTTTCCAAAGAACCATGAAAAGTCTACATCAAGGACTTTCAAGTTATATTGTACCTGGACGACATCCTGATCACAGGATAAACAAAAGCAGAACATTTGGTCAACCTAGGAGAGGTTGTCAAGATATTTTTGGAGGCTGGTGTATATTTGAAAGAAGAAAACTGCACTTTCCAAGCGAAGTCACATATTTGGGTCATCGAGTGGGTGCCCAAAGGTTGCATCCATTAGAGGAGAAAGTCCAGGCAATCAAGGAAACACCCTCTCCTACCAATTTCACTGAGCTCAAGTCTTTTTTGGGCATGTTAAATTGTTACGGTCGCTTCCAGCCTAATGTATCTACAGTGTTAGCCCGTTTACCACTTATTATTGAAGAAGAGCCACAGATGGTCCTGGAAGGCAAAGCAAGACAAAGCCTTCACAAAAGTCAAGAAGCTTTTACACTCATCATGCCTGCGAGTACCCATCTAAGGAATTAATACTCACTTGTGATGTATCTCCCTACGGAGTGGGGAGTACAATCAGAAGTGGGTACTGTCACACAAGATGGGAGATAGATCTGAAAGGCCAATAAGATATGTCTCCAGACTTCTCTCTGCAGCTGAGAAGGGTTATTCACAAATCGAAAAAGAAAGCTTACCTGTCCTATTTGGAGTGAAGAAGTTCCATCACTATTTGTATAGTCGACACTTCACCGTAGTGTCAGATCACACACCACTGTTGGGTTTGTTTAGTGAAGATAAGGCAATCCCACCGATAACCTCTGCTAGAATTCAAAGATGGGCTTTAATTTTGTTGGTATAGGAATACGCTTTTTGCACCATCCGGGTATGAATATAGCAAATGCAGATGCCCTCAGTCGTCGTCTTTCACCAGATAGCATTATACATGCTCCGATACCTCAAGAAGTTGTACTTGTGTTGAACTGCCTGGACTCCTTTCTGGTCTGTATGAAACAGATAAAGAATTGGACAAACCGGGATCCAATTTTATCAAGAGTCCGAGAACAGGTATTGCAAGGATAGTCAAATGCACAAATCTCTGAAGAATTAAAACCATTCTATGCTCATAAATCTGAACTGATTTATCAAGATAATATCTTGTTATGGAGGGCAAGAGTCATCATCCCTTTGCAAGGAAGAGAACCACTATTGATAGAGCTTCATAGTGCGTATCCAGGCATATCAAAAATGAAGATGCTCACACAAAGTTATATCTGGTAGCCAGGTATAGACAGTGATGTAGAAGAAATGGTTAAACACTGCTTCCAGCGTCAGCAACAGCAGACGTTGCCCATTTCAGCTCCACTGCATCTGTGGGAGTGGCCTGGTCGACCCTGTGTGAGACTGCATATAGACTATGTAGATCCATTCTTGGGTACCATGTTTTTAGTGATCATCGTGTATTCAAAGTGGATGGGTGTTTATGAAGTCAGATCACCTACATCATGTGCAACTATTGAAAAGCTGCACTAATGTTTTATTGTACATGATCTACCAGAAGTCTTATCAGATAACGGTACTGCTTTCACTAGTATGGAATTCCAGAGATTCATGAACGTAAATGGGATTAAACATATCAAAACAGTGCCATATCAACCCTCATCCAATGGGTTAGCAGAAAGAGCAGTACAAGTGTTTAAAACAGGCATGAAGAAACTATCCAAAGGAACATTAGAAACACGAATTTCAAGATTTTTTTTCAACTATCACATGATTCTTCATGCAACTAGGGGCTCAACACCATCTGAATTGCTAATGAAATGTTGCCTTTGTACAAGACTGAGGCTGGTATTCCCTAATTTAGAGGGGAAGGTGGAGAAGAACCAGAATAATCAGAAAGTGAATCATGATGTTCACAGTAAAGATCGAAATTTTAAAAAAAATTATTATTCATTCATAGGATGTGGGCTTCACTGATTGGGCCAGCATTTATTGCCCGTCCCTAGTTCCCCTTGAGAAGGTAGTGGTGAGCTGCCTTCTTGAACCGCTGCAGTCCATGTGGTGTAGGTACACCCACAAATTTACTGTGAGGGAGACAGATTTTTGTACAAAATTTTGCAGCTGGACCGAGATGGGTTCCTGGTACAATCAAAACAGGACCTTTGTCATATCAAGTGGAATTGGAAAACAGGCTTATTAGGAAACACTGGGATCATCTCAGAAGTAGAGTGACATTCCAACAACCAGGTGTTCCACTTGAAATTCAAGTCACACCTTTGATTCCTGAGGTACCAGATTGACAAAGAATAGATATACCTGATATCCCTGTTGAAGTAAATAATTCTGAATTGCCAGAGTCTAAAGATGTCCCTGATACTGCAGTTCCTGGTCAAGTCAATCCAGTGGAAGAACCTCAAGTTATATAGAGTTGCTTCGCTCTACCCAAGAAAACCTTCTCAAAGACTAAATCTATAATTGCATGAACTGTATATATTTCTACATGATATGGGTTAAGATATTTTTGTAAATAAGACAGGTAAAACAAAATTAAAAGGGGAGGAATGAAGTAATTGTAAGTTAAAACTTTCATGGGCATAGGATCATGTGACTCTACAGACGAATCAGCCCTAAGCGCGGGTAATCTGAGGGGCAGAGCTTTTTTTAGCCTTGGTCTCGGTACAAGCATGTAGCCTCATCAGGAGCTCTGTAAGTAAAGTTCACTGTTTCTTACAGGAAACCTGCCTGGTACTCCAAGTTTATTATAGTGAAATGGCAGAAAGCCAAATTTCATTTTGAAAGACTGCCAAACCAATATCAGAGCTGAACATTGGAGAACCAGTCAGGGCACAAACCTTGAATGCTCTCAACAGGAGTCAGCCCACGTGGAAACGTGGGACACACATAGAGAAATTGTAAGCTCGATCATATGCAGTTGAAGTGAATGACCAAATATACCAGTGCAGCTGCAGGCATATGTGTACAACTAGTGAAGCTGTTGCTTCACAAGGAGGAGCTGTGCCAATTCACAGCAATTGGCTGGTCGGGAAGAAGGGGTCCCACCAGCAGTAATGAGTACAGAACTACCATCAATCTGAGAGGTGCATGTGTCCCCAACAACCACAAAGGAACGACAACAGTTACCAAGGCAACATTCCCCAGTGAGGGAACATTGTTCAGACGAACAGCATGAAAACATGCATGCATGCCATTAAGGGACCTGCATGATTTAAAGACTATGTATGAAATGCAGTTCCAGAAACTGACTAGTAGAATAAGCAGTTGCTAATGTATGAGAAGAGTAGGTTTATAGTGGGTAACCTGGGTAACTCACAGTTACACATGATCGGGCACATAAATATGTCTTCTGTTCATTAGGCAAAAGGGGATGTTTGGATCTTCTGTTCGTTATGAAAAGGGAGATGTTGTTTGGGTTTTGAAATGCAACATACTACATGTCCCATCTGGCTTGCTGTAGCCGTGTGACTATGCCATGAGACAGTCTCTGGAGGCTGCCATCTAGAGATCAGTTTACTAAAGATCTCTCACTAAAAAGACACTGAGAAGCACTGCTGCCTTTAAACATGAAACAGTGGCAGGGGTAAGTGACAGCAGGGAACTCAACTTATTTAAATAATGCTGCTGAGTACCTGTGCTACTAGAAGATTCCAGTGCCACTTGCTGGCTCAGTGGCAAGGGGGCAGGTAGGGTTAGGGGTTGAGGTGGTTGATGGAAAGTGTTGGAAAAATTTTAAAGTGTACCTATCTTCTCTTTATAAGAAAACTACTTAAAAAAAAAAATCCTTAAGTCCAGGCCACAAACTCCAGGTGTTGAGTTGATAGGTTGGCTCTCACTCAATGTACCAGCCCACTCGACTGCTTTCTGATGGGGCATTAACTGCTAGCCTGGGGTTTCCCTCTCCCGACAACACTTTCGTTTCACTGTTCATGCTTAGAACAAGTAGAGTTTCCACTCCACATTCTTAGTGAGGAAGACTAGAATCTGGTTTATCAAACTCCCTGCCCAATTTCCAGCTACTCAGCCCCACTCCTGCCAAATTTATGGTATGATTGTATTGGAAGGACTACAACCTTTTTCACAAATTTCAGTGCAGGGTAAACTTTAACATGAAGGAAAAAGTGGACAACTGGAAATTTATTTTTCCTTTTTCTTCTGCATTCCTTTTTCTTCTGATCAGCACAAAAGACCTACAAGAAAGATGCTGCAGGAAGAGTGAAAGAATCTGTGCCAATGCAGTCAATATTCAGCATTTCCAGCATAAATTCACCCATTTGGTTATGAACCCTATCAAGTTGCTATCAAGTTTTGTGACATAATCTTTTAAGTCTCTCCAAACTGAAGTATCATCATATACTCTCTTTGGGCATTGTGATACCACATTGAGCAGTGTGAACCAGAAGATTGGAGCGATAAAATTGGCTTCATATTGGTTTACACTGAATTACATGGGATTTATAGCGCAGAAACAGGCCATCTGGTCCAAGTGGTCAGTGTAAGTGTTTATGATCCACACACGAGCCTCTTCCTACTCTTTGCTCACAAAAGAAATTGGGGCTTTGCCATGTGTCCAAGCTACTGAAACTAACAAGCTTAAGAAAAATCCAGTGTGCTGCCTGAAATTCATTGAAGTTCTTAGCTTTACATTGTTTTACTGTTTCTATATTGTAAAACAATCTTCTGTCAATGATCTCATACCCAATTGGGAGAATCTGTTTTGGGTGACCTCAGGTCCAAGTTATACCAAACATTTTGAGTAGATACAAGGCTTAGCTTCAGCACAGAGGTCATAGTATAACTGGCCCATATGACATTTTCCAGTATCAAAATTCTTCAAGGTTTCAGGCATTGTACAGAATGAGGGATCAGTAATGTAATGTAAATTCTCATCACTTAATTTCCTTTTAGCCAATTTCATTGAAATATCCAGGAATGAAAATTAACACAAATCCCAATGCCACTCTGAGAGATTTCCAACTGGTTAGTACATTTTTATGTTTCTCATTGTTAAAGCAGGACATCAACAAAAAATACCTTAATCTAGTACAGATGACATTGTTTCCAGTGCATTTTAAAAAATAACTTAAGCTTTCTTTTATAGGAATTAGTTACTCAGCAACTAGTTTTATAGCTTGTCATTGATCAGCAGCTGCAATCGATTAACATTTGTTCTAGTCAATTAACCAAAGAAATTTGTGTCTCCTCTTTCAGTGTCTTTTTACTATTTCTTGAGTTATTGGACATTAATATGCCAAAGATGCAAATACTGTCATTTGTTTTGACTTCACAGTAAGTAGCATATCAGTGTAAATGGCATAAACTTGTAATTACATCATTACATCAGTAAATGGCAGAAATGGCACAGGCACAGCATGGGAATCATATTAGAGTGGAGATTCTTCAGGTAATGAAGAGGAATGAAAAAACACAGCTAAATATTATCAAGTAGGAGCCCACATATACAGCACGACTGCAGTATGTACATTTGGAAAGTTGCAAATAGTATTTGTTGAGCTTTATATGCTGAATAAGCAATGTGTTTGCTAAAGGCACACAATTTTTATGAATAGCTTGAAACGGACTTGAAACTAATGTTGAAAATAATACAACTCAGACATAAATTACATACATACAGAATCGTTCAACGAGCTCGACTAACAGTTATCCTTAATGCAGGTGAGGGTGAAGTTGAAATAAATCTAGCAGTGTTGGTAAACATGGCACTTAATACATCCAGTCATTGTGCTGTAACAATTCCAGCAAATAAAATATTGCTTTACACTTTTAAACAGAGCTGTACATGTAATGCTGAAACAGTACTACACTTTGGTTAAACCATACCTTGTGTTCTGTGTCCAGGTTTTGTCACTGAGACACAGGGAAATATTCAAACTCTGGAAGCGAGCCGAATGACACAATTAAGTTAAAAGGAAATAGTCGACAAACATCATGGCAACCTCCAACATGAAACAAGGCAGCTGAGAAGGAATTTTATACATGTGTATAAGGTATTAAATGTTTGAGAAGTTTACTTAAGGAACGCCATGAAAATAGAGGGCCACTCGTTCAAACCAGTAAAACAATAAGGCCTGATGTTAGAAAAGAGTGATCAATGTATGAAATGGACTTCCATATAGGTTAATGGAGGTAGAAACCTTGGAGGTATTTAAAGGTGGCTGGATGCTGTGATGAGTGATTGTGTGTTCTTTCTGATTAATGAGCTCAAAGAGGTCAAATAACCATCTGCGTCAATACTTATCTCCAATGTGATCCATTGGTCATACTTACTAAACTTACCTGTTGCAGGCCTGAATTTTCGCAACAACGTAGAGCCAAAATCTGTAAGTCCTGAACATGGCGCCCAACAATTTCACGGAGTGGGGATGATGAATTGAACATCTATGGTTCACGGAGGCAACTGCCCATTTAAATAGCAGCTTCCTCGTTATGCCTGCTTTTCATTAGCAAAGAGTGGAAAATATGACGTGTATTGATTAGACCTGGTAGGTGCTGGTCTAAACTTTGCGGAGTCCTTTGCAGAAGTTGGGTACTATTTTGGAGAGTTAAGTTACCCTTTTGGATATGATTCTGGGACACCTTTGGGGGAGATCAGGAACCCTCTGAGAAGTAAGATGCCCTTTGGATTGTTACAAGTAGACAATGTGTGTAAAAAGTGCATAAACTCATTGGAACTGTCATGCTCATTAGAAGTGTCAAGGCAGCAGTCAAAAGTGTCACAAAGAACTGTCAAAAGCAACTGTCAAGTTGTCAAGGCATTTAAAACTCCTGACCTTTAAATATTTGAAAAAAACATTGCTTCCAATTCCACTCTGTCTGTTGGCATAAGCCTAAGTGGCTTTCATTACTGGATAAGTACTGCATAACTAATTTAACAACCTTCCATTATCACAGTGGGGTACCTGCTATTTCACAGTTTGATTGACAGCTACAAGTAGTTATAGACTCTTTGAAATGGGATAATGAATGCCAATGCTTGTTTGTATGAGGGATTATGCACTTGAATAAAATATTTGTTTTTATAAAGGAATGTAAATGCAATGAATTGTTTTTTTACGAATGAGAGTTTTCTGCAATAGAAACTTAGAACTGATTTTATTTCACCTCCAACATGGATCCAGAGGTCTGCCTATGGTGGACACTGGGTAAGGTGGCGTGGAGGATGTAAGAGCAAAGGGTGGTGGGTGGGGTCATGGGTTGGCATGAGTTGACACTAAATTGGAAAAGGGGCTATAAATAGCCATGGGAGGCTGAGTAGAGGGGAATACATTAGCACAGAGTGTATGAGGTGCCATGGGGAATGGGTGGGAGGCATGAAGAGGCATGGGTTGGCATGGATGGGCCATATGGAGTTTGAGCTTGATGAACTGTGAGCACTGACCATAAGACATAGGAGCAAAAGTAGGCCATTTGGCCCATTGAATTTGCTCCGCCATTCAATGAGATCATGGCTGATTTGATAATCCTCAACACCACTTTCCTGCCTTTTCCCCAAAACCCTTGATTCCCTTACTGATTAAAAATCTGACTAGCTCAGCCTTGAATATACTTAACGACCCAGCCTCTACAGCCCTCTGTGGTAAAGAGTTTCACAGATTTACTACCCTGAGAGAAGAAATTCTCAAATCTGCCTTATGGATGACCCCCTACTCTGAGATTATGCCCTCTGGTCCTAGACTCCCCCACAAGGGGAAACAATCTCCCAGCACCCACCCTGTCAAGCCCCCTAAGAATCTTATGTTTCAATAAGGTCACCTCTCATTATTCTAAACTCCAATGAGTACAGGCCAAACCTACTCAACCGCACCTCATAAGAAAATCCCTCCATACCCAGGATCCATCTAGTGAACTTTCTCTGGACTGCCTCCAATGCCAGTATATCTTTCCTTAGATAAGGGGACCAAAACTGTTCACAGTATTCTAGGTGTGGTCTAACTAGTATAGTTTTAGCAAAACTTCCCTATTTTTATACTCTATTCCCTTTGAAATAAAGGCCAACATTCCATTTTCCTTCCTTATTACCGGCTGAACTTGTATGCTAGCTTTTTGTGATTCATGCACAGGGACTCCCAAATTCCTCTGTGCTGCAGCTTTCTGCAGCCTTTCTCCATTTAAATAACATTCAGCTCCTCTATTCTTCCTGCCAAAGTGCATAACCTCACATTTTCCCACATTAGATTACATCTGCCAAGTTTTTGCCCACTCACTTAGCCTGTCTATATCCCTCTGTAGACTCTGTCACCCTCACCACTTGCCTTCCCACCTATTTTTGTGTAATCTGCAAACTTGGCTATAGTACATTCACTTCCCTCATCCAAGTCATTAATATATATTGTAAATAATTGTGGCCCCAGCATTGATCCATGTGGCACTCCAGGAGTTACAGGTTGCCATCCTGAAAATGCCCCCCTTATCCCAACTCTCTGCCTTCTATTAGTCAGCCAATCCTCTATCCATGATAACATACTACCCCCAACACCACAGGCTCTTATCTTATTAAGTAGCCTTATGCGTAGTACCTTATCGAATGCCTTTTGGAAATCCAAATATATTACATCTACTGGTTCCCCTTTATCTATCCTGCTTGTTACTTCCTCAGAGAATTCTAATAAATTTGTCAGGCATGATTTCACCTTCATGAAGCCATGCTGACTCTGGTTGTATTATGTATTTCTAAATGCTCTGCTATTACATCCTTTATAATAGACCGTAACATTTTCCCAATGAAAGATGTTAAGCTAACTGGCCTATAGTTTCCTGTTTTCTAAGGATTCTTGCAAGATTAATACCAGTGCATACACTATTTGTGCAGCTAATTTCTTTAATATCCTAGGATGCAACCCATGAGGTCCAGGTGACTTATTGGCCTTGAGCCCCATTAGTTTCCCTGGTACTTTTTCTCTAGTGATAGTTATTGTATTTATTTCCTTGTCTCCTTTTGCCGCTTGGTTATTTAGTATTTTTGGAATGCTATTAGTGTCTTCTACGGGGCCCATGTTCACTTTGGCCTCTCTCTTCCTTTTTGTATATTTAAAGAAGCTCTTACTGTCCATTTTTATATTACTTGCTAGTTTACCCTCAGTTTATTTTCTCCCTCTATTTATTTTTGGTCACCTTTTGTTGCTTTTTAAAGCTTTCCCAATCCCCTGGTTTACCACTAATCTTTGCAACATTGTATGTTTTTTTCTTTCAACTTGATACTATTCTTAGCTTCCTTGGTTAACCATGGTTGAGTTATCCCCTTCCTAGAAGCCTTCTTCCTCACTGGGATATATCTTTGTTGTGAGTCATGAACTATTTTCTTAAATGTCTGCCATTGTTCATCAACCGTATTTTCTGCTAAACTCCTTTCCCAGTCCACTCCAGCCAACTCTGCCCTCATTCCTTTGTTATTACCCTTATTTAAGGTAACACAGTTGTTTCCGACCCAAGTTTCTCACTCTCAAACTGAATGCTAAATTCTACCATATCATGGTCATTGTTTCCTAGGGGATCTTTTACTCTGAGATCATTTATTAAACCTGCCTCCTTACACATTACCAGATCCAAAATAGCTTGATCTCTGGTTGGATCCACAACATATTGTTCTCAGAAACTGTTCTGAATACACTATGAATCTTGATCATGGCTACCTCTGCCAATTTGATTTTCCAAATCTACATGAAGATGAAAGTCATCCATGATTAATTTACTGCCTTTTTCACATGCCCTCATTATCTCATGATTTATTTTCTGAACTACAGTAGTGTTACTGTAAGTGGGCATATAGACTACTCCCAGTGTCTTCCACCCATATGGTCTTCCAATCCACGATCATTTCTTGCTATCATATGTATTCCATCTCGTACTAACAAGGCTAACCTACCACCATTTCCTTCCTGCCTATTCTTTCGAAAAGTCACATACCCCTGAATATTTAGTTCTGAGCTTTGATCTCCTTGTAAACGTGTCTCCGTAATGGCTACAAGGTCATACCCATTAACCTCTATTTGTTCCATTCTGAATACTATGTGCATTTAAGTAAAGAACCATTAATTTTGCCTTTTTACCATTTTTCCCCCTTTGACCCTATTTGCTGCTTTTTTTTAATGTTTGTACACTTTGTCCCTTCCTGTCACACTCTGGGTATCATTACCTAATTAATTGGCCTGCAAGGCTGCCATATCCTTTTGCTTTGTAAGCCTATCTACCCCGCCTCCAGAAACCTCTCTTCCCCCCCCAACCCCCCCCAGTCTATTTAGTTTAAAGCCCTCTCTACAGACCTAGTTATTCGATTCGCCAGGACACTGGTCCCAGCATGGTTCAAATGAAGCCCATCCCACTGGAACAGCTCCCATCTAGCCCAATACTGGGGTCAGTGCCCCATGAACTGAAACACATTCCTCCGTGGCTCAGGTAGCAATCCCGAGATTATTACCTTGGAGGTTCTGCTTTATAATTTAGCTCCTAACTGCTCAAATTCTTTCAGCAGAACCTCCTTTCTAGTGCTATCAATGCCATTGGTACCAATGTGGACGATGATAACTGGATCTCTCCCCTCCCACTCCAAGTTCCTCTCCAGTCCTGAGGAGATGTCCTTAACCCTAGAACCGGGTGGGCAACATAACGTTTGGTACTCACGCTCAAGGCTGCCGAGAACAGTATCTATCCCCCTAATTATACTGTCCCCTACCACTACTACGTTCCTATTTCCTCCGCCCAGGCTCCCTGTACTATGGTGCCGTGGTCAGTTCGGCCATCCTCCCTGCAGTCCCCGCTCTCGTCCTCACAGCTTGCAAGAACCTCGTAACTGTTGGACAATTACAGGGGCTGAGGCTCCTCGAAGGCTACCCCAAAACCTGCCTCACCTGCAGTCACACCCTTGTGTCCCTGATCACAGACCAAATTTGAATGACCTAATCTGAGGGGTGTGACCGCCTCCTGGAGCAAAGTGTCCAGGTAACTTTCCCCCTCCCTGATGTGGTGCAATGTCTGCAGCTCGGACTCCAGCTTCTCAACTCGGATCCGAAGTTCCTCGAGCTGCAGACACCTATTACAGGTGTGTTCATTCTGGATCACCTTGGTGTCTAGCAGCCCCACACGCTGCAGCAGCAACACATTACCTGTCCTCCAGTCGCAATTGTATTTTATTTAATTTATTCATTAATTACTCCAGTATCCCTGCTCTTTACACTTTATTCTAATTATTTTGCTTTTACAGCATTATTGATCTTATTTTAGGGGGAGGTAGTGCCATAGTGGTATTGTCACTGGACTAGTATTCAAGAGACCCTGGGTAATGCTCTGGGGATCCGGGTTTGAATCTTGCCACAACAGATAGTGAAATTTGAATCCAATAGAAATCTGGAATTAAAAGTCTGATGATGACCATGAAGCCATTGACGATTGTTGTAAAGACCCATCTGGTTCACTAATGTCCTTCAGGGAAGGAAATCTGCCATCCTTACCTGTTCTGGTCTACATATGACTCCAGACCAACAGCAATGTGGTTGACTCTTTTAAAAAAAAATGCCCTCTGAATGAGGGCATTCAGGGTTGGGCAATAAATGCTGGCCTAGCCAGCAACGCCCACATCCCATGAACGAATATAACAAAAAATTAACAAGCTATTTTTAGGAAAAAGAGAGAAAAAAAAGACTAGAGACCTAAACGTAAACTAAAGACCTTACTTTTACTTTAAAGACCAGAAATACTCACCAATCAGCTGATTTCCCTGCACTCGCGTCACATTATGGTTCGTGACGTCACTCCACTGCTGGCCTCACTGCAGGTGGGCCTCTCGATCCACACCTTTTATCCTCTCCTGCTCACCTCTCACTCAAAATATACTATTTTGAGCCTCAGGAATAGGATAAACCTTAATCACTTACCAGGTACTCACCAATTAGCCAGTTTCTTCTCCTGTACCAGAGAAAGAATCAATCCCTGCAGGCAAAAGCAACCAGACACCCCTTTCCCTTCCTCCACTTAACTCCCTGAAGTGCTCAACTCCAACTATTGTAAGTCACACTAAATTGGCTACCGATATATGCTCCTAATACAAAAGGTCCACCTGAGTCACTTAATGAGGATCCAGTTTTAGCTGGTTCTTAATTAAGCTGCTCTTTCACTGGAACCCTTGAAAAAACCCTGCTTAAGGCTGGCAACTACTGAATTTAAACTGTAGATTTCAGTTTAATGCCAACTACAAACTATATTAGGTTTGTACAAAATTAAAATTTAGACTTTCTTACCCAACAGCTGCACAAATTCATTCCTAGGGCTGGAGGGCTGTTTTATGCTTTATTGTTTTTTTTTAAAAAAGCTTTCATACAATGCCGGTACACTGTGGTGGGCCTTCCACCCAGCCCACCTCCCACCCAGCAGCCTCCGCACTCCTTCTAGGGTCGCCCACTATGATTTCCATTTTCACCCAGTCCCCTGACTGAAAACCCGACCTTCTTGGGGCTCTTTTTCCTGAGTCAGGTTTGCGAAGCCGGGGATTGCCCTGGCTCTGTGCTCCTGACTCAGGAGTGAAAATTCAGGCTGCAGTCTTTCGGATGAGTCGTTAACCTGAAGCCTTGCCTTTCTGTTAAGGTGGATGTTGAACCAGAATCAACAAGCATTGATAGTTGTCATGGTCACCATCACTGAGACTGGCTTTATATTTCATATTTTATTGATTGAATTTAAATACTACCAGCTGCCGTGTTGGGATTTGAACCCATGTCCGCAGAGCATTAGCCTGGGCCCTTGGATTACTAATTCAGTGACATTACCATGACACCACCAACTCCCTATTTTTCCTTAAACCAACACCATTATGAACAGGTTATCCGGTCATTTAATTTATTTACTGTTTGTTGTAAGAGGATAGAAAGAACTTGTATTTGTATAATATATTTCACAAATCAGGGCATTTTTACAGTTGTTTCACAGACAATAATGTACTTTTGAAGCGTTGTGAAGTTTGAAAATGTGGCAGCTTCTATATAGTGGCTTGGGAAGGGGCACTAAGTGCCATAGAATACAGGTAAATGCCTGCAAGGACGGGTAAGGATCTCAGACCTCAGCCTTCCCAGCACCATTTACGTGACATGTGCAGGGTAGGATTGAGCACTGGTGGCCCTGGAGGAGGCTGGGGAAGGGAAAACCCGAATGAATGATAAGGCAGCAGTAAACCTCACTCCCTGTATGTTCCAACATCCTGTTGCAACAATCCCATCCAATTTCAGACAGGGACAGAGCGGAGAATTCCATCCATGGTGTAATTGAAACTTTCAGCTAGACTGTCCTTTCTCCCCAACAATCCAATAATGAGCATTCCAGCAACCCACCAGTTCCTTGTGGTGTGCAATATGTTAGTGCTGTTATTGGCCTGGGCAAGTGCCTCTCAGATGTAATCTGAAGGCTTGTCTTCCTGTTAAAGTGGATGTAAAACTTTGCTTTGTGCCATCTGGAATGTGGTCATGACAGGAACAGGATGGCAGCTGAAAATCAAAGGTTTCACACTTCAGACTACACAAGAGTGCTGCCAGAATTTCTATTCTAGGAAATATCATTCACAAACATGATGGCCTGAATGGCCTTCTGTGCCATAAATAATCTATGTTTGTAAATCAAGCAAACTCATCATTCATTTATAGCAAACATCTGAGTGAGTTACTATACGTGCACAAATCATTGAAGCTGGCAGAGCAGGTTGAGAATAAAGCATTCAGCATTCTGGTTTTATAAATGGGACATGGAAGCAAGGAAGTTATGATGAACCTGTATAAAAACACTGGTTCATCCTCAACTAGAGTATTGTTGAGGAAGGCATTAGGGAAGGTGCAGAAAAGATTTACGAGAATGGTTCCAGGGTTGAGAAACTTCCAGTATGTGGACAGATTGCAGAAATTGGGGTTATACTTATTGGAGAAAATTGAGAGGATATTTGATAGAGGTGTTCAAAATCTTGAGGGATCTGGATAGAGTAGGCAGGGAGAAACTGTTCCCATTGTTGGAAGGATCGAGAACCAGAAGACACCAATTTATGGTCATTGGCAAAGGAAGCAACAGTGCGTCATGAAGATGTATATAATGTTATTGGAAATTATTTTTAAATTGGACTTGTAGTAGGGTCTGTGTCTGTGGGTGTGTGTGTGTTTGTGTGTGGCTCAAATGGATTAGATCTCGCTAGTCCAGGTGCTTTGATGTGTAGTAGTTAGAGATGTTAATTAGATAAACGTAAGACTAGAAGATAAAGAGTACATTTGCATCTTGTTGAACAAACCTTTCAAGAGAAGGGAGTAAAATCTTGCACCTAACTAGGAAACATCAAGAAATGTGTTCATATTGCTAATAAAATTGATGCTATGAAAGAGGTTTTATTGTAAGAAGAGGTGGAGTTCAAAGACCTAGTGATACAATGAGAATTTACATTCAAAGGGAAAGCTAGGTATAAATCAAGAGGATTTTGTGAGTATAGATCAGAGGCCTGTAAGATTTAAGCAGCCTGTAAGCCCTACAACTGTCTGCAAAGGAAACAAATTGAAAGGAACCTCATCTTGAATTTGTAAGATGAAATGTGCCTTGCCTGGTATCTGTTTAAAGTCTATGGGTTGTTGTTGCCTTGGTGAAGATTTACCTGGGAATGATTTATTTGGGGATTTGTTTAAAAGTTATTATGGTAGTAATTTGCAGACATGTGTATGTATTTAATTTCTTGTTAAATTAATAAATGTTTAATTTAGTTTATATAGAAAACCTCTTGAGGCTTGATGGTTTCATTTCTGAATTCTGTTAAATGGGATTAGGTAGGTAGGTCAGATGTTTCTCACGTGTTGGTACAGACTCAATGGGCCGAAGGGCCTCTTCTGCACTGTGATTCTGTGAATCAGAGGCTGCATCTCAGACATACCAATTGAAAATATAGGTTATGACAGTTGTTTAAAGTTGCCCTCTGGGATTTTAAATAACTCAGCCTTTACCAACTGCTGTGTCATAACAGGTGACATGAAGAAAAATGTATTTTATGCAGTGAGCTGTTAGGATCTGGATTGCACTGCCTGAGAGTACAGTGGAGGCAATTCAATTGAGGCCTTCAAAAGAGAATTGGATAATTACCTGAAGATAAAAAAAAAAATCCAGGGCTATAGGGAAAAGGTAGGGGAGTGCGACCAAGTGAGTTGCTGTTGCAGAAAGCAGGCATGGACATGATAGGCTGAATCACCTCCTTCTGTAACCATTCTATAATTCTATGAAATATTTTCTGTATCCATCTCACTAATGTATTTATGACTATATTTTGCTGTTGGTACACAAGCAACTCAATACTGTACTGCTGTAGCTTAAGATACTGCACTGGTTCTGTTCAAATGATACACTGCCTTTTCTATAAACTGCAGCTCAAAGTGCTGAATTTTCCTCTTTGGGGGGAAGTTGAAGGGTGGGCGCGTACAGGCACGCTTCCAATTGGTGCCCCTGGTCAGAGGCGTGCCGCCATTTTACGTGGGTGGGCCAATTAAGGCCCGCCCAGCATGACGTCCACACAGAAGCGCTATGCGCTCCCTTTGCGGGCGGGGGGGATTCCCTGAGCCGAGAATGCGCTCTTTTGCGCATGTGCATGAAAGAACATACTCATCTCCCTGAGGCTAAGTGCAGCCTCAGGGAGATCAGCTGTAAATGTAAAAAAGATAAAAATTGAAAAATAAAATTTCCCTAACATGTTCCCTCATGTTACAATGTCACATGAGTTGGGACATGTCCATAACTTTTACAAAACCTTTATGAAAATTTTTAAAAGCCTACATGAAACCTCACCCCGCCTGTGGATGAGGATTCATGTTTTTTCTAGTTCCCGCCGGGGCTCCTGGCCTGCCCACCAACCTTAAGGTTGGACGGGCAGGTCCTTTAATTACTTAATTGACCCTGTCAATGGCCTCAATTGGCCATTGACAGGTTGGCGAGCGCACAGCTGATTTCGCTGCTCTCCCGCCTTCCTGAAAGTTTAAATGGGGTGCGGTGACGTCGGGAGTTTCCCCCGAAGTCACCGCGCGTCATTTTATGAGTCGGCGAGCGGGCCCCGCCACCGGTCGCTGACGCATAAAATCCTGCCCAAAGTGTTTGACAAATAGAAGTAATGGGGAAGTGGATCCTAAACATAGAGGGAGACATGGGAGGAGTGCAAAAAGTTGGTTGATAAGATAATTTTTAAGAAGAGCTCTTGAGGTTTAGGAGTTCCGTATAGTACGATCAGGACAGCTGAAGGCTTTGTCATCAATAGTGAGATGAAAGGAGGAGATATGTACTGAAGACCAGGGTTTGAAGACTGAATGGTAAGGGATGGAATAGAAGTCTGGAGGAGGTTGCAGAGATAGGCAGAATTTTATGGCCCCCCACTGACGGCTTTGCAGATACTGATGGTGGGGTGGGGGGGCATAAAATTTACCAAGTGGCTTTCCCACCACCACCTACACACCTTGTCCAGCCAGAAATTTTATGGCGGGGGTTGGGCAGGGCCAATAGCAGCCCACCATCACCCGATTGGAGGCTCTTAAGTGGCCAATGCTACCTTCCTGGCTGCAATTTTGATGCCAGCAGGAGGAGGCCAGCAATGGGGAAGCAGGGGGGAGGAAGCTGGCAAGTAAGCATGTTCGGCCTTGAGTGGGAAAGGGGAGGCACACTTTCATGATCTGTCCTCCCACTACGACCCCCCCCCACTCCAACAAAGTCTTCTGTCCCTTCTTGGTCTCCTGGGTGTTCCTTCTCCCTGGACTTTCCAGCCCAATCCCGCCCACTTCCCCTTCCCCTGAGCCTCCCCTTCAGTCCCCACTGCTAGACATCCTCAGCACTTATTGCTCTTGGGCTCTGAGCACTTAGAACATGGGAACTGCCTGTATTCCCAGCAAAGGCCACCTCTTTCGATGGCACTGTTGGCCACTCAGATTAGGGCTACGGGCCAAGTGCTGGAAAATTAGATTAGAATAGATATGTGCTTGATGGCTGGCATGGACACGATGGGACGAAGAGTCTGTTTCTGTGCTATATAACTCTGTGACTCTATTAAATGGCTGTGGGGCTGCCGGCATTGGCGGGGAACTGCTTCCCACTGGCTTTTTTGTTGGCGGGCCAGAAACCCCACCATCTGAAATGAAGTGAGGTCATGGAGGGACTTAAGATAAAGTTGAAGATTTTAATGTAATGCATTTGGGGACAAGGAATCAAAACAGCGAGGAAGGAAATGATGAGTAGATGAGACTATGACCAAAACGTGTGCAGTTGAATTTTGGGTAAGGTGAAGTTGAAGGAGGGTGGAGAACAGAAGGCCAGACAGGAGAGCATTGGAATAATCAAGTTTAGATGTGTCAAAAGCACAGATGATAGTTTCAGTGACGAAGGAGCTGAGGTAAATTGAGCTGGATCGAGCAATAGTCCAGAAATGAAAATAAGTGATCTTGGTGATAGGTGGGCTATGAGCTTTAAAGCTCACTACTGTTTGAACAAGGTATTTTGTTTGGTTTAGGCTGAGCCAATTGGATTGAATTAGTGGTAGGATTGTGGAGTTGATGGCAGAAGTCAAAGCAATGGCTTCAGTTTGCCCAGTTACCAGCTGAAGGAATAAGAGATTTATTTATGACCCAATGTATGGTTCTGAACATGGGTTCAAGAGAGCTGGTGGAAAGGTAGAATTGGATGCCACTTACATATATATGGAAACGGATTTCATAAACATGGACAGCATTTTAATGGGCCACATTGAGATAAATAAGAAGAGAGATCAATGATTTGAGTCTTCTTTGACTCTGGAAGCAATAGTGTAGGTTTTGGAAAATAAGACAATGCTTTAGATGCACTCATTACATTTGGATAGGTAGATAGTTCTATAAAGAGGGAATAGAGAAAAATGGTCCAATGTACCAAAACTGTAGCAAGGTCAAGGAGAACAAGGAGGGATAATACACCAATTATGAGGGAAGGACAGAAGATATTGATTGTGATTTTAGCCAGAGTCATCTGTGCTGTAAGAAAGGAGGCAACTAGATTGGAAAAAGTCAGAGTCATCTGTGCTGTAAGAAAGGAGGAAACTAGATTGGAAAAAGTCAGAGTTTTGAGAATGATTGGCGCTGAATCTTGCTGAGGAAAAGAAAGGGTGAATACAGGGAATTTGTTGGAGAGGATGGCTGGGTGTGTTTTTTTCATGAGGATATAATGGAAGTTTTGAAAGTTGGAAGGACGACACCATTCCTCCCACACTTCAGAACAAAAGGTCTCAAAGTATTTTTCTGCCTTGGAAGCTCCACTTTAAGAATGTTAGGATGGACTGAGTCCAGTTAACCTGGTTTTTAGTGCAAAGCTGACTCCTCCACGGCTGTTAGATTGTTAATGGGAATGAGGTTGACATCTGTGCAGCTGAAGAGAACAAAATATATACAATCAGAACTCTGCACACTCAACTGAGTAATATGTGGAATGCAAATAAAGTGGTGCTATTTCAAGATTGTCTCACTTAATAACATTATACAGCTCAAAGAGTGGCAGGGAAAAGCAGAAGGAAAATCCATTTTAAGAAGTATTCATGAAATAGGATCCCATTAATGACTTTTTTGTGCAATGTACTTTCTAACTTTCCAGGTGAAACAGTGATTTACTTGTACTTCTTTCAATTCAGCATACTGTAATCATTCCTCATGATCATTTCTCCTCCACATGGGAGAGACAAAACACTATTGGATGACAGTTTTGTGAAACACTTCGGTTCAGTTCACAAACATGATTCTGGACGACTCCACCCCACTCACACGCTGACGACTCTGTCCTTGGCCTGCTACAGTGTTCTAATGAAGCTCAACATCTGCTCAAGGAACAACATCATCTTCATCACTGACATAAAGGGATATGGGGATAGTGTGGGGAAAAAACATTGAAGCGGATGACCAGCCATGATCGTATCATGAATGGTGGAGCAGGCTCAATGGGCAGAACGGCTTACTCCTGATCCTATGTTCCTATGTTCTTCTTATATACTTCAGTTTTCCAGACAACGCAATGAGTTCTGTGATTTCAGATCATTACCTCTGCCCCCATTTTTCAGAGGGCAGTTATTGCTGATGACTCTAGTCCTATCTTTCATTTCTTTACTTATCCTATTATCATCATCTTTGGCCTTGTCCCCAAATACATTTGTCATTTAATCCCTCTTGCCTTCCACCCTATCACCTCCTCCCCACACCCCCCCCCCCTCCCCCAACAACCTTTCCATGCCTGTGTACTTGCTTAAAACCATTTTTTATTCATTTATGGGGTGTGGGCTTCACTGGCTAGACCAGCATTTATTGCCTATCCCTAATTGCCCTCATGCCCTCAGAAGCTGCCTTCCTGAACCGCTGCAGTCCATGTGGTGTATGTACACCCACAACATTGCTGTTAGAGAGGAAGTTCCAGGATTTTGACCCAGTGACAGTGAAGGAACAGCGATATATTTCCAAATCAGGATGGTGGGTGGCTTGGAGGGAAGCTTCCAGGTGATGGTGTTCCCATGTGTCTGCTGCCCTTGCCCTTCTAGATGGCAGTGGTCGTGTGCTTGGAAGGTGCTGTCTAAGGAGGTTTGGTGAGTTCCTGCAGTGCACCTCATAGATGGTACACACTGCTGCCACTATGCATCGGTGGCGGAGGGAGTGAATGTTTGTGGATGGGGTGCCAATCAAGTGGGTTGCTTTGTCTTGGATGGTATCAAGCTTCTTGAGTGTTGCTGGAGCTGCACTCATCCAGGCAAGTGGAGAGTTTCCCATCACACTCCTGACTTGTGCTTTGTAGATGGTGAACAGGCTTTGAGGAGTCAGGAGGTGAGTTACTCGCCACATGATTCCTAGCCTCTGACCTGCTCTTGTAGCCATAGTATTTATATGGCTATATCTCCAACTTCCTCCAGTTTGCACAAAAGATCAGGAACCGAAACATTCACTCTTTATCTCTCTCCCCACAGATGCTGCCTGACCTGCTGAGTTTTTACAGCATTTTAAGTTTTATTTTAGATTTCCAGCCTCCACAGTATTTTGCTTTTCTAATATTGATATTCTCTAGTCATCAGTATGCCAATTTTAACTGTGTATTTTTGCCACAGTAGCTATCGGGCCAGAAATGCCACTTTCAGTATAGTGTGGATTGAGCAAACTCTGACTGTGTGTTACTACACACGTACGTCTTAATTGTTTCACAATTTTACCATAGGGCAGTGTCAAAACTGGCAGGCACTTTATATTATGCCTGTCACTCTCACAGAGCAGGAAATGAGGTCTTTGTTGTGTTTGGCACATTTAACAAAGTACAGTTTAAAAAAAAAGGTGCAATATTCTCTCATTTAATAATTAAAATATGAATAACATTTTTAAGCTTATATTTTTTGTTAAATGCATAGAAAGTTTGCACTGTATAAAATTAAGGATTGAAATTACTTTTCATTTTACTGATAAAGCAATGTGCTCCTTTGTGATCTTGGTGTGAGTTTTGCCCCATGAGTGGAAGCTGGTTTATTGTGCCACATGTGAATTGAGAATCTTGCATTATCCTGATTAATTATTGATGTTCATTGCTTTTCTTCTGTCTCATTTATGGGCTGTGAGCATTTAATTGGATGCTGGTTATTTGCTATGGCTGTTGTCAGATGCAAAGGAGAAGTAGCATTGCCTGTGGTCAAAGGTTAATAACGGTCATGTGTCTCATTTGCTTAAATTGGTGCTTGTGGGCTAGTTCGAAAATAGTACCAATTAAGAATCTTTCTTACTCCTTTGTTATCCAACATTCCTTTCATCCACAGACACAGCACAACAATCTTTATCACATAATTCATCCTGTTTAAAGGAATCATTATAAGGGATTCCTGAGCCAGGAAAATGGTTTACTCCAGTTGGGATATAATTTCCATGGATGGACACAGCGGATAACAATAGTTTTATTTTTTCCTATTCTAGTCTGAATTTGAGAGAGAATTGGGGAACATGGCCTTCCTTAACTAATAACAAATCATAGATCAACATTTGAGTGTCTCCAAGCAATTGGAGATTAACTTCCCAACCTGAATCCAGAAAATGTGCAATCAGTTTGCTGTCCATCCATGCTAATTGTAGCTACAAATTTAGATCTTGCAATTGACTCCCAAAAATGGTTGATTTACATCATTTTCTCACAGCACTTTGAAATTTAACTATAGGAACTGAACAGCATAGGGGGGAAAAAAACACAAATCAGCTTAGAGAAAGATTGCAAAGAAAGTAATTGAAATGCTGGCTCCTTTCACAACTGAGGGTAAGTTTTTCCCAGCTGACGCTAACTGAAACAAAACAGTAATCTCCTTGAAACAGACTTTCACATTGGAAAGGCAATGGTTTCTCACACCTCCATAACAATGTGCTAACTTGTGCTGTTTTAAGTTGTTGGATCTTTCCAAAGTTTGGCCAATGAAATATCAATTGCACCTTGATACATTTAATGTTGGATTAAGGACTCAAAAACATGGATTTAGAAGAACATACACATTTAAATTTACTAATATATAAGGAAAACATGTCATTCAGCAAACACTAAATGCATCCCTCTTGTCTAAATAGTCACTTCAACAAATTTGAGCCATTTTGCTGGCAGTTTCACCCATTTTCATTCAGTTATTTCCACTTTGGAACAAGGTACTCATTTTTTTAAATCTAGATTTAGGTTGGGAACTTAATCTCCAAATTGCTTGGAGACACTCAAAACATTGATCTATGATTTGTTAATAGTTAAGGAATGTCATGTCTCCCCAATTCTATCTCAAACTCAAACTAGAATAGGAAAAAATAAGATTATTACTATCCAATTTTTAATACCTTTTCATAGCCTAACTGGAATGACTCTTGCCCATCATCCAGCATTTTCACCTATCTCCAACCATATGAAAAAATAATCACAGTTTAATAAACCCATCATTGCTTCTTTGCAACAAAATTTGACATTCCTGTATTTAGGTCATATATCTGTCCTCCCTTCTTTTATTGGTTCACTTCTCTAAAGGAATTCCTGCCATCGTACATCAATTCTGATATAAGATTATTTTTGTTTTCAGAGATGCTAACAGACTTGCATACTTACAGAATTTTCTGCGGCGTTTTAGTATAATTAAATTTATCAGGATCAGATAATAAGGGCAAATGATTTGGCCAAGTATGACATCTACTGCCTATACCACAATTTATTGCAAATTTTTACAAGTGTTTTGTAGGTAGGAAAGCTAATGGTTTGGAATTTATTGGTTTAAGTTATGTATCCAGAATTTCTACTGAGGTACAGTAGCCAATTAGGAATTTATTGCCAGATATTTTGTGAGTAGACCTGCGATAATGAATCACTCACTCGAATGATGAGCAAAAACTCACTCTAATGAGAGCAAATAACTATTTAGTACACTTATCACATGAAGCTTAAGCTCTGAAAGGTCTCCAAATATACCTTTGTTGTGTGTTAAATCACACTCTCCAATGACTGTGTTCTGAATGGTTGACTGTACATTCTAACTCTGTTAAGGACAGTTCAGCTTGATTGAGTATTCCTTAATAAAAGGTTATATCAGCAGGAATTGATAAATCACCTTCTGCAGTACCACTATTGTTTAAATTGAAACAGTGGAGGTAATTTTCAACTTTGGCACTGGCTTCAATGGAAAGAAAAATGGACAGAATGTATAATGTTCATTCTGGGCGGAATTTTAGCACCTTAGTCTCTGTAATAATGGTAGGGCCATTTTTGGGCCACAGACCCGAGCTCCCTAATAGTGAGCTTCTGGTTGCTCTTTACCAGAGCAAACCAATTACTGAGGGTGAGCAGATGAAACAACCATTTTGTTAGTAGAAGGATTTCTATTTAAGTGGATATATTTCAGTAAAGCTCAGCAGTACCTGGATTTTTCAGGTCGCAGTACCCACAGGAATGGGGAGAAGACCTGGCAATGCTGTTCCCTGTATTCCCCACACTTACCTGAAGGTACAACTGAGGGAGCTGAAGGGCTGCAGTGAGGTGAGCTCTAACAAGGAAGGGAGAAGGAGGACAACCTGTACAACCAAGGAGAGGTGGGTGGAAGTGGCCAAGGAAGTTATTAGTGTTTTTCCTCCAACTTGGAGACAGTGCGCTGAGAGGATCCAAGGTTTTACGAGGGAAGGGCAGGTGAGTGGCATAACATTCTCAGGTGCCAAAGCCCACACTTTGACTTACCCTGCATTCTCCTGCACAGCATGCCTCAGGGCAACACCACTTGCAGCTTTACTTGTTCCTCTCCCTGCAGGCCCCTCATCACATCCCCATCTAAGCAGCCAATATTCACATTCATCTTCAGCCTATTTCATTCTCACACGCATACCTCACAGTCACCCTCCTCAAATGCTATCCTCCTCTCCTTTCCACAACAAGCATTACCAGCACTTCCGTATCTCTGCTTACTTTCCTTGCAAGAGAAGAGAGCACAGTGATTGGCAAGAGGTCTGTACTGGCGTGCTGTGTTTGGCTGCAGTAGAGAGCTTCAGTTGGAGTTTGGTTGCAGGACATACTTCTGGGGGTGGATGATCAGCCAGAGGTCGTGGTCCACATTTTTACCAATGACTTAGGTAGGAAGGGGGATGCGGTCCTGCAATCAGAATTTAGGGAGCTAGGTAGAAAATTAACAAGCAGGGCCTCTAATCGAGTAATTTCCAGATTGCTCCCAGTGCCACGTGCCAGTGAGTACAGAAATAGGAGGATAAGGCAGACAAATGCGTGGCTGGAAAGATGGTGCTGGATTCCTGGGACACTGGGACTTGGAAGATGGAGTTTAATGTAGGAAAGTATGAGGTCATGCAATTTGGTAGGAAAAATCAAAAGGCAGACAATTATTTAAATGGAGAGAGACTCCAAAAAAGTGCAGCACAGAGGGATCAGGGTTTTCTTGTACATGAAACACAAAACAGCTAGCATGCAGGTGCAGCAAGTATTTAAGAAGGCAAATGGAATTTTGGCCTGTATTGCTAGATGATTGGAGTCTAAAAATAGGCAAGTCTTGTTACAACTGTACAGGGCATTGGTGAGGCCGCAACTGGGGTACTGTGTACAGTTTTGGTCTCCATATTTAAGAAAGCATATACTGGCATTGGAGACAGTTCAAAAGAGATTCATTAGGCTGATTCCTGGGATGAAGGGGTTGACTTATCAAGAACAGCTAAACAGGTTAGGCCTTTATTCATTAAAATTTAGGAGAATGAGGGGTGATCTTATTGAAACGTACAAGATTGTGAGGGGGCTTGACAGGGTAGATGTTGAGAAGATGTTCCCACTAGTGGGAAAATCTTAATCTAGGGGACATAGTTACAGAATAAGGGGGCACTCATTTAAAACTGAGGTACAAAGGAATTTCTTCTCCCAGAGGGTAGTGAATGTCTGGAATTCTCTACCCCAGACAGTTGTGGAGGCTAGATCACTGAAAGTATTTAAAGAGGAGGTAGAGAGATTTTTGAAATATTGGGGAGTTGAGGGCTATGAGGAGCTGGCACAAAAGAGGAGTTGAGGCCTGGGGTAGATCAGCCATGACCTTATTGAATGGCGGTGCAGCTTTGAGGGGCCGAATGGCTTACTTCTGCTCCTATTTCTTATGTTATTATGACTGGCTTTGGGGAGATGGCACCTGTACAAGCCGGACGGGGCGTTTTGCTAGTGCTGTTGGGGGGGCTTTAAACTAACTCGGCAGGGCTGTGGGAACAAAGAAAATATATTAGAGAGGAATACCAGGGTGCACAAAATACTGGGAGGGACAGATAGCACTAGTGTAGAGACTAGTAAGTAAATAGGTAAAGTCAGGGTAAGGGAGAAAGTAACAAAATCAAAATCAGGGTTGCTATTCATGTATGTGAATACATGGAGCATAGTAAATAAGATTGGGGAGTTACAAGCGCAGATTGCCATGTGGAAATATGTTGTTGTGGCGATAACAGAGACCTGGCTCAAGGAAGGGCAGAACTGGGTGTTAAATATTCCTGGGTACGAGGTGTTCAGAATAGATAGGAAAGGAAGGAAAGAAGGAGGGGTGGCAGCATTGGTTAAGGAGAGCATTGCAGTGCTGGAGAAAGAGGATGTCCCAGAGGGTTCAAGGACAGAATCAATTTGGCAGGAGCTAAGGAACAAAAAGGGTGCAATTACATTGCTCGGTGTAGTCTATAGACCACCAACAAGTGGGGAGGACATAGAAGAACAAATATGCAGGGAAATTACAGAGAAATGCAGGCATTATAGAGTAGTTACAATGGGGGATTTTAATTACCCGAATGTAAACTGGGGCAATGGTAGTGTAAAGGGCGGAGAGAGGCAAAAGTTCCTAGATTGTGTTCTGGAGAATTTTCTACAGCAGTATGTGTCCAACAAAAAAAGATGCCCTGTTGGACCTGGTTCTTGGAAATGAGGCGGGCCAAGTAGATCAAGTGTCAGTGGGGGAATGTTTAGGAGACAGTGATCATTGTATTATACGTTTTAGGATGATGGTAGAAAAGGACGATAGGCAATCCAGAGTAAAAATAATTAACTGGATAAGAGCCGACGTCGATGGGGTAAAAATGGAGCCGGGCTAGATAGACTGGAATGAAAGATTGGCAGAAAAACAGTAGTTGACTAACTCTACCTTCAAAAAAGAATTGGTTTGGGCACAGTCAAGGTACATTACATCGAAAGGGAAAGGTAGGACAAACAAATCCAGAACTCCCTGGATGATAAAGGAGATTGAAATTAAGATAAAGAAAAAAGGTGCATTTATGACAGGTGCCAGGTAGAAAATACAATTGAGAACCAATTGAAATGCAGAAGGTTCAGAGGGGAGGTGAAAAAGCAGATCAGAGAAACAAAGAGGGAATATGAGAAAAGACTGGCAGCCAACATAAAGGGGAATCCCAAAGTTTTCTATAGGCATATAAATAGTAAAAGGATGGTAAAAGGAGAAGTAGGGCTGATTAGGGACCTAAAAGGGAATTTACACATGGACGACGGGGCCATGGCTGAGGGATTAAATTAATACTTTACATCCGTCTTTACAAGGTGGTAGATGCTACCCAGGCCATGATGACAGATGAAGAAATTCTGCCATGAGAAGGATTCAAAATTGCTAAGGAGGAAGTATTGAATAGACTGTCGATGCTTAAAGTTGACAAGGCGCCGGGACCGGATGAGATGTATCCAAAGATATTGAAGGAAGTGAGAGTAGAAATTGCAGGGGCACTGGCCATAATCTTTTAGTCTTCCCCAGACTCAGAGGTGGTGCCAGAGGACTGGAGACTTGCAAACATTACACTTTTATTCAATAAAGGTCATAAGAATAACCCAGCATTTACAGACCTGTCAGTGGGGAGGTTATGGCTTAGTGGTATTGTCGCTGGAAGGGTTTGAATCCTGCCACGGCAAATTGTGGAATTTGAATTCAGTAAGAATCTGATTCACTAATGTCCTTTAGGGAAGGAAATATGTTGTTCCTACCTGGTCTGACCTACATGTGACCCCAGAACCACAGCAATGTGGTTGACTCTTAAATGTACTCTGATACACTCAGTTGTATCAAACTGCTACAAAGTCACAAAAAAGGAATGAAACTGGATGGACCACCATGGCATCAACCTAGATATTGGGAACGACAATGGCAATCTCAGCCCTGTCAACCCTGCAAAGTCCTCCTTACTAACATCTGGGGACTAGTGACAAAATTGGGAGACCTGTCTCGCAGACTAGTCAAGCAACAGCCTGACATAGTCATCTTCACGGAATTGTACCTTACAGATAATGTCCCAGACACCACAATCACTATCCATAGGTATGTCCTGTTCCACCAGCAGCACCACTACTGACCGAGCTGGCCGAGTCCTAAAGGATATAGCTGCTAGACTAGATCTGTGGCAGGTGGTGAGAGAACCAACAAGAGGGAAAAACATAAATAAACTCATCCTCATCAAACTGCCTGCCGCAGATGCATCAGCCCATGATAGTATCAGTAGGCGTGACCACCGTACAGTTGTTGCGGAGATGAAGTCCCGCCTTCACATTGAGGATACCCTCCATCGTGTTGTGTGGCACTACCACCATGCTAAATGGAATGGATTTTGAACAGATCCAGTAACGCAAGACTCAGCATCCATGAGGCACTGTGAGCCTTCAGCAGCAGCAGAACTGTACTCGAACACAATCTGTAACCTCATGGCCTGGCATATCCCCCACTTCACCATCACCATCAAGCCAGGGGATCAACCCTGGTTCAGTGAAGAGTGCGGGGGCATGCCTAAAAATGAAGTGTCAACTTGGTGAATCTACAACCCAGGGCTACTAGTGTGGCAAACAGCATAAGCAGCAAGTGATAGACAGAGCTAAGTGATCCCACAACCAATGGATCAGATCTAAGCTCTGCAATTTTGCCACATCCAGTCGTGAATGGTGGTGGACAATTAAACAACACACTGGAGGAGGAGGCTCCACAGATATCCCCATTCTCAATGATGGGTGAACAGTGCAAAAGATAAAGCTGAAGCATTTGCTAAGATTTTCAGCCAGAAGTGCCAAGTGGATAATCCATCTTGGCCTCCTCCGGAGGTCCCCAGCATCACAGATGCCAGTCTTCAGGCAATTCAATTCACTCCATGTGATATCAAGAAACAGCTGAAGGCACTGGATACTGCAAAGGCTATGGGCCCTGACAATATTCCGGAATTAGTACTGAAGACTTGTGCTCCAGAACTTGCTGCGCCCCTAGACAAGCTGCTCCAGTGCAGCTACAACACTGGCATCTACCTGGCCATGTGGAAAATTGCCCAGTTATGTCCTGTACACAAAAAGCAGGACAAATCCAACCTGGCCAATTATTGCCCAATCAGCCTATTCTCAATCATCAATAATGTAATGGAAGGGATCATGAACAGTGCTATCAAGCGGAATTTGCTTAGCAATAACCTGCTCAATGATGCCCAGTCTGGGTTCCGCCAGGGCCACTCAGCTCCTGATCTCATTACAGCCTTAGTTCAAACATGGACAAAAGAGCTAAACTCCCGAGCTGATGTGAGAGTGACTGCCCTTGACATCAAGGCCACATTTGACTGAGTGTGGCATCAAGGAGCCCTAGCAAAACTGGAGTCAATGGGAATCGGGGAAAACTCTCCGCTGGTTGGAGTCATACCTAGCACAAAGGAAAATGGCTGTAGTTGTTGGAGGTCAGTCATCTAAGCTCCAGGACACCACTGCAGGAGTTCCTCAGGGTAGTGTCCTCAGCCCGACCATCTTCAGCTGTTTCATCAATGACCTTCCTTCCATCATAAGGTCAGAAATGGGGATGTTCGTTGATGATTGCATAATGTTCAGCACCATTTGTGACTCCTCAGATACTGAAGCAGTCCATGTCCAAATGCAGCAAGAACTGGACAATATCCAGGCTTGGGATGACAAGTGACAAGTAACATTCACACCATACAAGTGTCAGGCAATGACCATATCCAACAGAAGAGAATCCAACCATCGCCCCTTGATGTTCAATGGCATTACCATCACTGAATCCCCCGCTATCAGCATCCTGGGGGTGACCATTGACCAGAAACTGAACTGGACAAGCCAAATAAATACTGTGGCAAAAGAGCAGGTCAGAGGCTAGGAATCGTGCAATGAGTAAGTCACTTCCTGACCCCCAAAGCCTGCCTACCATCTACAAGGTGCATGTCAAGAGTCTGATGGAATACTCCCCACCTGCCTGGATGAGTGCAGCTCCTACAACACCCAAGTAGCTTGACACCGTCCAGGACAAAGCAGCCCACTTGACTGGCACCACATCCACAAACATTCACTCCCTCCACCACCGACATGCAGTAGCAGCAGTGTGTTCCATCCACAAGATGCATGGCAGGAATTCACCAAGGTTCCTTCGACAACACCTTCCAAACCCACAACCACTACCAACTAGACGGACAAGGGCAGCAGACACATGGCAACACCACCACCTAGAAGTTCCCCTCCAAGTCACTCACCATCCTGACTTGGAAATATATCGCCATTCCTTCACGTCGCTGGGGCAAAATCCTGGAAATCCCTTCCTAACAGCACTGTGGGTGTACCTACACCACATGGGTTGCAGTGATTCAAGAAGGCTGCTCACCATCACCTTCTCAAGGGCAACTTGGGATGGGCAATAAATGCTGACCCAGCCAGCGAAGCCCACATCCCGTGAATGAATGAAAAAATATTTAACTTCAGTGATGAGCAAGCTTCTAGAAACGATTATTCAGGATAGAATTCATAGTCACATGGAAAAATATGGGCTGATAAGGAAGAGCCAGCATGGATTTCTAAAGGGGAAATCGTGTTTAACTAACTTGCCAGATAAGGTTGATGCGGGTAATGCGGTTGATGTGGCGTACATGGACTTTAAAAAGGTATTTGACACAGTGCCACACAACCGACTTGTGAGAAAAGTTATTGCTCATAGAATAAAAGGGACAGTAGCAACGTGGATACAAAATTAGCTGATGAATAGAAAGCAGAGAGTAATGGTCAATGGATGCTTTGCAGGCTGGAGGAAGATTTGTAGTGGAGTTCCCAAGGCGTCGGTTTTGGGACCCTTGCTTTTCCTGATATATATTAATTGTCTAGATCTTGGTGTGCAGGGGACAATTTCAAAGTTTGCAGATAATACGAAGCTTTGGAGTGTTGTGAGCGAGGAGGACAGTCTGGAACTTCAAGAGGACATAGACAAGTTGATGGAGTGGGCAGTTAGATGGCAGATAAAGTTCAATACGGAGAAGTGTGAGGTGATGCATTTTAGTCGGAAGAATATGGACAGACAATATAAAATAAGGGGTGACATTTTTAAGGGTGTGCAGGAGCAGAAAGACTTGGGTGTATATGTGTATAGATCATTGAAGGTGGCAGGACAGGTGGAGAGAGCAGTTAATAAGCATATAGCATCCTAGGCTTTATTAATAGGGGCATAGAGTACAAGAGCAGGGAAGTTATGCTGAATTTATATAAGACATTCATTAGACCTCAACTGGAAAATTGTGTACAGTTCTGGGCACCATATTATAGGAAGGATGTGAACACATTGGAGAGAGTGCAGAAGAGGTTTACAAGAATGGTCCCAGGGATGAGAAACTTCAGCTATGAGGATAAATTGCAAAGGTTGGGACTGTTCTCCTTGGAGAGAAGGAGGCTGAGAGGAGATTTGATAGAGATGTTCAAAATCATGAGGCGGCTGGACAGAGAAGATAGGGAGAAGTTGGTCCCACTCGTAAAAGGATCAAGAATGAGAGGACACAGATTTAAAGTGATTTGCAAAAGAAGCAAGTGTGAAGTGAGAAAAACTTTTTCACACAAGTGTCGGGTCTGGAATGCACTGCCTGGAGGTGTGGTGGAAGCAGTTTCGTTCAAGGCATTTAAGAGGACATGAGATGATTATTTTAATAGAATCAATGTGCAATGGTACGGGCAAAAGGCAGGGCAGTGGCACTAGGCCATAATGGTCATTTGGAGAGCTGGTGCAGACATGATGGGCCAAATGGCCTCCTTCTGTGCCGTTAAGATTCTGTGAAGAGGCAGGACTGGAGGATGGGGGGAAGCAGGGGGCTGGGCCTCCAGTGATATACGCCTTTTCAGTGTCCACCTGCTCCACTAGGATGGCAGCCTTGTTCCAGGAGGCTGCAGATGTCTGCCGCGCCTCCTGAGGCACTGGTGTGACAGACATGTTGAGAGAGTTAATCCTCTATGCGTTGGGGTCTTTCCTTCTTCTAGCTGGATCCCAGTATCCATCCCCTTTAATCCATGGAGGGACATCAGCTGCCTTCTCCTCAGCTGCGTGTTGCTGCTGGTGTTGCTCCTGCTGCTGGGGCAATTGGCAGTGGTGAGCCCCTTGCCCTTGAACCTCAGCAGGGGTGGAATGTGGAGCTGCATAAATTGCTGTCACTCCGTTTTGAAGACTGGCGGATGGGAAGTGAACCTGAAGGTGGATGAAGTGCTGGACAGGTCAGCTACCTTCCAAGTAGTTGGCAGTCACCTGTGAAACAGTGAAAGCACTCTCTGACAGAAGGAGTGCTTTGAACAGCAGCCTCTCACCTGGCCATTACTGAAGCTCCCCAGTGTAATTGACCAAAGCCTTCCCAGCTTATCTGTATCACTGAGGAAGTTTCTCCTACTGTGCATTCACTTTCTCCAACCTGCCAAGTTGCAGACAAAGCATGGAACTAGTGTGCTGATGGGAAAGAGGGTCCATGTTCAAAATCCCTCCTAATTACCTTCTCAAGTACTTCAATTAACTTCCTGCCTCAGCCATGGGGACTTCCCTGCTGCACTCCCAACCCACCCCTAGAAAAGCCAGGAGGGGATTGGATCTGGCCAGGAAACCCTTACAACATCATTTTCTGCAATTTTCCCTCCCTTTTGCCCTCACCCCACACCCACCCCAAACCTGCCTCCACTGGCTTAGGAAAGTTCCATCCTTTCACTTTCTGTGGTAAAAGGAGTGATAGAAAATTGCACACCCATTGTACATTTCTCCCCATTTTTTCCCATTTATTTCGTAAAAAATCAAACTCTGTTCCTGTTATTCCAAAATTATCTCAGAAGTCCATTCACTGCAGGAGGGAGGTGTTATGGATGGGAAATTTGGAAGTATGGGTTTTCCAAATGTTCTACAGTTTTCCATTGGACAATTTTAAAAAATCATTTCCTTCAGGTGTCACACCCAACAACCAGTCTGATTGACCTTTCTTGACCTCTCTGTCTCAATTTCTGGTGATAGATTGTCCACCAATGTTCATTACAAGCCCACCGACTTCCACAGCTACCTCAACGACAGCTCCTCACATCCTGACTCCTATAAGGACTCCATTCCATTCTCTCAGTTCCTTCACCTCTGTCGCATCTGTTCTGATGATGCCACTTTCCAAAACAGTGTTTCTGACATGTCTTCCTTCTTCCTTAACCGAGGTTTCCCACCCATGGTGGTTGACAGGGCCCTCAACCGTATCCAACCCATCTCCTGCACCTCTGCCCACCCAGAACCATGATAGGGTCCCCCTTGTCCTCACTTTTCACTCCACCAGCCTCCGCATTCAAAGGATCATCCACCGCCATTTCCGCCAACTCCAGCATGATGCCATCACCAAACACATCTTCCCTTCCCCCCCTGTCGGCATTCCATAGGGACCGTTCCCTCTGGAACACCCTGGTCCACTCCTCCACCCCCAACATCTCAACCCCCTCCCACGGCACCTTCCCATGCAATTGCAGAAGGTGCAACACCTGCCCCTTTACTTCCCCTCTCCTCACCATTCAAGGGCTCAAACACTCCTTTCAAGCGAAGCAGCACTTCACTTGCACTTCCCTCAATTTAATCTACTGCATTCGCTGCTCCCAATGCGGTTTCCTCTACATTGGAGAGACCAAACGCAGACTGGATGACCGCTTTGTGGAACACCTTCGGTCTGTCCACAAGCATGACCCAGACCTCCCTTTCGCTTGCCATTTCAACACACCACCCTGCTCTCATGCCCACATGTCCATCCTTGGCCTGCTGCAATGTTCCAGTGTAGCTCAATGCAAACTGGAGGAACAGCACCTCATCTCCTGATTAGGCACTTTACAGCCTTCCGGACTTAACACTGAGTTCAACAACTTCAGACCATGAGCTCTCTCCTCCATCCCCACCCCACCTTTTTCATCTGCCTTTCTTCCATGTTCATTTTTTTTAATTTTAATTTTTATTATTTTTTCCCCACTTATTTTCATAATAATTATTTTTAAAACTTATTTCCATTTCGTTCATTGTTTTATCCACAGCTTTTAGCCTATTTTCAATCTTTCTTCTCACCACTGTCCCCTCCCCCCCATCGCACCCCAACTAGGGCCATCTGTCACTTTCCAGAGTGCTTACCCTGGTCCAGCCATTATCACATTTTGCTTTCTTAATGTCACCATTAGCACCTCATTTAGTTAGTACCATCACCATTAACAACTCTTTGACCTTTTGTTTATGTCATCTTTTGCCATCTCTCCTTTGCCTCCACCTATCGCTGGCCTTCTATCCAATTTCACCGGTTCCACCCCCCTTAATCAGTATGTATTTCTCTGTTCTCCGACAGGATTTCCGTATCTCTCTTCTGCCTTGTTCACCTTCATTGCTTTCCATTTCTCTCCTGGTGTTTGACAAGGTGTTTACTAAAACCCTCTTTCACAGCCATATTTCCTTTCTCAGTGACTGTCTTCGTCTCCGACTCACCCCACGTGGATTTCAACTGAAATTCCATCCCTCTTGTTTCGAACCCACCCAGGATAACAGGTATCTCCGGGACATAAAACGTTTCTCGGACTGCTGTTCCCGTCGCATTCTGAGATCCATACTCAGTGCCATGCGCCGCCATATGAACATACTCGACCTCTCCCTCCAGCAGCACCGCCGCACCCTTTTTCAAAGCTGCGCGTGCCCCCGGTTTCATTTTATTCTTCGCCTCATCCGACGCCTCAATAAGAAACTTTTTCTCTTTCTCTCAAGTGCTAAGGAACACAAGCTCCAACAACTCATCGACACCAACACCCATCTGGGACCCTCCACCCCTGCTTGTCCCTCCGTCCCCACCCCATCTTTCAATCCCAGCCCCAGCCGCGTATTCACTATACCCCCTGACCTTCCCCTCTCCGATGCTGAATGTTCAGTGCTCAGCAAAGGACTTAGTTTCATACCCTTACGCCCTCATCTCAATGAATTTCGGGCTCGGCACGATGCTGAACTCTTCTTCCGCCGACTTCGTCTCCGTGCTCACTTCTTTGGGCAGGAGTCCTCTCCCCGTTCAACGGATCCTTTTACCCACGTCCAATATTCTCCCTCCACCTGGACCCCTCCCCCTGGATTCTTACCTTCTCTTGATCTTTTCATTGAGAACTGTCGGCGTGACATTAGCCGTCTCAATTTCTCTGCTCCTCTCACCCATTCTAATCTGTCTCTCTCTGAACTTACTGCACTCTGTTCTCTCAGGTCCAACCCCAACATTGTCATCAAACCCGCTGACAAGGGTGGTGCTGTTGTTGTCTGGCGCACTGATCTCTACCTCGCGGAGGCTGAGCGTCAACTCGCAGACACTTCCTCCTACCTCTCGCTGGACCATGACCCCACCACGGAACATCAAGCCATTGTTTCCAGGACTGTCACTGACCTCATCTCCTCTGGAGATCTTCCTCCCACAGCTTCCAACCTGATAGTCGCCCAACATCGGACAGCCCGCTTCTACCTCCTACCCAAAATCCACAAACAGAACTGTCCCGGCAGACCGATCGTGTCGGCCTGTTCCTGCCCCATGGAACTCATTTCTCGTTATCTTGACTCCCTTCTCTCTCCCCTTGTCCAGTCCCTTCCCACCTATGTCCGTGATTCCTCTGACACCTTACGTCACATCAACAATTTCCAGTTCCCTGGCCCCAACCGCTTCCTCTTCACCATGGATGTCCAATCCCTCTACACCTCCATCTCCCACCAGGATGGTCTGAGGGCCCTTAGCTTCTTCCTTGAACAGAGGCCCAAACAATCCCCATCCACCACTACTCTCCTCCGTCTGGCTGAACTTGTTCTCACGCTGAACAATTTCTCCTTTAACTCCTCTCACTTCCTCCAAATAAAAGGTGTGGCTATGGGTACCCGCATGGGCCCCAGCTATGCCTGTCTCTTTATGGGGTATGTGGAACATTCCTTGTTCCAGTCCTACTCCGGCCCCCTCCCACAGCTCTTTCTCCGGTACATCGATGATTACTTCGGTGCTGCTTCATGCTCTCGTCGGGACCAGGAAAAATTTATTAATTTTGCTTCCAATCTCCACCCCTCCATCATTTTCACATGGTCCATCTCTGACACTTCTCTTCCCTTCCTTGAGCTCTCTGTCTCATTTCTGGAGATAGACTGTCCACCAATATCCATTACAAGCCTACCGACTCCCACAGCTACCTCGACTACAGCTCCTCACACCCCGCTTCCTGTAAGGACTCCATCCCATTCTCTCAGTTCCTTCGCCTCCGTCGCATCTGTTCTGATGACGCTACCTTCAAAAACAGTTCCTCTGACATGTCCTCCTTCTTCCTTAACCGAGGTTTTCCACCCATGGTCGTTGACAGGGCCCTCAACCGTGTCCAGCCCATCTCCCGCGCATCCACCCTCACGCCTTCTCCTCCCTCCCAGAAACATGATAGGGTCCCCCTTGTCCTCACTTATCACCCCACCAGCCTCCATATTCAAAGGATCATCCTCCGCCAACTCCAGCATGATGCCACCACCAAACACATCTTCCCTTCACCCCCCCTGGCGGCATTCCGTAGGGATCGTTCCCTCCGGGACACGCTGGTCCACTCCTCCATCACCCCCTACTCCTCAACCCCCACCTATGGCACCTCCCCATGCCCACGCAGAAGATGCGACACCTGCCCCTTCACTTCCTCTCTCCTCACCATCCAAGGGCCCAAACACTCCTTTCAAGTGAAGCAGCATTTCACTTGCATTTCCCCTAACTTAGTCTACTGCATTCGTTGCTCCCAATGCGGTCTCCTCTACATTGGAGAGACCAAACGCAAACAGGGCGACCGCTTTGCAGAACACCTGCGGTCTGTCTGCAAGAAAGACCCAAACCTCCCTGTCGCTTGCCATTTTAACACTCCACCCTGCTCTCTTGCCCACATGTCTGTCCTTGGCTTGCTGCATTGTTCCAGTGAAGCCCAACGCAAACTGGAGGAACAGCACCTCATCTTCCGACTAGGCACTTTACAGCCTTCCGGGCTGAATATTGAATTCAACAACTTTAGATCTTAAACTCCCTCCCCCCATCCCCACCCCGTTTCTTCCCCCTCCCTTTTGTTTTTTTCAATGATTTATATAGATTTTTCTTTTCCCACCTATTTCTATTATTTTTAAATCTACAACTAATACCTTGTCAGTCTTTCCACCCCACCCCCACTAGAGCTGTACCTTGAGTGTCCTGCCATCCATTCTTAATTAGCACTTTTCTTAGATAATATCACCACCTTCAACACCTCTTTGATCCTTTTGTCTGTGACATCTTTTGATTATCTGCTCCTATCACTGCTTGCTTGTCCCTACAACCACCCCACCCTCAACTTCTCTCCTCCCTCTCCCCCCACCTTAAACCAGCTAATATTTCACCCCTCTCCTAACTATACTCAGTTCTGTTGAAGGGTCATGTGGACTCGAAACGTCGACTCTTTTCTTCTCCACCGATGCTGCCAGACCTGCTGAGTTTTTCCAGGTAATTCTGTTTTTGTTATGTATTTCACCACAGCTCTACCTCCCTTTAGATCTGAAGAAGAGTCATACGGACTCGAAACATTGTGTCTGTCTCTCTCTCTCTCTCTCTCCACAGGTGCTGTCAGACCTGCTGAGTTTTTCCAGCATTTTTTGTACTAATCAATTCAGCCAACCCAAATTTTACAAATTCATTGTGGACCTGCTGAGTTTTTCCAGCATTTTTTGTTTTCAAGTCTGATTGACTGGCTGACTGCTGTTGGGCAGGAAAACCTACAGCAGGAGACCACAGTGGAACAGCAGCTCAGGAGAGATCACTGTTGGTGGTCTAGTTGGGGGAGGCGGGGGAGAAGGGGGGAGAATCGTGGGGAGGAGCAAATGAGATGATAGGCAGAGGGGATTCTGATCATGGGATGGCAGGAGCACAGGGAGTAGATGGCAGATCAGGGTGGGACGGAGTGTCTGATCAGTGTGGATAGAGACATGGAGTTAGGAAATAGAACATTTTTGGGGAGGAACACTGACAATTGAAGGGATCTGATCATGGTGTTGGGCAAGCAGACAAGTCACAGAGGGTTGGAGCATTTAGCTTCAAGGGCCTGGAGGCAGCATTCCTGCTCCTCCTGGTCCACAAGCAGAGCTACACAGTCACTTACCTTTTGAATGCAGTATTTGTTCCTGCCTTTTAGCTGTCGGGTTTCCCGAAACCTGGGAAACCCAAACAATTGTGCTGAGAAATAGAATAACTTTTAAAGTGAAGAGAGACACTGTGGGGCATTTTATTACATTGAGGGCATTGTACTATATAAATCTAAGTTGTTGTTGTAATATAATCAGTGGCTAATCCCAGGTTTGGTTGCTTCTCATCTTCCAGCTTCAGAGCTTTGCTGACACCTTAACCCAAGTCAGTTCACAACTTTATTCCTTAGCCTTACCCAACTAGATGAACTTAATACTGAGCAAATATAGACCCACACTTGCTCAGTGCTGTTCCAATATATTTCATGTCACCACGGCCCCCCTTGCATCAGTGAGGTGACAGGGGCTTCATCTGAGGGCGTATCTCACCTCCAGTCTGAGTTTATCACTATGCTCCAGATTCATTTCTGACTATGCTTCATGTTCGTTGCCAGCTCTCTGTCACAAGCCATTGTCCGAATCCTAGTATAGAAAGCAGCATTTGCCAACTACAACGTGGAGAAAGTAACTTAAGTAACTGCTGGAAGTAGCTGGAAGGCTGAAATAACAATAGAAAATTCGGGAACTGCACAGATATTTTGTCAGAATCAGTAAAGATTAACATGGTGGCTGCACATCTTCATCAGAATTAGAAGCTGGATAACAAGTAAACCTGAGGATAATGAGCTGAGGCAATTGTCTCAACCACTGGCATCAATTACACTCAGTTAGCAGAAGCGGAAGTTGAACAACTAGAGTTGATACCTGACACATTTTTCAAATTCCAACTGGGTTTTGAACTTCCCATCATTCACAGTTTGTTAGCTTTGAGTGGAAATTCACTGGCTTAATTAACATTAATATTGAATATTATAGTAAATATATGTCAAGCATTTCAACTCTTAAAGGGATCAAGAGGCATTTGTGGGAAGAAAAAATATGGTGTGAAGGAAGATAAGTGGCACTAATTTGTCAAAAGGCAATTTACTAGCTGTAATGGCAACTTCTATCTCCTAAAAATTCCTATGCTCTTAATAGAGAGCAAGGGTCCTATATCTATTTAGAATTTATGCCTCAAATTTATGATCAATTATTTCACCAGAAATGAAAGCAAGCAGGTCCTAGAATGTAATGAGGTGAGCTAAGTGATCATCGAAAAATTATCTTTCATTACATTAGGATTACATTAGGTTATATGAATAAACAAAATGAAATACTAATGGCCATTTATTTTCAAAATACTACTGTCAATGAACAGCATAATGAAATATTATATACAACTATAACTAATTACTGGTCAATTAATTGTAGGCAATTTGAGTTGGGTAGATTTTAATATTTAAATAATTAACATCTCAGCATGTGTTATATTGGAAGTGGGAATGAATGAAAGCATATTGTGCATTTCAGAGTGCTGATGTAAAGGGAGTCAGAGACCAGCTCAGTAGTTGAAACATTTTTATCCAGCAAGATGCTACTGCATTGTTGTAAAAATTCTCAATGATCTGACAATGACAGCAAAGGTAGATATATGGCAGCTGTGTGTCAAGACTGTCGTACCACAGAAGCACAGGGCTAAATGTGCATTGCATATCATGCATGTTCTAGCACTGACCTGTGGACTGTAACATTGAGCAAGGAATTAACAGCTGCAGTCAATCACCTAAATCCACTCAAATTACCTCCCTCTCATGTACCCACGTATACCTGTCTTCTTATGCATCACCCATCGCACCAAAGTCCTCATACAGCTGCTCATCTTCTATTTCTACAGGTGAAAGACAACCAATATTGTAAAGGAAGGATAGAAGAATGTTAAACACCAGAACAGTATTCTCTTTTAATATAAGAGAAAATTGTTAATATTGCATGGGACCATCAGGTGGACAGACCATGCTGCAAATGAAAGACTAATAGACAATGGTGATACCAGGATATGGACTCATCTGAAACAGTAGGGGGTCAAAGTTGGAGGTGCTGGAGCAACGTGCTGGAGTTTGTTCAGAGAAGTTTTATTTGTTGAAATAGAAACCCACTTCATTGGTATTGTATTTGTTGCTATTATTGTGTGGAAACTCCAAAAGAAGCTGAAAAATGAATGGATGCAATGACATTCATCTTCACAGAAAGATTGAGGCAAAACACCACAATAAGGTTCAGAGGATGAACTTGACAACAAATTTTCCCACTCTGTTATTTACCTCTTCCACTACCACTCCATAGAAAGAAATAATTTAGGCGAATTTAACTCCTGAGCTCTGATCCCATATCCTCTCCATCACCAAGACCACCTACTTTCATCTCCATAAAATCACCCATCTCCAGACCTGCCTCCATTCATCTGCTGCTGAAAACCTCATCTACACCTTTAGATTCAACTAATCTTTTGATTTTCTGGCCGGCCTCCCATGTTGTACCCTCTGTAAATGTAAGTTCATCCAAAATTCTACTGCCTATAAACTAATTCACACCAAGTCCAGTTCACCTGTCACCGCTGTGTTTGCTGACTTAGATTGGGCCCTTGCCCAGCAATACCACAATCTTAAAATGTCCATCCTTGTTTACAAATCTGTCCATGGCCTTACCTCCTCCCTCTTTCTGCAACCTCTTTCAGCCCCAGCCCTCTGTGACTTCTGAGTTCCTCCAATTTTATCACTTCACCAATGCTGGAGATTCTTTCAGCTGCCTAGGCATGGCAATTCCCTATCTAAACCTCTTCTCCTTTTGAAATACTCCTAAAAACTTGCATCGTTGACCACGCTTTTGGTCATCTGTCCTCATATCCTCTTATGCAACTTGGTGTCATACTTAGTTTGATAACTCTCCCGTGAAGCACCTTGGGATGTTTAACTATGTCAAAGATGCTATATAAATGCAAGTTGTTGAATTACATGAGATATTGGATGAGTTACAGGAAGCCAGAGGATATGGATAGGAGGAGGAATTTGAAGTTCCTGAAATGGTGCGAAGGAAAAGGCAGTTCCTGTCTCTAGGCAATGATTTCTGTGCTCTTACAATAGGAAGAGGCATATTAATAGACTGTCACATACATGTGTGGATGCCGTGTTCTCTGTCTCATATGATGTGTGGAATCTAATGCTGCTCCCAGGAGTGGGAATTGAGGACGGTGTGTGTTGTAGGGTGGCCGAGTTGTACTATTAATGATAGAGCTGATCTGCAGACACTTTTTGGGTGGAAACACTATGTTTATTTACAATATACTCAGGAGCAACTACACGTGTGCTTTCAACTCTAACTATGTCTACACTGACTCCGATGTAGCCTGCACTACTCTCCTATTGGTTACTACAGATCACATGATCTTCCTTAATAAGTATAAATCTTAAAGGCACATTGCACACTAAATAAAACCGTAATTACTACAGTGGGGCACTTTATTTGTGCGGGAGGCAAAATGTCAGCTTCCCGATGATGGGATGAAAGTTGGGCAGCAGATTAATGACAGGCTGACAAGCAACGGGAACCTCCTTTTAATGAATTGGCATGTCATGTATACTTATTAAAACACATGATCCTCAGATTAAATTGTACCTTTCTGATTAATGCAGCAAACAAGAAACAGGTGCCTTCAGATTCATGACTGGTTAAAAGTGGCATGCAGCAAGTGAGGTAATCTCCCTGGTGAATTTAGAGTGAGGAGGAACTGCTTTTCTTGTATGGGGAGCTCTGTTGGACCAGGGGAGAGGAGGCTGAGCTATTGTATTGATTTCAGGTGGTGGCTGTCCAGGGATGTGGGGCCATGGCTGTCCAAAGTTAGACGGTTGGGCTGTGGTGGCCCTAAGAAGGATCATGGGGGAGGGAGCTAGATGACAGAGGGAAGGTTAATGTCTGTTGAAGGCAGCTTGAGCATGATAGGGGAGAGATCAAGTGCATTGACTTTGATACCAAACAACACATAGGCTGGGCAGCTGGGACTTGAAAACCCTGGCCATAGCTAGTATTTTTATTTACTGGACTTGTTTATCTTGCTGATCTTTTTCAACTGTTCATGACTTAATATATGTACATATGAACTTTGTATTATATATTAAAAATGCTTTAATGATGAATAGATTCATTGTTCAAATCGCTTCATGCTTTTTGCTTTCAGTAAGAGAAAAGGCCTCTTTATGGTAGCAAACCTTTGTTTTAGGCACAGGAGTGAAGATATTTGGAGAACTTTAATATCATAACAATTTAAGTATAGCTTAAGTATAATGAAATATCACTTGCATACCAGAACAGGATTAAAATGTAAATAAATGAGCAGAAGTGAGTAGTATGATTTAGAAATGAATACCAGGGTCCTGAAGAATATAGATTATGAGCTAGAGCCAGTAGTTGTGGCTCTGGAAGAAAGTTCCCTAGGGGCCCCACTCCACTGTATTGGATGGGGCATCTGTTCAACAAAATTGGATGAGGCTGACCCAGTCAGAAATTCTAGAATCAGCTTATTTAAATAACGTTGAGGGGGTGTGGGGCAATGGCAGAGTCCCACCAGCAGGGTGCCAGATATGTGGGTGTACTTCCACCTCATGGCCTGCAGAGGTTCAAGAAGGCGGCTCACCATCTCAAGGGCAATTAGCGATGGGCAATAAATGCTGGCCTAGCCAGCAATGCACACGTCCCGTGAATTAATGAAAAGAAAAAAGGAAACTTCGGAAAGGCGGGTGGGGGAACGTAAGAGCATAACCTCGCTCATGTGTGTGTCATTGTAGTGGTCCTCTGTGGCTCTGGTAGCATACAAAAAGACAGTGTCCCTTGACACCCAGCAATCCTGGTTTCTGCTGTTGAAACAGAGCTATAACATTGGGCTGTCAGCATACAAAAGCTTCATGTCAACCCGCAGCATGTTGTGAATTTATATGCATATCTGTGCCTGTTATTGCAAACAAGTTGCAGATTTAAGGAATAGAAGCCAGTCTGGTTCATATAAAGAAAGGAATTTACATCTGGGGCATGCAATATCATATGGGTGCAATCAGTAACCCAGGCCCTATGGAATCCAGCAATTCTGAAATATTTAATGGCTATCTTGGACTATGTGGGAGCACTGTAAAATTCAATAAATTGAGTTGCTTTGGTGACTTGCCTTATAGAGGAGTGTCTAACAGATTGGCAGATCCGACAAAAAGCCCTGTAGCTCCCTGGAAAGTACCTGCAGCATAAAAGCTGGACAGCTTCATGACTGAAATGGAGACTCCAGACACAGGTCTAGGAAAGTGCACCCAGGTCTGTAGATCCTGTTGAATGGATAATGCTGGGATATTTATCCTCTGGCAGCCTCCTGTTGTTCTCCTTCTCCCATGCTGCTTTAGTTTATGGATCATGTAAAGTGGGATTCCCATTGTTTAGCCCCAAATCCCTAGCTCTGTCATTTCCTGGAAGCAGAATGTTTTCCAAGAATAAGAAAGAATGTAGCGGAAAGCTTCTTGAGTATTAGACTGAATATTTGTTGCAATACCTGCAGTGAATGCTAAGATAAGGATAATGCCTTCACCAACAATCTCGTTAACTCTATCTTTTAATTAAATATTTCCACCTAGATGAAAGGATCCTGGCAAAAAGATCCTTTTAAACAGTGATGCAGATTCTTAATGGTAAATGGGAAGGTCAATGTCCTGGAACTTAGGACAGGTTATATCATCCTATCCTGGAAAAACTCAGCAGGTCTGGCAGCATCGGCGGCGAAGAGCAAAGTTGACGTTTGGAGAGACCAAACGCAGACTGGGTGACCACTTTGCAGAACACCTTTGGTCTGTCCGCAAGCATTACCCAGACCTCCCTGTTGCTTGCCATTTTAACACTCCACCCTGCTCTCTTGCCCACATGTCTGTCCTTGGCTTGCTGCATTGTTCCAGTGAAGCACAACGCAAACTGGAGGAACAGCACCTCATCTTCCGTCTAGGCACTTTACAGCCTTCCGGACTGAATATTGAGTTCAACAACTTTAGATCTTGAACTCCCTCCTCCATCCCCACCCCCTTTCTATTTCTTCCCCCTCCCTTTTGTCTTTTCCAATAATTTATATAGATTTTTCTTTTCCCACCTATTTCCATTATTTTTAAATGTATTCCACCTTCTGTTTATTTCACCCCACCCCCACTAGAGCTACCTTGCTTATCCTGCTCTCCACTCTTAATTAGCACATTCTTTAGATAATATCACCACCTTCAACACCTCATTGTTCTTTTGTCTGTGACATCTTTTGGTTATCTCCTCCTATCACTGCTTCTCCCCCCCACTTAAACTAGCTTATATTTCACCCCTTTCCTATTTCTACTTACTTCTGTTGAAGGGTCATGAGGACTCGAAACGTCAACTTTGCTTTTCTCCGCCGATGCTGCCAGACCTGCTGAGTTTTTCCAGGTATTTCTGTTTTTGTTTTGGATTTCCAGCATCTGCAGTTTTTTTGTTTTCATCCTATCCTGACTCTGTTACCTGTGTGCATCTGTTGCTGAGAGAGCAAATGTTTCTTTGGTGCACCCTGGAACTGAGCAGAATTGCTGCTAGGACTCTTCTGCAGCAGAATTCCAGCATACACTGGCCACCTTAGAAATTACTGGCTCCACGAGAACACAAATTCCAAGTTGCATTCTCCCTCAATCCAGGAATTTCAGGGTCAAAGAACATACATGCCAATTCGAAGTGCTCAAGTTGGTGGTTGCAAAAAGGCAGCATAAACATGGGGAGAAAAAATGCAGGTCTGAGAAGGAAAGATAATGTTACAAACATGAGAAGGTGGAAAAGGACCTCCAGAATAGACTCAGGCTGATGAAAATGAACATTAGCATCATCAGTAGAAGATCTAAACAAACATAAAGAGGGAAATAAGACACAGCACTAACATCTACCTATTTTGGCAAAGTAATAAAAAGGAAGAATGACATATTTAATTGTGGACGATGGTGTAAAATAGCTTAAAGTAAATTATTCCCTTTTCACAACCTCAGGATGTCCCAGGGATTTTATAGCCAATGGAGTACTTAAAGGCGCATCCGCCCTCACACCTTCCTCTCCCTCCCAGAAACATGAAAGAGTCCCCCTTGTCCTCACTTATCACCCCACCAGCCTCCGTATTCAAAGGATCATCCTCCGCCATTTCCGCCAACTCCAGCATGATGCCACCACCAAACACATCTTCCCTTCACCCCCCCTGGCAGCATTCTGCAGGGATCGCTCCCTCCGGGACACCCTGGTCCACTCCTCCATCACCCCCTACACCTCAACCCCCTCCCACGGCACCTTCCCATGCAACCGCAGAAGGTGTAACACCTGCCCCATTACTTCCCCTCTCCTCACCATCCAAGGGCCCAAACACTCCTTTCAAGTGAAGCAGCATTTCACTTGCAATTCCTTCAATTTAGTCTACTGCATTCGTTGCTGCCAGTGCGGTTTCCTCTACATTGGAGAGACCAAACGCAGACTGGGTGACCGCCTTGCAGAACACCTTCGGTCTGTCTGCAAGCATGACCCAGACCTCCCTGTCGCTTGCCATTTCAACACTCCACCCTGCTCTCACGCCCACATGTCTGTCCTTGGCCTGCTGCATTGTTTCAGTGAAGCTCAACACAAACTGGAGGAACAGCACCTCATCTTCCGACTAGGCACTTTACAGCCTTCCGGTCTGAATATTGAGTTCAACAATTTTAGATCATGAACTCTCCCCTCTATCCCCACCCCCTTTCCGATACCCCCACTTTTTTTATTCCAATAATTTCTTTTCCCAACTATTTCCATTATTTTTAAATGTATTTCCATCCATTGTTTTATCTCTAACTTTTAGCCTTTTTCGATTCCTTCACCCCACCCCACCCCCACTAGGGCTATCTGTACCTTGCTCGTCCTGCTTTCTACCCTTAATTAGCACATTCCTTTAGATAATATCACCACCTTCAACACATCTTTTGTCTGTGACATCTTTTGGTTATCTCCACCTATCACTGGCCCTTTATCCAGCTCTACTTGTCCCACCCCACCCCCCTTAAACCAGCTTATATTTCACCTCTCTTCTATTTTGACTTCGTTCTGTTGAAGGGTCATTCGGACTCGAAACGTTAACTGTGTTCCTCTCCGCAGATGCTGCCAGATCTGCTGAGTTTTTCCAGGTATTTTTGCTTTTTTTTTTTGAGTACTTAAAGTGTAGTCACTGTGGTAGTGCAGGATACACAGCAACCAAGCAACCAGCAAGGTCCCATAAAGAGCAATGAGTTTAATGAACAAATTGTTTGGTTGAGGGATAAATGCTGGCCAGGACATTGGCGTGAAATCACCTGCTCATCTTTGATTGGTGACATGGAATCTTTTATATCCATCTGAGATAGAATCACAGAATCACAGTGCAGAAGAGACCCTTCGGCCCATCGAGTCTGCACAGACACGTGAGAAACACCGGACCTACCTACCTAATCCCATTTACCAGCACTTGGCCCATAGCCTTGAATGTTATGACTTGCCAAGTTCTCATCCAGGTACTTTTTAAAGGATGTGAGGCTACCCGCCTCCACCACCCTCCCAGGCAGTGCATTCCAGACCGTCACCACCCTCTGGGTAAAAAAGTTTTCCTCACTTCCCCCCTAAACATCCTGCCCCTCACCTTGAACTTATGTCCCCACGTGACTGACCCTTCAACTAATGGGAACAGCTGCCCCCTATCCATCCTGTCCATGCCCCTCATAATCTTGTACACCTCGATCAGGTCACCCCCACAGTCTTCTCTACTCCAACGAAAACAACCTACCTAAGTCTATCCAACCTCTCTTCATAGCTTAAATGTTTCATCCCAGGCAACATCCTGGTGAATCTCCTCTGCACCCCCTCCAGTGCAATCACATCCTTCCTATAATGTGGCGACCAGAACTGAACACAGTACTCCAGCTATGGCTTCACCAAGGTTCTATACAACTCCAACATGATCTCCCTACTTTTGTGATCTGTGCCTCGATTGATAAAGGCAAGTGTCCCATATGCCTTTTTCACCACCCCACTAACAAGCCCCTCCACCTTCAGAGATCTATGGACACACACGCCAAGGTCCCTTTGTTCCTCAGAACATCCGAGTGTCATGCTGTTCATTGAATACTTCCTTGTCAAATTACCCCTTCCAAAGTGTATCACCTCACACTCCTCAGGGTTAAATTCCATCTGCCACTTATCTGCCCATTTGACCATTCTGTCTAAATCTTACTGTAGCCCAAGACACTCAGCCTCACTGTTAACCAGCACTGCGCTGTCCCTCGTTGGACCCTCTATATATTGACCTAAAAGGTTTTCCTGTACACATTTCAAGAAATCCACTCCATCCAAGCCATTAACACTATGTCTAACCCAATTAATGTTGGGAAAGTTGAAATCACCTAATATAATTACCCTATTGCTATTGTTTTAACACACCTCTGCAAATTTTGCACATATTTGCTCTTCAATTTCCCGCTGACTATCTGGGGGTCTATAATAAACACCTAACAATGTGGCTGCCCCTTTTTTATTCCTAAGCTCTACCCGCAAAGCTTCATTCGATGCCCCCTCCAAGATATCATCTCTCCTTACTGCAGTAACTGACTCCTTGACTAATAATGCAATGCCTCCTTTTCTTTTACCCCCTCCCCTGTCTCGCCTGAAGATTCTATACCCCGGAATGTTGAGCTGTCAATCCTGCTCCTCCCTCAACCATGTCTCAGTGATGGCTACTATATCACAATTCCACGTGTCAATCCTCACCATTAACTCATCCGTTTTACCTGTAATACTCCTGGCATTAAAGTAGAGGCCATCCAGCCTTGCCTTAGTCCCTTGAAACTTACTGCAGCTGTACTCCCTCTGACTTGATTGTTTTACTGCGTTATGATGTGTCCCTATTCTGCTAACATTCTGTGTCCCCTCCCCCTGCCGAATTAGTTTAAACTCCTCCCAAAAGCACTAGCAAACCCACTCGCAAGGATGTTAGTCCCACTCTGGTTCAGGTGTAGACCGTCTCGCTTGTGCAGGTCCCTCCTTCCCCAGAAACGGTCCCAGTGATCCAGGAATCTAAAACCCTCCCTCCTGCACCAACTCTTAAGTCACGTATCTATCTGTGCTAGTCTCCTATTTCTGAGCTCGCCAGCATGTGGCACTGGGAGTAATCCAGAGATTACAATCTGAGAGGTCTTGCTTTTTAGACTACTGCCTAACTTCCTGAATTCTTGATGCAAGACCTCATCCCTCTTTCTACCTATGTCATTGGCCCCAACATGTTCCATGACCTCTGCCTTATTACCCCCCCACCCCACTTTCAGGATGCCCTGCAGCTGTTCAGTGACATCCCGGACCCTGGCACTAGGGAGGCAACACACCATCCTGGAGCACCTATCTGTTCCACTGACTATAGAATCCCCTATTACTATTGCTCTTCCTCCCCTTCTGTACAGACAGGCTGCTTGTGGTGCCAGAAGCTTGGCTCTGTCTGCACTCCCTGGAGGAACCAGCGCCCTCATCAGCCTCCAAAATGGAATACCGATTTGCGAGCGGGACCCCAGGGGACTCCTGAACTACCTGCCTGTTTCTCTTGGACTGCCTAGTGGTCACCCATTCCCTTCCTTCCTCAAGTCCCTTCAGCTGCGGTGTGACAACCTCTCTAAATGTGCTATCCACGATGCTCTCAGACTCGCGGATGCGCTACAGTGTCCCCAGCCGCTGTTCCAGCTCTGAAACCCGAGCTTCCAGGAGCTGCAGCTGGACACACTTCTTGCACACATGCTGGTCCCAGGCACTGGGAATCTTTCCAGCTTCCCACATGGAGCACACCATGACTTTGAGCGCTCCTGCCATGACTTATCCCTTTAAATTAAACCTTTTAAATCAATTACTCTCGGACCCTTCTTTCCTGATCCTTGTTATTACAGAATATACAAACTATAAACCACAAAAAGACCCTAAACTATAAACAATTAAAGTAGTAAATTCTTACCCAACCTTACCCACTACTTACTAGTCATTCCTTTCCCTTGTAGCCTTCACTGCTGCAGCAGGGCAAGACCACTCTCTGAAGATTTAAGAAGTTGGATATCAAGGAAAAAATGCAAAGAGCACCTCTTCCCCTATGCATCGAATTCCTACTGTGCACCAAATTGCCAATACCCACACTCACTCTGGCTGTGTCTCACTCACGATGAGGTCTCTCCCCTGTTCGTGTGCAAGCACACTACAGTGTGCTTCTAAATAGTCGCTCTCTTAAATAGAGCTGAGATGACTCACACTAGCTAAGCTTCAAATTGTAATCCACACCTATTCAAGCCCTAATTAGGCTTCAGGTGAATGACAGTTAACTGTCGCACAGTCAGCTGAGTCAGCTGCTTTACCAACCTTTTAACTAGACTACTGAACTTACAAAAATTAAAGAGAAAGACTTACCAGTTCAATTCCCACTGTGCACCAAATTGCCACAGTTTAACATCCCATCTAAAAGAAAGCACAGCCTTGAGAGTAGTATCAGCCTACATTTTCATTCTCAAGTCTCTGAAATAGGACTTGAACCCACAACATTCAGACTTAAAGGTAAGTACTACCAAATTAGCTACAACTCAAACCTTGATCAGAATCAACCCAGATTTACATTAAGTGCAGTAGCTGGCGGGCAAAAACAATGTTTTCCCTGTGGCCACAATGGCGGCTTTTCATGCTATATTGTCTGCGTTCAACCTCATTAATTATGCAGCCACAGGAAACGTGCCGCCTCGTTGGCAGATGGCCTCTGAATTGCCAGCCATGCCGCTACCTCACCGTTTCTTCACTCCGGGTGCCACATCTAAACTGCAGCTAACACACAGTTCTCAATGCTTGCAGCCCAGGACTGCTCCAGTGAAGACATGGCCTGAAAACCAAGAAGAGTTCAGTGACCCGTCACTGAATTGTCTTTTGGAGGCCCACCGTGATGTCCTTCACCACTGACCTAGCTGCAGGAGGCCCAGAAATCTCACCACTCTGGTTTGGGAGGTGGCGGCAGCAGTGGTCAGTGCCAACACTGCACAGAAGAGGTTAGCAATCCAGTGCAGAAAGAGGATGAATGATCTTATCCGTGCTGCCAGGGTAAGACAACCATCTCATCACTCGAAACTCACTCACTCACAAGCCCATCACACATTCACTGGTATCTCACTCACTGCCAGCTCAAAGGTCATCATCACTCACTCTCTCACACACACCCTCACATCTCCATTTGGCCTCATCTTCTCTGGAGACTGCCTCCTCTGCCCGCACCATCTTGAGGCCACTCACACAGATCAACATGTGCCCCCACACACACCCTGGGGTACGCCCCTTCCCTGGTACAGCCCTCGCCCTGCCGCCTCTTCCCTTGCCTGAGGCCACTTCTGCCCCTTTGTCAAGCAAGTCCTAGCCCTGCAGCCATTGAAAAGCCACCCCGTTAGGTAGAGACCTGCCCGTGAGCCCCCTAAAAGTGATGTGGTGCTGCCTGAGAAGCCTGGTGTTGATGACTTCGAGTGCTGTCCAAAGCAAGGTAAGCAAACAAACCTCCAAGTCCCAAGCAAAGTGCAGCTCGCCAGGTGTACGTCACTTATGTACAGTTGTAAAATACATCGGTGTGATTACCCGGATAGAGTGGGGGGATGATTCTGGCAGGCAGGGATTATAATTTTATGCAGATGTATTAAAATGATGTTCCCGACATCTGGCGGTAAGGAATGCGGCCTGCCATTGATGGCAGGAGCAGACAATCGCAAACTGCCTTCACAAAGTTGTGTAACCAATTTTTGGCCTTCCTGCTATGGTGTTCGCTCACGCCTGCCATGACACCTGATGCCAACGGGGGAGGAAAATCCTGGCCCTAGTGGCAAGTATGCTGATCCAGCCCACAATTTGATGTGAGTGCACTTGAGATAAATGTTATCTTATATTAAATGAAACAACATGGTAAGATTCTTAAAGGTTGTTTAATAGTTAGTGTGCACTATAAATGGAACAAAGGAGTTTGGACAGAGGGAGTGCTAAAGCATTTGTCATTTTCACATGTGGATCCAATGAACGTATGATCCATGAAATTGTGAAACATAGAATTCTCAATACTTTTGATTTAGCATCTGAAGCAAACATGTCGAGATTTTAAAACACTGTGAAAGGCTTTTTATGGGACTTACAGGTAATTCCCAAAGTGCTAGAGGATATTTGGAGATTGTTGTTAAAGGGGGAAAATGTAACAGTGTACGAGAAACAAACTCAATTAATGTTAAGACATTGTTCTGTGAAATTGGTTTCAGGTGATTGAAAGTTTTGCTTAGCCAGGTGTGCACAACCTTGGTACAGCTGACCTTGGGAGTTTAAGCCCATATACACTTTCGGGTTTTCAATGATTCCAATAGTAAACACAATTGGGCATGGTGTGTAATGGGAGGTTAATTCAATAACACTTATTTTATACCATTGTTCATTGTTAAAACTAGCCCCACTATGTGAGCTCACACTTGAGATCAATTAAAAAGCTGTAGACATTCCCCCATTTCCTTTTGCTTTCAATATTATTTATCTTCTGTTTCTCTCTCTGCCCTCTTCCCTTCTTCATTTTGCTTTTGAATGGGAAGCAGTGTGTGGTGTGATGTGGTGTGGCATGTTATGGTGGGGAAGCAAGCTGCTGAAGACTGTAGACTGAATGTTCTATTGTTCAGTGTGCGGTGATAGTCAGGGAGAGAATGAAACCATAGCCAGTCGTAGGCTATGTTTTCAGGTGACAAATGTGGATGCTGCCGGGGCAGGGCTAGAGGCTAGCTGTTCCTGGGTGGGGCTAGGATGTGACCTAGTTTGCTTTGTGATAGAGCACAAGGTGAATTTTAGATCACGTGTGGCAGATAGAGGAAAGAATCCAACTAAGTAGAACAAAGGTCCTGTGGCACTAGATCTGGCCCAGATGCAGGAAAACTCATGAAAGTAACATAAAGAGGCTGAAGTTCTAATTGACTTTCTCTTTGACTGCTGTCTCAGTGACCTCTCTTAACCTAACATATCATTTTTCTTTCCAGAGCTCCCTGTTCCACCCCATTAAATGACACATTTCCACATGTCCTTTGCAACAATCTCCTATTTAGTAGAACAAGACCCATTATCTACATTAAATCAATTAGTACATTGAAGGTGATAACAGCACATGAAGAGTATTGCCAATGGCAATTGCAACCATAATGTGTAATGCAGAATTAATGAATAATCTCAGAGTAAAAGATCCCCTAGGAAACAGTGACCATAACACGGTAGAATTTAGCATTCAGTTTGAGAGTGAGAAACTTGGGTCAGAAACCATTGTGCTAAACTTAAGTAAAGGTACATACAAAAGAATGAAAGCAGAGTTGGCTGGAGTGGACCGGGAAAGTTTAGCAGAACATATGGTTGATGAACAATGGCAGACATTTAAGAAAATAGTTCATGACTCACAACAAGGATATATCCCAGTGAGGAAGAAAGATCCTAGGGAGGGGATAAACCAACCATGGTTAACCAAGGAAGTTAAGGATAGTATCAAATTGAAAGAAAAAACATACAATGTGGCAAAGATTAGTGGTAAGCCAGATGATTGGGAAAGTTTTAAAAACCAACAAACGATGACCAAAAATAATAAAGAGGAAGAAAATAAATTTTGGGGGTAAATTGGCAAGTAATATAACAATGGACAGTAAGAGCTTCTTTAAATATATGAAAAGGAAGAGAGAGGCCAAAGTGAACATAGGCCCCGTAGCAAATGAGGCAGGAGAAATAAGAATGGGGAACCAGGAAATGGCAGAGGGGTTGAGTAAATTCTTTGCATCAGAGAAGGTTCACTAGGTTGATCCCGAGTATGGAGGGATTTTCTTATGAGAAGAGGGTGAGTAAGTTGGGCCTGTACTCATTGGAGTTTAGAAGAATAAGAGGCGACCTTATTGAAACATATAGGATTTTCAGGGGGCTTGATAGGGTAGATGTTGGGAGGTTGCTTCCCCTTGTGGGAGAGGCTCAGACCAGAGGGCATAATCTCAGAGTAAGGGGTCACCCATTTAAGACAGAGATAAGGAATTTCTTCTCTGAGGGTGGTGAATCTATGGAATTCTTTACCGCAGAGGGCTTTAGAGGCTGATTCATTTAGTATATTCAAGGCTGAGGTAGACAGATTTTTAATCAGTAAGGGAATCAAGGGTTATGGGGAAAAGGCAGGAAAGTGGAGTTGACGATTAATAGATCAGCCATGATCTCACTGAATGGCAGAGCAGACTTGATGGGCCAAATGGCCTACTGCTATTCCTACATCTTATGGTCTTATGTGTCAGCCATGTCTTAATTCGTAGCACTGCTTTAGTCATTAGGTTGTGGGTTCACAGTCCCACTCCAGGATTTGAGCATAAAAATCAAGGCTGACACTCCAGGTGCAGTGCTGAAAAAGTATTATTGGACTGTTGTCTTTCAGATGAGATATACAACCAAGGCCCTATCTACCCTGTTAAGTGGACATCAAAGATCTTATGGTACTATGCTATTGAAGAGAACAGGAGTTATCCCTAGTTTCCTGGCCAATACTACTCCCTCAATTAACATTACAAAAACAAATTACCTATTCATTGTCACGTTGTTGTTTTTTGGGAGCTGGCTGTGTGCAAATTAGCTGCTGGTTTTCCTACATTACAAAAGTGACTACACTTCAAAAGTATTTCATTGGTTCTAAAGTGCTTTGGACATTCTGTGGTCATGAAAGTGCTTTATAAGTGCAAGGAGTTTTTGAAATTGTCAATGTAGATTATTACCATACATTAATGACCATTGTATCAGTTAATCAACAGCATTACTTCATGCATTAATACATATTTATTTAAAGTAGAAATATAACATCACACTTGACTATTATTCCAGTACAAAAATTAATGATCACAGCTAAATCATAAATTGCTTGCAGCCATAGTGAATTTTGCTGAAGCAAAACAAAATTAATCCCTATTTTGCCTGAAACCACCATACTAATCTTTACCTAAAGACTGTTGGACAAATAAAAATTCTGTTTTTACACAGAATTTCAGTGAGCTGTCATGGCTGAATGTACGTGGTCTGATTGTGAATTCAGCAAAAGCAAAATCCATGGAGCTAAGTGGCATTGGGGTAAGTAGAGGATACATGCTGACCATTAGTTGAAAATTGCCTTAATATTTCAAATGAACACGATAAAGTAACATTTCAGTAATGAAATTGTAAGCATATTGTTACGACTGGTCCCCAGGCGAGGTCTCCCAAATTGTTAACTTCCGGAACAGGACTCCAATTTTGTTATGCTCCCAGGTGAGGAGGAATGAGCTGGCTCCCCTTCTTTACTCAACCCCCTTGGTTAGTTGCAACAAGGTTTAATTTAAAAGAAATCCCTTCCCTCGTGGATAACCTTTGTCAATGCAAATGTATTTATGTTTTAGAAGGAGACAATTTAACCAGTTTATTAATAACTAAAAACCTGAGGGAAAAAAATGCAACACACATACACACTGATCAGAAATGCGAAGTTGAGTCCAAAAACAAAAGTTAAAAATGATATGCAAATCAGTCTTTGGCTTGTCCATGAGGAGTAGATGGTGAAATGTTGCAGCCGTTATGTTGGGTGATTCCGTTAGAGCTGACTTTGGCAGTTGAGCAGTTGGTTTGGAGATATTTGGTTCTGCAGGTTAGCTGAAGAAGTTGTCCTGTTTCCTTTTTGACTGTGACTTTGCTGACTTGCCTCCAGCCAGAGGGATAGAGAGCGAGATTTTTACCTGCAAGTTGCAGGGATGTCTAGTTGCTGTTCTTCTGCTGTAGCCTTCACAACACTCACTCACACACCAGGACTAGAATACACAGATCAGACTTGCCATTGGCTTTTCAACACCTTTCCTTATGTATTCCTCGAAGGGGAGAAACGAACATTTATTTCACCCAGAATCTGCTTTCTTTCAACTCAGACCAATTCCACATTCTGAGATATAACTCAGCAGGAGATGGTTTCAGCTTAGATGTGCTAATCAGTCCCCATTGCCTCCACAACCGTAGGAGATTAAGATCAGTCTTTTGCATTGCATCCCTTCCTTTGAAGTGTCTCTGTCTAAAGTAGGTCTTGACACCTTTTAGATGCGACATCTCATGGGCTCTCTGGACTAGTCAGTCAAGTGTACTCCACATAGGAATTTCCCAGAAGGTAGTTACTTTACATTCTCAGCCAGCTTTTGCTTGTATGTCTTTTTAAAAAACACATGTCTTACTTAAAAATTTCAACATGTCTGTAAATAATTTGGAGCTGTAATCCACTGTCATGACAATATTTTGAAAGGAATTGTTGGTTCAACACATGTTTCATTTTTAGAATTTACATGCTGTCACTGAATTACACCACAATGGTTGGACTGTAATTTCCTTTCTGTTACAGTTGCTCATTACGTGTGAGTGGAGTAATAATCACAATGGATGTGATTTTCCTGTTGCCTGGGTACAACATGGATAGCAATAGTACAAGTATGCAAAATGTTTTATGTTGCCTCAACACAAGCCAGTGCTGCTTCTATCAATTGTAAGCCAGAAGCCATCATGGAGAAGGAAGCCTGGCACATTTGATCTCAATCTATTCAGAATGCTATCAATGATTTTTAAATGGGTCCAGTGTTTTGGTTTTAGCCACCCTTCCTGGCAACCTTTCCTAGCTGTTAATTTCCCTTTCTCCCTTTGTGTGATGTAATACTTCCTGAGCAAGGAGTCTGGTCTGGCTACATTTGTGCCTGAATCTTTGAGAGCTAGGTCAATTCTTGGCATAGTTCACATATGTCCCTGTGGAGATTGTTTGATTCCATTCACTTGCTGTTCTGGTTGGCACCCGATCGCTAACACCTAATTAACTAACTCCCGCTCTGTCTCATGATAACCATTCATCTTCTAAAGGATAGATGGAAACATTTTTTCCTTGAAAAGACATTAGAAAAACTTGCAAAATGGAAAAATGGTGGCACCTCCACAGAATTTCAGGGCTAATACTTCAGAGGGATAGAATAAGTGACAATGTGTGCTGAAAAGTCTTTGTTAAATCCAATCGGGAACTAAATTTGCTAATTCCAGAAAATGGACTCAAGGATCAAGAAGTGTAATTAACCCTGTCCATTGATTGCAATCCAGATAGCATGTCAACGTTGCCTGCTCATTTCAATGACTACAGCCTCCAGCCATGCTGGTGAATGGCTGCATACATCAGCTGGAGACCAATATTGTGAGTAGCTAACACCACTTAAAGCTAGCCTGCACCTCTTAAAGCTGAGAGCAATTGTTGCTGTGGCAGTGCTAGCAGTGAATCTGACCTGGAAAACGTTGAAGATTGATAAAGTACTGGAAAGCACAGGCTCCATGATTTTCAGATGCTACGCTGCAGGCCTTGGTGGAGGAGGTGAAAGAAGAAATATTGGCAAGTAAAATAAAGGAAGATCCCAAGATGTTTTATAAATACATAATGAGCAAGAGGATATCTAAGGTAAGAGTGGAACCTATTAGAGATCAAGAAGGTAACCTGTGTGTGGAACCAGAAGATCTGGACCTGGTCCTTACTGAATACATTCCATCTGTCTTCACCAAAGTGGGGGACAGTGCAGACATTGTAGTTTAGGAGGAAGAGTGTGAAAATGGGATCTGATAAACATAGTGAAAGAGGAAATGTTAAGGGGTTTAGTATATTTGAAAGCAGATGCTAGGTTCAGATTAATTATATCTTTGCTGCTAAGAGAAGCAAGGGAACATAAGGACATGAGATGTAAGAACTTAAGAGAAAGGAGCAGGAATAGAACATATAGCCTGCTCCACCATTCAATAAGACCGTGGCTGATCTGATCATAACCTCAACTCCACATTATTGCCTAACCTCCATAACCTTTGACTCCCATGTAGATCAAAAATCTGACTAACTCAGCCTTGAATATATTCAGTGGAATTCCAAAGATTAACGACCCTCTGAGAGAAGAAATTTCTCCTCATCTTTGTCTTAAAATGTGAGACCCTTGATTCTGAAACGGTGCTCCCAGGTTCTAGATTCCCTCATGAGAGGCAATATCCTCTCAGCCTCTACCCTGTCAAACCCCATCAGAATCATATATGTTTCAATAAGATCAGCTCTCATTCTTTTAAACTCCCCAATGCGTATAGGTCCAAACTGCTCAACGTATCCTCACAAAACAACCCCTTCCTCCAAGAATCAAGCTAGTGAACTTTCTTTGAAATGCCTCCAATCCAAACAAAAACCTCCTTAAATAAAGAGACCAAAACTGTATTCTAAATCTCATCAATGACCTATACAGTTGTAGCCACACCTCCCTACTTTATACTCCCCCTTGCAATAATGAACAATATTCTATTTAAACTTTCTGATTACTTGCTATACCTGCATGCTAACTTTTCTGATTCATGTACAAGGACACCCAGATCCCTCTGTGCCACAGCATTCTCTCCATTTAAATAGTCTCTACCATTTCCTTGTCTGGAGGAAAGAGTGGAGGCCCTTACTATCATTTCCTATTCCTCTCTGACTATAGGTATAGTACTGGGGGAATGCTAACACTGTATCATTGTTTAAAAAGTGAGGGATCAAGTAACTGCAGGCTAGTCAGCCTAACTTTCGTGGTGGGAAAATTATTGGATAAACTTTGAGGGACAATTTGAAAGGCACTGATTAAACAACGGCAACCAACAAAGATTTGTTAAGGGAAGGTCATGTCTGACTAACTTGAATAAGCTTTTTGAGGAGGTAACAAGGATGGTTGATAAGGGCCATGCAATGAATGTAGTCTCCATAGGTTTTAGCAAGGCTTTTGATAACTTCCCACATGACAAAAAAATCCGTGGAACCCAAGAGAAATGGTAAGTTGGATCCAAAATTGGCTCAGTGGCCACAAGCAAAGGGTAATCGGTGAAGATGTTTTTGAAACTAGGAGGCTATTTCCAGTGAGGTTCCATATGTCTCAGTACTGGGTGCCCTTCTTTAAGTGGTATACAGCCAATGATTTAGGTTTAAATGTCAAGGGGGTGATTAAGAAGTTTGCAGATGATTGGCCATGTGATCGATAATTAGGAGTAGTGTAGGAGAAAGTAGTAAACTGCAAGACAATGCCAATGCACTGGTTAGGTGGACAGAAAAGTGGCAAATGGAATTCAATCTGGAGAATTGTGAAGTAATGCATTTGGGGGCAATATGGCATGATTTCATACTTAAATTTACTTTTAGAATGGTTTATTTTCTGGTGGCTTTTACTCCTTCCTTGTGACCAAGTGGATACTCTGATGCTCAGTGACTATGGGAAGTTGGAGGACTGTTGGTGAATGCAGAATTGAGGTTATGGTTACTGGTATAGCATTCTGATGAATTATTCACAGACAACCCGGTCAGTAAGGGGCTGCCTGGGTTGCCTCCTCCCTTCCTTTTCCACCTCTGTCTCCTTCTCCTCCTTTTCATGCATCTTATCCTCAGCTGCTCACTCTACAACTGGAGGAAATAATTATCCCCTCATGCTGATGAGGCTGTGCAACATGCAGCAGGCCCCTAAAATATTAACACCCACTCTGCCAAGAACTGAAATCTCCTCCAATGCTGTTCAGGCAGCAGAAATGTTCTTTTAGCAGATGAAAGGTCTGCTTTATTTCATTTCATCCTGCCCATGTGTGCATGAATTGCATTCCAGAAACATCAGTCATGTATGTCTGCAAATAGCCCTTGTCATCCAATAACCACCATCTGGTTTGCTGTGGTGGTTGAAATAGTGGACTGTTACAGGTTAAAGGCATTATGACTGCTGCCAGGATATCTGGTAATGGCCTGAATCATACATTGCATTGGATCACACACCAGCTGAACATTGAGAGAATGGAATCCCTTTCAGTTTCTATAAGGGCAAAGTTGACATTGTTTCTGCAAAGTGAGACAAATTCAGCCTTTGGTGCCCTGCACAATCGGGAAAGCTGCAATCTGAGTGAAGCTGTGTGTTTGCTCCTTCAGCTTCTCAATGGCAAGACAGAATGAAATTTAGTTAATTCTTATTGAATAGATAGCTTCAGCGACCTCCCTTATACAAGAGTATATTTGCATGCAGCTATGTTAGATAGGAGGATTACTTTGGATTGGATGTATATAATTGCAAATGCAAGATGTTGCAACTATCTTCAGTTCTAGACTGAAAGGACCCCTTGATTAATCAGTGCCTTTCTAAATAACGATTTATACTGTAGTCAGTACTGTAGAACATCTCTATTTGTTCAAGTCAGGGAGGGTGGTTGTGTTTGTGAGAAGTCAAACATCTCAGTCCCAGGACATCACTGCAAGAGTTCCTCAGGGTAGTGTCCTCGGCCCAACCACCTTTTGCTGCTTCATCAACTACCTTCCCTCCATCATAAGATCAAAAGTAGGGATGTTCACTGATGATTGCACAGCGTTCCATGCCATTCATGACACTTCAGATACTAAAGCACTGTGTATCCATATGGAGCATGATGCAGGCATGGGCGGATTAGTGGCAAGTAACTTCTGTGCTACGCAAACACCAGGCAATGACCTTGTCCAACAAGAGACATTTACATTCAATGATATTACCATGCTGCATCCTCTACTGTCAACAACCTGGGGGTTACCATTGACCAGAAGCTAACCTGGACCTGCCATATAAATACTGTGGCTACAAGAGAAGGTCAGAGGTTGGCAATTCTTCAGCAAGTAACTAATCTCCTGGTTCCCCAAAGCCTGCCCACCATTTACAAGGCACAAGCCAAAAGTGTGATGGAATACCTACCACTTGCCTGGATGAGTGCAGCTCCAATAACACTAAAGAAGCTCAACACCATCCTGGACAAAGCAGCCACTTGATTGGCAGGACATCCACAAACATTTGCTCCCTCCACTACTGATGCATAGTAGCAGCAGTGTGTACCATTGACAAAATACACTGTAACAAACAACCAAGGCTCGTTCGACAGCACCTTCCACCCCCATGACCTCTACCACTTAGAAGGACAAGGGCAGCAAACACATGGAACATGACCACCTTCAAGTTTCTCACCTTAGCCACACACCATCCTGACTTGGAACCATATCACCATTCCTTCACCGTCGCTGGGCCAAAAACCTGTAACTTTTCCTAACATCTGTACCTACAGCACATGGATTACAGCAATTCAAGAAGGCAGCTCACCACCACCTTCTTAAGGGCAATTAGGGATGGACAATAAATGCTGGCCTAGCCAGCGATGCTCACATTCCACAAAAGGCAAAAAATAGATAGGCATCTCACATTGTTTCTTGCTGAGAATCCGGTAGGTCAATTTTTCCTTGAATAACCTTGTTGCATATGTCGACTTCTTCCATAGGCGCTCTCTTCTCACAACTTGTCCTGCTCTGCATGCCTTCTGTTCATTCTCTAATTCATGCTGTATTCCAAGGGCGATGCCTGGGAGTAACTGGTTTGTGTAGAAACCTTGAAGTCAGCAAAAACTCTTTTAGTAGCTGCCATACTATGTCCTGTCGGATTTGCATCTTTAAACTATAGGAAGTGACAAACACTAGGAAAATTGAAGCAACCGCCAAAAGAAATCATACCATAACTAACCTCTAATTAGTTGATGTCCCTTTAAATTGAGCTGGTTGGGACAGGGGAAGGGGGTCTTTCCTTCTGTTGAATGTGTGTTTAGCTCTGTGAGACTAAGAGAGGGTGTTAGCTGGAGCATTGAGCTCCAAAATGGCAGTGCTAATGTCAAATCAGCATTGCATTAAGGTTGATGTCATGAGCTAACTGCTCTGTATACTTCCAATGCCCATTCACTAAACATGCACTAACACCAGTACGGTGTCCAGTGAGATTCACCATAAGCATGGATGCCATTTTGGAACTCTAAGAGCACTTGCAGCACCCAAAAAATTGACTCAAATGATTCCAATTTCTTGTCTGTGTGTCCTTACTCTGCTTTCTGTGAAATACAGTAAAAAAAACATTGGTGTCTTTCTGAATACCTTTTATTTATTACTTTCAGAACAATGAGTAACATAGTAAAGTGGTTCAGTGTATGCTTCAGTGCAGATCACTGAATGAGGGAACGGTATGAAAATGTCGGCAGAAGTTTTGAATCTATTGAAAGCTACTAGTTCTAAATTGCCCAACTTTGACACCCTTCATGGAATCCCTACCCAGGATTCACAGGATTCCTTCCATATATGGTCAATAGTAGCATTGTTAGAGTTCCTCCTCTTGTTTTTATTCCTTTCCTTTCATTTAGGTCTGGCTTCTCCTGTAACTGGATTACACTAAGTGAGAAGCTTCATTTGTTCTGAAGACTTGCAGTGATATCCAAACACAGCAAGCTGGTTGTAATAGTTTATATTTACATGCAGCTATGTTGGATAGGATTACTTTGGATTGGATGTATATAATCGTGTGTATGAAGGAACACTTTTAGATGAAGACTGGGATTCAATCTTGATGCATAATGGGATTGTGCTGAGCACTGAAAGTAGGTTTGTAATTTTTGAGGGCAAATAATTGTAAGTACACTGCTGGAGCTGTATTTGCTGAGCTGTTAAGATCATTAACCTCTTGCACTACATCCCTCTGCCTGGATTGGTGGAAGTGAGACTGACATTGATCCCAACCTCCTTACATTCTTATTGATCTTCTTTCCTTGGATCACCATGGCACCAGCTGCTGAAGAGAATTCCCATCTTCTCACCCTAACTTCCTGCAGGAGTATTTCAATGGGCCTCTCCTACTTCTGTTAAGCCCTTAAAATCTACTTCTATGACTAAGCTTTGGTTGTCTACCCAATCATCTCCTTATGTAATTCAGTGTCAAATTTTGTTTGATAATGTACCTATGAAGCAACTGGGGACATTTTGCTACATGATAGGTGCAATATAAATGCAAGTTATCATTGTTGTTTGGTTAGTGGGTTAGATAATGAATTGTCATGGTGCCTGTATTTCATTTTGTCTAAGCGTAGTGAGATGGAACTCTTTTGCTTCAGCATGATTAGGAAATTTTGCATAACCAATCAGTAAAGGGAAAAACTGACCAAGCTAATGACAAAAGAAGAAACGGCACATGACTAATGAGTAGGGAGAAAATGTAAAGGTAGGTGCAATGGCCACAGCTTCAATAATAGAATCAGAAAACACAAGAAATGTTATTACAAAGCCATGCACTTTGTTGAAGCCCACCACCAATTATCAGCTGAACCTATGTGAAATATTTGTTGGCAAACTGGTTGTATCTCTGTGAGGACTGAGCTATTAGACTATAAAATGGTTGCTCTGGGCCCAGCAACTCATTCCAATGAATTTGTTTTGCCTCCCACTGTGGGGGTGGTGGGGAGTCACTGCTGCGAACAATTGTGTGCAATTCAATTGTATTTCTGATATTTGGATGGTCCTTTCCTGTCCTTTACCTTGAAAAGTGTTTCCTTGCACCTTTCCTTGGTTGGCACGGTGATTATTTAATTAGAATTTGAAATCAAAAGTTCTTGAATTTTGCTTTTAAGTTTGTATTTGTATTACGTTAATTGTTAATACATTGAAAATTATAGCAGATCTGATATGAACTGAAGAAAAACAAAATTATATGCCCCTGGACACAATCCAAGTGTGGCAGCTTTAATGCTTCATGTCAGTAGCTTTGGATAATCAGGTACAGGGAAAAAAACTGAAAGAATAAGCAGCTTTTGGTTTATCCCCAAATATACATATTGAAGAGTTATATTTCATGCTTCTCAAGGCTGACTTCTGACATCACATTCTTTCTAATACTCCTTTTTCAGTCTTTGGCCAATTCTGCTTTTATTCATTTCATGAGGTATCAAGGCCAATTCTTTAAACACAGACTACAATTCACAGTGAGAAATGCCAGAACTGGTTCTTTAAGCTCTGACCATTGTTGTAATATGCCTTTAAGGGATGCTTTTAAGGCATGCTATAACTAGAAGGGAAGTGTATCATGTGATCCAGTCTCAGTTTCACTTTGGCCTGTGAGCAGAACACATGGCATACAGCTCTGCTGCTGATGTCTTCGACCTTTCTATCCATCAGCAGTGGTAAAACAGCATGGCAGCAAGATTAAGTACAGGTACAACATGGTGAACAGCCTTAGATCGTGCATGACATGAGATGACCCTTGATATTTTGGTCAGACCATGATGAGTTCGCAGCATCGGAGAGTGGTGACTGCGCAGAAAAGCTTTGAAGACACTGACAGGGAATATTTAAGAGCTGGTAAGCAGACAGATCATGGTGAGACTGCAGCACATAGGTTATCAGTTCAGTGAGTGGGACAGTGCATCAATAAGGCTGGCACCGGGTTTGCTTAATCAGAAAAGGCGTGTGACCAGGATGTGAGCCGGATTGATAGCAAGCGAGGGAGAGTCAAACAAAAAATAACCAACAAAACCATAATAAAATCAGGCAAGAGAAGGTTGTGATTATAATGGGTGGCTTCAAGAGTTGCTGAATAATAAATTGAATAAGACAACGGAGAAGGCCAAAGGGATATTGTCAGAATGTCCACAAAATTCCCCAGTTTGAATTGGGATGCAGCTGAGCTGCTATCCGAATTTAAAATGTTTAAACAACATAGGGAGCTATGGTTTCTTGATTCAGGTGTGCCTGAACCAGACAAGTAAGCAATAAAAATTCACATACCAATTGGGATCAAAGGTCTCCACCGGCTGAAAACGTCAGGATTAACAGCAGAAGAATTAAAGGATCCCCAAAAAGATATGGACTACATTGGAAGACTGGTTCAGAATCACGTTAAACTTCCCTATTCACCAACAACAGCCTACAGAATCCATAGACCACTTCATCAGCCGATGCAGAGAAAAGGGAATGTACTCTGATTTTTCAAATGCAGAGCTAGCAGACAGAATTGTTGAGGTGGTGATTGCATCCACTCCCATGGAAGTGTTACGGAAAGATCTGCTAGACAAGCCCAAAACATATAGCGTCGAAGACCTACTCAAGGATGGACACAAGCACAAAGCATTCCTCGCAGGCTGACAGAAGCTTACACATCCTAAGTACAACCCCAATTGTTGACGCACTCACTAGAATACCTAAGCTTAGCAAGACTTGTGGAAGATGCGGCCTTCTGCATACACCAAAACATGCCCAACTTTCTTTCAATTCTGCCAGGCAGCAAGGATCATTGGTAATGGCAGTGCACTAGAGCAAAGACCGATGTAACTACAAAGAGCTGTGCACTGATCCAAACTGACCATATATAATAGGTAATTTCAGGCAAGAATACTGACCATACCGTATCCCATCAGAAATATATACATGAGGTGCTAGACAAACCAAAGCATGACAATGATGTGCACGATGAGACAAAGGGCAGTGAATACATTTCACACCACTAATCTCGTGGAAAATATAGATGCTGTCACACCATCTGAGGTTTTGCCAAAATCCAATTTATCTGTCCTAAGAAAGTTGACAACTGTTCATTATTGGACAAGATTGACACAGGGGCAAGTGCCAACGTAATTAGCTCTGCAGATTCTAAAAGACATGTATCCACAGACACGGAAGGCCATGGCAAAACCGACTATTGTGCAACTTCAGTGAACAACAGTTCACTAATTCCATGTGCAGGATCCATAGTCCTAGATTTCAAATGCAATCAATCCTCCTGGGTGTCACAGATGTTCTACATCATGGAGACTAGGGGCCCAGTGATTGTAGGCCTACTGGCATGCCGTGACCTTGCATTAGTGACAATCCATGGAATTAAAGAGACCTTATAAGGCAGATCAAACTCAGAAGCCACTATCACATCAGGTCATGACCCAACATTGAAATATCCAGAATGTTTCACAAAGATGGCAGTTTCAAGGGAGCTGCAACATGACATTTGCAGGAAAATGCACACCCATCAATTGATCCACCACATAAGTACGGCATCCACTTACAAGACAAATTGAAGTTCAAACTAGGCAAAATGGAGAAAGATAGAATCATTTTGAAGAGTACAAGAGCACACTGATTGGTGCTGCTCAATTATGTGTGTCATAAAGAAGGATGGATCATTGAAAGTATGCCTCGATCCATGATGTTTAAATGCAGCTTTGAAACATTGTTCTTACAAAATACCAATAGAGTTCAGTCTGAGATTTGCAGGTGCAAAATTCTTCACAAAGCTTGATGCCAAGCAAGGCTACTGGTCTGCACATCTCACGGAGAAATCACAAGAGCTGACTATATTTCATACCCCATTCAGATGATACTGTTTTCAATGACTTCCTTTCAGGCTGTTAGCCAGGATGTCTTTCAAGCTCACATGGACCTCATCAATTGCATTGTGCCAGGACGCACCTGTATTGCCGATGTCATTGCTGTTGTGGAAAGAACAAACAAGGACATGACCATAATCTGCCTTATTGATGAAAGTAGCACCAAATTAAGGATTGGTGTTCAACCGTCTGAAATGTGCCATCAACGTGCAGCAGGACAATATCATTGGTTCGATTTATTCCAGTGCTGGCATATGTCCCGATCCAAGCAAAATTGATCTGGTACATTTTGCCACAACGCAAATGCCAGCAGCTACAAGAAGAATTGGCAAAGGATTTTACACTACAGAAACTGTGGAAAACCATCATCAAAGGATGGCCTGATACAATTCAGCATGTGCACAAACCCATGGAACCAATTTGCTCTCTCGGGATGAGCTAGGCATCTCCTGAGGAGTCATTTTTAAAGGCAGGCAGGTCATCATACTGGAATCTTTGCAACCTGATATTCTTCAACAACTTCTTCACTCACACATGGTCATAGATTGATGAAAAGACCTGCACGAGAGACAGTCTATTGGTCAGATATGAATAATGACGTTGAAGTCGTCATCAAGAAGTGCAAGGCATGTCAAGAGCTTATGCCAAGTCAGCACAAGAAACCATTGATTCCACATGAAGTTCCTACCCAACTTTGGTCTAAAATTACATCTGAGCTCTTTCATGTCCAAGCACCCCATGATTCGATAATTGCACAATATATCGAGCACAATTGCTGTACACATAATTGCTACTTTCAGTTTATTTGGTGTGCCTAGAGAGATCAAGTGATCTGCAATTTATTGGTAAGCCATTTCAGGATAGGTGAGGGAAGTGAAATATTGATCACACCACTTCTTCCCTCATTATCCTAGATCTAACGGCCTAGCTGAAAGAGATTTTACTGTGAATTATTCAAATTCTCAAATGTAGCAGAACAAGCAAGATCTACACATTGCACTGTTACATCTGAGAGTGACATCTTTAAATGCAACTATTCCATCACTGGCAGAGCTGATGTATGGCAGATCAGTGTGTACCAATTTACCTACTCTTACCCATTCTACTCTCTCAGAAAATAGAGGGAAACTTTTTAAAGCTGCAAGAGAAGGTGACCAATGTGCACAATAAAAATGCAGGTATAGAATTGCCAAGCTTGGAGTTGGGACAAGTTGGCATCCAGGATCCCACAGAAGGGATGCAGCGACCAGCCAAGGTGACAAGGATTTTGTTCAGAGCCAAGGTCCTTTTGAAGTGATTATACACAAAGGCGCAAAGATGAGGCGTAACCGGGGACAAATCAAGTCTGTTCTAGCTCCTCAATCACCGTACAGCCATATTACACCTAGGACAAGATCCCAAGTGCAACCAGGAACAACATCCAAGAATGACACCTCACAGGTCACTGGAGTATTAAAGAAATCTCCAGACAATATTACCATTACAAGATCTGGGCATACTAGCAGAATACCTCTTCGCTTTAGAGACTCAGATTCATCAGTTCAATGCACTTATTTAATGGTAACTAAACATGAACATATATTGCAAATAGTTCTACTTCTTTGGAAGGGTGAAAAGTATCTTCAAAAAGAAAGGGTGATGTTGTAATATGCCTTTAAGGGATAGCAGCATGATATCACTAGAAGGGGTATGTCATGTGATCCAGTCTCAATTTCACTTTGGCCTGTGAGCAGGGCACATGGCACACAAAGCTCTGCTGCTGATGTCTTCAAGCTTTCTATCCATGCATATAAGTTCTCATGTGCTTAGTTTAAATAAACCAACCCACAACATGTTTACGCAATCACTTATGAGTGATTGGTGCCTTTATATCATTATAAAACACGATGACCATTATTTCCAGCAAGGGATGCTAGAGCTACTCCTTCAAAGCTTAATCACCATTTTCATTGAGAAATTCAAGAACTGGCATGATAAAAGAAGACCACTATCAACAAGTTGCTAAAAGCATTTAGTCCTTTCAGGTCATTCCCATTTTTAAAATCTTTCATGGGAGGCAAGTGTCACTGGCAAGGCTAGCATTTGTTGCCCATCCCTAATTACCTTTTGAGAGGGTGGTGGTGATCCAACTTCTTGAACTGCAGAGAAGCAGAGGAGGAGAAGAAATGAGAGAGACAGACAAATAGCAGAAGAAAATCAAGTATCAGCAACATGACGACATCAAACAATTAGATGTGACCATGCTCCAATGTGCAAATGTATGAGCTGCAGGGAAAATGTGTGTGTGTGTTTGTGCATGTGTGTTTGAGAGAGAGAGAGAGAGTGAGTGAGACTCATATCAGAGTAGCTTGAATTCAAAAGAGGGGGTGAAATGTTACACCTAGCCAGAAGAAGTTAAGAAACAATAAATGTATTTTTCCCAAAGATTACTGGTAAAGTTATTACTATGAGAGATTTTAATTATTAGAGAGGTAAAGTCCAAAGGCATAGTGAAACAATGGGAATTTGCATTCAAAAGGGAAAATGTGTATAAAGAAGAGAAGGTTGTGTGTAAGAGCAGGCATTTTAAGATCTAACACAAGTGTGAAAAACCTCCAGCATCTAAGCCTCAAGCTGCTGTCTACAAGGAACCGATGCTGAGAAAAACTCACCTTGAATTTGACTGTCCAGGGTGTGTGCTTTCCTGGGTCAGTTTAAATCTATGTGTTTTACTGTTGCCTTAATGGAGGTGTAACTGGAGTTAGATTAATCTGGGGAGCTGGGAGTTATCATAGTAGTGATTTGTAGACCTATGTATGTGCTTAAAATCATTTTTTCTATTAATACATTTTTAATTTAGCTTTGTAAAAAACAATAAGACTGTGCTCTTATTACTACTGAATTCAAGGCACGCATCTTGAAATAAATATAGAAATTGCAAAACAGTTGTGGCAGTTGTTTCAAGTTTCCCTTTGGGATTTGAGCAGCTTATCATTTAACATCTGCTGTACCATAACACACTAGACGAATTGCTCCTGCAGAGAGCAAGCATGGAGGTGACAGGATGAATGGCGTCCTTCTGAGCTATAACCATTCTATGATTCTATTCTATGATTTTACATCTAATAAAATAACCTACCCATTTATTTCCTTTAATGCTTCAATTAAGTCCATGTTAGCTGCACTAGATGGCAGTCTAATTAATTTTAACAACTCCGCAGTAGAAATATTTCTATGATGACAGTTTTCAAGGTTCAGACTTTTGTTCTTAACCACTCCTTCCCCTCAAGCTTCCCTGACCTAGGTTTTCGAGCTGATGGATTCTTTGCTGAGACTTGTTTCCATTTACTGTTGAACAGGCAGTCCTCTGGTTAACTTCCATCCTGACCAAATCTCATCTTTTGGTAATGACATTCACCATAAGCCGCAGGTGTCACGCCTTTAGCCAGCATTTTAATTATTTTCACTTTTTGTGATATTGAATCAATGGGTCCAGAAGCATAAAGAGTAAAATTTTACCTATTTGATCTAAAAGTCTTGCAAAGTTTTCTCCTAAAAGGTCAAACAGCCAAACATTTTATAGCAATCTCATTTCCATATTGTTGTCAAATGAAACCACCTTCATTGTCAATTTTTGGTTCCTGTCTATCCTCATTCCTGTTGAAAATGTTTCTCTTATTCCCCATCATTGATTCATTTTCTTTTACCAGATTTCATTAACAGTTGCCAAAGCAGCTTTAAAATAAGACAGTTGTTAAATGTTGGCCTTGTAGGCTGTTTCAGCTATGCAATTAATGCTTTTTAATTTAAATAATACAACATTGAATGACTACAGCTGTAATTTAACATATAGCTAGCTTATGAAATAATTGCAGTCAAATTTCAACTTTCATTTGTTTATCTATGTAAAATTGCAATTAGCATGATTATCAGTAAACTATGACTAACATTTGAAAAATGTTCTATAATAATTACTTTCAATTAAATAGTTATGGTGTTTTCACTTACAGATTAGAACGATTTTTAATATCCGAGCTCAGACATATTGGATAGAAATTTTTGCTCTGCATGCGGGCACACGCCCAACCCACTTGAGTGTGAAATAGCGTGTGATGACGTCAGGCGAGCATCCCGATATCATTGCGCACTTACGCCATATATCGGTCGGCGGGCGTGCGCGAGAGCCGGCAGCACGCCGGCTGACAATTGACAGGCCTATTAAGGCCATTAACATAGTCATCAATGCTGATTTTTCGGCGCCCACTCAACGTTATGGTTGGCAGATGGGTGAATTGGCCACGTGACCTTTGCCTTTTTGAGGAAACCTCATCCAAGGGCAGGATGAGGTTTCCTATATTAATTTTTTAAAAAGTTTAAAATGTTTGGACAGAATTTGCATCAGCCATATGTTATGTGACTGATGCTGATGCGTGGACATTTTTTTTGGCATTTGAAAATCTTTATTTATGGCTTTTGAATTCTTCAACTCCCGGAGGCAGCTCTCTGCCTTCAGGGCGCTTTCTGTGAGTGCTTCTCTGCGCCCGCGCTGACTTCAGCGCTCGCCCTCCTCCCCCCCCACCCCGGCAGCACTGAGCATTTCAGCGCACCTTTCATGCTGTTAATTGGCCAGCCGGCATGAAATCGCTGTCGAGGGCTGATCGTGGGTGGCGGCCCATTTCCCAGCCGCTCTCTAGTGCCCGCCGACCGCGCCCACATGCAAAACTCAAAATCCTGCCCATTGTATTTTTAAGACACAAAACTGTTAGATATCCTAGACAAATATAACTAGAAAACAATCGCCATTGATAGGTACTTCCAGCCAAGGTCACAGTGTATTACAGGGGTAAGCAAGTCACTGCAGCGAATGGAACCACAATTACAATTGCTCATGCTACTGTTTCTGAGTAAAAAAAGAAACTTTAATTTTTAAAAGGCTTCTTCCAGGCCAATGCAAGTGACACCACAAAAAAAGAAAAATTCCAGTCCACACATGCATCAACTAGGTACAATACCTTCACCATCTTTCACACTGGCCAGCAACAATAAAATGACAGATCACCCCTGTCCATTGTATTGCTAAGCACAGGAGGTGATCAATGGCCCTATTTGGTCATCCCAGCTTTTAGCCAGAGTGCCTAGACCATCATAAGCAGAAAGGAGTTCCCCCATCAATATGCAGCTGGTTATTGGCCACTAACACCATCCATGGACATTATTTGTTGTGGCAGGGTATCTGACAGCATCTCCAAACAGCAAGGCATAATTTTCGTGAAGCTAACAGTGGAACAGTGCAACTTGAACAGCAACATTTGGATATTTAATCTGCTCCTCACCTGAAGGCGCTCCAACATTTGCACATAAATAGCACTGAGTGCCATTAACCACACTTATTTTAGCAGCAAATTATGGCCCTAAATTGTGCAGTTCTACGTTCGCTATTTTGGCATCAAACCTTTAATTGAAGGCAAAATAATCTTGAAAGATAGATGCAAAGGGAGCAAGGATATCATCTGCAGCCATACTTATTAATATCCTTGAGGCAAAATTTAGTTATAACAAGGCCCATGCAACCTTTAGGATTATTGCTGAATACACTATTCACACCCTGACTTCCCCATTCCAAATTTTCCAAAATCATCATCATCTGCCAAATATTCCATTACTTTGCTGAACAAAAGAGGGATTGAATAATCCAAAAATAATATCTGAGCTCGAAGCAAACTTTAACCATGAGAATTCAGTTCCTGAAAATTATTGCAGTCAGAAAGATTGGTGCATCAGGCGTTCAGACAAGACACATTTAGCAAACTGCCTGTGCTGCCTCTTTCAGGGACCATTCTATCCATATGAAAGCAATGAAGTGGCCCAAAACACATACAAACACTTTCCTCTGTACATTTTAAACTAGCATCAATGCAGTTTCCTTACTGAGCAACCACCTTATTCTAAACAATCAAAACTAGGGTCTCAGTATAAAAATACGGTACTTTATTTTTATTACTTCACTTAGTCTTGTGTAAGGTGCCAAGGTGCTTTATTTTAGTGCTGGAATGTTATGTACATTCTGAACCTAGCCCTAAGATTTCTTCCAAATGATTCTCCCATGGAAGAAGTAAGCATGCTGGTTTGCTGCAAGATTTCAATGGCAACCAGTTGGCCTTCAGGCAGGACTTCATTATCCATATTTGTTCATGCAATTGTCCTTCAATTAATTCCACCATGTCATGTTCTTTCATCCTCTGAAGCAGCAATCTCATCCATGCTGACTCTGGACACTTCATTGTTAATTTATTCTTTCAGCATGTCCAATGATCTGCATGAGAGCTGACACAGGGCAACAGTGAGAATCAAAGATTGAACTGGTGTTTATTATACCACTCAAAAACATCCCAAATTGCTTCACATAGAATAAATTGCTCCTTGCAATTTAATCACCCAGATTGTTGAAATTTGTCAAGATAACCTCATATAGTTTGGGGCCTTAGGTCACAGCACTCCAAGCATCCATTAGCTGTGCAAAAGGTCTCTATCATTGGCGATCCACTAAAGTAGATGTACCACTGAGATGGGGAGGGGGGATCTGTTGAAGATGACCCAGGACAGCCTTGTTCTTCATGACAGACAGCAGTACTGGACTATCATGCCTTGCCAGCAAATTCTTCCATACTTCTAGTGATCTATTGTGCATATAGTTGATCTTGTCAGGCAACAATCCATATAAAAGGCATGGAATATTCGGCCTTTCTAGTTGGCAGGTCAGAAATCATGAACAATACGTCAGCCAGCATGGCAATTTGTGAAATTAAATTTTGGTTACTTGTGACTGGCACGAGAGAAAATAACCATGAAAGCTGCTGGATTATCAAATAAAAAATTGAGCGAAAGGACCTGCCTCCCACACCCAATTAATTCTTATGCAAGGGACCCAATGGTTGTGCCTTGGAGGCCTGAAAATTGGCCCGACACAATTTAATTTTGGACATTGGTAAAACGGGCTCAACAATTAAGGCCCAATTTCTACCCCTTCAGCTTATTAACTGGAAAGCAAAAAGACTGGCAGTCAAGGTTCCACAGACATCAGATTTCTAGGCATAAAATTACAATATAACTGAGCAGACTATCTGCAGAAACCTATGAGATCCCATAAAGTGGAGACTTTCCCACGCCAGTCTGAATTCGCACAATGTGCAATACAACTGTAACTTAAAATAGTAAATCAGGGGTATGAAATCAAATTACTACAGGACAAAGGGCATAAGTTCTCATTAGAAAAGACACATTTAGGACTGATATCAGTAGGTTCTTTTCTATATAAAAACTTATCTAAGGTTCTAACTGGACTAATGAAAAAAACTCAGAAATAACTAAGAAACAAATAAATGCCATGATAGAGAGTCTAAAGTTTATTTTAGATGATGAGTGAAAATCAGGCAAATCAACCTTTGTATTGATCTTGTGATCTTCCTTAATGCACTCTTCATGCAGAAACAAATTGCATTTTGAAATAATTTCTACTGTCTGCCTCATGGCTTCGTCTAATCAACAAATGTGTTGCTTTTTGAGCTAAACATTGCATTTATATCCTTTCTTATTTCCGCCTTTCTAATTTTTAACCAAAGGCTCTTGGTATTTGAACCTTTCACCAGAGTGAGTGCTTTGTCTTAATTGGCATACATCAATCTCCTTTATGATCCTGAAAACTTTAATTAGATCATCACAAGGTCTCCTTTTTCTTTCTTTCTCCCTAAATGAATCTTCTCATACAGTCGTGCGATATTTCAGTCGGCGGGTGCACGCCGGAGTCAGCAGCGTGCACACCAACAATTAAAAGGCCTAGTAAGGCCATTAACAAGGTATTTGAAAGAATTTTTTCGCTGTCCATCTAACCTTACGGTGAGTGGGCAGGCAAAAAGGCCAAGCGGCCTTTGTGCTCTTTAGGAAAGCTCTTCCACGGGCAGGATGAGGTTTCCTAAAGCAAATAAAAATAAAATAAAAAGTTTAAAATTTAATTAATAACATGTCCCTGCTCATGCGACAGAGTCACATGAGGGGACGTGTTTTATAACATTTTTAATTTCTTTATTATTTTTTAAAAGAAACTCTTCATCTCCCTGAGGCAGCTCTGTGCCTCAGGGAGATTCTTAAGTGTGCACTCGCGCACATGCGCGAAGTTCACGTTTGCCTCGCTTGCCCTCCTTCCCCCGCCCGCACAGACAGCGCTGAGTGCTGCTGCTCGCGTTTCAAGCTGGGCAGGCCTTAATTGGCCTGCCACCTTGAAATTGCCTTCCGGCTTCGATCGCGGGCGGTGGTCGGCTTCCTGATTGCCCCCCGCCTGCCCCTCCCGAGCCTGCCCGACAAGGGCTAAATTCTGTTCCAGATGTTGGCATGAGTTTACTGACAAGTGGTGGAGTAATCAAACTCCTAGGTCCCTGTTTGATGGATGAAATGAAGGTGATGTTACATGAAATACCTGCTAGGAAAGTTGCTCTGTGCACCACTCCATGGCAACATCTCACCAATCTGAAATGCACCATGCCATGCAAGGAGGTGTAACCAAGTTACAGTCCACAGTTGACTATTACTGTCCTTAATCTGTAAGCCCCAAACTGCATGGAGTTATAGGTATATTTGAAGCAGATGGCACAACTCGGCAGTTCTTCTACAGTAATTGCCAGGTGTACAACAGCCTGCAGCAATGGTTGGTGGCAGCTTGATGGGTGCAGCCTATGAGACATTGTTGGCACTCAATCATTCTGGCATACATTCTCGATGCCGTATCATCTAAAGCATGACATTCTATCAAAGGGCTGCTTCTGAAGGACTAGTCTCCAGCATAAGAAATGGTCAGACATTCATATCTCTTAAGGGAAGTCTTCTGGTGTGGTTTACTTTTGGAAGAGCATTACATTTACCAAAGCAAAGCAGTTTTACCTCTGCCTGTAGATGTGGGTACGTCGATTCTGGCTGAAGGACATGGAATAATTCTCAGGCAGCCTGTATTATCTGACAGCTCTCTGCAAGTCCGAAAGTAAAATACTAAGGATGCTGGATATCTGAAATAAAAACAGTAAATGCTGGAAATATTTAGCAGGTAAGCCAATGTCTGTGGAGAGAGAAACAGAGTTGATTGGCAGAATTTTACAGTCCCCACTGGTGAGTTTGAAGGTGGGGAGCTCATAAAATGCAGTGTGTGGCCTGCCCACTGCCTACTCACCCACCCAGGCCTGTCTCCCATTTTATGGGGGGAGTGGGGTGGTATAGGTGTCAGGTAGCCTTCCTGCCCAAGTAATGACCACTTAAGTACCTCTTTCCTCCCCTGCCACTATTTTACACATGGCAGGGGGAGGCTCAAGCCAATTGGATAGCTCAGCAACTTTAGCTGTGCGGGCTGGTTTCTGGGAAGTGAGGTTACCTTCTTTGGGGGTCCCGTGTGCCCTTTGGAGGCACCCGCCCTACTTCTCCTCCTCGGCAAGGTCGTTCCCCACTTTAACTCATCCCCCCCGCACCCACCCCTCAAACCTGGCCACCAACAACCTCAATTCCCTCGCTGGGGAATGCTAGCCAGGCCCTGCTAATACTCTGGACTTGCCTTCAGTCTGGCCTCCTTTGGCCACTGCTCGAACCTGGTGCTGCTGGGACTACAGAGCTGCCAGTCATCCAATTGGAGCAGTGGGCCATTGTGGGGCAGCCAGTATCGGCAGGGATGCATTCCCCACCATCTCTTTGGTTGGCAGGGCAGAACATCCTGCCTAATGTTTCAGATCTGTGAGCTTTCATCAGAACTATACACTCACAGCTTTCCAGCATTTTCTGGTTTTCATTTTCTTCAAGTCCTTCCCTTCTGAACACATCAGCTTCGAAAATCCCAATTGGGAAATTCATGGCTTTCAGTAATGGTAATGATTAGGAGTAATTGGCACAAAAGCTCATGAGAGCCTGAGTGCCAAAAGATTAAAACATTATTAAAACAGTCCAGATGTGGCCCAAACTAACTTAGCTAACCATTGAATGGCCTATAAAGGAACTTCTGCCTGATGTGGCAACACAGGAAAACAGATGTTCTCATCATCTGATTATTGGAAAGTTGCATGCATGGTGTCTCTGCCCCCCTTTGATGAAGCCATGCCTGTTTTCAGTAAATATTTCAGATGGCTGTCCCAAAAACTGCTGGAGAATCAGCAGAATTAAGGAATAGCAAAAATCCGACAGAATTGATGCTTCCTCTGTTTGTGCTTGACTAGGTCCTGTTTCAAATGAAAATAACTGCTGTAATAAAGACTGAAATCATCCATCTGATTTAGATTGCACCTTTGAACCAGTGATGTTAAAGATATCCAAAGATTCTAAATCACTGGGACACATTTTGACTTTGTGCGATAGTGTTAATCAGTCAGGAGAAAAACGGCTGCCCATTTTATATTGCTCCCAATTTTAATTTTCATTCACTTCAATGGAAATAAAAGTCAGGGAGATGTAAAATGGGCTCTTGATTTTATTGTCACATGACTTACGCTACCACAAAGTCAAAATTTACCTCACTGTTTAACAGAGTTACTTGCGAATACAATGTTTAATCCTAAAAATGGCCACCTGTAATTTCTGTTTTGTAAATTCTTTTAAAAAGATGAGACAGCCCTTCTAATGTATCTTTTGGCACATTATTGCTTGTTTTGTTCAAAGCCGATACTAACTGCTACAGAAGGTGTGAGAAATCTATGATAAGTGCACATGTGAGTTCACTATTGGCACGGAAGTGATGATTGCTCCTTTTATGGGAAAATAACTTTCTTGTTTTCACTTATTTGTTTGTTACAATTGAAAGAATTTGAAATTAAGCCAAAGTGAATTCAGCTCTCAGCCAAAGTTCTCAGACATTAGCTTAATGCCGCCAGTTATTCTAGTTTGGCTGCTTCCAAGACGTGCGTGTATAGATGGAACACTAAATATGCCAGATGTAGTTTAGGTTGGTATATGGTGATTATCTTTATAACATTACTTGATTAGAAGAAAGTCCAGCAACTTAGAATCATCTGTTCTTCAATTATAATTTCACACGCTTTTGGAAATTCCAAGTCGTCTTTAAAATGCCTACTTTTAAAAGTTTCTTCATGCAAGGTTTTGAAAGTCGACTGTAGCAATTTGAACTAGATTCAGCATGTATGGTGTCTATTGACTGACAACCAAACCTCTTTCTATTCTACCACAACAATTTGCTTCAGCCCAAATCTCAGAAGAGCAGCTTCTTACTGTAGCCGTGTGGCATTTTTCTATTTCCTGCTACAGTCATTCTGCAGCCTCTGAATGATATTAGAGATTTAGTGCTGACTTAGGAGTAGTTTTGTGTTAAGGAGCTGAGAATTGGATGAGAAGTCCAAATCAGTTTCAATTTGGATCTTTGAAACCAAGGGAAGCATTCATCTCATTTGTCTTGGCTGGATTCCCAGAGATAAAGGACCATTGTCCACTACCCAGCCTCCTGTTGATGTTATTCTAAATCTGATGGACTTTTGCTACTTAATTCTGATCAGTACTGATTTTATATTTAATTTAACCCAGCCAGTGATTTTCCAGTCAGGGATGGCAACAGGTATCGGGGACCCCTAAACTGCAGGCTATGCTTTCCTGACTCCATGAAATTTCAGCGCTGAACTGGAAGCTAATATGTCAAATGCAATAAGAAGTCCTGGCCTTCAGAAGGGCACACATGTAGATCCAGACAAGAAGAACCCTCAGAGAACTTGTACCTTTTTCAAAAAAATAATGATTGAATCAAGCAACATGCACAGCGAATGCAGGGTGTTTTGGAGTGTGGCAATCATTGGTGGAAAAGTTTTTTTTTTCTATTTTATATATATTCTGTCTGCATGGGGCTCAAAGAGAACAAAGATGCACTCATAAAGGCACAGGAACTTGCCAGCCATAGGCAAATTAGGTATCTTCCCCCAACTCTGCAAAATCCAGCAAAGTCAGCACCAGTGGCTTGCAGTGAACATGATCCCAATGTAATGTCAGGAATGCGCCCGGCAATATTTAGCATCTATGTTTTGTCCTGGCCATTGCTGGTGTTTGTTGCTGGATAATTTTAAATGTAATCATGTTATAGTTAATATAGCTGGTAAGATATTCAACATAAAAAGAGCTTCTACGCTATGGGTGTTTAATATACAGCACCATTAAACAAAAATATAGTTCATTGAAACTCAGAAATCGTCAGTTGTAACAAGTCATAAGTAGTTATTATTTAAACTTGTTATTTTTATACGAATTACATTTCAAAATCATTGGGGTGTCATTGAAACCGCTTGTGCAATATGATTTTAATAGGGAGATATCATACAATAGAGGTGTGATCAATTTTACTGCATAATAATGAAGTTATCTCTGTATGTACAGCATAACTGTTAAATAATTATTAGCAAGGCAAAGCAGTTCAAAATAGCAGCTGTTGCTATGTAATTCCTTCTTATCTACTTGCCATGTTTGCTTAAGTCACAAGCACAGGCTGACATTCTTAGAAAAGATAATTCTTTATTAAAAAGTATGAACAGCAAACTGGAATGGGCACAGAAAGTCAATGGCCTATTTGATTGTTGCTCTTATTTACCTGATATTTCCAACTAGCGTACTGTTAACCTTTTTTAAATGACAAATGTTATTTTATATCTTTTGGTGCAATATGTTTGACATCAGACTAATATTATGGTCAAAAAGGCTGTAATTTTGAACAAATGGGACTACCTTCCGGTTGGTGCAATAGAGTAATGATGTTAATACTAAATTAATTCCTCACTTATTAAAAATTGGATGATCATATTAATATAAACATGGTATAAAAGTTGATGGGCATGATGCGCAGGACATACTCGTTTTGTTTCTCAGTTGCAGGTATATAAAAAGGAGGCACAAGAAGATGGCCTTCAAGCCATTTAGTATGTAGCGGAATCCAAATGGTTTCACAATAATGGAAAACAGGGTCATAGCAAATCTACAGGCTGTTTCGTGTGCAGCATAAAATGGCCTGGCTCTGCTATGAGCCTTCTTATGCTATTGGGAAAGATTGATTTCACCCCCTTGACTTTAGCAATCAAGTAGTGTGGTCTAAGTTTAACACTGCATGTTATATGGGCCTGCAATGAGCTCAACAGTACCAATTCAGTGGGGCAGAGGCCTGCACGGATCTGCCTGAAATGAATCTCCTGCATTTATATCAGACCAAGATTGAGAAATTGATTTACCCTGATCTTGGCTTGCAATGTGCAAGCTCCTAAATGGCATTACTAGAAGTTGAGCAGCGATTCCAATGGTCCTTAAGAGGACTGCTAAGAGGCAGATCGAAAATGGTGCAAAATATTTGGACTATCTTTAATATTTTGTAGATTGGGAACTCCATAAAACTGCAGGCTGTTGCCAGAATGCACACTGCCACCAACAACATTCTAATTCTCTCCACCTACCCTGGACACATCTTGAGGTATTCTGTCCTTGGACTTCTCCATTCTGCCACATCATTGCTGTGCACCAGGTTTGGCATGAAGAAATTTAGGCTTCAATATGCTTCAATCCAAATCTCTGAGAAATCTTCATCAAGACATTGTTCAAAGTAGTGGCCAGGGCAATTCTCCCTTCTTTCAAACGTATTTGTTGCTATAAATTGCAAATGGTCTTATTGATTTAAACAGCAGGATTTTTTGGTGAAGTATAAAACAGTTTTGTTCTATGTAAAGACTTTGTACCAATTAACTAACCAATCCATCTGTCATGTACTTACACATTGTTCTTGGCTATCTGTGAAAAGAATTAACGCCTTGTCCTTTGTGTTGTATGGAAACTGATGACTTACTGATAGAAAGTTACAATCCTGTCTAATTTTTTAACTGCATGTATTGTTTGATTTGTTATTGCAATCAGACTTTAATCTGAAAATAGCAAATGACAATGATTTGATCTGGGAAACCTTAGAGCATCTTATAGGAGGCACTAAGTATTGATTTTAAAACCTGGGCTATATTTTCCTTTTTGTTCAAAAATGTGTTAATAATCATGTGATTTTGAGATGGTTTATCTCATGCAATGTAATGCACCATTGGAACTACAGTTGATTTTTTTTATACGTTCATTGGATGTTGGCACAGCTGCCTAGGCCAGCATTTATTGCCCATCCCTAATTGCTGTTGTTCAGAGAGCAATTAAGAGCCACCCACATTGCTGTGGGTCTGGAGTCACATGTCGGCAAGACCAGGTAAGGACAGCAGATTTCCTTCCCTAAAGGATATTAGTGAACCAGATCATTACACAACCTGATTACAGCACAGAAAGAGGATATTCATTCAATGACATTTGTATGGTAAAGTGGAGTGCTGTGTACCTTTAACAGAATGTAGTTAGTTGACCACGTGACTGTATTGACCAATCGCTATACAGCACAGGCTACTTGGGTAACAGGAAGTCTAAGGGCAGGATTTCCTGGCTGGCAATCGGGTCCACGCCGCCATTTTACGCGGGCGGGCTGAGTAAGGCCCACCCAGTGTACTTCACGACTCCCATGCATAGTGGGAGTGGGCGGGTGGCAGCAGGCGTGCTTAGCCTACCGTGTCCAATGGTGACCTGGGGGCCTGTATAAAAGAAGACTGGCAGCCTTGGAAAGGCTGCTCGCAATGGCTGGGAGAAGGGCTCTGCAGAGGGGCAATGGAGGTGATGCAAGGCTGGAGGGTAGGCCATTAGGGCAGACCAGGCAGGAGGGTAGGGCAGAAGCCAGTGTTCCCCTCGCTTTTCCGGTGACTACCTTGCTGCCCTCCTCGAGGAGCTGGTTCCCCAGGACGGGAGGAGGAGGCCCCCCACATGATGAAACGCGCCTGGGAGGAGGTGGCGGAGGTGGTGAGTTCCCGCGACGTGGTTCAGCGCACTTGGATCCAGTGTCACAAGCGCTTTAACCACTTGCTGGACTCAGGAAGGGTGAAGGCAATGCTGGCATTGGTCACATAACCCAGCAGGTCGGCTTTCCCCCCTGCTGCCCCCCATCCGCCCTCGCAACTCTGAGTGTAGTGACTGCATTGAATCATCGACGGCATGTGTCCTTTGCTGGGTGGGCCAGTAGATATTTCTCATGCTGAGGTCAGCCTGACAGGGTGGTGAAGAGGTGGGTTCTGCACCCGCAGCATGTGGTACACTGAGCCCCACATGACTGTTTTGGGGGCAACCTGGAGGAGCTGCACCCAGGCACAATGCTGGAACTCCAGGACATGTCAGAGTCAGGGTGATGACATGCTGGGAGGGGAGCTTCAAGGTGGCGTGGCAACGAACCATCTGCTGTGCTCTGCGCTGCACGTGCTTGCGCCTCCTTGCTATGGAATGATATACTGTATGTTGCCTAATGTGATGTAGGCAGCATGTGGCCAAGGGGGGGTGGGGGGAGCAGTGGTGAACATGCCTAGAATCTTTGAGTGAGTGTTTGGCAGCAGCAGGGTGAGGAGGCACTGGAGACCTGATGTGTCCCACTCTGGTTGGGGTGGGCCATGCGTGAAGAGAATCCATGTACAATTTGCACAAATAAATGCTCTTCTCTCATTTTCAGGAGAAGAATGCTCATAATGCAGCAGAGCGTGAGAAATGGCAGATGGAGTTTAATCCGGAGAAATGTGAGGTAATGCATTTTGGAAGGTCTAATACAGGCAGGAATTACACAGTAAATGGCAGAACCCTTAAGTGCATCGATGGGCAGAGGGATCTGGGTGTACAGGTCCGCAGGTCACTGAAAGTGGCAACGCAGGTGGATAAGGTAGTCAGGAAGGCATATGGCATGATTGCCTTCATTGGCAGGGGTATTGAGTATAAAAGCTGGGAAGTCATGCTGCAGCTGTATAGAACCTTGGTTAGGCCACACTTGTAATTTTGCATGCAATTCTGGTCGCCACATTACCAGAAGGATGTGGAGGCGTTGGAGAGGGTGCAGAGGAGGTTTATCAGGATGCTGCCTGGTCTGGAGGTTATTAGCTATGAGGAGAGGTTGGAGAAACTCGGATTGTTCTCACTAGAGCAACGGAGATTGAGGGGCGACTTGAAAGAAGTTTACAAAATTATGAGTGGCATGGACAGAGTAGATAGAAGCTTTTTCCCAGGGTGGAAGAGTCAATTACTAGGGGACATAGATTTAAGGTGAGAGGAGAAAACTATAGAGGAGATGTGCGGGGCAAGTTTTTTACGCAGAGGGTAGTGAGTGTCTAGAATTTGCTGCCAGAGGAGGTGGTGGAAGCAGATACGATAGTGGTGTTTAAAAGGCATCTTGACAGATACACGAATAGGATGGGAATAGAGGGATACAGACCCCGGAAGTGCAAAATGTTTTAGTTGACGGGCAATATGATCGGTGCAGGCTTGGAGGGCCGAAGGGCCTGTTCCTGTGCTGTACTTTTCTTTGTTCTTTGTTCTTTGTGTGAGGACTGGCAGCGGGCCGGCACCATTAGCAATTCACTGCCATTTCGAGCAGGAGGCTCTGGATTTAGAGAGGCGCCATGCGCCCAGGTCTACTGGTGTCGGTGAGGCTGGGGTGCCACAGGCAGGTCTTTTTGCCCAGCAGTGAGGTCAGCATTGTTCTCCCAACAGCCATAGCAGTGCTGAATGTTAAGTGATTTAATGGTACAACATGGCTTCACCATTGCTTATGGAAGGATGAGCGCATAATGATCCAGGGGACAGGGATGCTCATTGACATTGTCTCCATGTTAACTGATCCAATGTCCTTGATCTTCCTTTCAGCATCAGCGGAGCAGGGCCGGGAGGAGGAGCAGCAGAGGCCCCCCTCTCACACCTGAGGGCCCTGAAGTCTCACCAGCGTCACACCATCTTTGCCAGGCAGGCACCAGCGCAGACACTAGCACCTCGGTGGGAATTAGAACATCGGCTAGTGACCCGGGGCACAGCGGTGAGGGCACTTCACAGTTGCTGGAGGAGCTGGCAGAGACAAAGAGTGCCCATGGCACCAGCAGTCGGAGGACAGCAGGGAACCAGGCACATGCTCAGTCGGTGCCTGATGATGTGCAGCAGGTGCAGGAAATGCGGCCGGGTGTGCGGGAACATCTGGGGGAGATACATGAGGCTATGCTTGGCTTGGTCTCTGTGGTGGAGTAGTCTACGCGGATGCTCGCCGAAGCAATGAGCCACATATCCAAGCGCCATGCGTCCTCCTTGGGGAGAGTGGTGACTCTCATGGAAAGGCTTCTCCAGGAGACCCATCTGGGCATCTTGGGGATACGCTCTGACCAGCAAGCCCTCACATCGGCATTGACCTCAGCTGGTCAGTGCCAGTGTGGGAGATGGTCTGGGCACCAAGTTTCCCAGCTTGGTGTCCATCCACCCACGGTGAGCAGGGAGGTCCGAAGTGACCTCACATCAGCGCAGCAGCTGCCTGTTGTCTCTGTGGGCTCCTCTCAGGGCGCTCCAGATGAGGGCAGCAGCTCCTCCACCCCTCTGCCAGTGACCGCTTTATCGGGTGAGGCTGCGACGACTGGGGAGATGCCAGCTGTGAAACTGGCATCTCCCTCCCAGGTGGGCCCAGCACAGGCTCCACGGGCCAGAGGACGACCGCCAAGGTCACCGAGGCCAACAGGACAGCAGAGTCAGCAGGCTGTCTCAGATGCCACTCCCAGCGAGGGGGCAGATCAAGATGTAGCACCCGGCAACGTAAACATAAGGCACCTTAGGCACACCACAGGTTTATCACTGGTGCTTTTGCATTGGCCCAAGATGAGGTCTTTATGATTTGCTTTGAATTGGAACACCCTTGTCATTTTGTTTCATCAAGTTTCTTTGCTTATGATATTAAATTCAGACATGCGAACATGGCTGAGGGTGCCTTTTTCCTTCTGCATGTGTATGGTTTCCAAAAATGTTATGAGCGCTTTGTGGGAAATTCAGCTTTATTAACAAGGCCCTTAGTTACTGTTCCTAATCTGGCGGATTTTGCACTTAGGTATCGAGTATGGAGTCTACAGCCCAGGCTTGTTCTGAAGGTCCACCTGTGGTGTGCTAGCTGAAAATTTGTTGCATTAAAACCTCCCAGATGTCCCTGCCTCCCTGCAGTATGTCCGGGTCAGTGTCTACCCCCTCATCATTTCCCTGTGAGTGCTCATCCTTGGACTCACTGCTGGACTCATCGTGTGCAGCCACAGCCACTGCGTCAACGTCTTCATCGTCCACTGCAACCCCCCTTTCCAGCGCAAGATTGTGGAGAGCGCAGCATGTAACTACTATCACCAAGACACGATCTGGGGGCTACTGAAGTGCGCCCCCTGAGTGGTCCAGGCATCGGAAGTGATCGGGAGACACCGCAAAGATCACCTATCGACCCCTGGAAGGAGCCAGAGGCATAGGAGTTCAGGGCAGCTGTGACCTTTAGAGCCACTGGCATGGGGTGTCCACCCACACAGTTAATGGAGTTCTCAGGCCCAGTCATCTGACAGACAGAGTTGACTGTCTCCCTTGAGAGATGGAGCCTCCTTCGGCACTGCACCTCAGACAGATTGCGGTAGCTGCTTCCCTGCCTGTATACCCTGGCAGCAGGATAGTGGCATCTTCTGCGGCCCCTTCCACCTTGGACTACCTCTTGGCCCTGCACCACTTATGCCTGCGCCTGTCCTCCCAAAGGTGGCTCCCCTGGAGGCTGAATGTCCACTCATGCCCTCCTTTCCCGTCTAGCCCTCCCTTCCTCCTCAGAGGAGCTGCCTCCAGTGGACAGTTCAGCTCCCATTCCCAGGTTAAGGGAAGGCTTCCTGAAACCTGCAAGCCCAAAAAAGATTCCTCACTGCAGAGTGCTGACCTGAAGGTTAAGTGTCCATACCAAGCAGCTGGTATGCGTTTTGAAGTATTGCAGATCACACAGGCAAGTTTCAATAACTTTGAAAAATCAATACTTGAGAGAGCACACTCACGACCCCAGTGAACCCTCTTATCCCGCCCGTGGATGAGGTTTATAAATATGTGTCCTACCCGCCTGCCATTGCGCCTGTGCGCCGACCTGAAGATCGCACGGGTGCCAACAATTTGGCGTCGATTGGTGAGTCAAGGGCCTTCAGTGGCCTGTTAATTAATGGTGGGCATGCATCGGATACCATCGCACGCCCGCCAAATGAAATATTGCGATGGTACGAGGTGACGTCGGGACACTTGTCCGAAGTCACCGCGCATCATTTTACACGCGGACGTGCGGGACTCGCCCCCAGCACGTCAAACTGAAAATTCTGCCCTGGAGCTGGAGGTATTGAAGAAGAACACATTGTGTTACTGCTCTGTTGTTAGTTCCAATAAACCACCAGTGTTTGTTAAGAAAATTGTCTCTCTCTACCTACGTTGTTTCAAGCACCGACTAGTGTGTAGATGTCAAGGGCACAGCTCACGTTCGCGGGACACAGCGAGCCCGATAACTCAAAACATAAAACTGGCAATGAGGATAAACCAAATCAATTGACGGCAATCAAGAAAGTTGTTGTAAGCCAGCTATGTTACTTCGCCACTACCTTGAAAGCTGTTTGAAAGCGCAGTCTCCTTAGTCATCGAGTATGCCACGGTTTGGGCATCTTGAAATGTTCGATCCCGTTTCCGATGACTAGTCTTATTATATCAAATGACTAGTGTTCTTCTTTACCATTAACAACATCACGGGGAGGACAAGAAGAGGGCATTTCTTTTGTCCACATGCGGGAGCAAAACGTATGGGCTGATCCGCAGCCTCACGTCACCTAACACCCCCAATATGAAGACTTTTGATGAGTTAGTGAACATTGTAAAAAAAAAATCTGAAGCCAAAGCCCTCGGTCACTATGTAACGTTTTAAGTTCAATTCGAGGATTAGGCTTCCAGGAGAGACAATCGCTGGCTATGTAGCTGTTTTAAAGGAATTAACAGAACGTTGTGAGTTCGGAACTTCAATTAATGACATGTTGAGAGACCGATTGATATGCGGAATCGGGGACGATGCTGTTCAGAAGCGATTACTATCTGAAACTAATCCAGACTTCAGTAAGGCATTAGAATTGGCAACAGCCATGGAGAGCACTGCTAGAGACTCGGAGGCAATAAAAGATATGCAAAATGGCACCATCCATCTTGTAGGGCGGGAAGGACCGGTAACAAAAGGCGCGAAAACATCCCACTGCGCAGAAAGGCGGGGAACTCCCACTATGTACAAATCATTGAAGAACAACAGTTCTACAGTAAAAACCCACGATATTAATGAGAAAAATGCCTGGCAGGCAGTTTGCAGGCGATTGACAGTTCACAAATGTTGAATACTTTTTCTGCCACCGCAATGGTCACATAATGTGGCACTGCAAAGATAAGCTGAGACAGCATTTTAAAAACGGAAGTAGAAATTGCGAAATCTATCTTGTTGAAGAACCAGAGGAAGCAGAGTCCAACATCTACTCATTACACAACCTGTAAGTGGTAGAACTGAGCCAATCCCGGTAGTCATTAGAGTCAATGAACAACCCATCAAGATGGAAGTCTATACTGGAGCATCAATGCCTGTCATAGGAGAACATACGTTCAGGTACTTGAATAAGGGAGTCCATACTTTAAGTTTGGAAGAATCAGGCACTAAACTAAAAGCATGTAAGGGCGAAGTAATAAGAGTGAAAGGGATATGTCAAGTCCTGGTGCAGTATGGGCAACAGTCTGCACGTCTCCTCATAGTAGTAGCTGGGGAGGGCCCCAGTTTCATTGGTCGCAACTGGTTCAGAAAGATTTAATGTAATGGGCCGAGATTTTTCAAATTAAAACGAGAAACTTACAGGAATTGTTACAAAAGCACGTTTGCATTTTCAGTGATGAGCTAGGAAGGATTCATAGGCTACAAACCAAAATCCAGTTTTGTTTAGTGCAACCCCCAGATTTATCAGAGCCAGACCCTATGCTCTCCGGGACAAGGTTGAGACTGAACTAAACAGGCTGGAAAAGTTGGGTATCTTACAACCGGTGCAATTTTCCGAGTGGGCGGCACCAATAGTACCCGTACTGAAGCCGGACCAAAGTGTTTGCTTATGGGGTGACTATAAGTTAAGTGTAAACGGAGTGGCCAAACTTGATAGACACCCGATACCTAAGATTGACAAATTATATTCAAAATTGGCAAGGGGCATCACATATTCAAAACTCAACATGAGCCACGCCTGCCAGAAGGTAGAGTTGGAAGAAGGCTCTAGAGAAATCGTGACCATCAATACTCATCAAGGATTGTATCAATACACTCAACTACCCTTTGGTGTCTCATCAACCTGTCCTATTTCCCAGCGTACCAAGGAAAATCTACTTCAGGGACTGCCCCATGTCATCGTTTATCTGGAAGCTGTCTTAGTCACTGGACTAACTGACGAAGAACACAGCTAATTTGGAAGAGGTGCTGAAACGTTTCTCACAAGCAGGGATGCGCTTGAAATGAAAGAAATGTCATTTCCAAGCCAAAGAGGTAGTTTACTTGGGCCATAAGGTCAACATGCAGGGCCTGCATCCCGTGGTCAAGGCTATTCACGAGGCACCTGCACCGAGAAGCACTGCAGAACTAAAGGCCTTCTTAGGGATGATAAACTACTGTGGGTGATTTTTCCCAAATCTATCAACTGTACTGGCTCCATTATATGCATTGCTTAAGAAAAACTATAAATGGATTTGGCAAGTTCTGCACCAGGAGATGTTTCTGAAGGTAAAGCAATTGTTAAGATCATCGGCCCTACTGGTTCACTTTGACACAAAAAAAAGTTGATTTTAACTTGCGACTCATCCTCCTATGGAGTAGGAGCTGTACTTTCACATCAGATGGTGGATGGCTCCGAACGACCCATTGGTTATACATCTCACACTCAGTGCTGCAGAACGACAATATTCTCAAATTGAAAAGGAGGGCTTCTCTACCGTGTTTGGTGTTAGGAAATTCCATCAATACCTTCACAGTCACCATTTTCACATTCTATCCGACCACAAGTCTCTGATGGGATTACTTGGAGAGGATAAGGTGATACCCCCCATCACATCTGCTTGCATTCACAGGTGGGCACTGATATTGGCTGCTTATGAATACACTTTTATTCACCAATTGGGAAATCAGATCGCACATGCCCCAGGAACTTCTCTTAGTGCTAAATCTTTTTGATTCCTCCCCCGTCCAGGCCAAACAAATCCGTGAGTGGACAAGTCGGTGTCCACTTTTATATCAAGTCCAGGAGCAAGTCTTGAATGGATGGTCAGGCGAGCCAAAGCCTGATGGCATGAAGCCTTATTTCAATCGCAGATACGAGCTCACCTGCCAGGACGGCATATTGCTCTGGGGAGCAAGGGGTATCATGCCCCTGAGAGGGTGAAGGCCATTACTGGCCAAATTACATCGCACTTACCCTGGCATTAGTAGGATGAAGATACTCACACGCAGCTACTTGTGGTGGCCAGGAATGGACACGGACATTGAAACTCAAGCCAGAATCTGTCTTCAATGCCAGCAGGTACAAAAGCTACCCCCCCTTATCTCCATTGCGCCTCTGGGAATGGCTGGGGCGGCCATGGGTGCGCCTCAACATTGAGTACGTGGGGCCCTTCTTGGGCACAATGTTCCTTTTACTAATAGACGCCCACTCCAAGTGGAAGAATGTCTACGAATGCTGGTCACCCATGTCTACTGCCACCATAGACTGTTTGCAACAGAGTTTTGCAGTGCACAGGTTACTAGATGTGCTCGTGTCAGGCAACGGGACTGCATTTACCAGCGGTGAGTTCCACAGCATTACGACCCTCAACGGAATAACTCATATCAAAACCTCGCATTACCACCCCACCTGTAATGGTTTGGCTGAGTGGGCAGTCCAATCTTTTAAGCCCGGGATGAAGAAGGTGGATGGGAGTTCCATCAGCACCAGATTGTCACAGGTTCATGTTCGCATATTGGACAACACCACACACGACCACCGGTATTGCTGAATTACTAATGAAGAGACGTCCCCGCACTTGTCTAACTCTTATCAGTCCGAATTCAGCAGGGAGAGTGGAGAGAAGCCAAAAGGCCCAGAAGACCAGACATGATGGCCATAATCTTGAAAGAAATTTCACGGTGGGAGACACAGTTCTCATGAAGAACTTTGGAGATGGGCCCAATTGGCTATTAGGCAAAGTGAGCACCATGACAGTACCTCTCTCCTAAAATGTACTGATAAATGGCCAAATAATTAGACGTCAAGTGGATCATCTCCAGAGAAGAGAGACAGTCCCACAAGAAGGAATGCAGCTATCACTTGCATTTGAGTCCGCACCGCACGTGGAAGAAATGTCATATGATTTGAAAGCACTGGTGGGGCCTGTTGGACCCGAGAGGATCAAAGACACAGACTTGCCCACTTCCACCGACGAGGCTAGTGGACAGTTTGGACCAGAGAAGGGGGTCTCGGAAAAGGCAGCCGAGGTTGTTGAGCTATGGTGCTTGACACGTCTGAGGAAGCCTCCTTAGAGACTTGACTTGTAAATAGTTATTCATGTAAATAATTTGGATGTTGTGAAGCTTGTCAATTGTACTTTCAAGTAAAGGGGGAGTGCTATGTACCTTTAAGAAGATGTAGTTAACTGACCATGTGACTGTATCGACCAATCATTATACAGTGTGGACTACTTGGGTAACTGTAAGTCTAGAGCTGGAGGTGATTGAAGAAGAACACATGGTGTTAGTGCTCTGTTTTTAGTTCCAATAAACCACCCGTGTTTGTTCGGTCAATCGGTCTCTCTCTGCCTACGTTGTTTCAAGCACCGACTAGTGTGTAGATATCAAGGGCAAAGCTCGCACTCGCGGGACACAGCGAACCCGATAACTCAAAACATAAAAGTTTGTATCAGTTTAGTCCTAGAGAATTCAAAGCTAACCCCACCCCTGTCCTCTCCGCATGTGCACTATATCGCTCTGCTTTAAATCTTTATTCAATTTACCTTTTAAAAAATTCTGGAGCATCTTGGAGCGCCTTGAGAGGAACCCTCAACTGGGGCAGGCTGCAGCTCTTCCGACATCTCAGTGCATGATGACACCTCCCTGCTTTCCATAGGTGGGGAGGCACCTACATGGATATTGAGGCGCACAATCCACCTCTCACAGGCCCACTGCTGCAATGATGTCATGGCAACGGCGATGGTCTGCAGGTTAGCACAATCACAAGACACCCACTGAATGGCCTCCTGGATCTGCCTCTCCATGATGGTTGCCAACATCTCTATGGACAAAGCCATGTGTTCATGCGTCTGAGATAAGGTCCTGGACTGGATGGACTCCTCCATCACGCGTGCATGTCTGCGCAAAGCCTCAGGCAACTCTGCCAGATTCTCCCATGTTTGTCTCAACTGGTTGAGTGTGGCTGATGTCAGATGCTTGTCTTTAGCTTGTTGTGCAGCGTGGGCATGACATCCAACAACCCTCCATCTGGAGGGTTTCAAGGGTCAGCGGTCTTCGCTGTCACCGCCTCCCTCATCTGCATCTGTGTCCTTGTGAGGTGCTGAGGAGGAGAACCCCCTTACCACTGAACTTCTCCTGGTCCCATGATCGTTTACCATGTGTATATGTCCTTCCCAAGCTCATGCTCTCATGGTGAATGACACAAAGAGTGAGATACAGATGCCTGTGACACACATGCAACCAATAGCCCTTTGACAGCTGCTGTGTAAGCGTCACTGCCCAACTGATCCTGCCCATCTTTCATCCTCCGATTGAACTCAGATTCAATTACTCAAATTCATCCTTGCGCTATGGAGTAGGTCATCCACACTTGGACTAGACTGGACCTAGTCTTGTTGCTGTATCCCACGCTTGCACATCTCTGCTTTGACCTCCATCCAGGCCCCCTTGGTTAGCTGGGAGTGTGTCCCCTTCCTTCAGCTGGAGCAATACATCCCGCTGTTCCTGGATTGCTTGGAGGAGGTCATGCTTGGAGGCATTGCTGAACCATAAGGCTATCTTCTGTGTGGTGTGCACCACCCCTTCACACTTGGAGTCTGGAGCTTCTATCTGCAATGTAATTCCCTCCCTTTATGGATTCAGGGTGGATCTGTGAGCTCTGGAGTGTTCAATTCCTCACTGAAAACCGAATTTAGGTTGTATCTGCAAGCTGCAGTTGTGTGCTGCTCCCCTCCCTAACTCTGCAGCTTTCAGAGAAACATTCAAGGATCCTTTAAAGTCTGGAGGTAGGACTGGCTTCCATTTAAAAATGGCACCAGCTCCTGCACTTCCATCAGCTGATGCTTGTGTTCCCACACTGACTTCTGCCTCCATCATGCAATTGGGTGGGCCCTGCACGTCGCTTCAGCGAATTGGCTGGCCACTGCATGATTGCAGTCTGCCAGCCAATTCCGACCGCTTGGGAATCCTGCCAACTTCCCAGACTGCCAGCACGACCCACATCTCTTCAATTAAATTTCACTCAATGTTCTGACATTGTCAACATACATACATACAGAATCTGACTCGATGTTTTCTGATGATGTTGCCAAGCAGCAGCTTATAGGTGAGGAAAATGAAAGGCAAAGTTTCCCTTGTGGAAATCAAGAGGCAATGGTGCAGAGGTCCAGAAAGAAACTATTACAGGAGATACCTAGCTATGGTAAGGTAGGGATGAGTAGACCAAACAAAGACAATCCCAATGAGCTGAGCATCAGATGAAAGGCATTGGAGCAGAATGATGGGTTACCATCTCAATGTCTCCAGAGAAGTTGAAAAGGCCAAGCAGGGATAGCATATATGGGATCAATCACAGTAGATGCCATTTGTGACTTTGATTATGATCTTTGTTGTATTGTGGTAGGAATAGAAACCTGGTTTGAGAGATTGAAATGTGGAGTTGTGAGAAAAATGGACAGAGATTTGAAAGGAAACATTACAATTGGAATATATGTACGTTCTTGCTAAACCTTAAATGCCTGTTTTTAAAATATATTTTCTGCATAATAGGTACATTTAGATTGTAATCTGCATTGGAAAATAAATAAAAAGCATTTTCTTCCACAGTTTATGCTGTTCTATAGTTAGAATTGTCCCAAATGACCAGTCTAATTATAGTGTACAGCCATAATAATTTCATATACAGTTTTCTGCTCCAGAAAACAACAAACCTCTGGGGCAATGAAACCAGATTCTACCTGTCAAAACACAAGGGAATTTGTACAAATTGTACAAGATACAAAGCTGCATGCTTACACTGTAGTATAAACATAACATACTGGAAAAACTCAACAAGTTTATCATCAACTGCAGAGAGAAAAACAGAGTTAACGACCTAGGTTTTCGCTCAGAGGTAAGAAGGGAGCCGGGAGTGTTGCTTTGTGGTTGTGAAACCTGCAAGTTTAGATATTTCACTGCAGGATGTCTTTAACTACTTTTCTGTTGGTTTCCCACTCGCAGCCTTCTAGCAGGTGGGAACTTGTATAGCACAAGGCTGCAGCTGAGCTGGGCTGAGAGCAGCTAGGTCTACTGGGGGTATGGTAGAGTTCATGGGTGGGGGATTCCGATCAGGTAAGAAGGGAGTGCAAAAAAGCGGCGGGAATCTGGTGGTCGGGGGATGGGTGGGCAGATTGTGGGGAGGGGGCTTGATGATTGCCAGGCGATGGTGTTTGCAGAAGAAGATAGACTGCAGGGACATTTACTGTGTAGCTTGTTAGGTCTAGAGAAAACACCTCTGCTGCTCCTGATTCACAAACAGTACTCTAAAGGCTCTTAGCTCAGGGATTCAGCCCCTCCTACCTCACTTCAACTATTGGTTTCCCGAGACTTGGAAAACCAAGCCAGCGTCAATAAAAATAGAATGACTGTTTAAATTAAGGCACAAGCCTCATTTATAATATTTAAAAAGCTACCCCGCCTCCTGCAGGCTGATTGGTTGTCTGTTATTCATTCCACCTTTGTTAAAGTGGAAGTGAGCAGATTCCAGGAAGGTTGTGTTCCTGTTTCAAATTTTATGAATTTTAACTTCTGACCTAACCCCAATCCATAGGTTTTGGGAATTAGGATTTAGTCCAACAATTTAGATTGGTTGATCTTACATTTAAATTGGAAAATGTTTCAAATGTAACAGGTTTTAAGCAAGGACAGAGGCAGGAAAGGTGAGGAGGGGAGGAACGAACAACAGGGAAGGGTGGAAGGAGTGATTAAAAGACTAAAGGGTAGTAAAGTGCTTAATCGAAAGAGGAGGTGCTGTTTCTTGAGCTTTCCGTTGAGTGTCATTGGAACGGCATAAGGGGCTGAGGAGAGGGAGAACAGGGTGGAAGAGGGGCAGAGGAAATGGCAGCGACTGGAGGCTCAGGGTCACAGCTATCGGCTAATTACTCAGTCTGTGTTTGGTCTCCCAGTGTAGGTAAGACTGCATCATGAGCAGTACATACAGTTTATTAAATTGAAAGACGTACATGTAACTTGCTTGCCTGGAAAGGGAACCAGGTATTTTGGTGATGGCAAAGCGGACAAGGGTAGCACAGAGGGAACAGTCCTGCTGAAAGAGGTGGGTAAGCTATGTTTGATGGTGGCATCATTTCAGAGGCAATGGAAATGGCAGGAGGATGATCCTTTGAATGTAGGGCAGAATTTCACCCTTGTTGGGTGGGCTCGGCGGAGGTGGTCGGGAAACTGACCGCCACCCCCAAGTGGGGCCGGACAGTGATTTCACACCGGCAATTAAGGCCCACCCAGCATGAAGCACGAGCGGTAGCACTCAGCGCTACCTGTGCGGGTGGGGGGGTGGTGTGGTGGGGAATGTGAGCGGAGTGAGCGTGAACTTCGCACATGCATGCAAGTGACCGCTTGAAAAATATCCCTGGGGCATGGAGCTGCCTCAGGGAAATGCAGAGTTTAAAAAAATAAAGAAATTAAAAATGTTATAAAACATGTCCCCCATGTGACACTGTCACATGAGCAGGGACATGTTATTAATTAAATTTTACATTTTTTATTTTATTTTATTTGCTTTGGGAAACCTCATCCTGCTCATGTTTAAATTCTATTTAATCGATCCTTTAATGGCCGTAACAGGCCTTTTAATTGCCAGTGGGCACATGCCCGACCCGTTCGAGCTTAAAATGACGCATGTTGACGTCGGGCGAGCATCCCAAACGGCTCAAAAAGCCTTAATTGGCCTGTCCCCTGCCCACGTAAAATGGCAGTGCAGACCCAATCGGGGGTGCAGATCGGGTCCGCGCTCGCCCGCGCCCGCTCCCACTCTGCCTGCCCGACAGGCAGAAAATTCTGCCCCATTTAAGGTAAAGGAGGGGTGGAAATTTGAACCAAAGTTGATAAAATTTTCCAGTTCTGGGTGACAGCATGAAATGGCACCAGAACAGTCATTAATGTACCTAAAAAAAAAATAGAGGTGAGGGATGGGGCCTGAGTAGGATTGGAACAACTACAGTTACACATGTCCCACAAAAAGGCTGGTAAACCTTGAACTCATTTGGGCTCCCATTACAGCACATTTTATGAGAAGGAAGTGAATGGAGTTAAAGGAGAAGTTGTTCATAGTGAGAACAAGTTCAGTCAGACAGAGGAGGATGGTGGTGGCTGGGGGCTATACGGGTCTCTGTTCAAGGAAGAAGTGGAGAGCCCTCAGACCATCCTGCTGGGAGATGGAAGTGTAGAGGGATTGGATACACATGGTGGAAAGAAGACGGTTAGCACCAAGAAATTGGAAGCTGTAAAGTGACAGAGGTGTTGTGAAATTAGGTCAAGGGGAGAAATAAGCTCTGTGATGCAAGAACAGGCTGAAATGATTGTTCTACTGCAGCAGTCCTCATATACTGTAGCCTTGATTTTAGCTCAACGTGCAAGTGCATTGTGTAAGTGGGGAAAGTGACAAGATCCCATAGCTGCACTAATGAGAGGCCCAGGCTATTTTAATTCCCAGGCCCCATCACCTATTCCAAGATTGACGCCCAGTGGAACTGATGAGGAAACGGACGGGTGCAAGAGCGATTTCAGGCAGCAGGAGGCCACCACCAGGAATCTGAAAAATTATGCAAAACACTAAAGCAGGCCATGGGGTGGGTTGGGTGGGGCAGCGGGGGTTGGTGATAGTACTTGTGCGCAGAGCCAATCATGTTTGGGGAAGAGTGAAAATGCGCAAGCAGAAGAGGCCCAACCTTCTGGACCGATAAGAACAGTATTGCTTCTCAAGGAAACCATTGATGGTTAAAAAAATCCTATTTGCTTGGAATCTCCTGGCCCTGGATCCATTTGGCAGCAGCTATCCCCAGTATAATCTGCACCATGTTTTCTGACCACAGCCTGGGGTTAAAATTGCACCAGGATCTAAATAATGTTATTGGACTTTGATATTTGAACATTTATGAACTTGCCTGCAATGAGTAAATCAGCAGACAGCAGGATTGCTCACAAACATTTTGGTAAGCATCCTGCTCCTATTTTAATCCGTGCATCATCATATTGTGAGGGAGGGTTAAAATTTGACCCTTAGAAGAAATTACTTTTTATTTTCTTCAGAATTTAGGTTTGGTTTTAAATTCAAAAGTCTGAACTTTTGAATATTCACAAAGTCAAACCCAATCTTGATGTCCTAATGTCGAATACAATTCGACAAGCTGATACAAGGAAACCATTATGAAATATATTATAGCAAGCTTGTCTATTCTAAGGATCATCAGAAAGAACTGTTTGGTTTTCATATGAAATATCCATACCTTACCCCTAAAAGCTGAATACCTGGAGTTAGACTAACAATATTGTCAAAAATGGTTATGTCCCAATGAATGCACTGTAAGTGTGATATAATCTGAAGTTTGTGAGACTAGTGGGGAAGCAAGCAAACTGCTGTCTGTAATGACTTTGGGTTCAAAAGCTTAATTTTTTTGAGACAGTCCCTAAATGAAAGAGAAACTAAAACTTTGGGTTCCTGGCTTTGACATCAGATTTCTGTAAATCAGACCGTGACCTCAGATTGCTAAGGAAACAAAGGCTGATCGAATCCAAAAGGAAAGCACACAGAGCTTTTTAGTGACTAAATTTCAGAAGGAGGACAAAGCAGGCGGGCTGTTGAGAGTTGTAAGTGTGGGACAACTGAAAAGAATGAAACCTGAAGACTGGTTTAGCAGTAGGGGTAGTGAAATAAAGTTACTGCTGCTGCTTGTTTTTTGGTGGGATGGGGGCTGGGGGGCTGATCCACACTATCAAGGCTGTCTGAACTGAGCGAAGGAGGTTCTGGAGAAGTGCACCCTTTTACAGATGACCGTATCCATGGAACTTGGATGGACTAAAGCTGCTCTCAGAAATAACTCAATGACCATATGCAGCAATGTAGAAAAGGAATTGAACTGCACATAAGGAAGAAATTTGGGGAGAACTTTGTGGCTGTATGTGGTGCCATAAGTGCTAAGGGGACTGCCAGTAAATCCAGGAGACCTATCTCTGTATTATCAGCTATTTAAAGTGTAATTTATGGTTTCTGCTGAACACCATTTGTCTGATAATTCATATTTAATTTATGCTGATTTTGGTTTCATTCTTAAAGTAAAAGTTATAAAAAAAACAAAATCTTGTTGGTTGGTATTTTCTGTTGGGGCCATTAGGGAAGCTCAGCTCTATTAGTTTATTGATCTTTATGGGGATCATAACATAATTCAGTATTTTTTACATGACTTATTGAAACACATACTCCCTCATTGAGAATATTAAGCAAACCTGTTGGCACCTGACTGACTAAACATATCTGTAACATCAAAAAAACAGCTGTCATTACAGAACTAACATTGAAAAATCTCAAGTGATACCAGAAAGCAGAAGCACGCTTTTCATTTCCTGCAGACTGATGAACATGTTTAATAGATTGTCACCTAAAGCAGTAAGTGCTGTGTTGATTTGTTGACTTATTCTTTAATCGTTTCGGGCAGAATTTTTATTTTGGTGAGGGCAACCAAATGCTCTGACCTGACACTTATACTAAATCTGTGTTGCTAGACAAAGGATTATAATTTTAAAATATTTCAGTTTTTTTTTAGATGTTTGTCAACTTCTTATTGGTCCGCTTTTAAAATAAAATTGTTCTTGAGATATGGGAGATCTGGCAAACATGAGAAGTTGATGATGGGTCTACTTCTTGAACTTTTGCAATTCACGTGGTGAAGGTACAACTACAATGGTGTTGGGAAGGGAATTCCAGGAACTTGACCTACAATTATGAAGGAATGCTATAAACTGTCCCATCCAGGATGTTGTATGGCTTGGAGAAGAACTTGAAGGTGCTGGAGGGCCCATGATATTGCGACACGTGTGGCAGTGGGAGAGTTAGAAGTAACCCTCTAGGCACCACAAAACCAGCCTGGGTTGCTGTCACTCTGACTCCCTCTTCCTTCAAGTGATCAGCCTCCCCCCCTCCAAGCACCTACCCACCACCACCACCTCCCCCCACACACCACTGGAACCAACCTGGAGGACCGGCGTATGCCATCCGATATTACAGTTGTCCCGAGTCAATGACCTACCCTGAGACTCAATTCTTGGCCACAGCCTTCTGGTTGAGTTCTAATGAAGCCCTAACTGCAAAAAGGCCCCAGCCTTCCGCCAGGACTATCACTCTGCCAAGCCAATAGACCAAGGCCACTCAAGGGCGAATCCAGTCCACAGTTTTCTAAGGGCTAATGCTGGTATTAAGAGCATCTCTCATCAATCCAGAATTTAAGTATTGTACATATGAATTGTTATTACTGAAACAAATGATTAGCTCAATCTTTGCCTCCACCCTTAGCAATCATCTTGAAAGCCAACAGCAGGCTTCAAAGGGTACAGATGAACCATTGTCACAGCACCATCAGCTCTATGGTTTGTTGTTCACTTCTCATTTTGTTGATTCTCTTCCATGATAAATGATGAATGCCAAGACAAAGCACATGAAAATAAAACTTTTGTCTACGTATGCAGTTTCCTAAGATTTAATATACACAACTTGATTCAATGTGTAAAAGGAAGTTTGAGCTCCATGGTTTCGAAAGCCTATAAAAAATATGTCTGCCTTGCATACTGCATTGCTGTCATCAGTTTAGTAGCTATAGTCAGCAGAATAATTTTTTACAATTCCCTTTTTATTCATAAAATAAAACCTAATAAATTAATAGGTGTCAACAGAAGAGATATAAATATTGTTGAGGAAATTGAGCTTTGTGTAATACATTGACACAAATTCATATGATGCATTCTCAAATGACTGTTTTGTGAAGTAAAATGTTATTAATATATTTCAACATTCCCAAAGATATTTAAAATTGTTTTGGAAATAAATATTACCTTTGTCATGAAGCAATTTGTAGTACAGAATGCTGCCACACATGCAATTGGTAATGCTAAATGGGGAGATGGTGATGTAGAGCTAATGTAGCTGGACTAGTAATCTAGAGACCCAGGCTAATGTTCTGGGGACATGGGTTCAAATCTTACCATAGCAGCTGGTGGAACTGGAATTCAGTTAATATATCTGGAATATAAAACTAGGCTCGGTGATAGTGACTGTGAAACTATCACCGATTATCATAAAAACACATCAGGTTCGCTAATGCCCTTTAGGGAAGGAAATCTGCCATCCTTACCGAAAGGACATCTGGCCTACATGTGACTCCAGACTGACAGCAATGTGGTTGACTCTTAACTGCCCTCTGAAATGGCCTAGCAAGCCATTCTGTTCAAAGGCATTTGGGATGGGCAACAAAGGGCAGAATTTTGCCCTTGATGGGCGTGCGGGCCCCACCGGCTCGGCGGCGGGTGGACAGCTGACCCCCGCCGCCAAAACGGGGCCCGCTGCCATTTTGAGTGGGCGGGCCAATTAAGGCCCACCCAGCAGCCTTCCCGACAGGAAGTGCAATGCACCTCCTGTGCGGGGGGAGGGAGTGGGGGGTGCCGGGAGGGAATCCCCATCTGTCAAAGTGCGCTCTTTCACGCATGCGCACGAGAGAGCGCACTGCTCCCTGAGACTAAGTGCTGTCTCAGGGAGATTAGTAACAGTGCACAAAAGTTAAAAATTAGAAAAATAAAAATATTATTAACATGTCCCCCTCATGTGACAATGTCACACGAGATGGGACATATTAATGAAAACGACATAAACTTTATTAAACTTTTTAAAAATGGACATGAAACCTCATCCCGCCAGCCTTAAGGTTGGACAGGCAGGTCTTTAATGATCTTAATTAGCCTGTCAATGGCCTCAATTGGCTGATTTTGCTGTCCGCCCGCCTTCCTAAAAATTTAAAGGGACAGGGATGACGTCAGGGGTTCATCCCAATGTCATTCCGTGTCATTTTCCTGTTGGCGAGCGGGCCCCGCCCCCAAATCACCGACGGGAAAATTCTGGCCAAATGCTGTCCTTGCCAGTGACACTCACTTCCCATGAAAGAATAAAGAAAATAAAATACTTCACTTAAAGAAAATAAAGCTGCTATGATGACCTAGTGCAAAAAGGCACCATCCAGTGTAGCAGTGAGCTATGTGTATGGAGGGGGTCCCCGCTTTGATCTTTAATTTACTACACTTGTTGACCTCAGCTAGGGCAGCAGTTAGGGTGCTATGATTGGCCTCAAGACTCCGGAAACAAGAATGAAAATAAGCAACCAGGGTTTCCACTCTAAATTCTCTCTTTAATAATCAGCCATTCCTGCTGGACAAAAAATGTGCATGAGAGTCAAGAAAGAAAGTGGCCAGAAAAATATGCAATCCAATCCGACGGTTGAGAGCAGGAGAAACTTGTCTGCACAGAGAGTATAACACAATGGAGTTAGTGACTGAAGTGAAGAAGATGTCAACATTTAGAAGTAGGTTGGGCAGGTGGTTTAGGAGAAGGGCAATAGAGGAACAAAGGCACATGGAATTAGGACTACAGCTCTTGTGAAGAATTTCTATGTAATTCTAGTTAAAGAACAGGGATAAGAACTGGGCCATGAAAAAGCGGGAGGCCTGAGAGCGCAGCAGCGATAAAAAGAGCAGTGGGGAGAGAGGGATTGAGTACTGTGAGAACAGTGGGAGGCCCCTGAGACCAGTGCAGGGGATAAAGGAGCAGTGGAGAGAGATAGAACATTGCAAGAACAATGGGAGGCCCAAGAACACAACGGAGTTAAAAGGAAACTAGCAGGCAGGACCTCAAATGTAAAAAGCTCCAGATTATTCCCATTGCCACATTCTAATAACTATGGGGATAGAAGGATAGAACATGAGGGGTCATAATGGATGTGGGGGGGACACCTTGGCATAGGGTCATGAGAAGGACCTTTTGAACTTACCTTTCAAAATAATCCCTCATGCAGACTAGGGCTCATGACATCTCTGAGGTGCTATGAATCATGACTCTTTGAAAAGCTGGCCTGACTCTATGAACATTTGGAAGGGTAGGATATGCCTTTTTGCGCAATGGAGCCAGCCATATTGGGTGTGCAGAGCATGGGTCTGCAACCCAAACCAGACTGCACCCTTAAAAGTTTCTACTGAAAATTGGAAACCCCAGGAATCGGATCAGGAATTCCAACTGCCATCTTCACCCCTCCATGGAGTCTTCCTGACTCCATGAAAATCCAGCCTAAGGAGAGAGTGTGAAAAGAGATTAACAGCTAATATCAAATCAAAGCCAATGGTCTATAGGCATATAAATAGCAAAAGGATAGTATGAGGAGGGGTAGGGCTAATTAGGGACCATATAGGTGGTCTACACATGAAGGCAGAGGGCATGTCTGAGGTACTAAATGAATATTTTGCAACTGTATTTAGTAAGGAAGAAGATGCTATCAAAGTCATAGTGAAAGAGGAAGTAGTTGATTTTCTGGACAGGCTTCCTTTTTTGTGTAAAAAACTATATACAAAGGAGGTATTAGAAAGGATGGCAGATCGGTTGTATCTGAGCATACCGAGGGAAGTAAGGTAAAAGTTGCATAGGGTTTGGCCATAGTCTCCCAATCGTCTTTAGATAGGGGTGGCACCACAGAACTAGAGAATTGTAAGGGTTACACTTTTGTTCAAAAAAGGGTGTAAAGATAAACCCAGCAAATCGTAAGTTTAACATCGGTTGTGGGAAAGTTCTTGGAAATAATAATCTGGGGAAAATTCAACAGTCACTTGGACAAGTGTTGATTAATTAAGAAAAGCCAGTAAGGACTTTTAAAAGTTAAAACATTTTAACTTATTTAAGTTTTTTGATGAGGTAACAGAGTGGGTTGGTGAGGGTAATGTGGTTGGTGAGGTGTACATGGACTTCCAAAACGTGTTTGATAAAGTGCCACATAATAGACTTGCCAGCAACAAAGTTTATGGGAGTAAAAATGACAGTGGCAGCTTGGATATGGAATTTCCTGAGCGACAGGAAACCGAGTTGTGGTGAATGGTTGTTTTTCAGGCTGGAGGATGGTATCCAGTGGCGTTTCCCAGGGATCGGTACTGGGACCACTTACTGATGTCCTGGGCTTGGGTGTACAGGGCACAATTTCAAAATTTGTGTTGACACAAAACTTGGAATTATAGTGAACTGTGAGGAGGATTGTGATAGACTTCAAAAGGACATGGTCAGACTGGTGGAACGGCAGGCACATGGCAGATGAAATTTAATGCTTTGAAAGGCTGCCAATGATGGCGCACAGAAGGATGCCCAAGAGCGCTCTCAGAGAACAGACCAGGCAGGAGGGAAGGTTGACGGGGCATTGTGCCCCAAGATTCTCAGATGAGTGCCTCGCTGCCCTCCTCGAGGAGGTGGCAGCCCGGTGCACGATCATTGTGCCAAGGAACGGGAGGAGGAGGCCCCCCCATATGACGAAATGTGCCTGGGATGAGGTGGCAGAGGGGGTCAGCCTTAAGCGGCCCATTAATTAATGACGGGCACGCATCAGAGCTCATAGCGTGCCTGCCCAACGAAATATCGCAATGGCGCGCGGTGACGTCGGTACACACACCCGATGTCATTGCGTGCCATTTTATGCATCGGCATGTCGGGCCCACCCCCGCACGCCGACGTCAAAATTCTGCCCTATGAGTTGGAACAGATGCTTTCCAGCATTGAAACGTCTGTTGAGAAGCATTATTACTGTCACCGCTCAGAAACAAAAACAATTTAATATATTAAAAGGAATTAAAGGGAGGTTAGACAAAATGTATTTACAAAGATTATTATTGAAGTGAAATTCTCTGCCACAAACCATTGTTAAACCTGAGTCCATAAATTCTTTGAAAAGGAAATAGGTCAGCATTGCAGTATACTTGCCAGCTCTCAAGGAGATGTGGCCAAATTCCCTGCCAGAGTTGATTGATGCTGTTACTGGATGTGCCAGGCCTCAGCTGCACAATAGCTGCAGCAGTCCTTGAAATACATAGCCCAGTTCTGTGTCTGCCACTCTTTGTTTCTATTCAAAAACAATTCCCCATGGTCATTAACAGGTAGAATTACTAAGATTACAGATGTGGCGAGTGGCATCTTGGGTGGGTGTAACCAGCTTGTGTATGCTGCCTGAAAATCACACTGACATTCCTTTGGGAAGGAGCCTATGCATGCATTAATTATGTTCCAACACTAAGTTTGGAAAACAGTGCCTGCAGATGCAGCTTTGATTTTCCTATGGTGTCACAGAGTTCTCCTTGAAGTCCAACCTTTTTGGCACTGTTTGTAGGGTCCCTCTTCTTTCAACAAGCACACATAGATATATTCACACTGGTGCAAATGTAATGGTACTGTGGGGAGGTGATGGTGTAGTGGTATTGTTGCTGGATTAGTAATCCAGAGACCCAGGGTAATGCTCTAGGGACCTGGGTTCGAATCCTGCCACGGTAGATGATGGAATTTGAATTCAATAATGATGGCCATGAAACCACTGTCGATTGTTGTAAAAATCCATCTTGTTCACTAATGCCCTTTAGGGAAGGAAATCTGCCATCCTTACCTGAAGGGCATCTGGCATGTGACTCCCCCACAGCAATGTGGTAGCCTCTGAAATGGCCCAACAAGCCACTCAGTTGTATCAAACCACTACAAGAAAGGAATGAAACTGGACAGATCGGATCAATATAGACACTGACAACAGCAAAATGGCAAACTCCACCTGTTGACCCTGCAAAGTTCCCCTTACTAACATCTGAGGGCCAAAATTGGGAGAGCTGTCTCACAGACTAGTCAAGCAACTGCCTGAATATTCATCCTCACAGAATCATATCTTACAGATGATGTCCCAGACATCACTCATTCCTGGTGTGTGTCCTGTCCCACTGGCAGAGGTGGTGTCAGTGGTTTACAGTCGGGAGGGAGTTGCCCTGGGAGTCCTCAACATGGACTCCGGACCCCCATGAAATCTCATGGCATCAGGTCAAACATGGGCAAGGAAACCTTCTGCTGATTACCACGTACTGCCCTCTCTCAGCTGATGAATCAGTGAATGAAGCACTGAGGGTAGCAGAATGTATTTGGGGTGGGGAACTTCAATGTCCATCACCAACAGTGGCTTGGTAGCAAAATTACAGGCCGAGTCCTATAGGACATACTTGACCTCATCCTCGCCAGCTGCAGATGCATCTGTCCAGGACAGTATCGGTAGGAGTGATGACCGCACAGTAATTGTGGAGATGAAGTCCTGCCTTCACATTGAGGATACACTACCACCTTGCTAAATGGGGTAGATTTTTGAACAGATCTAGCAATTCAAGACTGGACATCCATGAGGCTGTGGGTCGTCAGCAGCAGCAGAATTGCACATGAACACAATCTGTAATCTCATGGCCTGGCATATCCCACTCTACCATTACCATCAAGCCAAGGGGTCAACCCTGGTTCAATGAAGAGTGCAGGAGGGCATGCCAGGAGCAGCACCAGGCATAGATAAAAATGAACTGGTGAAGCTATAACACAGATGACTTCCGTGTCAAACAGCATAAGTAGCAAGTGATAGACAGAGCTAAGCGATCCCACAATCAATGGATCAGATCTAAGCTCGGCAGTCCTGCCACAACCAGTCATGAATGGTGGTGGACAATTAAACAGTTCACTGGAGGAGGAGCTCCACAAATATCACCATCCTCAAATGATGGGGTAAGCCCAGCACATCAATGCAAAAGATAAGGCTTGGGATGCCCACTACAACCTTCAGCCAGAAACGCTGAGTGGATGATCAATATTGGCCTCCTCTGGAGGTCCCCAGCATCACAGATGCCAGTCTTCAGCCAATTCGATTCACTCCAAGTGGTATCAAGAAAATGCTGAAGGCACTGGATAGTGCAAAGGCTATGGGCCCTGGCAATATTCCAGTAATAGTACTGAAGACTTGTCCTCCAGAACTTGCTGCACCCCTAGCCAAGCTGTTCCAGTACAGCTCCAACACTGGCTTCTACCCAGCTATGTGGAAAGTTGCCCAGGTATGTCCTGTACACAAAAAGCAGGACAAATCCAACTTGGACAATTATTGCATCATCAGTCTACTCTTAATCATCAGCAAAGTAATGGAAAGGGTGATCCACAGTGCTATCAAGTGGCATTTGCTTAGCAATAACCTGCTCACTGACGCCCAGTTTGGGTTCTGCCAGGACCACTCAGCACCTGACCTCATTACAGCCTTGGTTCAAACATGGACAAAAGAGCTGAACTCCCAAGATGAGGAGAGAGTGACTGCCCTTGAAATCAAGGCCACATTTGATCAAATGTGGCATCAAGGAGCCCTAGCATACCTGCAGTCAATGGGAATCAGGGGGAAAACTTTCCGCTGGTTGGAACCATACCTAACACAAAGGAAGATGGTTGTGGTTGTTGGACATCAGTCATCTCAGCTCCAGGGAATCACTGCAGGAGTTCCTTAGGGTAGTGTTCTTGGCTCAACCATCTTCAGCTGCTTCATCAATGACCTTCCTTCCATCATAAGGTCAGAAGTGGGGCTGTTTGCTGATGATTGCACAATGTTGAGCACCATTCATGACTCCTCAGATACTGAAGCAATCCATGTCCAAATGCAGCAATACTTGGACAATATCCAGGCTTGGGCTGACAAGTGGCAAGTAACATTCACACCACACAAGTGCCAGGCAATGACCATCTCCAATGGGAGAGAATTTAACCATCGCCCCTTGACGTCCAATGACATTACCATTACTGAATCCCCCACCATCAACATCCTGGGGGTTACCATTGACCAGCCATATAAACACTGTGGCTACAAAACCAGGTCAGAGGCTAGGAAACCTGTGACGAGTAACTCACCTCCTGACTCCCCAAAGCCTGTCCACCATCTACAAGCCACTTGTCAGGAATGTGAAGGGAATACTCCCCACTTGCCTGGATGAGTGCAGCTCCCACAACACTCAAGGGGCTTGATACTGTCCAGGACAAAGCAGCCTGCTTGACTGGCACCAATCTACAAATATTCACCCCCTCCACCACCCACGCATAGTGGCAGTGATGTGTACTATCTACAAGATGCATTTCAGGAATTCACCAAGGCTCCTTCGACAGCACCTTCCAAGCACACAACCACTGCCATCTAGAAGGACAAGGGCAGCAGACAGATGGGAACACCGCCACCTGGAAGTTCCCCTCCAAGTTGCTCACCATCCTGACTGGGAAATATATCGCCGTTCCTTCTCTGTCACTGGGTCAAAATCCTGGAACTCCCTCCCTAACAGCACTATGGGTAACCTACACCACATCGACTGCAGAGGTCCAAGAAGGCAGCTCACCACCACCTTCTCAAGGGATGGGCAATAAATGCTAACGCAGCCAGTGAAGCCCACATCCCGTGAATGAATAACAATAAATAAATAAATAAAATTGAACAAGTGGAACAAACGTTCATGAGAGCCCATGTCTCCCAGAAAAGCTGTAAGAAGATTAGCAAAAACTGCAGACTCATTCTACATACCCCTGTCATTTATATTAGCTACCATTCCCTACCTGAACATTTTGACATTATTTCACATTATTTGCATTCATCAGCATTCATTTGTACTCATTTGACATCAATTGCACTCAAAAACAATCATTTAGCTATCAATTGTGCTCAAAAGCAATAATTTAGCCATTATTTGACATCAATTGTGCTTAAAATTAATCAGTTAGCTATCATTTAACATTGCAAGTGACATAACTGACATCAATGTCATCAATCGCCCCAAGCCACACAGCGCTGAAACATTTGTGATTAGCAAAATCACTTAAGCATTCGAACACCAAAAACGATCATAGAGTTTATGTTCCAAATTTCTGCATTTCCATAGCTGCAAACACCCTAAAACTGAGCTAACTTTAGAAAAACTAAACTCTGTTTTAACGTATGTTTTGGTGAGCTAGTATTATGTTTTTCTTGATAACCGATAACCACAACCCTGCCCTCTGCCCCCACCAACCCCAGATTGCAGCAGTTTTCTCCCCCACCAGGCCCCCCAGACATATTTTCTCCTGCAACTCCCATTCCCACCTCCAAATTGCAACAGTTCTCTTCCCCTCTCTCCCCCCTCCCCATCTCTTACCCCTCCTGCTCTCTCTCACATTCCCTCTCTCTCTCCTCCCATTCACTGTCTCTCTCTCCCCCCATATTCCCCCCCTTTATCTCTCTCTCCCTACCTCCATCCCCTCTACCTCTCTCTCCCACCCTTCCATCTTCACCACCCCCCAGCCCATCGGTGCTCAGTTTGCCAGCTAGAACTGGAAGTAGGGGGGTGTTGTTTTGGTGGGGGTGGGGGGTGGGGGATTGAGTAGGTGGTGGAGAGAGTCATTGGGGGTGGAGTGTTGATGAGAGCTTAGACCCTGAGACTGGGTTGGTGGGGGTGTGGGAAGAGTTTAGACATTGCTACTGGGGTGGAGTGGTGGGGAGAAATTTTGGAATCTGAGACTTGGGGGACCTTCATATTAAAATGAATTTAGAATTGACGAAGATCCGGGATTCTTTAAGTGTAAAGAGCAGGGACACTAGAGTAATAAATTAAATAAATAAATAAAATACAATAGTGATGGCAGAATGGGTGATGTGTTCCTGCTGCACCATATGTGTGCTGATGGACACCAAGGTGATCTAGAGTGAACATACCTGTAGTAAGTGTTTGCAGCTTGAGGAACTTCGGATTGGATTTAAGGAGCTGGAGTCTGAGCTGCAGACATTGCACCTCATCAGGGAGGGGAAAAGTCACCTGGGCACTTTGCTCCAGGAGGCGGTCACACCTCACAGATTGGGTAATTCAACTTTGGCCTGTGATCAGCAGCAGGAGGGTGTGACTGCAGGTGAAGCAAGTATGGGGACCCAGGGGATAGCGTTCGAGGATCCACGGCCCCTGCAACTGTTCAACAACAACAAGGTTCTTGAAAGCTGTGTGAACGAGAGTGAGGACTGCAGGGAGGATGAGTGAACTGACCACGGCACCGTGGTACAGGGAGCCATTAAAATGGGGGGAGGAAATCAGAACGAAATAGTGGTAGGGGACAGTATATTAAGGGGGATAGATACTGTTCTCTGCAGCCATGAGCATGAATCCTGAAGGCTGTGTTGCCCGCCCGGTGTCAGGGTAAAGGACATCTCCTCAAGGCTGGAGAGGAACTTGAAGTGGGAGCGGAGGGACCCAGTTGTCGTCATCCATGTTGCGTTGGTATCAACGACATTGATGGAACGAGAAAGGAGGTTCTGCTGAAAGAATTTGAACAGTTAGGAGCTAAATTAAAAAGCAAAACCTCCAAGATAATAATCTCAGGATTACTACCTGAGCCACAGGCAAACTGGCATAGGGTAAATAAAGTCAAGGAGTTAAATGTGTGGCTCAAAGATTGGTGTGGGAGGAATGGGTTTCAGTTCATGGGGCACTGGCACCAGTACTGGGGTAGAAGGGAGCTGTTCCGGTGGGACGGGTTTCACTTGAACCGTGCTGGGACCAGTGTCCTGGTGAATTAAATAACTAGGACTGTAGAGAGGGCTTTAAACGCAATAAGGTGGGGGTGCAGGGTGTAATTCTGGAGAGGGGATACTTAGGCTAACAAAGCAAAAAGATAGGGCAGCATTGCAGGGCAGCTATTTTGATAATGATACCCAGAGTGTAGCAGGAAGGGACAGAGTGTATAAACATAAAAGAAGCAGCAGCAAAAAGGGCCAAAGGGGGGAAAAATGGTAAAAAGGCAAAATTAATAGCTCTTTACTTAAATGCGCATAGTATTTGGAATTTTAAAAAATGAATTCACGGCACAAATAGAGGTTAATGTGTATGATCTTATAGCCATTACGGAGACCTAGTTACAAGGAGATGAAAGCTGGGAATTAAATATTCAGGGGTATGTGACTTTTCGAAAGGACACAGAGGAAGGAAAGGATGGTGGCGTAGCTTTATTAGTACAAGATGGAATAAGTACCAAAGTAAAAAATGATCCTGGATTGGGAAATATAGAATCCATATGGGTGGAGGTAAGAAATAACAAGGGAGACCTGTGCGCTCTTTCACGCTCATCGCACTTCTGGCTCAGGGAATCCCCCTCCCCCCCGCCCCCCAGCCCACACAGGGAGTGCATAGCGCTTCCTGGCAGATGTCACGCTGGGCAGGCCTTAATTGGCCCGCTCACGTAAAATGGCAGTGTGCCCCAGACCGTGGGCACCAATCGGGAACCTGCCCGCCCGCGCCTGCTCCCACACATCCCCCCTGATGGCGGGAAAATGTTGACCATAGACTGTATTTGGGGCAGTTTCCTAGAAGAATACCTTGTGGATCCAATCAATGATCAGGCTATTTTGGATCTGGTAACGTGTAATGAGGCAGGTTTAATAAATGATCTAAGGTTAAAAATCCCCTAGGAAACAGTGATCATAACATGGTAGAATTTAGCATTCAGTTTGAGAGGGAGAAACTTGGGTTGGGAACAACTGTGCTAAACTTAAAGAAGGACAATTACAAAGGAATAGGGGCAAAGTTGGCTGGAGTGGACTGGAAGAAGAGTTTAGCAGAAAAGACGGCTGATGAACAACGGCAGATGTTCAAGAAAATAATTCATGACTCACAACAAAGATATATCCCATTGAGAAAGAAGGACTCTAGGAAGGGGTTAAACCAACCAAGGTTGACCACGAAAGTTAAGGATAGTATCAAATTGAAAGAAAAAACAATGTGGCAAAGATTAGCGGTAAACCAGAGGATTGGGAAAGTTTTAAAAACCAACAAAAGATGACCAAAAAAAAAGAGGGAGAAAATAAACTTTGAGGGTCAACTAGAAAGTAATATAAAAATGGACAGTAAGAGCTAAAAGCCGATAAGTCCCCTGGATCTGATGGGTTGCATCCTAGGCTATTAAAGAATGTAGCTACACAAATAATGGGTGCACTGGTAGTAATCATCCAATAATCCTTAGATTCTGGAAAAGTGCCAGAAAATTGGAAAACTGCCAATGTAATGCCCTTATTCAAAAAGGGAAGGAGACAAAAAAACTGGTAACTATATGCCAGTTGGCTTAATATCCATTGTTGGGAAAATGTTGGAGTCTATTATAAAGGGTGTAATAGCAGAGCATTTAGAAATACATAATATAAGCAAGCAGAGTCAGCATGGCTTCATGAAGGGGAAATCATGCCTGACAACTTTATTAGAACTCTTTGAGGAGGTAACAAGCGGGATAGATAAAGGGGAACCAGTGGATGTAATATATTTGGATTTCCAAAAGGCATTCGATAAGGCACCACACATAAGGCTACTTAATAAGATAAGAGCCCATGGCATTGGGGATAGTCAATTAGCATGGATAGAGGATTGTCTAACTACTAGAAAATAGAGATTTGGAATGGGGGTGCATTTTCAGCATGGCAATCTGCAACTCATGGAGTTCCACAGGGATCAGTGCTGGGGCCATAATTATTTACAATATATATTAATGACCTGGATGAGAGAAGTGAATGCACTATCGCCAAGTTTGCGGATGACACAAAACTAGGTGGGAAGGCAAGTGGTGAGGGTGACACAAAGAGTCCACAGAGGGATATGGACAGGTTAAGTGAGTGGGCAAAACCTTGGCAGAATGTAACGTGGGAAAATATGAGATTATGTATTTTGGCAGGAAGAATAGAGGAGCTGAATATTTTTTAAATGGAGGAAGATTGAAGAAAGCTGCAGCAGAGATGGATTTGGGGGTCCTAGTGAATAGAACACAAAAAGCTAACATACAAGCTCAGCAGGTAATAGGGAAGGCAAATGGAATGTTGCCCTTTATTTCAAAGGGAATGGAGTACAACAATAGGAAAGCCTTGCTAAAACTATACAAGGCACTAGTTAGACCACACCTAGAATACTGTGAATAGTTTTGGTCCCCTTATCTAAAGATGTACTGGCATTGGAAGCAGTCCAGAGAAGGTTCATTAGGCTGATCCCAGGTATGGAGGGATTCTCTTATGAGGGGAGGTTGAGTAGGCTGGGCCTGTACTCATTGGAGTTCAGAAGAATGAGAGGCAACCTTATTGAAACATATAAGATTCTTAGTGGGCTTGACAGGGTAGATGCTGAGAGGTTGTCTCCCCTGTGGTAGAGTCTAGGACCAGAGGTCATAATCTCAGAGTAAGGGATCACCCATTTAAGACAGAGATGAGGAGGAATTTCTTCTATCAGAGGGTAGTAAATCCATGGAATTCTTTACCGCAGAGGGCTGTAGAGATTGGGTCATTAAGTACATTCAAGGCTGAGGTAGACAGATTTTTAATCAGTAAGGGGTTCAAGGGTTATGGGGAAAAGGCAGGAAAGTGGAGTTGAGGATTATCAGATCAGCCATGATTTCATTGAATGGCGGAGCAGACTCAATGGGCCTAATAGCCTACTTCTGCTCCTATGTCTTATGGTCTTATCTTGCGGGTGCTCTCAAGCATGTACCATATAGTGGAAAGATCTTTTGGTCTAAATGAAAAATGTGAATAAATTCAGATATTATTTAAGTAATTAATCTCCTTGTATTTTTCAATGTAGGTTGCTGAGCCCGTGGGATAGCTTTGAGCGCGCTTGATGCCTTCGAGCGCCTTTTGCCACTCAATCACATTTGGTGTCAAAGATGGCAAAACACTGCTCGTCTGTGATCAAATCATTCCAAATTGGGACATTTGATGTCAAATGATTGCTGATAGTTTTTGAGCACATTGATCCCAAAAAATGATGTCAAATTTTCGAGTAGGGTTACAGATGAAATTATGTCCTCTTCATGAAAGCTGCCCATTTAAGTGGGAATCCTGCAGAAACAATGAGGTAGATCTTCAATTTTATTATCTGAGTGTTAAGTATCACCTGGAAATTAATGGGACCAAAATCTAGGAGTTGCTGTAAGATCCTCCCTACCTAAATTTCCTTTTTATGCTTCACGTGGGTGATGTTTAACATCCAGCTGGTAAAGATCACAATCTACCTTATGTCTTGTATACAACATTCAAGATACACCAGCCCCCAAATGAATCTTTAAATGAAATGTCCAGTTGTTTCAGGCAGGGGTCTCTTACAACCAACTCTTCCCCATCCACTCATCCAGAAACTATTCTGGGGCAGAAAGTGGTTGGAGGTCCAGTGGAACTGAATTCCCACTCATTTCAGCTACATTTCTACAAATGGGTGGCCAGCAACAAGAAACCTAGATTCAAATTCCAAATGATCCACAATCTCTTGCTTTTGCCATTTTTGTTTCAATATTACCGTGCTTTGCTTCATACCTTGTGACACTAGAAAGATATTGAGCAATGGTCTTACTAGCCATTGAAAGTTTTGTGGGGGTGCAATTTTTAAATAGAATAAACCGGGCATGTTTCCTTCTGATTGTAATTGAACCTCTTTGTGGTGATCACTCTTGAATAGGTGAAACTAAGCATATGTCATGACAGTGGTAGGTTCATTTTGTTGTCCACCCTCGTCAGGGTTATTAGTAATTACTTACTGGTTACAGTGTATTCTTATTGAGTGATAGTGATAGATTTGAATCAAGTAGGATGAACTATCTAAAGCTAAATGCCCATTGCCTTATAACAATTGTAAAGTGTAAAAGAATGTTACCAATTCCAAATTCCATTTTAATCCAAAAACAATTACAGCTTTTTAGTGTATTAATAAAAATAAGATATAAAACACAGCCTCCTCCTTACACTTCCCACAGCAGATTCACTATTCCTTCACATTGCACTGTTTAGGCTCCTTGACTGCTTTTCTATGTGAAATACATCCTCTATGTTGTTCTCACTGTCGCATGCTCTTAGTCTTAGGTGAAATGGTAACATGAGATCTACATTTTCCCTGTACATTTGTAAACACTATATCTGCATGCATTCACATTCTAAGTGTACTTTCACCAAGACTAAATTGTGCAGAGAAAATATTTCAACTGCTGTGTGATTCACATATACAAGTCTTTAAAATAACAGTCATTTCCTCTTAAGGAATGCATCTATTGTAGAACTATGCAGAGATCAAAAGGTTAGAGGAAATACAGGGAGCTGAGAACCACATTAACCAAACTGAGGACATGGAAATAATTCAGTTAAATTCCTTCATTGAAAAAAAAATCCGATGATATTACTTACATTTCTAACACATACAGTGAAAATTAGAGTTAAATTGTCGCTGCTATACATATCATTATAAACACATTATAAACAATGAGCTGAGAGGCCCATTTACAGTACAAATTGAAGTTAAAAGGCTGCAGCAGCTTCATGGGTGAGAAGGCAGCCAATTTTTAAAGAGGCAGAGACAGAAGCAGTGGAGATGGGCCAACCTCATGGGTGGCTGATGTAGTCAAAGATCCAAGACTCTTAGAATTTTTGGCAGAAGTACTGTTGTCAGAGATAAGGACCTGAAGACATTATTCCAGAATTTTTGGCACCTAAGTCAGGAAGTCCCAGAAAGTATCCTGCAGGAAACTGGAGTGCAGTGGCTCAGGCCCACAACCAGCCCACAACCAGCAATACAGTGCCAGAAATGAATTATTGATGTCACAAAGTGGGCCAAAGTAAGTGAAGGCACTAGAATAATGTTGAAAGCAGGACTCACCTCAAAACTAACCTTGCCCACATGACAGGATGAATGAGGTAATTACTATGAAAAGGAAACCTTTAAAGCCACCGATAATCACATCTCTCTCTCACAATTCAACTGTTCCTTATTCTACTTCCTAAGTGTTTGAGTGAGAAAGGAAGAGAGTTCTGCATTAACTGTAATGGTAAGGATTACCACAATGGAATGTCTGCAGCCACCTGGATGAAGTTAAGTTTTTTTAAAATTTGGCCACAATCTGCAACATAAAATGTCTGAAGTAGAGCAAGGTAACCTTCAGTCCCTTATGTAGGAATAAGGAAGAAGACCTACAACTCCTGAGCAGACTATCTCTAAGGAGATGGCGGAAGATGAAAAAGTTGGACCAAACCTATGTGTTTCTGGATGGTATGGGAAGGCTCACCTGCAGCACCCTGGATGAAAGTGTTCAGACATTTTGATTATTGGAAAGCGACTGATCATTGTTCAGCTACTATTTCTGAATCACATGTATGAGTGCACTCTTCTATGATGAATGTCCTTTGATCTTTAGAGAAGGATCTGGTCAAAGGCTGAGGAGCTCCAGACTGCCCATTCCCACACTGTGGGTTAAAAAAAAAAATTCCATTCAGGAAATCAAGTCCCGTGGCATTGGGGAAATTGGTGTGATTCCCACGGGGTGAGGGTGAACGCATGCGATCTTCCACTTTTCAGCTGAGGAGCTCAGTGAATCCCGTAGAAGGAGCAGGCAGGAAGTCACCCACCCTACCGTTGGCCATGGGGTTGAAAGTCCAGGCGCCATATTTAAATGGCACCAGGACACACATTCACTCATTGTAGGCCAGGAGCTCTGCACTACTCCTCCAGAGTCCTTATGATCACAGTTCATACTGGAGAAGCTGATAGATGAGGGGAACCACATCCTGGGACATACGAGGGTGCCTCTGGCATTGCCTTTCGCTCATTTCTAGATAAGAGCACCATCAATCATACACCTATGGTTGGGCCAATGCAACAGCAAGCATTGGTCCATGTTTGCCAGCCTCTTGACCTTATTGCCCCTTGCTGCTCCTCCTCCTTGCCCTCTGCCAACCTGCAATGGGCCCTCCTTCTCCTCATCTGGATAAGAGCCATTTCCAAGGCAGGGTTGCCTGCAGCCTGCATTGTCAATGCTTCAGTGGGATCTCGATGTTATGATACTCATGAGTTGGGAATAAACCTGCTGCAATGTGGCCTCCATAAAGAGGAGAATAAAGTGAGCATGGTTGACAACCAGTTGCCTCCCAATTATTAGGGTGCCCTTTAGTTGGCCACATGTGCTGACCTTGAATTCAACCCACCCAAAAAGACCCTCCTCCCACCTCGAGGGATCTCACTGATAGACTAACTATGTGGTCAAGGGCGTTTTGCAAAAATGGTGTGCATCACCTTTCAAACTCGCTCCACTGCCATCCACTACTTCCCCACACATCACCATAGACCCACCTATTAGCACCATTCCTCTTTCTTCTGTCACCCTTGAATCTTTCCCCCATTACCCTGGACCCTAACACAATCCACCTCCACATGCCTTTCCTTCCTAAAGAGCCAACACTCATTACCAACCCCATGCCCACACTGACCCTGCCCCCTCCTGTTATCCGAGCCACCTGTCTAGTCCCCCTCCATGACCCCCCTCCATGAGACCTTCACCCACCAGACTCTCACCCTGTACCTGCCACCTTACTGCATCCCACTCCCCCCTCTACTGTGACTGTTCCCTCCTATCACCAGTACCCTGAGTTCTCCCCCCAGGACCTCACCATCAACCCCACCTACTCCAGTCTCTAAGACACCGCTAAGCCCCACATTCCCCAGACATTCTCATGCCTCCTTCCCCGAACATTCTTCCCCACCACTACCCTGGTCAATTTCAACCCCCTTCCCCTAATATTGCCACCCCTTTCCCGGGCACTATACCCACCCTTCCCCTGTAAGCCTGCCTCCCCTGTCCAGCCTTCACTCCACCCTTCCAGCCAACCCCCAGTCTTTCCAGCCTTTGCCTACCTCCTTTCTCCAGCCTTGGCACAGCATTTGCTAATGACACTCAATATGAGTGAAGTTATGCGAGGTACCCATGAATGAGAAAGCAACATCTATGTACCTCAAAGTCATTGATGAACTGAAGCTCATCAGGTGCACGCCACTTATACACAGTTGGGAAACAGAACATTCAAATTGTCCACTGGCGAGACACTTAATTTGGAGAGGGAACGTAATTCTGATGAGTTGGCCATTTAATGAGCATTCATGAGATGCAAATGTATGCAAATGTGTTTCCCGACCTAGACCAGCAAGAAACTAGACCCGCCTTTAGCCTGCCATCAAAGTCGGGAGAACAAAATTCCAAGCTAATTTCCTGCTGGAGGGAAACTGACTTTTGCCATCATGTCAAATTTTGTATCCCTGCCTACCACGATTCCCGCCATTGGTGGGAGCGGAAAATTCCCACACTGATGGGGAAGAGTTGCAGGGTGGCAGCAAACAAGAGAGATGCAGCGGCTCTAATTGGAGAAGCATTATTGAACCGAGTGCCACTCGAGTCCTCGAGGGCTAGAATGACGCAATCCCAGCCATCAACTTTAGAACCTCCGGACATTGAGGTGTATTTACATGGGAATGAGTTTCTTTGTGAAAAGACATTTCAGTGCTAGGGATAGACATAGTGATCAGAAATAGTAATAGAAAGTAACAAAGAGACAATCAGTTCTTGTAGAAACCTTTGGCGGATTAGTGTAGCTTGTGGATTATTTCTTACTGAGGCCTTGGATTCCCTTCTGATTTGTTGATGATAGTTTGAAGGTACTGTATCCATTTCCTAAAAGGAAGTGAAATATGCTGCAGATTTGGGCCATGGTTAACCGAATAATGCAAAGGATCATCAAAGACATTTCTGGAGAGGCGTACATCCTTTCTACTGGAAACAGTTGTTGATAATTTCCTGCCTAATCCCCCATGTCATGATAAGGGAGTTGATGACCCCCCCACCCTACAACCTTTCCACATCATATTCTGCAGATAGAAGGTTCAATACTTTTCTAATTTCAACATATTGCAACCTGCCAGCCACTCTAATTCTTCATACTCTTGCTTGGCTGTAATGTAGAGGGTTGCCCTAACCAAGCAATGGAAGTAAAGCTACAGAATACTGATTGCCTGTTCAATAATGATGTACAAAATACACAAGGCTTCATTATCACTCTTGTCCTCAGATGACAGAGTCGTACCATCAGTCATGTTTGAAGTGGGCACAATCACTGACAGGTTTGTGACCCTGCTAGAAAGAGACTGCCGGTCTGATGCCAGGAGTTGTGCAACTCACTGATGGGATAGGAGAAACTGTATTTCTTTCCTCACACACTTTTCATAAAGATCCATATATATGACATCCTTGGTCTGTACATCCTCTCGCATGGATATCATGTGTCATATGGTCTACAGACTTCATACTACATTCCTCAAAATTCCTGCCTTCCTGTCCAACTCAGATGCTTTCTCAACGCACAGGAAATATATGGAATTCCAAGATTGAAATTCATTATTTATTTACAATAAGCTTTAAGTTCTTTGAAAGTAGCAACCACTAACATAAATCCTTATTACTGATAGGAATGCTATACTTGTTGACCTCTCAGCTTTAACATGCTTTCCCAACTCGGCTGAGGGCACTATATTGATCCTAACACCATCACCTTGATAATTTCAATGCTTCCTAAGAAAAATACTGCTAAGCCATGATCTCCGCTTTCATCTGTATGTGGCAAGGTGGGGTCAGGGCAGGCAAATATAGCAAAATAATGGTTGGGGCCATTTGAGAGTTGGGTATCAGCAAAAGGCTTGCTATCCAATTGCCTTGATCATCCACCTCAGCAACATCCAAATTTGCATGATTATTTTTCCAGGAACATCTTAATTTAAGTTAAAATAATAAGCAGCATTGGGAAATATTGGATTGAATGTATTTTAAACAAATACTTGGAAGGAGTAAAATTGCCTTAAAACAGTGAGAGGAGAGCCAGGATTTTCACAGTTTAAAACAGCAAAAGGAGAGCTGGAATTTTCACAGTTTAAAGCAGCAAAAGGAGAGCCGGGAGTTTCACAGCTTAAAACAGCGAGAGGAGAGCCAGGAGCTTTACAGTGTAAAACAACGAGATGAGAGTTGGGAGCACACAGAGAGTGGACCTGCATGAGAAGGGCAGTGGCAGCGGGAGATAAAAACTGGTGGTGGAGAGCCCCTTCAACCTGTTTCCACCTGTCAGAGCCAGTGTGTAACGTCACAGGAAAAAAGGTAGGTGATTGGTGGGTATCTCTTCCGTGTCTCTTTCGATTGGCCAAGTTGTTTAAATCAGGAGACATTATTACAGCTGAAGAGTACAGTTAAGGAGTTCACGTTTAAAATATTTAACATCCAAATTAATTAATTAAATAGAATAGAGATGGCTGGGCAGGCGATGTGTTGCAGCTGTGAGCATGTGGGAGCTGGTGGACACCAGTGTGATCTATGGTGACCACATCTGCAGCAAGCGTTGGCTGCTTGAGGAACTTTAGCTCAGAATTGGTGAGCTGGAGTCTGAGCTGCGGATAATGCAGCATATCAGAGAGGGGGAGAGTTACCTGGGCGCTGTGTTTCAGGAGGCAGTCACACCTCTTAGATTAATTACATCAAATTTGTTCCGTGGTCAGGGACAGGAGGGTGTGACAGCGAGTGAGGCAGGTATAGGGATCCAGAATTTAGCTTTGGAGGAGCCTCAGCCAGTGCCCTTGTTCAATAGGTATGAGGCTCTTGCTCCGGGTGTGGATGAGGGCACAGGCTGCAGGGAGAATGGTGAACTGACCATAGCACCGTGGCACAGAGCGCCATTCAAGTGGCGGGGAGAAAAGAGAAATGTAATTATAATAGGGGATAGCATAGTTAGGGGAATAGATACTGTTCTCAGCAGCAAAGACAGGGAGTCCTGAAAGTTGTGTTGCCTACCTGGTGCCAAGGTTAAGGACATCTCTTCTGGGCTGGAGAGGAACTTGGAGTGAGAGGGGAAGGATCCAGTTGTCGTGGTCCATATAGGTACCAACGATTTAGTTAGGACTAGGAAAGAGGTTCTGCTGAGGGACTACGAGCAGATCAGGGCTAAATTAAAAAGCAGAACCACAAAGGTAATAATCTCCAGATTACTACCTGAGCCATGTGAAAATTTGCGTAGGGTAACTAAAATCAGAGAGGTAAATGCGTGGCTCAAAGATTGGTGTGCGAGAAATGGGTTCCGATTCATGGGACACTGGCACCAGTACTGGGGAAGGAGAGAGCTGTTCCGTTGGGATGGGCTTCATTTGAACCATGCCGGGTCCAGTGTCCTGGCGAATCGTATAACTAGGACTGTAGACAGGGCTTTAAACTAATTAACGGGGGAGAGGGTTCAATTGAAGGGAGGTTTAGAAAATCAAAAATGATCGAGAGAGCGGAGGTGCAGGGTAGTGAAGAGATGAACAATAATCAAAGTGTGACAGGAAGGGGCAGAAAATATAAGCAGAAGAGTGCAGCAGGAATTAGAACCAGAATGAATAATAATGGTAAAAAGTCAAAGCTTAAGGCTCTTTATCTGAATGCACATAGCATTTGTAACAAGATAGATGAGTTGACGGCACAAATAGAAACAAATGAATATGACTTGATAGCTATTACAGAGACATGGTTGCAGGGTGACCAAGACTGGGAACTCAATATTCAAGGGTATTCAATGTTCTGGAAAAATAGGCAAAAAGGAAAAGGAGGTGGGGTAGCTTTGTTAATAAAGGAAGGTGTCGGTGCAGTGGTGAGTAGTGATATAGGTGCAATAGATCGTGATGTGGGATAAGTTTGCGTGAGAATAAGGAATAGCAAGGGGAAGAAGTCACCAGTGGGAGTCGTCTATAGCCCCCCAAAGAATTGCCTCACTGTAGGACAAAATATAAATCAGGAAATAATGGGGACATGTTAAAAGGGTGCTACAATTGTCATGGGTGATTTTTTTACCTGCATATTGACTGGGCAAATCAGATTGGCAGGGATAACATGGAAGATGAATTTGTAGAGTACATCAGGGATTGTTTCTTAGAGCAATACATTGCAGAACCTACTGAGGAACAGGCTTTTTTAGATCTAGTAATGTGTAATGAAGTAGGATTAGTAAGAGATCTCGTAGTTAAGGATCCTCTAGGGGGTAGCGATCACAACATGGTAGAATTTAAAATTTAGTTTGAGAGCAAGCAACTCGGGTCTCAAACCAGTATCCTCAACTTAAATAAGGGCAATTACAGAGGTATGAAGAAAGAGTTGCCTGAAGCAGGCTAGGAAAATAGACTAAAGTCAATGGTTGAGCAGTGGCAGACATTTAAGCAGATAATTCATAATGCTCAGCAAAAATTTATCCCAGTCAAAAAGAAGGACTCGATGGGAAGGATGAACCACCCGTGGATAACAAAGATGGTCAAGGAGAGTATCCAATCAAAAACTAAGGCACACAAAGTGGCGGAAACTAATGGTAGACCAGAGGATTGGGAATTTTTTAGGAATCAGCTGTGGATGACTAAAAAGCTAATAAAGAGGGAGAAAATTGATTATGAAAGTAAATTGGCAAGAAATATAAAAACAAACAGCAAGAGCTTCTACGGGCATATAAAAAGAAAGAGAGTAGCTAAAGTGAGCGTGGGACCCTTGGGGAACAGGGAAGTGGCAGGTAATTTAAACCAATATTTTGCATCAGTCTTCACAGTGGAGGACACTATAAACATCCCAAAGATATGAAATAAGCAAAAAGCTAATGGGAAAAAATACCTTGTAACAGTCTCTATCGTGAGGGACAAAGTATTTGAGAAACTAATGGGACTAAAGACAGACAAGTCGCCGGGACCCGATGGCCTGCATCCAAGGGTTTTAAAGGAAGTGGCTGCAGAGATAGTGGAGGCATTGGTCAAAATACTCCAGAACTCACTGGATTCCAGGAGGATCCCAGCGGATTAGAAAACCACTAATATGAGGCCCCTGTTCAAAAGGGAGAGAGACAAAAAGCAGGAAACTATAGGCCAGTTAGCCTAGCATCTGATGTTGGGAAAATGCTAGAGTCCATTATTAAGGAAGGAATAGCAGGACATTTAGAAAAGCTTAATGAAATCAAACAGAGTCAATATGGTTTTGTGAAAGGGAAATCATGTTTGACAAATTTGCTAGAGTTCTTTGAAACAGAGTTGATAAAGGGGAACCAGTAGATGTAGTGTATTTGGATTTCCTGAAGGCATTTGATAAGGTGTCACATGAAAGGTTATTGCACAAGATAAGAGGTAATACGGGAGTAATGTATTAGCATGTATTGAGGATTGGTTAACACAACTAGTGGAGTGCTACAAGGATCAGTCCTAGGGCCTCAATTATTTACTATCTATATTAATGACATGGAGGAGGGGTTAGAGTTTAATGTATCCAAATTTGCTGATGGTACAAAAATAGGTGGGAGGGCATGTTGTGAAGAGGACATAAGGAATCTGCAAGAGGATATAGACAGGTTGAGTGAGTGGGCAAAAACTTGGCAGATGGAGTTTAATGTAGGAAAATGTGAGGTCAGGCACTTTGGTAGAAAAAATCAAAAGGCAGACAGTTATTTAAATGGAGAGAGACTCCAAAAAAGTGCAGCAGAGAGGGATCTGGGTGTTCTTGTGCATGAAACACAAAAGGTTAGCATGCAGGTGGAGCAAGTAATTAAGAAGGCAAATGGAATTTTGGCCTGTGTTGCTAGGGGGTTGGAGTTTAAAAATAGGAAAGTCTTGTTACAACTGTACAGGGTGTTGGTGTTGCCGCACCTGGAGTATAGTTTTGGTCCCCGTATTTAAGAAAGGATATACTGGCATTGGGGGCAGTTCAAAACAGATTTACTAGACTGATTCCTGGGATGAAGGGGTTGACTAATGGCTAAGCAGGTTAGGCCCTTATTCATTAGAGTTTAGAAGAATGAGGGGTGATCTTATTAAAACGTACAAGATTCTGAGGGTGCTTGACAGGGTAGATGTTGATCAGATGTTTCCACTAGTGGGAGAATCTGGAATGAGGGGACATAGTTACAGAATAAGGAGGCAATCATTTAAAACTGAGATGCAAAAGAATTTCTTCTCTCAGAGGGCAGTGAATGTCTAGAATTCTCTGCCTCAGAGAATTGTGGAGGCTAGATCACTGAAAGTATTTAAAGAGGGGGTAGATTTTTAAAATATCAGGGTGTTGAGGGCTATAAGGAGCTGGTACGAAGGAGGAGCTGAGGCCTTGGGCAGATCAGCCATGATCTTATAATGGCGGTGCAGGCTTGAGGGGTCGAAAGGCCTACCCCTGATCCTATTTCTTATGTTTCTTATTTGACAATGTGGTCAAGAAAATACTTCTGATGACAATCCAAAATAAAGTACAGTTGGTTGATTTATTTTATTCGTTGGCAGGATTATGGGCATCACTGGCAAGGCCAACATTTATTGCCCATCCCTAATTGCCTTCAAGACGATGATGGTGAGCTGCCTACTTGAATATGACTGAGTGGTTTGTTAGGGCACTTGAGAGGGCAGCTAAGATCCAACCACATTGCCGTGACTCTGTAGCCACATATAGGTCAGACCTGGTAAGGTTGGCAGATTTCCTTCCATAAAGGTTGTTTGTGAACCCAAAGGGTTTTTACAACAATCTGGCATTTTCATGGTCAACTAGCAACTAGAATAGTCAACTATGACTAGCTTTTTAATTCCAGATTTTATTTAATTAAATTTAAATTCCCAAGCTACCATGTTGGAGTTTAACTCATGCCTCTGGATCATTAGTCCAAGTTTCTGGATTGCTAGAGTAATACATTACCACTATGCTACCATAACCCCATCTGTTAAGTGATTAAGCAAGTGCTGACTTGAGATGAATCTCAGAATAAAAATTATCTATATCATGTTAAAGATGCCATTGGGGAATTAAAAAAAGACATTTATTGAGAGTTGTTAACAGCTAGTGAGATTTATTGGCAGCTATAAAAACCTATTAAGTTGTAATTCTGCCACATCATATAGGACAAGATATATTATTACACACAAGCCTTACTTCACTATGATCATTATCATGAGTTCCCTCTGAAAGTTACACCCTCCACCCCCACAAAAAATAGGTATCAAAGGAACAACTCAGTTTAACCTTGAAATGGTAGTCTCACATGTTTAATGCCTATGGGCTGCAGTTGCACAACGTCCCAACAGCTATCGCCTAATTCTGTTAGTGCAACATTAAATTTTGATGGAAAAAAATGTGGCTGCAAAATTCAGCTCGATAGCACCAGTAGATCTTGGTGCCAAAGCAGCCAATTGGTGTTCAAAATGGTATTAGAACTATCCCCTATCACTGTCAATGTGGCTCTTTGCGCTGCCGGGACTTATGGGGCTGCCAGTCAATCAGATTGGCTGGCAGCTCCCAAGGGTGGGACTTCCTCCCCAGTGAGGGGCGGAAGTCCCACTTAACCCTTTAGCCCAAATGCAGCACGTTATGTCTGCAGGCGAGCTGGCATAGAACAGGTCAGCTCCACGTCAAATTTGCTTTTGGGGGGTCAAGTCATCCGCTGTCCACCCCCCACCTCCACCCACCACCTCATAATATTCAACCCAAGGTTTTTCTCAAAGGTTTAACTCACATTATTCAAGCATATCTCAATCTCAAATATATGAATAATAATTAGCTCAGCAGCAGTTTAATAACAGAAAAAAATGAAAAACTCATACAATTGATGGGTTTCTAGTACTGTAAATATTTTGGAGAGTAATATTTGCCTACTCACTCCAGGAATGACCTAATGCCATTCCAAAATCTTTTCAGGATTATGAAGCATTTCCACTCATACCATATTATCTTAAATGCCAGTAGAACTGGCCAACATCCTGGCCCTCATTTAACTATCCTGAAATAAAACTTTGAAATGCAATTGATAGCTCAAAATATCAGTTCAATTATTGCCCGAATGATAAGAATTCCTGGAATGAGCTAAATTGTATTAGTACTTTTACTCACTGATAAGACCATAAGACATAGGAGCAGAAATTAGGCCATTTGGCCCGCCGAGTCTGCTCCGCAATTCAATCATGGCTGATAAGTTTCTCAACCCCATTCTCCCGCCTTCTCCCCGTAACCTTTGATCCCCTTACCAAGCAAGAACCTATCTAGATGTTATTTTCTAAACTGCCTAAACTTTCAACTAGAAGCTTTACCTATCTCGGCTACTTAATAACTAAGAATTCTTAAAGATCACATATTTCAACCACACATCAAGAAACAATTGACATATTCAATGACATAATCTTCAGTTTTAATACTACTTGTCAAATTAAACAAAATTCTGAGTTATTTGTACCATTTTAATCAAGGTGCAATTAAGTTTGGAAAAAGATCTGGATGTGACCATATAAGGTGCCCCCCCCCCCCAACCCTGTGTCTAGCTGCATTGAGAATAAAGGGATACAGTCTCTCACTCCCTTCTCCAGAACCACTTTTTCTGATTCAGGGCTGTGGGGAGTTGGCACCTATCCCAACAGGCAATGGGAGCTAGGCTGGGTACACCCAGGATGGGACGCCAATCCATCACAGGCACACACTCACGCACACACACACAGACATATTGGGGGACAATTTACTGTAGCCAATCCATCTAACCAGCATGTCTTTGGACAGTGGGAGGAAACCGGAACAACCGACGGAAACCCACGCAGACACGGGGAGAACGTGTAAACTCCGCACAGGCAAAGAGATACAATTCAAACTAATTGTCTCTTGCATTGTAAATTAAGTTTTCCAACAAAACTCAGATTTACGAACTAAATGCATGAATTAAATAAAACCTTCATACACACTTCAGAGTAAGTATTGGCCATTTCAGACTGAGCTGAAGAGAAATTCCTTCATTTAGAAAGTTGTGAATTTTTTGAAATTTTCTATCCCCAAAGGCTGTGGATACTCAATCATTGAGAATATTAAAGATAGAGATCACTGGATTTTTAGGCACCAAATGAAAACTGCCGTTCCTTCACTGTCACTGGGTCAAAATTCTGGAAATCCTTTCCTAACAGTACTGTGGGTATACCTACACCATATGGACCGCAGCGGTTCAAGAAGGCAGCTCACCATCACCTTCTCAAGGGCATTTAGGGATGGGCAATAAATGCTGACCTAACCAGTGATGCCTACATCCCATGAACTAATAAACAAAAGGGTTATGATGATAGTACAGGAAGGTGTAGTTGAGCTAGAAGATCAACCATGATCTTATTAAATGACAGAGCATGCTTTGCGGCTGAATGGTTGTCTGCTGCTCATATTTCTAATATTCTTACATGCTTTGTCCCTTGTACATATGTGCACATGTAATACTTTTCACATGGGTTAACGTATCAAAGGCTCTTTTACAATATCAAAACTTCACATAATAGAAGTTTGGTGCTAGATATTTTAATACATTACTCAATATTTAACTGATTTCAGTCAGTTAGAAAATGTTGGTTAAAGTCTGGTTAATCCTTTTTTTTGCAATTCAATGGTAGCTGATGTTGTATTGTGCTTACAGTTTGCAGCCACATAACCCTGTTGTATAAAGTAATTTCTCATGCCACTAAACTAAACTATAGGAAAGCAGTGACAAGCAGTTTTAGAAATGTATATTAGAAATTTTATGCACAGCTGTAATATAAGTAATTAAAGTTTTTGATCAAACCTGAGAGTTATCAAATACATTTTGATTTGAAACTGGTGATACAATACAGTGGATCTTCAGGAGTTGTCACTTTTGTGCAGGGTCCGAGGAGCTCAAGTATAATCTGCCTTTATATTGTGACATTGCTGTTGCAGCTGGAATTGGCCTGTACAATTAACACAAAGAGGGATAAAATGTTCTAGCTTTCTCAATGTCAATACAACCATTACTTAGTCTACAGTTTATTGCAGAGTGTTACCTAATATTAGATCCACAATTATTCTCCTGCTGAGCTGGAGCAGATGAGTTCCATTCCTGCTTTTGAACAGCTCCAGGAACTGGTATAAAGATAAATTAGTGCTTTTCCCCCCCAAGACTGCTACTTATGTTCTCAAGATCACTGGATTAAGGCTGCTAGCCCTTTGTAATTGAAGATTAAAATAAAATTTGTTCTGTCAATATATTGATTTCTTAATAATTTTGAAACTCTCTGGTTGTTTTCATATTTTCCATTGATGACGTTGTATCTTCTTTTTCACTTGCAAGCCAAATTTCTGGTTTACACAGGTAAAGAACATACAAAAATAATGACAAGAAAGGACCCACTGGTCTATCCAACCTGCCCTAACATTCATGATGCCTTATGCTTCATGTAACAGACACTCCCTACCCAACATGTAAACTCTTGGGGGAGAACTTTCCCCCCTTCGGGCGGGCCAGTCGGGAGCGGGCGCAGGCAGACATGGGGCTGATCGCCACCCGCGATCGGCTGCATGCCGCCATTTTACATGGGCCAAGTAAGGCCTGCCCAGCGTGACGCGCACCCGGAAGCACTACCTGTGCGGGCGCAGGGAGGAGGAAGAGTTGGGGCCTGCGCTCTTTTGCGCATATGCGCGAAAGAGCTCAGAAATCTCCCTGAGGTATGGAACTGTCTCAAGGAGATTAATTTCATTATGAAAAATTGGAAATAAGAATTTAAAAAAATATTCAGACATGTCCCCTCATGTGATAGTGTCACATAAGCTGGGACATGTTTATGAATTTTGATAAAAAATTTTATTTCATTAATAAATCTTTCATGAAACCTCATCCCACCCGTGGATGAGGTTCCATGAAAAATGCAAAGGCCACCTGGGCGCTTTGCCTACCCGCCAACCTTAAGGTTGGATGGGCAGCCCTGAAAAGTACTTCAATTAGTTCATTAATGGCCTTAACAGGCCTTTGTCAGTTTGGCGGGTGCACAGCCGACTCCGGTACACACCCGCCAAACTGAAGATCGAAATGACGCGTGGTGACGCCGGGACGCATGCCCAACGTCACCGTGCATCACTTTATGTGTCGGGGCGCAAGACCTGCCCCCGCACACCGAACAGAAGACTCTGCCCCTGGGAAGGGTACAAAATAAAAACAGTTAAAGACCCAGACCAATTAGCGAAAAATAATCTGGCAATATATCTCTGAGACCTGTAGGCATGCAAAGCTAGACCAGGAAATCACAATGATTTCTATAACCACTTACATAAAATGATCCCTGCCTCAACCAGAAACAAGACCAGCTCTCTCTTGAAGGAATCTTCAGCTCTGCAGCATTCATCACATGAGTGGATAACCTATTCCACAGGTCCATTATTCTCGAGGAAAAGAAAAACTTCCTAACATCCAACCTTCTGGATAACATCTGCCCTTATCTAATTTATAACAATGACCCCTGACCCTCCCAACCTTATCGAGTTAAAATAGTAAAGAACAAACACAATTGGTTACAAGTAAATCATGACCAACAATCCATTTGAGCCAAATCAGGTATAAAGTATTTATAAAGTATACAAATCCAATTGAGGCATTTTCCATGCTGCAGGTCTCAATAGCTATCCCAATGATTTTCGAGGAAATGACTTGCTATCTTTTGATCCTTTGCCAAATACTTTTCAAACATTCACTACAGTACAGGAGTGAGATGACATGACATGTGGGACCAATAATGCATGAGGCTTTCACCATGGCCAATGTACAGGCCAGTCTAGGCTGGAAGGAAGCATCTAGGAGCTAAGAGCTTGTACAAGGAGTGTGTGGTAATCTGAGGTGTAATACACCTTCAAGAGAATGTGAGCAGATTAACTATGTGACTGTGAGACCCAATAGCTGTGTAGCGCAGGCTGCCATGTAAATGTTCGTCTAGAGTAGGGTCTAGTTGGAGAAGCACACATTATGTTAGTGTTTTATTGTTTGTGTAAATAAATAGTATGTGCTTTATTTCACATTGGTCTCTGCATCTGCAGTATATTGTAATCGACTTACCTGCCAGCAGATAAGCTTGCAACCGGTTCACGAGCAAAGCGACCCCATAGTTAAACATAACAACTGGCGATGAGAGAAAACATGATCAGTCGACGAGACCAAGGAAAGCCACGAAAACGCAACTGTAGTGAATTAGCCGTGCCCTGCAGGCCGATTGTAAGTACATTACAATTGTAAGCCCTCAACATAGTCTTCAAAGTCATCACCCTCCAGTATACCACAATTTGGCCGCATTGAACCATTTTATCAGACCACCAATGATTGGTCACAATATATTGAACACCTCACATTTTTCTTTTTGGCCAATAACATATCAGGGGAGGAAAAGAGGCCTGTGATCCTCTTATCTACATGTGGCAGTACAATATACGGCCTAATTCATAGTCTAATGGCACCCACCACCCCAGAGCTTTGATGAGTTGGTGAAACTTGTGAAAGGCACTTTCAACCGAAACCCTTGATAACAACGTAGCATTTTAAATTCAATTCGAGGTGTTACACTCCTGGAGATACAGTCGCTTGCCCTGTAGCAGCCTTAAAACAATTGGCAGAGCAATATGAGTTTAGGACAGCGATTAATGACATGTTAAAAGACTGATTTGTGTGTGGGATTAACGAAGAGGCCATTCAAAAAAGGTTGTTGTCAGAAACAAATTTAGACTTCAGCAAGGTGCTTGCAATGGGAAACGCAGTCAGGGACTCAGAAGAAATCAAGGGAGCACAAAATGGCACCGTTCTTCATGCTAGGAGGGAGGCCCCGTTTAGAAATGGCGCAGAAGCGCAGGGCTCCGCAGAAAGGCGGGAAACAGTCGCCATTATCAGAACAGCCAAAAGCAACGGTTTAACTATTAAAAACACATGCATAATAGCAGAATTGGAACCAGACAGCCTACAAACAAACCACAATTTAAAAGAACTGAGTGTTTCTACGCAATGGGCACGTTATGCGATATTGTAAAGAGAGTTTGAGTCCAATTTTTAAACAAAAAGGCAGAAGTCGTGAAATTTATATAATGGAGGAGCCAGCAGAAACAGAGTCATTTACTCGTTACACAACTTAAAAATGAGTAAAGCAGAGCCAATCTACATGACAGTAGAAGCCAACAGAAAACCCATTTGAATGGAGGTGGATACAGGCGCACCCACGGCAGTTGTAGGGGAACACACGTTTAAGTATCTAAGTGGAGGAGGCCTCTCACTAAAGCTGGAAAACTCAGATGCCAGACTAAAGACATATACTGGCGAAAACATACGAGTAAAAGGTATTAGCAAGGTTCCAGTACCATATGGAAGCCAGCCTGCTAACCTAGTGGGTCAGAACTGGCTTAAGGAAATAAAGTTGGAGTGGACTGAGATTTTTCAACTCAGAATGAAAAATCTGCAAGAATTATTACAGAAATATCCCTCTGTGTTCAGGGAAGAACTCGGGAAGATTCAGGGGCTGCAAACTAAAATCCAAGTGGATCCTGGAGCAACCCACAGATATTTGAAGGTAAGGCCAGTCCCCTATACATTACGAGAAAAAGTGGATATTGAATTGGACAGGCTGGAAAGGTTGGGAGTCTTACAACCTGCACAGTTTTTTGAATGGGCAGCGCCCATAGTTCCAGTACTAAAGCCTGACCAGAGTGCATGAATATGCAGGGACTGTAAGTTGATCATTAACAAAGTGGCCAGACTTGATAGGCACCCTACACCAAAAATTGATGAATTGTACCCCAAGCTGGCAGGGGGAACCGCATATACAAAACATGGCATGAGCCATGCTTACCAGCAAGTCGAGCTAGAAAAGGCCTCTCGGTATTTTGTGACCATCAACACACATAGGGGGTTATACCAGTATACTAGGCTACCCTTCAGAGTCTCATCAGCTTGTGCCATTTACTCCAAGGTCTACCCCATGTGGTGGTTTATTTCGAAGATGTCCAAGTATAGGACTAACTGATGAAGAACACCTGGCTAACTTGGAAGAGGTACTGAAGCGTTTCTCACAAGCCGGAATATGCTAGAAAAGGGAAAAATGTGTCTTCCAAGCAAAAGAAGTGGTTTACCTGGGTTATAGGGTCGATTCGCAGGGCTTTCACCCAGTAGAAGACAAGGTGAGAGCTATTTGTGAGACACCAGCCCCAAAAGGTGCCAAAGAACTCAAGTCCTTTTTGGGAATGGTTAACTACTACGGTCGTTTTCTCCCAAATCTGTCAACAGTACTGGCTCCATTATACGGGTTACTCATGAAAAACCGCAAGTGGACTTGGCAAGCCCCACAACACCAGGCTTTTATGGCAGTAAAGCAGTTGCTACATTCATCGGCCCTGTTGAAACATTTTGGCCCAAAGAAAGAATTGATTTAAACCTGCGATGCATCTCCGTACAGTGTAGGGGCAGTATTCTCCCATCGGGTGGCAGATGGCTCCGTACGGCCCATTGGCTACACCTCAAGAACAGTCAGTGTGGCAGAACAAAGATACTCACAAATAGAGAAAAAAGGCTTACCCATTATATTTGGCATTAAGAAATTCCACAAATGCATCCATGGTCGCCACTTCACCATGATATCCGATCACAAGCCACTACTAGGCTTGTTTGGGGATAAAGCAATACCCCCAGTCGCCTCGGCATGCATCCAAAGGTGGACAATGATTCTAGCTGCTTACAAATATACTTTTAACCACCAGCTGGAAAGCCAGGTTGCCAATGCCGATGTGCTGAGCTGATTACTTTTAAAGGACAGCAATGTGAACGTCCCCCGTCCCTCAAGAACATGTCTTGCTATTAAACATTCTGGATTCATCACCAGTGAATGTCAAACAGATCAGAGAATAGACAGACCACAATCCAGTTTTGTCTCACATCAGGGAACTAGTCTTACAGGGATCGTCTAACGAGGCAAAGTCAGACGAAATGAAGCCCGATTTCAGCAGGAGGTATGAGCTCACCTGCGAGGTTGGCATCTTACTGTGGGGAGCAAGAGTCATTGTGCCTCCCAGAGGAAGACAACCATTACTGGTAGAATTGCATAGACCTTACCCCGACATTTCCAGAATGAAAATGTTGGTGCACAGATATTTATGTTGGCCAGGGATGGGCACTGAAATCGAAAACATGGTGAAGAGCTGCATGCAGTGCCAACAGGTGCAAAAATTTCCTTCGTCTGCTCCATTGCATCCAATGGGTTGGTCGAGAGGGCAGTCCAGACCTTCAAGGCTGAAATGAAAAAACTAGAGGGGCCTCTATAGCAACAAAGTTATCATGTTTCTTGCTCAGCTACAGGAAGACGCCACATATGACCACCGGTATTGCCCCCGCAGAGTTATTAATGATAGACGTCTCAGGACACAGTTAAGGCCAAATTTGGAGTGGAGGGTAGAGAGAAGTCAGAAGACCCACAAAAATGAACACAATTACCAAAGTCATGAAAGAAACTTCACTGTAGGAAAAGTAGTTTTTGCAAATAACTTTGGAGATGGGCCCAAATGGCTATCAGGTGAAGTCAGTGCAATGCCAGGACCCCTGTCCTACTGCATATCGGTAAAAAGGTCGGATAATCAGGAGACATGTAGATCACCTCAGGAAAAGGGAAACAGATCAACGAGAAAAGGTGCGCCAAACACTCCCGTTGGAATCTACACCACAGGTAGAAGGAACTCCGCTTGCTTTGGAAGTATCTGTAGAGCCCTTTGAGCCTGAGAGAGTCAAAGAGGCAAACTTACATGTTCCTACTGGAGAGCCTAGTGGGCAGATAACTCCTGAGAGGGAGGCCTCAGATCAACCATCCGAAGTCGTAGAACTACGACAGTAGACATGTTTGAAAAAGCCCCCTGAGGGACTGAATTTTTGAATAGCAAATTTTTGTAAATATTTAATATATTGTAAAATGCACTTTCAAGTAAAGGGGGAGGGATGTGGTAATCTAAGGTGTAATACACCTTTAAGAGAATGTGAGCAGATTGATCACGTGACTGTAATACCCAATAGCTGTGTAGTGCGGGCTACCATGTTAATGTTAGTCTAGAGTAGGGTCTGGTGGGAGAAGCACACATCATGTTAGTGCTCTGTTGTTTGTGTAAATAAATAGCATGTGCTTCATTTCATATTGGTCTCTGCGTCTGCAACATATTATAATCGACTTACCTGCCGACAGATAAGCGTGCAATCAGTTCACAAGCAAAGCGACCCCATAGTAAAAGATAATAGAGAATCAACACCAAACCCCTAAATTAAAATGTGCAAGAGCTGTCAAGCAACACTCCAGTAGGCACTGAAGGGAAGGACTTCTTTCTTGAAAAGTGCAACCTTACTCTAGATTCTCTTGATCAAGATCTCCAATGACCAATTCTTATTTTAAAACTTTGTACTCCATGGCAGGAAAAGAAATTGGTGTCTCTGTACAGGCAGTTAACGTCCTTACACTGCCTGTTGGCGACCAACTTTCCAGTCTATTGCACACCATGAATCAGGATTGTAACTAAAATATGTTGTTCAGTTAATCTCATGCAATATAACCTTATTGCCACTTTTCTTATTTTGTTTTTTTTCCTCATTATTGTTGTTCTTATATCCCTTATCATTTTTCGGTCTAAATAACTGGAGCTCTCATGCGGGAAATCATTATCAACCTTATAAAGTCTGCTCCCTGATGTTACCCAGTTAGCTCCAGTTACGGTTCATACTTGTCTCTAAGGAGAATTCACTGGCATCACAGTTGTTTTTCTCAGATGTGAAACAAGCATCTAAGCTTCCAATGTAGTGGACAGGAGGCAAGTGCTTATTATGAGCTATAAATACATCAACCAGCATATCAGCAAAGGAAAAATATTGGAGTCCAAGATCCATGCCTGAAATGGGCTCTCCCTAAAAACAGACCGTTATGAAGCTATGGAGGCTCCTGTCAACATTAACCTCCAGAGCCAGTGGTAGACATCTGAGCTTCCAAGGTGTGCTTCTGCTTCTCCCAGCTCCACATTAAAGTTTCAGATTGCTGCTGGTTAATGCTTGCTTCCAATCCAATTGCCACCACATCCTTGTTCTCACCCAAGAACCTCGGTCAGCATCCCAGCCGGCCAAATTCACGAGTGAGCTACCTTGAGGGCTGCCACTGCTGCCTGTAGCTTGTTGGTACTACAGTATATTAATGATGCTTGTGGACTAATTCCTCTGCTGGCATCATTTGGCTGAAAAGTCCAATTCCTAGTGGTGTTCACTACATCTACTGATTTTTTTTTGGCATTTAAGGGATGTGGGCGTTGCCAGTAAGGCTAACGTTAATTGCCCATCCCTAATTTCCCTTGAGAAGATGGTGGCGAGCCACCTTCTTAAACTGCTGCAGCCACTTGTGTTGTAGATATACCCACAGTGCTGTTAGGTAAAGAGTTACACGGTTTTAATCCAGTGATGATGAAGGGACTGCAATACAGCTCCAAGTCAGGGTGGTTTATAACTTGGGGGAGAACTTGCAGATGGTGGTGTTTCCAGCTGCCTGAGGCCCTCATCCTTCTAGATGGTAGAATTGTCATGGGTTTTGAAGATGCTGTTGAAGGAATCTTGATGAATTACTGCAGTGTGTTTTGTAGATGGTACACACTGCAGCCATGGTGCACCAGTGGTAGAGGGGGTGAAAGTTAATTGGTGGATGGGCTGCAAACCAAGCAGACTGCTTGTCTCAGGTGGTGTCGAGCTTCTTGAGAGGTGTAATTCCTCCATCTACCATGTCTGCTACCTTCTCAATTAATTCTATAAGTTTTCAATAGGAAAATCATCCATTTTGAAACCTGTGCTGACTATTTTCTCTTTTCTGGATGAATGCTAATTTCATCCTTAATTAGACACTGAAATTTTAACGACTACGGATGTTAAACTGACTGGTCTGTAATTACCGGGATTCACTCTGTCTCCATTTTCTAAAAATAGATACCAACATTGGCCGTTCTTCAATATTCTGGCACACATTCACATTCAATAGAATCCAGAAATATAAGGTTCAATTTTAATGCTGTCTGTCTGACAGAAACTAGGCAGATGGGCGACTTAAATTGCCACAGCAGCGTATTCACTCTGATCTCATGGCCTTCTCCATGGTTTATAAGATTAACATGGGAACAGGAATAGATCATTAAGCCCCTTGAGGCTGTTCTGTCACCTCTCAATGAGATGATGGCTGATTTGCAACCTTCATTTACCCATCTTCACTCTTTACCCTTAATTTCACTCTTGAAAGGGTTTGACTTTAAGGAGGACAAGGGCAGCAGATAGATGGGAACACCACCACCTGGAAGTTCCTCTCCAAGTCACTCACCATCCTGACGTGGAAATATAGCACCGTTCCTTCGCTGTCACTGGGTCAAAATCCTGGAACTCCCTCCCTAACAGCACTGTGGGTAACCTACATCACATGGACTGCAGAGGTTCAAGAAGGCAGCTCACCACCACCTTCTCAAGGGCAATTAGGGATGGGAGATAAATGTTGGCCCAGCCAGTGAAGCCCACAATCCGTGAATGAATTTAAAAAAATCATTGCCCTTAATACGTTTGGTTAACAAAAACCCAGCAATCCCAAATTTAAAATTAGCAATTTATCTAACATCAATTGTCATTTGTGGGAGAGAGTCCCAAACTTCTACCATCCTATCTGTGTGGAAATATTTCTTTATTTCACTCTTGAAAGGGTATGACTTTAATTTTTAGACTATGCCCCCTGATCCTAGACTCCCAACCAGTGGAAATGGTTTCTCTCTATCTACTTTAACTGTTCCCCCTAATATCTTGAAAAGTTTGACAAAACCACTCTTAACCTTCTAAATTCCAGGGAATAGAGCCCTAGTTTGTGCAATGTCTCCTCATAACTAAAGTCTTGGAGTTCTGGTATCATTCTAATAAATCTACGCTATACTCCACCCAAGGGTAATATATCTTTTCTAAGGTGTCGTGTCCAGAACCGCTCAAAGTACTCCAGATGAGGTCTGACAAGGGCTCTGTGTATAACTGAAGTATGGTTTCTATCCCATTGTATTTTAATCCACTGGATTGTCCTTTGATTATCTTTTGTACCTGTTCATGACATTTTGATGATTTATGTACCTGGACCCCCAAGTTTCTTTGGGCCTCCACTGTTTCTTGCTTTTCACCATTTAAAAAGGACTCTGTTCTATCCTTTTTAGGTCCAAAATGAACGATCTCATATTTGCCTATACTGAGATCCATTGCCACAGTTTTGCCCTTTCACTTAATCTATGAATATCTCTTTATAATTGTATACTTCCATCCACACTGCTTACAATTCTGCCTATCATTGTGTTACTGGCAAATTTGGAAATGTGGCTTTCTACCCTATCATCTAACTTATTACTAAATACGGTGAATAGTTGAAGCCCAATACAGATCCTGGCAGAACAACATTAATCTTTTGAACATGCTCCAATGATGTAATTCAGCAGAACTGCATTTTAACCTGAGATCTGAGTGGAGAAGCCATCGTGGCTTCCTTACGAGACCAATTTGTCGACAAGAGGAGCTGAGCCCAAAAAAGGTCCTAAAGAGAAGTATTTTTTTCTTTAGTTTCCTTGTCCTAAGAGGGGCAGGACTCTCCTGCCATGGTTTCCACCAACCCACCTCCCCACCCCAACCCTGACCACGTCCAGTACAATGTGTCACCATTTAGGCTAGCTTTGCTGACTTGACCTGATCTTGCAGTGACAAATTTGCTGTCTTGAGGAGTCATTGAGCCTGTTACAGTATTCTCTGGCAATTCTTAGGTTGGTGGAGGATATACTACTATCACTCTCTCTCCATACAGTCTGAACTACCCTCTCATGGGTTTCCTACCCTTAGTCCCCTGCCTTCGTCTTCTGGTTCTCACTAATGTCACAAGAACCTCCAAAGAAGCATTGAGAAATAAGGAGGTCCCGCCATTTGCTGTTATCCCTAAGAGTGCTGCCCTCTTTGGCATGTTGACCACTTCTGTCTCCTTCCCTTTAAATGGCTTCAGTTTTTTAAATGCTAAATTACCTATCCCTACCATCCCCAACAGCACTGGTGATCCTGTATGGAGCAATATTACTACTCCAAACCTGTCGTGCATGTCCAATAAGATCCCCAAGAGAAAAAAATGATGGGATTTGCAGTAGAGGCAGATGGGTAAGCAGTAATCTTGCTCCATCACAATCTACCAACCAATCAGAGGAAAATCCAGACTATATTCTCCTCATAGTTGAATGCTGCTGTTATCACAATGTACCAAGATAAAAGGAGTTGCAAGACTCAGAATGGCTTTTACCCCAGTGTAGTATTTAGTGTTTGGACCTGTGGGGGAATAAACAACTTGGGACAAAGATTTCAGGGTAACTGGTTCCTTACTTAAAATCAATAATGGTTACAAGCAAACATGAGTATCAAAATGATTATAAACATACATCAGCCTACATACACATGTAATAATATCAGTGAGTGATCAGTTCAGCCATGGCTAGAAGGTTCTTCTTTCTGTGCCATGAACCAAGTCACCCAACTCAATGAAGCAATGGCAAGTACCCTTGGACTGCTATCTTTATGCCTCAAAACCTGGCAGGCCTCCCATTATGTATGTGTCTCAGACCTTGTTAACAATTCTCAGTTGTTGGTATCTCTTATGTGTAGCCAGTGAGCCTCACTGCCTCTCTGCAGGGGTTGCAGGAGTTCCTCATTTTGTAAGGCCTTAAAGGTTTGTCTTGCAGGGTTCTCCAAGACCAGTCCCTATCTGAGACGCCAATGCACCAACCATAGCTTGTGGTTTTCTGGTCTGACACCATTGCATAATTCTAATCAGCTTGCAGCTTCCCACAGACAATGGTGGTTGCTCACACAACTCGAAAATATAGATTCTGTTTCGAGTCCTCATGACCCTTCAGTTCTGCTGAAGGGTCATGAGGACTCGAAACGTCAACTCTTTTCTTCTCCGCCGATGCTGCCAGACCTGTTGAGTTTTTCCAGGTAATTCTGTTTTTGTTTTGGATTTCCAGCATCCGCAGTAGTTTTTTGTTTTTATCTCTGTGTTTAATTGACTGCCACTCCTCTTCAAGAAATGCCTACCTTGAAGAAGTACTGCTCTGCTCTCCGACAGGATTTTTGTATCTCTCTTCTGCCTTGTTCACTTAAATTGCTTTCCATTTCTCTCCTGTGTTTGACAAGGTGTTTACTAAAACCCGCTTTCACAGCCATATTTCCTTTCTCAGTGACTGTCTCCGTCTCCGACCGTTCTGCTGAAGGGTCATGAGGACTCGAAACGTCAACTCTTTTCTTCTCTGCCGATGCTGCCAGACCTGCTGAGTTTTTCCAGGTAATTCTGTTTTTGTTTCGAAAATATAGATCACTCAAGTAGCTGAATTTAGATTAGTAAGGTTAGGTTGAAACCACAACAACGCCATTTTATAAAAGTTTGCCCAGTAACAGGGCCCTCAACGTCTCAAGGTATGCTAGTCAAATTTAGTCAAGTTACATATTTAGTCAAATCCTTCTCACAGAGATTTGCACAGTAGCTATAGCATAATGTATGCAATGATGTTAATCATCAAATCAGTGGTTGAAGGTAATTATAGACAGTCACTGGAGGTGGCTACCAGTTGTAGATAACAGAGTTAAGGATCAAGAATTTGACACTCTTGTATACAAACAGAGTGAATGCTTTAGGGAATCAAAGATTTGCAGGCCTGGAAATTTGCAGAATTCTAACCAAAACATTGTGCTGAGCAGTTTGAAAAGGTATGCTTTCCAGATGAAAAGATTTTCTGTGGATTCGCCTTTGAAACTGTCAAAACAGAAAATCTTCTCATTAAAGCATGTTGGACGGACTGAATTGTGATGACGATACAAATAAAACAAGTAATCATAATTCATGACATAGTTAGAGACAATTATTAAAATAAAAACGCATGAAATAATAAAAGGTTACACAATTATGAACATTTCAGTATACAAATAGTTACAATACATTGAAAATTGCAGGTCTCCTTAATATACAAAGTCTGCTCACATTTTGCGTTATAGACCATAAATCATATGTTGTCAGGTTGAGTTCATTAAATTCTCAATCATTTACATACTACTTATGAGTTTTATAAAGTAGGGGTCGGACTATCTCATGGTCTATTCGTTCAATATCTTATTTGCGGAATGGGGTTTTTTCTCTTTAATTCCACCTTGCTATCATTACATTTTACCTGTTATCTCTCTTATTCTGAACTGTCTTCTTTATACAGAATATAAATACAGTTTTGGGGGGTTGGGTGGGGAGAAGTTCAAAATTGGATAGCCCCTAAAATTGGACATAGAGTAATAGCACATCGAAAACTTCATGCTTCCTGCTAATTACAATGATTGCGACATGCAGCATAGCACTGAAGATACTGCTGAGTGGGTGCACACCTCAGCAGATTTATGTGAAGCTAGCTGACTGCACCTCTTAAAGGCAATGTGCATTCTGGTTTCAGTAGGGGGTAGAACTGGTTCAGGAAGAGTTGATGACCAGCAAGAACGTACAGAAATGGTGCAACAAATCAGAGATCTTGGTTTTACGTTCTCAAATACAACGGTGGAGATCCTAGTGCAGGAGGCACTTTTATTCACCCCCAAGGAGGAAACAGTGCTAATCAGTGGCATGGTGGTATTGTCACTAGACTAGTATTCCAGAGACCCTCTCTGGAGACCTGGGTAAGAACCCCACCGTGGCAGATGGTGAAATTTGAATTCAATAAAAATCTGGAATTAAAAGTCTGATGATGACCATGAAACCATTGTTATAAAAACCCACCTGGTTCACTAATGTCCTTTAGGGAAGGAAATCTGCCATCCTTACCTGGTCTGGCCTACATGTGACTCCAGACCCACAGCAATGTGGTTGACTTTTAAAAATTAGGGATGGGCAATAAATGGTGGCCTAGGCAGCAATGCCCACATCTAATGAATGGATAATAAAAATAAATAAATAAAATGAAATAAATGGAGCCACTGTCACTGAGGCGTGGATGCAGCATGGCTAAAATCATTGAGGATTTTAAAAAAAATTCATTTATATGATGTGGGTGTTGCTGGCTGGGCCAGCATTTATTGCTGATCCCTAATTGCTTCTGAGAAGGTGGTGGTGAGCTGCCTACTTGAACCGCTGCAGTCCCTGTGGTGTAGATACACCCACAGTGCTTTTATGTAGAGGGTTCCAGGATTTTGACCCAGTAACAGTGAAGGAGCAGTGATACATTTCCAAGTCAGGATGGTGATCGGCTTGGAGGGGAACTTCCAGGTGGTGGTGTTCCCATGTATCTGCTGCTCTTGGCCTTCTAGATGGTAGCAGTGGGCTTGGAAGGTGCTGAATAAGGAGCCTTCGATATTTTCCTTCCAAATCAACCTTCTCACATCTCACTTCCCCGTCATCCCTGAACCTAACATGAATCTGGTACGAAGCTGCAGATATTGCAAACAGGTACCCTTGACTTCCGTCCCCTTCCCTCACCCAAGCCAGGCCTTGCGCCTTTATGCTTTCAGATACCCAAGGACTACTGTCAGTGGCGAGGGAAGTGAAGGCCTAAAAGGAGAATTGATTCAGGAGGAAGAAACACATGCTACCTGGTACCCGCAGCCACCAGCTTAGATAGGAGCACTCCATGAACCGTAGAGAGTAGCACAGAGGCAGAACCTACACACGATGAGACACCAGGCACAAGTGAGTTGTAGCCAGGGCCGGGGGAAAGGATCACATGGGTACCAACTTCCCTGAGGGTGAGGTTGCACAGATGTTCTCGTGCACAGAATTCCGATGAAGATCTCGATGGGATTGTGCACAGTAAAAGACTGGTGGGCGTGTGCACAAAAATGCATGATGCATTGACAGGTTGCCAGAAGGCCTCTGGTCACTGGTAAGGAGCATGGAGGAGTGTGACCGCAACTTGGCCACAGGGCTTTGTGTAAACCTTGGAGCACAACCTTTCTGCTGTGTAAGTGGTAGCCAATTCCACAAGAATACTTGCAGACCAGACAGTAATGCAGTGTCTGATAGCTGGTATCTCAGCTTCATTGTAGCACATGCAGAAGCATTTTCTGAGGGCTGAGTGAAAGGTCAGGCTCAGGCCAAGAGTTCTCAGTTCTCAGCCATACAGGCTCAGACTGCTGCCAGTGGGTGCCAGTGCTCAAAGGGACATGCAGGGAGGATCTCCCAGTTGTCCAGCAATTTGTGATTACTGGTCTTGCTGAGGTGATGCTCTGTGTGAGTGGCAGTGGATCTGTGGAGCACAAGCCTGCTGTCCTTTCCCAGGGTGACAGCATTTGTGCTCCCAAGATTGTCACTCCACCAGTTTTCTTGTTGTTGCCTGTCAGGCAGGCAGCCCAGACTGCCACTGTCCACGCTGAGGCAGTACATTCTGAAGCTGGATCCTCAAGGCCCAAAGATGCTTAAATTCACCCTGCAAGGCCATCTTCAGTCTCCCTGAGTGAAAGTCAATAGCATTCCACCAGTCATACTGCAGCCACTGGGTAGTGCTGCATAGAAGCACTAGACCAGGAAAGGGCGCATGCAAGAAAGGCACGAAGGGAATACATAAGAGTGATTAGTTCAGGTTAGTATGGATTATAGGATGCTTTGTTATATGGGGTGAATTTTACGGAAGGCATATCCCATGCACCTCTAGTCGAAAAATCAGTTGGTACCTTGCCAACGTTAAAACCAACTGTCCCACAGTGATAATGAGCAGGGGGCAGTCTGAACAAAGTGAGAGTGGGACTTCTGTCCCTCAGGCACAGTGAACTCTGCCCTCAAGGCCTGCTGGCCAATTTGATTGGCCAGCAGCTGAGCAGTGCCAGCAGCACCAGAACATTGTAGTGGCAGCTGCTGGGACTACAAGAAGCGCTGAGAAGAAAGATGGATACTGGATTTCAAGGAAATTGCGGGGGTTTTGGTCGGGGAGAGATAAGGGACCCTAGCAAGGTGGAGGGAGGGGCTGGGGTATTGAGTTTTAGCGTCCAGGGGGAGCACAAAGGGGGTGGGGGGGTACCATCTTGAGGCACAGGTGAAAACCCAAAGGAAGTAGCCCTTCCCTCCTGCCTTTTAGCCTGAATTGGGAAAGTAGCAGGCTGGCCACCTTCCTTCCACCTTCCCCTGCCCAACGTATTATGCCAGTGGGAGTGGAATGAGGTCCTTAAGTGGCCTTTAATTGGCAACTTAAGGGCCTCAATAGGCCTAAGGGCGGGTGGGCTGGTTGATGCCTTACCCACCCTCCGTAATATGGGGGACAGCTCGGGGATGAGAGGGGAGGCAATTGGCTGGCCACCCTCTTTATTTTATGTGGACCCCTGCCTTCAAATGCAACGGTGGGTAAAATTGCCCCCTTGCCCCCCACAATAAAGTTTGTATGAAATGGTTCTTTTGTGAAGCCTTACTTTCAGAAATTTGGCCAAGAGGATGTCTTGATGGCCCATAACTGAGGAATGGTAAGGAAAGGCACTGTTGGGCGACCGGGACCTGGGGTTGCTTTCAGGGGAACCAGAGTCAAATTAGCAGCTCACGGACAGCCTGTACGGAATATGGATGTGTCAGGTGCCTCCTCCCTTCCTTTTCTTCCTCCTCTTCCTCCCCCACTTCCTTCTCTTCCTGAGGTTGTCACCGAGGGCTGTGCCCTCATGAGTTGATGGTTTGCAGAAAATGCAGCGAATTGGGATACTGCTCTTATGAGTACTAGTGGATTCCTCCAGAAAGGTGGAGTCAGTTGAGCCTTTGCTTCACATCCCAGTCGCCTGCTTTATGATGTTTCTCATAGAAGAATGGCTCTTTTATATGAATCCTGGCCATGAATGGTTGGGTTACAGAGAGGAATCATCAGCCAGGTGTAGAACAGATAGACCCTGTTACCCTATAGCCATCCTCTGGTTCGACATGGTGGCTGAAAGATAGATGATGTAGTGGACTGGTGCAGGATGAACACACCATGATTGCTGCCAGGATAGCAGGTTCTGAGCTTGGTCATCCACCAACTGCACATTGAGTGAGCGGTAACTTTAGCACTTTTGGTACAGTTCACCATTGAGATGCAGCGCCTGCGAAACCACATGTATCAATGGATCTTGCGCCATATCTTGGCAGCCACCTCTCTCAAAAGGCTACCATTGATGGATCAGCTGTGCCAGCTCAGCCTTCTACAAATTATAGCAGTGAGTTGTTTGACAATGAAGCCCTTCAAAAGTCAAAAAAAGTCCTAGTGTACAGAGCAGTCACTGTCACTACACTCCTGTACTGCAGTGGGACCTGGACTATGTATCAGCGACACACTGGGGCATTAGAGAAATTCTATCAGCAATGCCTCCACCACTTCTTCCGATTCAAGGGGAGGACCATCATAGGATAGTGTGGTTCTTGAATCCAGGTCCTCAAGCATTCAGGTAAAACTGCTACCAAATCAACTTCAATGGATTAGACACTGTGTCTGGATGGCCAAAAATCATCCCCTGTGCCAGGTCCTGTTCTCTCAACTCTCAAGTGGCCAATGTTCCAGAGGAGGATAAAGAAAACACTTTGAAGCTCTCCTTGAAGCATGGCCTTAATGACTGGACAGGGCATGCTGCCAATCCTTCAGAATGCCGATAACTTGTCCTTCAAGCTGCATCAAGCTTTGAGTTTCAACGTCATAATAATGATGCCGAGCGGTGGAAGAGAAGGGGAAAAAAAAGGAAGAAAATCCTGCACTCCGAATCCCACTGCCACCTGGGATATCCTGCCCCATCTGCCCAAAGGCCTGCAGGTTTGAAATCGCCTTGCTCAGTCACATGCAGACCAATGGCAGGAACTCACAGCCCTGAGGAGAGGTCCTTCTCAAATCAAGCGACAGCCGCTGCCAACACTGTAAGGAAGCCCATGTGTCCTTCTCCTGCTTCTCCCTGTTCAGAAAGAATACAATGAAATTCTCTCTTCTGGTGTATGGAGCTTCTGTGACCTCCCAGATGTAGAGATGAATGACGAACTGTGAGATGGTAGGCATATTGCCTGTTCCAACCTGGAAGGATCCCAACATGGTCACCTCACAGTCATTGGCAACACTGTCCTCATGCAGCTTTGAGGCTGCAGGTCTAATTCTGAGGTGACAGAGTTCTGTGAGCATTTCCTTGCTGAATTAAAGACAACAGGCACAGTGCTTCTGGCTTGTGGAGATAAGGGATCAAATGTTTGGTTGCTAAATTTGCTGATGACACAAAGATAGGTGGGAAAGTAAGTTGTGAAGAGGACATGAGGGCCAGAATCTTCAGTTCTAGAGTTTGGGTTCAGTGGCAGATGAGGAAGTGGGACTGATTCCTGATGTGGGGTGGGACAGCTAACTATGCACAATCTTATGCTGCTCAGTTCATTACATGGGCATCTTCAAGGAGCTCATCGAATCTCACAGTGGGGGCGGGCAGGAAGTCGCCGTACCTGCGATTACCTCATAGGGTCAAAGGTCTGGGGCACCATAATTAAAGAACACCCGGACAGCTATTCACTCACTGCAAGCCAGGAGCTCTGGATTCTGCCAAGACCAGGATGTCACAGGCCAGACAACATATGGCCCCACAGTTCAGCGAAGCTTCCCTGCAGGTTCTCCTCTTGGCTGTCCAGGAAAGGCTGGAGGTGCTGTTTCCCAGGGATGTCAGCAGGAAGCCCTTCTGTCTGACCACAGCGGCCTGGATGGAGGTCACAGCAGAGGTTAGCACCCATGGGGCCCACCAGAGAACTGCCCAGCAGTGCAGGAAGATGATAAATGATCTGCTGCGCTCTTCCAGGGTTAGTGGCACCTGCAAACTGACACTCATAAGGGTATCAGGCAGTGTAAGTGTGTACGTTCACAGGGGTGTCAGACAGGAGTTTGGATTGCCGGATTCAGCAGCAGGTGGGACATGCGACTGAATGTGTGCCAGCCACTTCATACTCTCAATCTTCTATCAGTTGTGGAGCATGCTGCTTGTTATTCATTTACTGGGGAGGGCTCAGGAGCTGCCTAAACTGCTCATGCACCCATTGCAATGACACTCAATCCTTCTGTATGTCTGCAGAACAAAAGCTCCCACAATAAGAGGGAGCGAATCAACACCGGTGGTGGCATTCCACACATTCGAGTCCTCACCCCTTTCGAGGAAGAAGCAGCCGAGCTAACCGGGGATGAGCAGAACTGTGCCTGTGCTGAAGGTGAGATAGGACTGTCCCAGGAAGCCAGTGAAGGTGCTGCCAGCCTACGGTTGCCAGATGTGCCCACAGATTAACACACTGCTTTAATTAAAGAGCCTGCTCAGTCATCCATTAAATCTCTCTTTTCTCCATTCCAGGTCCCAGCAAGAAAAGGGGGATGCCCACAATGGACACCAGGCACAACTTCACCTCCAATTCCACCTCTGAGGATGATGCCTCAGAAGCCTCAGAGAATGCACAGTCACGGTGTTCATTTGCACCCTCCACCAGGGCAGATACATTCACCTCAGTGGGTCCACCTTCGAGAGTATGTTCGGGGTCATGATCTGGTAAGCGCATCACTGACACAGGTCCACAGCTGGCAGAAGAATTGACAGCTGAGGTCTCTGACACTCGGGGGGCTGCTGGAGACCAAGGCCCTGCTCAGCCCCATTCAGATGATGAGCCTCTGGACTCAGCCCTAAGAGACATGTTGGAGATGCAGAGACAGGCAGGGGAACATGAGGCAGAGATGCCAGAGGCCATGCACAGACCAGACCAAGCGCTGAAGAAGTCCGTCCACATTCTGTCTGTTGTCATGGCTCCAGCATGCAAGCACTTGGACTGTGTCTATGGAAAGCTGCCTTGGAGACCCAGTTCCAACAGAATGCACTGTGGCTGCCGGATATGCACTTGGACCTGCACTCCATCACCCTAACCACGGGTGCAATGCAGCAGTGGCTAGGCAAGTGGGGGTTGGGGTACCTTGACCTACCTCCAGGTGCCCCTTCTCCTTAAGGAGTCAGGGAGGTGCCATCAGGCACCCACAGGGAGGAGGGTCACTAGATAGCCACCTGGGGGCTTCGGACTAGGACAATCCAAGGGTACTCCATATCTCCCCTCTGCCAGTGACTCCATCACCTCCAGCAGGTCAGTTCAAGGAGGGTACACCTGCACTTGAGCAAGAGACACTATGCAGGCCAGGGTCCTCTAGGCCCTGGGCCACCAGAGGATGCCCGCCAAAGCTATTACAGTCAACAAGGTATAGTAGTCATCAGGCTGCCTCCACCTCAGTTGTCGATGTCAGGGCTGCACCTAGGCATTACAGTAGACCTTGCATAAGGGATTTGCAACCAAAGTGCATTGGACCTCATTGAAGGTTGGGGTCTTAGTCCATGAGGTGAGAGTGTAGAAGGGGCCTGTGTGCGGACTATGCTGAGGATGGTGAGGCAATCCTTGTGAAGCACCAGCTACCCTAACAGGGCTCTGCATGGTTCATGCAGGAAAGATGTCTGGGGCGCCCACAATGATGGATCACAGTCTTGCACTAATACTAAAGCTATCCAAGACTGAGACTTGTAAGAGTTTCTGTGATTGGAGGGTCCAGAGTGGTTGCTATCCAACAGCCCATAGTGCAGGTGAGGCGCTCTCAATGAGTGGACTCCAAAGTAACCTCAAAACTTTTCGGCATGATAAAGATGTCAAAGGATATGGCTTTACCATGAGTGAGTGGTGATCGGGGGCTGGAACACGATCTTCTTTGATCAATCTGCATGGAGGACTGATCTCAAAGGACCAAATGGTGTTCCCATTCTGCTCCTCCTTGTTCTATCTGGTTCAGCCTGAAAGAGCTCTCTACAAGATTTGCCCCCCCATTGGGAACAGGTGTGTGTGTGACATGAGTATATCACTGCTGAGGTAAGATTTGATAATACTTTCAAGTTGCCATGCACACAAACTTTGTGAGGTCTTGGGAAAGAGCTATGAACTTATAAAGTCAGAGACTTGAGTTGGGGGAGGGGGGGTAGCAAGTTAAAATTGTATTGTAAATAGATATACTCTGATGGAAGGGAGAAAAGTTTTCTTTTCAGAAGAAAGGGGGGGGTGTTGTGTCTGCATGCCATTGTAATGTAAGGGTGCTTGGCAGAGCAACATTCAACTTTTAAAAAGTTCATTCATGGATGTGGCCATCACTGGGTGGGCCAGCATTTATTGCCCATCCCTAATTGCCCTTGAGAAGGTGGTGGTGAGCCACCTCCTTGAACTGCTGCAGTTCATGTGGTGTAGGTATGCCCACAGTGCTGTTAGGGAAGGAGTTCCAGGATTTTGACCTACCGGCAGTGAAGGAACGGTGATACATATGGTGAGTGACTTGGAGGGGAGCTTCCAGGTGGTGAGGTTCCCATGTGCCTACTGCCCTTGTCCTTCCAAATGGTAGTGGTCGTGGGTTTGGAAAGTGCTGTCTAAGGAGCCTTGCTGAGTTCCTGCAGTATATCTTATAGATAGTACATTGTTGTCATCTTCATCATCTCTCTCTCATGCTGCAGCCCAAGGGGGACTGCTACTATGGCACCTAAGTGGTGTATCCCAGAACCCTTGCAGTAACAATAACAGTCATCCCCGTGTGCAGCACCATTCCCTGCAGACTTTAACATCTTTAAGCAATACCTCAAAACACCCAATGCTTCCATAAATTCAGACAGTGCCTGTGGAAAATATATGCAACAAACCTCCAAGCTGAATGCTGATGCCTTTAAATCGTACTGGTAGGGGATCCAATGCTGCTGAACACATGCTGTGCATGTTGAAGAAGGTTTTAACTAGAATGGTGAGGGCCAAAATGGCAGATATGGCATCAAATCATCAATGTACATTGACTGACACCACAATCTGCCTATTTCTGGCATGTGAATCTAATGCTACACAGGAAACTATAGGCCAGTTAGCTTGATGTCTGTCATGGGGAAGGTGTTAGAGTCAATCATTAAGGAGGTTATAGCTGGGCACTTAGAAAAACACAAGGTAATCAGGAAGAGTCAGCATGGTTTTGTGAGAGGGAAATCATTTTTGACCAATTTATTAGAGTTCTTTGAAAGAGTTACATGTGCTGTGGATAAAGGGGAGCATGTCGACATACTGCACTTGGATTTCCAGAAGGCATTCGATAAGGTGCTACATTGCAGAAATTAAAAGCTCATAGTATAGAGGGTAATATATTAGCTTGGATAGAGGATTGGCTGGCTGGCAGAAAACAGAGAGTATGTATAAATGGGTCTTTGTCTGATTGGCTGGATGTGACTACTGTGGTCCCACAGGGGTCTTTGCTGGGCCCTCAGCTTTTTACAATTTACATCAATGACTTAGTTGAATGGAACAAAGGCATGGTAGCTAAATTTGCAGACGGCACAAGGATAGATAGGAAAGCATATTGTGATGAAGGCATAAGGAGTTTGTAGGTGGGTATAAATAAGTTGAGTTAGTGGGAAAAAATCTGGCAGATGGAGTATAATGTGGGAAAATGTGAAGCTGTTCACTTTGGGGGGGAAAATAAAAAAGCAGAATACTTAAAGAGAGAAAGACTGCAGAATTTAGAGGTGCAGAGGGATCGAGGTGCTCCAGTACATGAGTCACAAAAAGTTCGTACGTTTGTGTACAGCTTTTAACAAGAAGGCTAATAGAATGCTATCCTATATTACTAGAGGAATTGAACATAAATGTAAGGATGTTATGCTTCGGTTATACAGGGCATTAGTGAGACCGCATCTCGAATGCTGTGTGCAGTTTTGGTCTCCTTATTTAAGGAAGGATTTAAATGCGTTGGAGGCGGTTCAGAGGAAGTTTACTAGCTTGACACCTGGAATGAGTGAGCTGTCTTATGAAGATAGATTGGACAGGCTGGGCTTGTTTCCACTGGAGCTTAGAAGAGTGAGGGTTGACTTGATTGAAGTATATAAGAAGCTGAATGGTCTTGACAATGTGGACAAGGAAAGGATGTTTCCTATTGTGGGTGAGTCCAGAACAAGGGGGCATTGTTTTAAAATTGGGGATTGCCCTTATAGGATAGAGATGAGGAGATTTTTTTTCTCTCAGAGGGTCATGCGACTTTGGAACCCCCGCCTCAGAGGACGGTAGAAGCGGGATCACTAAATATTTTTAAGGCAGAAGTAGATAGATTCTTGTTAGGCAAGGGGACAAAGGTTATCGGGGGTAGATGGGAATGTAGAACTTGAAACACAAACATATCAGCTGTGATCTTATTGAATGACGGAGCAGGCCCGAGGAGCCGAATGGCCTACTTCTGCTCCTATTTTGTATATCCATACCCTCACTAAGACCGCAATTGGAGGACGCCATGCCAGAAGTGGCCAGAGGTGGCAGGAATGTTATGGAGCTGAATTTGACCAGGAACCTCTGATCCTCCGCTGATGCTGGAAATTGCTGCAGGTATTGCTGCTTTAATCAAAACCCTACTAGTAACTCGAATAGGGCCATCTATAAAACCCTGCTCTGCAGAATGCACACACACCAATGCCTTGCAAATGCCTTATAATTTCTTCCCCACAAAAGTTATATTTTTGCTGATGCTTTGTTTTCTGTGAGCCCAGAAGAAAGTGGTAAATCAAATAGCTGCTTGTGCTGCTGTCGGCTCTCTTAATTAAATCCCATACCTGCTGGCACCTTTGTAAAAAGTCTGTGGCTGCCCTGAAAAGAAATGCTAGGTGGATATGACTTATGAGAGTTTAAAATGCAGCTAATGTGAAGCGCAGTCTCTTTGATTCAAAAATGGCTAAGTGTGAAATAAATCACTTGCTCTGTCTTGGCGATGCATTGAAGCTGCTACTAGCACAATGCGAATAGGCTCAATTCTACAAATCTAGATGCCAGACAAATGTTAGCATGTAATGCAAAATTTCATTACATTCAGCCTATGGCACAGATTGCCAGATTGTCACAGGATCATAAAATAGCCCATAAACAACAAGTTAAAATGTGGAACAAAAAAATGTGATGTGGGCCAGCAGGGCAACAGTAAAATAGGATGTGAAACAGCCTTGTGGAGCAGGGTGTTATTGCTGCTCAGTATGTTTTTTTTTGCAGAAATATCTACATGGATTCTTTTATGGATTAGGTTATCAAGTTCGCTTTGTCCACAAACACACGCTGTGCCCTTGATATTAACACATTGGTTGGTGGTTGAAACAATTTAGGAAGAGAGACCAATTGACTGAAGAAACACTGGTGGTTTATTGGAACTAACAACAGAGCGCTAACACCATGTGTGCTTCTTCAATCACCTCCAGCTTCAAACTTCCTGTTACTCAAGTAACTTGTGCTGTATAGCGATTGGTTGATAGTCACATGGTCAGTTAACTACATTCTCTTAAAGGTACATAGCACTCCGCTTTACCACATTCCTTCCCCTTTACTTGAAAGTATAATTGACATGCTTCACAACATCCCAATTATTTACATGAATAATTATTTACAAGTCAAGTCTCTCAGAGGGCTTCCTCGGACGTGTTGAGCGACATAGCTCAACAGCCTCAGCTAGTTTTTCCGAGAGCCCCTCCTCAGGGGTCAACTGTCCGCCAGGCTCTTCGGTGGAAGTGGGCAAGTTTGTGCCTTCAACCTTCTCGGGTCCGACAGGCCCCACCAGTAAATCCAAATCGTATGACATTTCTTCCACATGCGGTGCAGACTCAAACTCAAGTGATGACTGCATTCCTTCTTGTGGGACTGTCTCTCTTCTCCAGAGATGATCCATGTGTTGTCTAATTATTTGGCCATTTATCAGTACACTATAGGAGAGAGGTGCTGTCATGGCGCTCACTTCACCTAATAGCCAATTGGGCCCATCTCCAAAGTTCTTTGTGAGAACTGTGTCTCCCACCCTGAAATTTCTTTCAAGATTATGGCCAAAATGCCTGGTCTTCATGGCTTCTCTCCACCCCCACCCCCCACCGCTAAATTCGGCCTGATAAGACTTAGACGGATGCAGAGACGCCTCTTCCATTAGTAATTCAGCGGGGGCAATACCGGTGGTCGTGTTTGGCGTCGTCTGGCATGCAAACAGGAACCGTAACAATCTGGTGCTGATGGAACCCCCGTCCAGTTTTTCATCCCGGACTTAAAAGTTTGGACCGCCCACTCAGCCAAACCATTAGAGGTGGGGAGGTGAGGCGAGGTTTTGATATGAGTTATTCTGTTGAGGGTTGTAAACCTGTGGAACTCCCCATGAGCACCTCCGGTAACCTGTGCACTGCAAAACTCTGTCACAAATGGTCTATTGGTGCAGCAGACGTGGGTGACTGGACTTCATAGACATCCATCCACTTGGAGTGGGCGTCTATTAGTAAAAGAAACATTGTGCCCAAGAAGGGCCCCACGTAGTCGACATGGAGACGCACCCATGGCCGCCCCGGCCATTCCCAGAGGTTCAATGGAGCTCAGGGGGGGGTAGATTTTGTACCTGCTGGCATTGAAGACAACTTTTGACTAGGGTCTCAATGTCCGCATCCATCCCTGGCCACCACAAGTAGCTGCGTGCAAGCATCTTCACCCTACTAATGCCAGAGTAAGGGCTAAGTAATTCAGCCTTCCTGGGGGCACAGTAACTCTTGCTCCCCAGAGCAATATGCCGTACTGGCAGGTGACCCCGTATCTGCAATTGAAATAAGGCTTCATGTCAACAGACTTTGGCTCTCCTGACCATCCATTCAAGACCTGTTCATGGACATTAGATAAAAATGGATCTCGGCTTGTCCACTCACAGATTTGTTTGTCCTGGACAGGAGAGGAATCCAAAAAATTTAGTACTAAGACAAGTTCCTGGGAAATTGGAAACTTCACGTTGTTACCTGGAAGGGGGAGGCAGCTCAGCGCGTCAGCATGTACAATTTGGCTTCCCAATCGCTGAATAAAAGTATATCATAAGCAGCCAATATCAGTGCCCACCTCTGGATGCGAGCAGATGCGACGGCGGGTATCGCCTTATCCTCTCCAAATAATCCCATCAGAGGCTTGTGGTCGGATAGAATGTGAAAATGGTGACTGTGGAAGTATTGATGGAATTTACGAACACCAAACACAACAGAGAAGCCCTCCTTCTTAATTTTAGAATATCATCGCTCTGCAGCACTGAGCATGTGAGATGTATTACCAACGGGTCGTTTGGAGCCATCCGCCATCCGATGTGAAAGTACAGCCCCTACTCCACAAGGGGGTGCATTGCAAGTTAAAGTCAATTCTTCTTTTGGGTCAAAGTGAACCAGTAGGGCCAATGATCTTAACAACTGCTTTACATTCAGAAACATCTCCTGGTGCAGAGCTTGCCAAATCCATTTATAATTTTTCTTAAGCAATGCGTATAACGGAGTCAGTACAGTTGATAGATTTGGGAGAAGTCACCCATAGTAGTTTATCATGCCTAAGAAGGCCTTTAGTTCAGTAGTGTTCTTTGGTGTAGGTGTAGGTACATTGCGAATAGCCTTGACCTTTTCTTCGACGGGATGCAGGCTCTGGCACATCGACCTTATGGCCCAAGTAAACTACCTCTTTGGCTTGGAAAAGACATTTCTCTCATTTCAAACGTACCCCCCACCCCGCCCTGCTTGTGAGAAGCTTTTCAGCACCTCCTCCAGTGACTAAGACATCATCCAGATAAACAAAGACATGGGGCAGTGCCTGAAGTAGATTTTCCATGGTATGCTGAAAATAGCACATGCCGATGAGACACCAAAGGGTAGTCGAGTATAAAAATTAAAATACCTGGAAAAACTCAGCAGGTCTGGCAGCATCTGCGGAGATGAACACAGTTAACGTTTCGAGTCCGTATGACTCTTCATCAGAACTAAAAATAGAAGAGAGGTGAAATATAAGCTGGATTAAGGGGGGGTGGGACAAGTAGAGCTGGATAGAGGGCCAGTGATAGGTGGAGATAGCCAAAAGATGTCATAGACAAAAGACAAAGAGGTGTTGAAAGTGGTGATATTATCTAAGGAATGTGCTAATTAAGGGTAGAAAGCAGGACAAGCGAGGTACAGATAGCTCTAGTGGGGGTGGGGTGGGGTGAAGGAATCGAAATAGGCTAAAAGGTAGAGATAAAACAATGGATGGAAATACATTTAAAAATAATGGAAATAGGTGGGAAAAGAAAAATCTATGTAAATTATTGGAAAAAAAGGGGGGGGATCGGAAAGGGGGTGGGGATGGAGGAGAGAGTTCATGATCTAAAATTGTTGAACTCAATCTTCAGTTCGGAAAGCTGTAAAGTGCCTAGTCGGAAGATGAGGTGCTGTTCCTCTAATTTGTGTTGAGCTTCACTGGAGCAATGCAGCAGGCCAAGACTTGTGGGCATGTGAGCAGGGGGGAGTGTTGAAATGGCAAGTGACAGGGAGGTCTGGGTCATGCTTGCGGACAGACCGAACGTGTTCTGCAAAGCGGTCGCCCAGTCTGCGTTTGGTCTCTCCAATGTAGAGGAAACCGCATTTGGAGCAACGAATGCAGTAGACTAAATTGAGGGAAGTGCAAGTGAAATGCTGCTTCACTTGAAAGGAGTGTTTGGGCCCTTGGACGGTGAGGAGAGGGGAAGTAAAGGGGAAGGTGTTGCACCTTCTGCGGTTGCATGGGAAGGTGCCATGGGAGGGGGTTGAGGTGTAGGTGGTGATGGAGGAGTGGACCAGGGTGTCCCAGAGGGAATGATCCCTGCGGAATGCCACCGGGGGGGGTGAAGGGAAGATGTGTTTGGTGGTGGCATCATGCTGGAGTTGGCGGAAATGGCAGAGGATGATCCTTTGAATGCGGAGGCTGGTGGGGTGACAAGTGAGGACAAGGGGGACCTAATCATGTTTCTGGGAGGGAGAGGAAGGTGTGAGGGCGGATGCGCGGGAGATGGGCCGGACACGGTTGAGGGCCCTGTCAACCACCGTGGGTGGAAAACCTCGGTAGTCGAGTATATTGATTCAATCCTCGATGAGTATTGGTGGTCACAAATTCCCTCGAGCCTTCTTCCAACTCTACCTGCTGGCAGGCGTGGCTCATGTTGAGCTTTGAATATGTGATGCCCCCTGCCAATTTCAAATATAATTCGTCAGTCTTCAGTATCGGGTATCTATCACATTTGGCCAATGTTTACAGTTAACTTATAGTCACTGCATAAGCGAACTCTTTGGTCTGGCTTGAGTACGGGTGCTATGGGTGCCGCCCACTTGGAAAACTACTGTACCAGTTGTAAGATACCCAACATTTCCAACCTGTTTATCTCAGTCTCAACCTTGTCCCGTAGAGCATAAGGGATTGGCCTGGCTCTGATAAATCTGGGGGTTGCGTTTGTGTCTTCATGGATTTTGGTTTGTAGCCCATGAATCCTTCCTAGCTCATCACTGAAAATGGAAGTGTACTTTTGTAACAATTCCTGTAAGTTTCTCGTTTTGATTTGAAAAATCTCGGCCCGTTACAATTAAATCTTTCTGAACCAGTTGCGATCAATGAAACTGGGCCGCTCCCCAGCTACTACCATGAGTAGACATGCAGACTGGTCCCCATACTGCACCAGGACTTGACATATCCCTTTCACTCTTATTTCTTTGCCCAGATATGTTTTTAACTTAGTGCCTGATTCTTCCAAACTTAAAGGACGGACTGCTTTATTCAAATATCTGAACATATGTTCTCCAATGACAGACATTGATGTCCCAGTATCGACCTCCATCTTGATGGGATGTTCATTGACTCTAATTACTTGGAGAGGTTGGGACTCTTTTCCTTGGAGGAAAGAAGGCTGAGAGGAGACTTGATAGAGGTATTCAAGATCCTGAGGGGTAAGGACAGGGTAAATAGAAAGAAATTATTCCCAGTCAAGATAACATCAAGAATTAGAAGGCACAGATTCAAAATAATTGGCAAAAGGAGTAAATGTGATGTGAGGAAAAAATTTTTCACCCAGAGGGTGGTTAGAGTCTGGAACAAACTTCCTGAAACGATGGTGGAGGCAGGTTCGATTGAGGTATCCAAAAGGGAATTGGGTTGCTACCAGAAAAGAGAGAATGTGCAAGGTTATAGGGATAAGGTAGGGGAGTGGAACTAGGTGGAATGCTCTTTCAGAGAGCCAGTGCAGACTCGATGGACCAAAGGGACTCCTTCTTCACTGTAAAGATACTGTGATACTGTGAGTACCTAGATTGGCTAAGTTCTACCCACTTTCAGGTTGTATAATGAATAGATGTAAGATTCTGTTTCCTCTGGTTCTTCAACAAGATAGATTTTGCGATTTCTACCTTTATTTTTAAAATGCTGCCTCAGCCTACCTTTACAGTGTCGCATTATGTGACCATTGGGATGGCAGAAAAAGCATTCGATATTTCTGAACTGTCAATCGCCTGCAGGCTGCCTGGATGCATTTCTCTCATTAACGTTGTGGGTTTTCACTGTAGTACTGTTGTTCTTCAATGGTCTGTACATAGTGGGCGTTTCCCGCCATTCTGTGGAGTAGGATGTTTTCACGCCTTTTGTTACGGGTCCTTCCCTCTCTACAAGATGGACAGCATCATTTTGTGCATCTTTTATTGCCTCCGAGTCTCAAACAGTGCTCTCCATGGCTGTTGCCAATTCTAATGCCTTATTGAAGTCTAGATTAGCTTCAGATAGTAATCGCTTTTGAACAGCATCGCCCCCAATTCCTCATATCAACAGGTCTCTCAACATGTTATTAATTGAAGTTCCGAACTCACAATATTCCTTTAAAGCAGCTACATAGCCAGCGATTGTCTCTCCTGAAAGCCTATTCCTCAAATTGAAATTAAAATTGAAATTAAAATGCTACACAGTGACTGAGGGCTTTGGCTTTAGGTGGTTTTTGATAATATTTACTAACTTGTCGAAAGTCTTCATATCGGGGGTGTTTGGTAATGTGAGGCTGTGGATCAGCCCATACATTTTGCTCTCACATGTGGACAAAATAATTGCCCTCTTCTTGTCCTCCCCCACGATGTCATTAGCAGTAAATAAAAACGCTAGGCGCTTGATGTAATGAGACCAGTCATCGGAAATGGGGTCGAATGGTTCAAGATGCCTAAACCGCGGCATAGTCGATGACTAAGGAGACTGCGCTTTCAAACAGCTTCTAGGTAGTGGCGAAGTAATGTATTTAGCTTACCGCGGCATTCTTGATTGCCGTCAATTGATTTGGCTTATCCTTGTCGCCAGTTTTATGCTTTTGGTTATCAGGTTCGCTTTGTCCAGCGAACGCGAGCTGTGCCCTTGATATTAAAACATTAGTTGGTGCTTGAAACAATATAGGCAGAGAGACTGATTAACTGAACAAACCCTGGTGGTTTACTGGAACCAAGAACAGAGCACGAACACAATGTGAGCTTCTTCAATCACCTCCAGCTCTTGACTTCCTATTACCCAAGTAGCCCACGCTGTATAGCAATTGGTTGATACAATCACGTGGTCAATTAACTGCATTCTCTTAATGGTACATAGCACTCCACTTTGCCACAGATTCTTTCTTCTTTTGTAACTAATCTATACTCTCCATAGCTGTTTATTTGCAAAATATCCAGCAAATAATGTCTGCATATTGAATTAGAGTTATTGTAAAATGTGAACGACTGCACTCTGGTGACTTTCAAATTGTACTGAAACAATGGGATGATTTAAGTAAAGTTACTGAAGTGTCCAGGTTGGAAAATGACATAACATTTAATGTAAACTAAAATTCTTGAAGCAGAATATTTAACTGTCTCTCTTTGAAAATGTATGAATCCTGACCTATATTTCTTCCTTAAATAACATTGCCTTCACTGTAAATGCATGATGAATAGCTATTTAATGAAAAACACAAAGATTAATATGTGATCTCGAGCAACAGTAAATAGCTGACTTTGAGTGTGTAAATAGTCTCTCTGGTTATAGAAAATAAAATTGCTACCATCATGTTCGACTGGCATAGCAACGAAAGATGTAAGGAAAGAAAAATCTTCAGACCAACGTGAGCTACAGCACACAGTAACTACTTTGTTATGGGAATCCCAAACTGTTAAAAATTAAAGTCAATGTCCTGATAAATGTTTCAACCTCCCTGAATGCTATAAAGATTACTGTGCTTGCTGTGTTGTATTTGGACATAATGAGCTTCACCAGCAGAACTTTTAGATATTTCTGCCAGGAAAGTCTGACAACAGTAAACTGTCAAATGTTAGTCACAGCACCTATGCTGATATATTTTAAAAATTAATTTCAATCTTTCCATTCCCATATTTAATGCACATTTTCAGCATGCATTATTTTTCCCCAATGACGCAGAAAGCTTTAACCTTTACATCAGCACTGGCAAACTACCTTCTTGCAAAAATGCAATTAGTTTCTGTAGGATTACTTAACTAAGGGATGGAGTGAGCTTATTACGTCAATCTTTTTTCTTCAGTAAAACCCCCTTATTGGCCATGACTATTCATCAAAAATACAGGCTCAAGGTCCTCGAGGAATTGTATAATTCCCTGCTCATTCGTCGCTGCTGGTTTTGTTTATTTTAAATGATTTAAAGATGGCTAAGCACATCCCGTTGGTCTGCATTGATGGAATTTTAGAACCATTAAACACAAATCTATTCAATATTCCCTTTTAACTCTCCCCAATCCTAAATTAATATTATGCAGCATTTTAAAGCATTATTTACCCATATGTTTAAAATTCCTGCTTATTCCTGTTAACTGTCAAAGTGAATTCTATAAAAACTCTGGAGAAAATAGTACAATGATTTTGAAATGTAAATATAAATCACCGGAGGTGAGACTTTCAAATCGGAACAAAAGCGGGCACAAAATTGGTGATGCTCCCACTGTACCTGCCCAAAGCCACAGACCGGAGGCTGGTACAACTTTTAGGTCTGAGCCTCATTTAAACATTACCAGCAAGATGTGGGCACCAAACAAATGCTACACTGCAGCTGAAAACGACTCAACTTCTGCATGGAGTCAGCTGACAAGTCAGTTGTGTTGTGGGACGATTCCAAGGAGAGGCCAGCAGCAGGCTAGAAAATTTTGTGTAGGGCTAGGAGGTGCACAGATCGTAGAAAAAAAGAGAAAGCTTACCTTTTCTGAGTGGCTTACAGCAGCTCCTTCTAGGTCAGTTGGTTACACCTATAAAAACTGGGGCTAGTATCAATTCACATTACACCCATTTCTCCAGGAAAATTGCAATCAGGGCACTATGGCCACCATAGAATCCTGATTTGCATATCTGAATAGCCTCAAAAGTTAAGTTAGACAGGAATGGTGGGTTGTTGTTTAAGTCTTACCTAAAAGTTGAATTGGACAGGCAATTGGGTGTCCAAGGTTGTTTTTTTTTCTTTCACTTGGCTGTTTTCAGGTGAGAAAGGGCAGCTGACAATTCAAAATCCATCCCCCACCTCATCCCACATTGTGGGCAGAATTTTGCCCTTGACAGGCGGGCAGGCCCGACCGACTCGGTGGCGAGCGGGCAGCCGATTGCCGCCGCTGAAACGGACCGCGCCACTATTTTGTGCAGGTGGGCCAATTAAGGCCCGCCCAGCGGGTTAGCGACTCCCGTGGACAACGGGAAAATAGTCGCGGAAGCGGGCGTGCTCAGACCGCCGGTTCCAATGTCCGGGAGTCGACAGTCTGTATAAAGAGTGGCCAGGCAGCCTGCTTGAGGCAGTGCACCATGGCCACTCGGGGAGAGAGAGAGGCAGCTGTCACAGGACAGCAGCATGAGCAGGAGGAAGGGGGCAGGCTGCAGGAGAGGTCAGCGGGGGAGCCATTGTGCCCCTTGCTTCTCCGATGCCTGCCTTGCTGTCCTCCTCCAAGAGGTATCCAGCCGTCGGGGTATATTGTATCTGGATGATGGGAGGAGGAGGGCCCCCCATGTCACCAGGCAGGTGTGGGAGGATGTTGGTGATGCTGTAGGCGCCCATGATGATGTGCGGTGCACAGGCACCCAGTGCCTCAAGAGATTCAATGATTTGCTGCACTATGGAAGGGTGAGTACCATGTTGGCCTTGGCCATTTGACCCAGCAGGTAGCCTTAGCCTTTGAGCCCCCCACCGCCGCCCCCCCCCCCCCCCCCCCCCCCACGTCTTGCTGTCGTTACTGCATTGGGCATTTGGCGCAGACTGGGTGGGCAAATGGGTACTGACCATATTTACATCAGCCTTAATGGTTGAGGAGAAGATGAGTTCTCCCTGCAGCATATGTTGGTGTTTGTCACATTTGAGTAGTCTGGGGGCAACCTGCAAGGGAGGCAGCTAGACACATACTCAGAACTCCAACACATGTTTTATTGATGGTGATGAGATGGTGGAAGGGGAGCCTCAAGGTGTCATGGCCAAGGGCCATCTGCTGGCCTCGGCGCCGGGCCTAGTTGCACCTCCTTGCCATGGGCGCTAAGACCCGTGTGCTATTCAAAGTGATGGACGCCGAATGTGTCCAAGGAGGCCGTTGGGGGAGGGGGTTGGGACCAGCCGTACTGTCTTCTGGGGACTGATCACCAGTAGTGTGGACAGGAGCCGCTGGAGGCCTCAGATGGGCCACTGTGGTTGGGGTGCGATGTGCGTGTGCAGAGTACATGAGCGATCAGCCCCAATAAATGCTCTTCTCTGTTCTGCAGGCAAAAACTGAACACAATCAGTGGGAGCGCCAGAGGACTGGAGGTGGGCGCGCCCTGCTCCAGTGCCTCACTACCTTTGAGGAGCAGGCCATGGAGCTGGGGAGGAGGCAGGCGGCCAGGGCGGCAGGTGTCGGTGAGGCTGGGGTCCAGCGGCCAGGTTTTTGAGGTCCACAGTCCCATCCACTCTGTCTGCCCACCATCCAAACCACTGATGGCTGCTGCAATCGTTAATGCTGCAACAATGCTCATTCACAGACTGAGACACTCTGATGTGTGGGTCATACACCACCTTCCAAAGTCACCTTATCCCACTTGTGACCACTATCCCCATGGTCTAACATGCCATGGCATCGCTGCTGCACAGCCAAAAACTTATTGCATCTTTGGAGGGTTGGAACCTCCACCACCCTTTCAGACAGTGCGCCCCACATTATTCCGTCCAAAAGGTCCTCAGCACCTCAGCTGTGAACATCATGGCACTCAACTTAATGCCACCACATTACTCATCCCTGCACCAAGGGGAAATGTTACCTTCTGCCCACCCGGTCTATGCCCCTCCTAACGGTATGAAGGTCCTCCGCCCCTCTGCCAGTCAACGTTGCCTGTGATCCATGGCAAATGTCGCAAGTGTTTGCGATGTTTCCTCAGCACCGCAACTATCCAGGCCAGCATGCATCCAGGTCAGGTACCTCTGCACTCTCCCCACTCCAATGGTACATAACATGCCATGTGGCGTTCCTGAGGCCATCTCACCAGCCTGTCTGTATGCACATCTAATGTTTGGGCCACCTCCACCCCACCAATGTTCGTCTCCTTAGGGTCTTGAAGGGTGAGCGACCAATGAGGCTGGGGGGGAAAGGGATGAAAGGTTTAACTGACTGTACGCTAACTGATGCATTGTCCTTGTTATTAATTTCAGTATCACCATCACATGGCCGCGCCCAAAGACACCACAGCCCCCCCTCCACACCTGAGGGCCAACAAGTGCAACTTGCGGCACATCATTTCAGCCAGCCAGGCACCAGCACAAACACAAACACCTCGGTGGGGAATTTACCGTCGGCTAGTGTCCCGGGTCACAGTCGAGAGGGCACTTCACAATCGCTGGAGGAGATGGCACGGACAGAGAGTGCTGATGGCACCAGCAGCCGGATGGCTGCAGGGGCCGAGGCACATGCTGAGTCCGGCACTGATGATGTGCCTCTGGAGTTGTCACCAATGCAGCAGCTGCAGGACAAGCGGCAGGAATCGCATTTGCATCTGGCAGGGTTGCATGAGGGTATGCTTCAGTTGGTCTCTGCGATGGAGGAGTCCAGGCAGAGTTCATGTGAAGGCATGAACCTCAGGACAGAGCTTCAGGCTTCCTCCACTGAGAGATTGGCGACTCTCATGGAGAGGGGGTTCGATCGGATGGAAAATCTTCTGATTGGGTTACACTCTGACCTGCAAGTCCTGACAGCGGTACTGGCCACGGGTGGTCATTCCCAACGTCGACGCTCGGTGCCCATGCATCTACGGTGAGCAGGGAGGTCCAATGGGACCTCACATCGGTGCAGCAGCTGCCTGTCGTCACTGCGAGCTCCTCTCAGGGCACTCGGAAGAGGGCAGCAGCTCCTCCGCCCCTCTGCCAGTCAACGTTGCTTCCGTTGAGGCTGCGACAACTGGGGAGGTGCCAGTTCTGGAACTGGCCACTCCCTCCCAGGTGGGGCCATCACAGGCTCCACGGGCCAGAGGACGCCCGCCAAGGTCATCGACGCCAACAGGACAGCAGAGTCAGCAGGCTGTCTCACAAGCCACTCTGAGCTATGGGGTGGCACCTAGACGTAGCACCCACAAACGAAAGGATAAGGCACATTAGGCACTCCATGGGTTTGTCACTGGTGATTTTGTGTTGGCCTTAGAATAGGGAATAATATACTTACGTTTGCAATAGAGGCATTTCTGTTATATGTTGGACATAATAAAGTCCACTTTTCTGACCATGGCTGAGGGTGTTTCCCTTGTGCTGCATTTGTCTTTTTCAGTCATATCATGAGTGTTTGAGTGGACATTGATGTTTCTGTACTAAGCCCTTAGTTGCAGCTGATAAGGTGGAAGATGTGGCACCTAAGTGCCACGTGTGGAAGCGCCAGGCAATGCTGCTCCTGCTGATCCATGTGTGTGGAGCTAGCTGAAGGTTCATTGGATTAAAGTGTCCCGGATGTCCCTGCCTCCTTGGTGTAATAGCGGGTCGGCGTGCTGCCCCTCGTCATTGCCCTGTGCTTCCTCATCCTCTGAGGAACTGCTGGATTCATCATGTGCAGCCTCATCCAGGGCGCCAAGTTCTTCATCGTCAACTGCATGCCCCCTTTCCAGCGCAAGATTGTGCAGAGCTACCATTATCACAGAGACGTGATCTGGGGGCTACTGGAGTGCGCCCCCGAGTGGTCCAGGCATCGGAAGCGCATCTTGAGAAGACCGATGGCTCTCTCCACCACAGCCCTTGTGGTGCCATGGCTCCTATTGTACCGCTGCTCAGCTTCTGTTCTTGGACAGCGGAGAGGTGTCATGAGCTACATTCTGAGAGGATAGCCTTTGTCACCCAGCAGCCAACCATCCAGCCGAGCTGGAGCACTGAAGAGCCCAGCAGCTGGGAGTGTCTGAGGATGTAGGTGTTGCGGGAGCTGCCTGGGTGCCTTGCACAGACTTGCAGAATCAGCATCCTGTGATCACACACTATCTGCACGTTCATGGAGTGGAAGCCCTTCCTGTTGACGAAGGCACTGGGCTCACCTGCTGATGCCTTGATGGCCACATGTGTACAGTCTATTGCACCCTGGACGCGGGGGAAGCCAGCAATGGCCGCAAAGCCTCTGGCTCGCTCTGCCAGACTTGCCTGGTCACAGCGGAATTGGATGAAGGTCAATACCCGTCTGAACAGAGCGTCTGTAACCTGCTTGACACAAGTGTGGACAGCTGATTGGGAGACACCGCAAAGATCACCCACCGAGCCCTGGAAGGAGCCAGAGGCATCGAAGTGGAGGGCAACTGTGACCTTCAGAGCCGCTGGCATGGGGTGTCCACCCACACAGTTAGGAGATATCTCAGGGCCAATCATCTGACAGATATAGTTGACTGTCTCCCTTGAGAGTCGGAGCCTCCTTCGGCACTGCACCTCAGTCATATTGAGGTAGCTGCTTCGCCACCTGTATACCCTGGCAGCAGGATAGTGGCGTCTTCTGCGGCCCCTTCCACCTTGGACAACCTCTTGGCCCTGCACCTCTTGTGCCTGCGCCTGGCCTCTCAAAGGTGGCTCCCCTGGAGGCTGATTGTCCAGTCCTAGCCTCCTCCTTATTCTATCCCTCCTCAGAGGAGCTGCCTCCAGTGGAGATGTCAGAACCCATACCTCCAGGCTAAGTGGAAGCCTCCAGAAAGTTGCAGGCCCGAGAAAGTTTACTGTCTGCAGACTGGTTTCAAAGTACACAAAAAACTCTTGAAAATCGATGTGAACTGCTAACAATCACACAGGCAAGTTTAAAACACTTTCTGCGATTAAAACTTCGTCGAAAACATGAACAACCCCTCTGAGTCCACATATCCCGACATTGCATGAATTTTATTAAAAAATCTCCTACCCGCCTGCCCGTTGGGCCCGTGCGCCGACCCGAAGTTTGCACCGGCCCCTCAAAATCCTCGACAATGGCAAATTAAGGGCCTTAACGAGGCCTTTAATTAATGGCAGGCGCGCATCCCACTGCTGTGCGCGCCCACCGACCGAAATATCGCAATGTCGCGCGCTGACGTCGGGGCGCTCACGCGACGTCGGCGCGCAACATTTTAAGTGCGGCGGTGCGGGCTCCGCCACCCACACGTCAGGCAGAAAATTCTGCCCTGTGTTTTCATCTGTGTTTGATTGATTCAGCCTATCCCAGCCAGTATGACTGAACACTGAACTTGCCAACAGATATATATAGATAACAGAATTTATAAATTATTTTTAAAACCGGCATTATAATTTAAATGAAATAAAATGTGCAGGAAAGCAGTTTTAAATCAGTTTTAATACATTTACACAAATACAGCAGAGACATAAATGCTCACCATATGATGACGACCAGCCCTCAGCCATTATAAATGATAGAAAGTTTTACATTGTAGTGTTCCAAATTAAGTGTCTATTTTTAGAGCTATGCATGGCAATTGGAGTTGTTCTTGCTCCACTGCCATAATTTCGACACAGTGCACAGAGCCTTGTTAATAGATGAAGGAAGTTTTGTCACTTTAAGGAAACACAATATAGGGTGCAATTTTACCATACCCCTCCTCTCCCCACCGCAGCCCAGGAGCATACTGGCAGATGATGGTTCCCATCAAATTGGGTACCATGGCAACGACATCATGCCCTCACCTACCCTACACTGCTGGTATTTTATCAATGGCAGCTTTGTTGCTGGCTGACGGCTGCCTCTTTTCCAGGCACCCCATGCCAAACAGAGGCCTCCCACTGTTACCACTGGGATGGGAGGAGTGCTTGAATTATCAAGCCCCACTACCCCGCGGGCCGTACCATTAACTTAAATGTTTAATTTTCTCACTGAAATGGCCAATTGTGTACCTATAGCTCTAGTACGCAGAAGAAAAGAGACTCTGGCCAGGCTTCTTTCAAATACTCAGAACTATTAATTTATTTTTAACAAAACTTCTTTTAACAAGTTGCAAGTACCGGCTAACACACAGTTGTAATTAGGAAGTATAATTATCTATCTCTTCCTAAAGAATTCCCTCAGCACACACAAAAACAAACAAAGGACAGACAGATAGAGTCTCTCTGCAAAGATGGGCTTTGGAGGATGGGCGTTATAAAATAAAGGATAAAGTCTGCAGGGTCTCGATGCTGTTGACCTGGAGCTTTCTTGTGTGTAGGTGGGCCACTGGTCCTGGTGGATGCTTGGAAGTTCTCACCACTGGTCTCAGCTTTGTACATTCAAATGCAGACTGGTTACACTCAGATGACGGTTCACTGGCTACAGGTTGATAGCCACAGACAATTTTAGGCAAGGTAGAGGGAGGAAACCAGTCAAGGTAGCCTTCCTTCCTCAGCTTGTTCTCCAACAAGACTGCCTTCAAAACAAGCAAGTTCACAACTTCAGTTTTTTTCCCTCTCTCCCGTGTGATTGCTTTTTTGTCTTCCAGCTTCATTAATTGAAGTGCTTTGCAGCTCAACACAAACACACAACTCCCTCTCAAGTCCAATATAGGTTAGGTGATTTCTTGGAAGTGGCCTGCTTGTTGACAGTTCCAAGGGGACCTCATGACCTTTTAAACAAAATCTCAGGTTAGCATCCACATGTCTAGATCATGCCAAATCCTTCCATTTTGTAAAAGAAAACTTCAGTCTTAAGACACATGATTCTAACATCACAAAAGTAGACCCCACTGTCTGTTGCCCACCCTGCCTTGCCATAGCGAACCCTCCCACCCTGGTCATTGGGTCTTGCCAGCCTGACCCTGGTGAAGCACTGGACTCAACTGCGTGTCTGGCAGCATGGCTTGGGATTGGCTGTAGTCCCAGCTGTGGCCAGTGCTTCTTGTGGCACTGCTGGTACTGGATTGGCAAGCAGCTCTCAGGGGCGAGACTTCTTCGCCAATTGGGTCAGAAGTCTTGCCCTGAGCCAACTAACAAGCCAACAGCTGCGTAAATATCCCCTTATAGTTTTAGGCACTCCTAAAGGCAATGGGAAGTAAAGTTGGGTGAGGTTTGTAATTGGTGACTTGATATTGTCAGTTTTAGGCCCCCACTGAAGTTTACACTTTCTGTCTTTTAGAGGACGCCGATTTAAAGTGATTAGCAAAATAAGTAATGGTGACATGAGGAAAGTTTTTTTTAAACAGCGCATGTTTAGGATCTGGAATGCTCTTCCTGAGAGTGTGGTGGAGGCAGATTGAATTGAGCCCTTCTGAAGAGAATTGGATAATTATCTAAAGTGAAAACGATTTGCAGGAGTACGAAGAAAAGGTGGGACCAGGTGAGTTTCTCTTGCAAAGAGTTGGCATAAACTCATCTGTGCTGCAACCATTCTGTGATTCTAAGCAGGGTGAGAGACAAAGGAAATCAGCATTGAAAATAGCTCCAAACCTATAGGCCAGAATTTTCCCGTCAGTGATTTGGGGGCGGGGCCCGCTCGCCAACGGGAAATGACATGGAATGATGTCGGGAGGAACCCCCAATGTCATCCCGGTCCCTTTAAATTTTTAGGAAGGCAGGCGGACAGCGAAATCAGCTGTCCGCCTGCCGACCTGTCAATGGCCAATTAAGGCCATTAACAGGCTAGTTAAGATGATTAAAGACCTGCCCGTCCAACCTTAAGGTTGGCGGGCAGGCCAGGAGCCCCAGCGGGCTCCTGATAAAACATGAAACCTCATCCACTAGCGCGATGAGGTTTCATGTCCATTTTTAAAAAGTTTAATAAAGTTTATGTCATTTTTATTAACATGTCCCATCTCGTGTGACTTTGTCACATGAGGGGGACATGTTAATAATATTTTTATTTTTCTATTTTTTAACTTTTGTGCTAATCTCCCTGAGATAGTACTTAGTCTCAGGGAGCAGTGCGTTCTTCCACGCGCATGTGCGAAAGAGCGCACTTTGACAGCTGGGGAATCCCTCCCCCCCAGCAAAGGAAGCGCATAGCGCTTCCTGTCGGGAAAGCCGCTGGGCGGGCCTTAATTGGCGGTGGGCCCCATTTCAGTGGCGGGGGTCGGCTGTCCGCCAGCTGCCGAGCCAATGGGGCCTGCACGCCCACCAAGGGCAAAATTCTGCCCATAATATTGTTTCACTAGCTAGTGGCTAAAATCCAGTATGGTACTTGCGCCTCAGCTACTCATAATTGATATTAATGATTGAGATAATGTAGTGAGTGTAATGTACCAAAGTTTGCTGACAATACAAAGTTAGGTGGGAAAGTAAGCAGTGAGGAGAGTGCATAGAGACTGCAGAGGGATAAGGTCAAGTTGGGTAAGTGGTCAAGGACATGGCAGATGGAATACAATGTGGAAAAGTGTGAAGTTATCCACTTTTGTAGAAAAATTTAAAAAAGCAAAATATTTTTTGAATGGCAAGAGATTGGAAATTGTTTGCATTCAGAGGGGCCTGCGTGTCCTTGTACATGGATAACAGAAAGTTAACATCCAGGTACAGCAAGTAATTAGGAAGACAAATTGTATGTTTACTTTTGTCACAAAGAGGTTGAAGTATAAGAGTGAAGAAGTGTTAGTATGGGTAGAATTTTCTATTCTGGAAGCTAAGGGCGGTGGCGGATGGGAAAGTTGGCATGTCTCCCCCTGGGTGGTGGGGAGGGTGAACGCGCATAATCTTCTGTTTTTCAGCTCATTAATTATGCATCAGCTCGAAGCTCAGCAAATTTTGTGGTGGACCAGGCAGCAAATCACCCACCCCGCCGTTACCTCATGGGGTCAAAGGACCTGGGGCCATATTTAAACGGCACCCCGACAAATATTCATTCATTGCAGGCTAGGAGCTCCATATTGCTCCTCTAGAGTCCTTGTGGTTGCAGCTCGTACTGGAGAAACTCACAGATGTGAACAACCAGATCCCAGGACATACGAGGGTGCCTCTGGCATGGATTTTTGCTCATCTCTACAAAAGAGCACCGTCGGCGATACATCCATGGTCAGGAAAGTGCTTGCTGTTGCATGTTCGCCAGCCTCTTAATCTTGTAGAGGCCCTGCTGCCTCTTGCTGCTCAGGCCCTTGCACCTGTGCCAACCTGCGATGGGTCCTCCATCTCATCATCTGGATGAAAGCCATTACCAAGGCAGGGAAGCTTCATGTGGACACTTTTCTGCTTGTCTCCACTATCCTCAAAACTCTATAGAGATACAGTTGCCTTGGCAACATAGAAAGACTGCATGATCCCTTGTCAGCCATGACCCTTCACACATATAGGGGGATGGAGGTTTGGTGTTGCAGGTTGGCTGCCCTCCACCAGCTGTGTCTCTTGGAGGTATCCACCTTCCTCACTCCCTTCATCCCTGCCTTTGACTGCAGCCAATGGCAAATGGCACAGAGTAAACAGCGGCTCCACACTTTGTTGGGACCTCGATGTTATGAGACCCATGTGTCGGGAACAAACCTGCTGCAATGCAGCCTTCACCATAGAGAAGAGAACACAAGTGAGCATCTATGACATCCAGTTGCCTCATAATTATTAGGGTGTCCCTTTAGCCAGCGATATGTGCTGTCCTTGAACTCCACTCACCCGAAAAGACCCTCCTCCCATTTCGAGGATTCACACGCACAGAACAACTGTATTATCAAGGACAGCCTAGAGAAAATGGTGCACGTAACTTTTCAGAAACGCACCATTACCTTTTAACCCCACTCTGTCACCCAGCAATTTCCACCCATCACCATAGACCCACCCAATATCACCATTCCTCTTCCTTCTGTCACCCTTAAAGCTTCCCCCATTACTCTGGACCCTATAATGATCCACTTTTTAAAATTCATTCACAGGATGTGGGCTTCACTGGCTGGGCCAACATTTATTGCCCACTCCTAATTGCCCTTGTTCAGGGACATTTAAGAGTCAACCACATTGCTGTGGGTCTGGAGTCACATGTAGGCTAGACCATGTAAGGACAGCAGATTTCCTTCCCTAAAAGACATTAGTGAACCAGATGGGTTTTTACAACAACTGACAATGGTTTAATGGTCATTATTAGACTTTTTAATTCCAGGTTTTTATTGAATTCAAATTCCACCACCTGCCGAGGTGGGATTCGAACCCAGGTCCTCAGAGCATTACCCTGGGTCTCTGGGTTACCAGCCCAGAAACAACACCAATACGCCATCACCTCCCTTCCATATGCCTTTCCTCGCCTCAGAGCTGACACCCGTTACCATCCCCATACTCATCCTAACACTGCTCCTTCCCATTATCTGAGCCATCTGTCTTGTCCCCTTGTGACCCACCCAGTGAGACCTTCACCTACCAGATGCTCACCCTGGGCCTGCCACTCTACCACATCCCACTTCTGCATCTGACTGTGATGGCTCCCTCCTATCACCAGTACCTTGAGTTGTCCCCCCAGGACCCCACCGTTGACATCACTGATCCTGCTCTCTAAAACACATCCCCCACTTCCCCGGACGCCGCCTACCTTCCCTGGACAACACCCCCCCACTTTCCCCGAACTCCACCCCACCTTTCCTGGACACTCTTCTCACTCTTTCCTTTAAACCTGCCTCCCCTGTCCAGCCTGGTGAAGCTTGTGATACAATTACCTGAAATCTCACAGTGACATTCTTAAAGATAGGCGAAAGCAGCATCTACGTACCTCCAACTCAATGATGAAGTGAAGCTCGCCAGGAGCAAGTCACTTATGTATAGTCGGGAAACAGACTGTTCTAATAATTTGCTGGTGGGGCACTTAATTTGGAGGGGAAACGTAATTCTGGTGAGTTGGCCTTTTAATGAACATTCATGAGATGCAAATATGTTTCCCGACATAGATCAGTGGGAAACTCGAGTTGCCTTTAACCTGCTATCAAAGTAGGGAGAACAAAATTCCAAACCAATTTCCTGCCGGCAGGAAACCTACTTTTCCCATCACACCAAATTATGTGCCCCCATCCACCATAATTCCTGGCTGCTGGTGGGAGCAGAGAATTCCACCCTACATTCATAAAAGGTACTGGTGAGGCCACACCTGGAGTACTTGTGGAGCATTGGTCTCCTTACCTAAGGAAGAATAGACATGCCCTAGAGGGAGTACAACAAAGGGCGGAATCATCCCAGATTTGCACTAAGTGTGGTAGTGGCGGGAAAAAGAACGTTTTACCTGCTGGCCACAATGGCGGTTTTTCACGCCGTATCGTCCCAATCCTGCCTCATTAATCATGTATTCCCAGGAAACACGCCATGTCACTGGCGGTGGCCTCCAATTCCCCTGCCACACCGTCAGCTTGCTGCTTCCTCACACCGGGCGCCAGATTTAAAGTGCAGCCATGCGCACACCTCTCAGACCTTCCAGCTCAGGGCTGCTGCACCGAAGACATGGCCCTGAAAGGCAAGAAGACTGCAGCCCCCCGATTCAGTGACACATCCCTAGGACGCCTTTTGGACACCATTGGAGCCCGCTGAGATATCCTCTTTTTTTATTCATTCATGGGGTGTAGGCTTCGCTGGCTATGCCAGCATTTATTGCCCACCCCTCATTGCCCTTGACAAGGTGGTGGTGAGCTGCCTTCTTGAACCGCTGCAGTCCATGTGCTGTACGTACACTCACAGTGCTGAGTGAATACTGAGTTCCAGGATTTTGACACAGCGACAGTGAAGAAATTCCAATATATCTCCAAATCAGGATGGTGAGTGCATTGGAGGGGAAATTCCAGGTGGTGGTGTTCCCATCTATCTGCTGCCCTTGTCCTTCTAGATGGTCGTGGTCATGAGTTTGGAAGGTGCTGTTGAAGGATCCTTGGTGAATTCCTGCAGTGCATCTTGTACATGGTACACGCTGCTGCCATTGTGCGTTGGTGGTGGAGGGAGTGAGTATGTTTGTGGACGTGGTGCCAACAAGCGGGCTGCTTTGTCCTGGGTGGTGTCAAGCTTCTTGAGTATTGTGGGAGCTGCACTTATCCAGACAAGTGGGGAGTATTCCATCACACTCCTGACTTGTGGACAGGCTTTGGGGAGTCAGGAGGTGAGCTACTCATCGCATGATTCCAAGTCTCTGACCTGCTCTTGTAGCCACAGTATTTATATGGCCAGTCCAGCTCAGTTTCTGGCCAATGGTAACCCTCAGGATGTTGATAGTAGGAATTCAGTGATGGTAATGCCATTGAACATCAAGGGGCTATGGTTGGATTCTCTCTTGTTGGAGATCATCATTGCCTGGCACTTCTGTGGTGCGAATGTTACTTGCCTTTTGTCAGTCCAAGCCTAGATATTGTCCAGCTCTTGCTGCATTTGGACATGGACTGCTTCAGTATCTGAGGAGTTACGAATGGTGCTGAACATTGCGCAATCATCAGTGAATATCCCCACTTCTGACCTTGTGATGGAAGGAAGGTCATTGATGAAGTAGCTGAAGATGGTTGGGTTGAGGACACTACCCTGAGGAACTTCTGCAGTCATGTTGTGGAGCTCAGGTGACTGACCTCCAACAACCACAACCATTTTCCTTTGTGCTAGGTATGACTCCAATCAGTGGAGCGTTTTCCCCCTGATTCCCATTGGCCCCAGTTTTGCTAGGGCTCCTTGATGCCACACTTGGTCAAATGTGGCCGTCATGTCAAGGGCGGTCACTCTCACCTCACCTCGGGAGTTTAGCTCTTTTGTCCATGTTTGAACCAAGGCTGTAATGAGGACGAGAGCTGAGTGGCCCCGGCAGAACCAAAACTGGGCATCAGTGAGCAAGTTATTGCTAAGCAGGTGTCACTTGATAGCACTGTTGATGACCCCTTCCATTACTTTACTGATGATTGAGAGTTGACTGATGGGACGGTAATTCACTGCATTGGATTTGTCCTGCTTTTTGTGTACAGGACATACCTGGGCATTTTTCCACATAGCTGGATAGATGCCAGTGTTGTAGCTGTACTGGAACAGCTTGGCTAGGGGCGCGGCAATTTCTGGAGCACAAGTCTTCACTACTACTGCCGGAATATTGTCAAGGCCTTTAGTCTTTGCATTATCCAGCACCTTCAGCCACTTCTTGATATCATGTAGAGTGAATCAAATTGGCTGAAGACTGGCATCTGTGATGCTGGGGAGGAGGCTTAGATGGATCATCCACTCAGCATTTCTGGCTGAAGATTGTTGCAAATGCTTCAGCCTTATCTTCTGCACTGATGTGCTGGACTCCCCCATCATTGAGGATGGGGGTATTTGTGGATCCTCCTCCTCCAGTGAGTTGTTTAACTGTCTAGCACCATTCATTACTGAATGTGGAAGGACTGCAGAGCTTAGATCTGATCCGTTGGTTGTAGGATCGTTTAGCCCTGCCTATCACTGCTGTTTATTCTGTTTGGCACGCAAGTAGCCCTGCGTTATAGCTTCACCAAGTTGACACCTCATTTTTAGGTATGCCTGGTGCTGCTCCAGGCATGCCCTCCTGCATTCTTCATTGAGCCATGGTTGATCCCCTGGCTTGATGGTAATGGTAGAGTGGGGGATATGTTGGGCTATGAGGTTACAGTTTGTGTTCAAGTACAATCCTCTTGCTGCTGATGGCCCATAGTGCCTCATAGATGCCCAGTCTTGAGTTGCTAGATGTATTTGAAATTTATCCCATTTAGCACGGTGGTAGTGCCACACATGATGGAGTGTATCCTCAATGTGAAAGCAGGACTTCGTCTCCACATGACTGTGTGGTGGTTACTCCTACTGACATTGTCACATATAGATGCATCTGTGGCAGGCAGATTGGTGAGGATGAGGTCAAGTATGTTTTTCCCTCTTGTTGGTTCCCTCACCACCTGCCGCAGACCCACTCTAGCAGCTATGTCATTTAGGACTTGGCCAGCTTGGTGAGTAGTGATGCTACTGAGCCACTCTTGGTGATGGACATTGAAGTCCCCCACCCAGAGAACATTCTGCACCCTTGCCACCCTCAGTGCTTCCTCCAAGTGGTGTTCAACATGGAGGAGCACTGATTCATCAGCTAAGGGAGAGCAGTGCATGGTAATCAGCAGGAGGTTTCCTTGCCCATGTTTGACCTGATGCCATGAGACTTCATGGGGTCTAGAGCCGATGTTGAGGGCTCCCAGGGCAACTCCCTCGCGACTCTATACCACTGTGCTGCCACTTCTGCTGGGCCTGTCCTGCCAGTGGAACAGGACATATTCAGGGATGGTGGTGTCTGGGACATTATCTGTCAGGTATGATTCTGTGAGGATGACTATGTCAGGCTGTTGTCCCATTTTTGGCACTAGCCCCCAGGTGTTAGTAAGGAGGACTTTGCAGGGCCGACAGGGCTGAGATTGCTGTTGTTGTTTCCGGAGCCTAGGTTGATACCCGGCGGTCCGCCTGGTTTCATTCCCTTTTTGTGACTTTGTTATAACTGAATGGCTTACTAGGCCATTTCAGAGGGCATTTAAGTCAACCACATTGCTGTGGATCTGGAGTCACATGTATGTGTGCTTGACCAGGTAAGGAAGACAGATTTCCTTCCCTAAAGGACATTAGTGAACCAGATGGGTTTTTACAACAATTGACAACGGTTCCATGGTCATCATTAGACTTTTAATTCCAGAGTTTTATTGAATTCAAATTCCACCATCTGCCATGGCAGCATTCGAACCCGGGTCCTCAGAGCATTACCCTGGGTCTCTAGATTACTAGTCCAGCAACAATACCACGATGCCATCACCCCCCCACATCTCTGGCCGTAGGTGGCCCATCAGTCTCACCACTCCAGCTTGGAAGATGGTGGCAGTGGTGATCAGTGCTAATGCTGCACAGAAGAGGTTGGCCATCCAGTGGAGAAAGAGGATGAATGGCTTCATCCATGCTAGCCTAAGGCAACCATCTCATCACTCTAAACTCACCCACTCACACATTCACTGGCATCTCACTCATTACCAGCTCAAGGGACTTCACCACTCACTCTCTCACACTCACCCTCACATCTCCATCTGGCCTCACCTTCTCTGGAGACTATCTCCTCAGCCCTCACCATCTTAAGGCCACTTGCACAGATTAGCTTGTGCCCCCACACAAGCCCTGGGATACCCCTTTCCCTAGTACAGCCCTCGCCCTGCAACCTCTTCCCTTGCCTGATGCCACTTACCCCCCTTCCCCAAACAAGCCCTAGCTCTGCAGCTGTTGAAAAGTCACCCCCCACCTCACGGCTGGTCTGGTAGTTAGTGACCTGCCTGTGAGCCCCCCTAAAAGTGATGAGGTGCTGCCTGCAAAACCTGGCATTGATGACCGCGAGTGCTGCCTGAAGCAAGGTAGGAAAACAAACCTTGAAGTCCCGAGTGAAGTGTAGCTCACCAAGTGCACGTCACTTATGTTCAGTTGTGAAACATGTCAACGCTATGCCTGGATGATCCAGCGTGGGGGGATGGTTCCGGCGAGCAGGGCTTATAAAGCTATGCAGATGTATTAATTGAAGCTCCTGACGTGCAGCAGTGGGAAACGCAGCCCGCCATTGATGGGCGCAGTGGACGATCGCAAACTGGTTTCACGGCATCGTGGAACTGATTTTTGGCCTCCCCATCATATTGTCCACTCACACCCGTCATGACGTCTGACGTCAACAGGGACCAAAGGTTCCATCCAAAGGTTCCTAGATTGGTTCGTGGGATGAGAGCATTGTCTTATGAGGAGAAATTGAGTAGATGAGGCCTATATCTGCTGAAGTTAGAAGAGTGAGAGATGATCTAACTGAAACATATAAAACTCTAACCAGCTCTGAAGAAAAGTCAAACGGACTCTAAACATTAACTCTGTTTCTCTCTCCACCGATGCTGCCAGACCTGTTGAGTTCTCCAGCATTTTCTGTTTTTATTTAATATAAAACTCGTATTAGGTTTGATAGGGTAGATAGTGAGAAAATATTGATCCTGGTTGGGAGATCTGGAAATGGGGTCACAGGCCCTAATTTTTGCTTCAGAGGCGGCTGCTCAGAGTTGGGAAATTTGCCAGCTCGCCAAACGTACCTCAGGAGAAAGGGCCCTGAATGGCCAGATTTTCGTTCCAGAGGCCAGTTGCGGGACCGCCCCCGGAAACAGTTCGGATCAACCACAGGGGCTGTGGAGTGCCGGGATGTGCTTGTTAAAAGGGCTGCCTCAGTGCTCTAGGACATTGTCCCAATTGTAATAAAAGCAGTTGGGCCCTCTAGTCCTCACCCTCAGCGCCCCCATCCAAGGCTGCACCTTGTGAAGCTTTTCCAGTCTTAACTTTGTAGAGTGTGCTCCATTACAGGGTGAAAAGGCAGCAGCAATGACTATATTTCCCTATGGAAGACCAATGATGGGCCATCTCTTCCAGTGTCAGCAACTTTTTTGACAACTCTTATAGTCAGTGCTTACCTTGATTGATGGCTCCTCCCAGGACCAGCAGCACTTCCATCCACTTCCTGCCTCACAGCAGGAACTCCTCACAGGGTCTCCTTTTATACTGTACCCGAGATGTGTTCCCCATCCAGGGGTCAGTGGGCCTGACTCCATCCCACACTTGGCCTCTCAAATCCATCCTTTTGGAAGGTTTCTCCTGGGGTGGGCTCAGCAAGTCGGGAAATTTCCCATCTTTGCATACCCACCTCGGGGCGAAAATCCAGGCTGATTAATGGAGCATGTTCAAGACAGAAGTCGACAGGTTTTTGGGTACTATGGGAGCTAAGGAATAAGGGGATGGTGCAAGAAGTTGAAGTTGAGGTAGATAATCAACCATGAAGCTATTGAATGGTGGAGCAGGCTTGAAGGGCCTAATGGCCTAGTCTCACTCTCATTTCTTATGTTCTTATGGAATTAGTTGCGGAATTTTGCTTCAAGTTTAAACAATAAAATATTCATCAAGACAATTTTGTAGAAAGACAGTGCTTTGGAAACTTTTCCATCTAAGTTTATTGGTAAACTGGTGAGTCTACTCTTATTTCAGATAACACAAAGCAATTGACAAAAATCAGATCAGGCAGAGACAACATCGTTTTTTGAAAGGGAAATCATGATTGACTGATTTATTATAGAACTTTGAGGAAGTAACAAGCAAGGTGGATAAAGGGGAATCTGTAGATATGGTGTACTTGGATTTCCAAAAGACATTTGCTAAGATGCCACATCAAAGGTTACTACACAAAATAAAAGCTCATGGTATAGGAGGTATCATATTAGCATGGATGGAGGATTGGTTAGCTAACAGGAAGCAGAAAATAGGGATAAATGGGTCATTTTCGGATTGTCAATCTGTAGTGAGTGACTGGGATCAGTCCTGGGCACTCAATTGTTTACAATCTATATCAATGATTTGGATGAAGGGACCTATGCACGGTTGCTAAATTTGCTGATGACAGAAAGAAAGATAGGAGAGTAAATTGCCAAGAGGATGTAAAGAGCCTACAAAGGGATTTTGATAAGTTAAGTAAATGGGCAAAAGTTTGGCAGGTAGAGTATGGGGGTGTGTGGGGACAATGTGAATTGTCCACTTTGGCAGGGAGAATAGAAAAGCAGCAAATTATTTAAATAGAAAGGGACTGCAGAACTCGGTGGTACAGAGGGATCTGGGTATTCTAGTACATGAATCACAAAAAGTTAGTATGCAGGTACAGCAAGTGATAAGGAGTTGGTGTTTATTGCAAAGGGAATCGTGCAGA